>NC_090387.1:31684674-32284674 GCF_036365525.1 Heterodontus francisci | reverse complement strand
CTCTAGTGCTATCTATCTCTCCCAGTATTCTGTGCACCTTGGTATTCCTCTCTGATATTTCCTCCTGGTTCCTACACCCCTGCCAAGTTAGTTTAAACCCTCTCCAATAGTACTAGCAAACCTTGGGGTACGTGGTGGACTGGAACCTGTGACGCACATGCGGCTGCCAACGGTTGGTGGTGGGAGGGGGTGTTGGTGGAGAACAAACAGCAGAAGGTAAGCGGAGTCAAACAACAAAGTTATCCTGACTGGAGAGAATGATTCCATGAAAGATAGAATGGGATTTATGGGAGGATTGGGGATGGCAAGAGCAGGATGGGGATGGCAAGGGAGGGATAGAAGGGATAGGATGGGGATGGAATGAGAGGGATAGCATGGGAAGGAGGATTGGCATGGGATGGGAATGACTGAATGGGATGGGAATGACTGAATGGGATGGGGATGGTATGAGATGTGGATGGCATGGGAGGGAGGGGATGACATGGGAGGGGTGGCATGGAAAGCATGGAATGGCATGAGATAGGGATGGCAGGAGAATTAAATGAATACAACAGTTTCTATTCAAGAATGGCAACAGCAGGATGGGGATGGCATGGGAGTGAAGGAAGGAATGGGATGAGGATGGCAGGAAAGGGATGGCATGCGAAGGGTGGAATGGGAGGTGGGGATGGAATGGGAAGGGTAGCATGGGAAGGATGGAATGCATCCAATGGGGTGGCATGGGAGGGATGGGATGGCATTGGAAGGGTGGCATGGGAATGATGAAGTGGCATGGGATGGGGTTGACATGGGAGGGGTGGATGAGATGATGGAATTGGTTAAATGTGGCAGAATGGTGGGGACAATTATTTGATGCAACTTATTATTCAAAAGCTATTCTCTATGCTAAAAATGAAACTCACTCGTGTCATGAAAACGTGCTATGTTGAATGATGAATGTAATTTTTATAAAACAGTTAAAAGCAGCTAAAAATGGCCACCCCAATTTGCATCACTGTACTTTCCACATTCCAATGCATTGAGATGGAGAAGGCATGTCTACACCCACCCATCAAGGACAATAACCTGGGGAATCTGGGTGAACCGCCTATCCTGTTACCATTAGCGAGGCGTCAAGGCTATTACTTGAATATTCAACTGGTAGAGACTAATCAATCATCCTAATCACTTGAACAATGGGAGCCTAGCTATGAGAAGGGAATTCTTAGACATGGACTGATTAAGTTGCAAGAGGGAATACATACGAGTAACCACCATGTTTGAATCACTGGGTGACTGTCATGTCACAGGCCCACCCTCCGTGTGCTTAAGCAGGTGTTTTCTCTGCAGCAGGGAGCCAAACAGCTAGATGCTGAAGAGAGAAGACCCGAGTCGGGTCCCTCCTTCCTTTCTCTCTCTCCAAACCACCATATAAGCTTTGAACCCTGCCTGCCGGCTGTGACCACCCAGGGACACCTCTGCTGCAGACAGAGACTCCTTGAAGGAAAATCAGCCATGGGCTGGATTTTACACCGCCATCCCGCCCACCCCCCGCAACCCCACGTCGGGGGTCGTGGCGGGGCCGATGGGTGGGGGGGTGTGTTGGAAAATGCCTCCGCGAGAGGCCTGCCATGGACCTCAAACCGGAAAGGCCTCGCCTAATATTGCCGGCGGCAGCCCCCACGCCGCTCGGCGACGGGACCAAAATTTACATCCACAGATTTATTTAAATAAATGAATTAATGTCGTACCCACTCCCGCTGTCCGCTCCGCAGCGAAATTGCTGCCGGTGGCTGGCACTCACATGCCTTCAGATACTTGTTTGGAGATCTGATCTGGGACACTGGTGAGGAGGGGGGAGCAGGTAAGTTTTCAGTGCGGTGGGTGGGGGGCTGGGTGGAGCAGGGTCAAACTAATATGATTGGTCTAGGGGATGGTGGGAAGGGGTTGCAGTTAAAAGTTTATGAACTTTGGTTGGGGGGTGGGGGGGGGAAGGTCAGGTACACAAGGTAAGTATTTTGGGGGGGACTCTAATTTTCTCTGGACTCTAATTTGACCAATCTATCCTTCCCCATGTGTGTGTGTGTGTGTGTGTGTGTGTGTGTGTGTGTGTGTGTGTGTGTGTGTGTGTGTGTGTGTGTAAGTCGGAGCCTATTTTATTTTACATTGGGGTCTGGGAGATGGGGCTAGAAACATTTATTTAATTTTTTAAAATAAATTAAAAATGCCTATATCTTTAAAAATTTAAATTGTAATGTAGGGCTCGAAGCCCTTTAAAAATGACGTCAGCGGCTGTGCAGTGCCGCCTGACGCTTTTGCCGGGGATTGACCGCCCACCCCCTCAACATCATCGGGGGAGGGCAGTCTTCCCCGGCCATTTAAATGAGCCGCCGAGCTGAATAACGCGACTGCTCCATGACAAGTGGTCCGCACAGGCCCACTGCCATTTTCGAAGCTCGCTGCCGAGATCAGCGACGATCTTATAAAATCCAGGAGAACAACTGAATCAGCTGTCCGTATCTTCAAATCAGAAGCCTCAGGACCACCAAAGGAAAGTCAGCTGAGTCACCAATCTCCACAGTCTGTATACCCCTTTTATTTCTCTGGACTCTAATTTGACCAATCTATCCTTCCCCATTTGTGTGTGTGTGTGCGCGTGAAAACTTCAAGTGTATGTGTGTGTGAAAGTCAGAGCATATTTTATTTTACATAGATCAGTTTAAGTACAATAAAGCTAACCTCTTTCTTTGTCAAACTCAATCTGTCAGATTGACTCTTTCTATGATCACGGCACGTAAACAGTTAAACACTCACCGAATTGGCAAGTATATCTACTTCAAAAAGAAATAAACCTGTTATGGTCAAACAAGGAGAGGGAAAAGAGGAGAGCGCTACGATCCCTCTTCACCTGATCGTAACACTAGATTTGAATAAAAAGCTTTGAGAAAAGCTGTCAGGTGAATTAAAAGAATACGTAAGCATTGATTCCATAAACAAAGATGATGATTAACAGTCTACACCCTCCAGAATTTCTACACAGTCTAACTCCAATGATCATACCCCCACACAAACATAGAAGAAAGGAACAGTTATAACGTTGTTACAAACTTGAATTAGAAACAAGAACTTTGTCATGAAACAAGAATCATAGTTAGGAAGCTGTTTTCTTCGATGATAGAAGCTGAAATTATAACAGGCAGATTTCAAGGGAATAGACAGTGTTTATTCTTCGAATAATATTGAGCCCATCAGATGTAAACCTGCCTTTTGAACTTGGGAGAAAACAGTTCCCACTTAGACTTTCATATTCTTTGACTATAAACAAGCCACAAAATCTGACTCTTGATAAAATTTGCATTTATATTCCTGGGTCTGTTTTTATGCATGGACAGCTTTATGTAGCTTTATCCAGAGTGAAAAGTTTTGATTCTGTTAACGTCTTTGGTGAAAGAATAACTAGAAAACCTGTATTTAAGGAAGTACTGTTGCAATAAAGATACTAATTTGACTGCAAATGTTTTACGGATCTCAATTGGTTTAGAACATTATTGAGTGAGGTGATCTGCAGGTGGGGAGTGCCAATCCAAGTTGATAATGGTATCAGAGGGGTGGTATGGAAAGGATTGAATGGCATAGGATCACATACTACTGGTTAAACTTTCACCGAACTACAATGGATAATGCGTATAATAAAAGCAAAATGCTGCAGATGCTTGAAATCTGAAACACAAACAAAAAATGCTGGAAATACTCAGCAGGTCTGGCAGCATCTGTGGAGAGAGAAGCAGAGTTAACGTTTCAGGTCAGTGACCCTTCATCAGAACTGGCAGATATTAGAAATGTAAAAGGTTTTAAGCAAGTAAAGCAGGGGTGGGGCAAGAGATAACAAAAGAGGTGTTGATAGGACAAGGTCACAGAATAGCTGACCAGAAGGTCGTGGAGCAAAGGCAAACAGTATGTTAATGGTGATCTGAAAGACAAAGCATTAGTACAGAGAGGGTGTTATTGGACAGAAAACTGAGCAGCCTGGCCCCAAGCACAAACATGAAAAAAAACAGTGGGTAGGCACAGTAGAAACAAACTAAACAAACTAAAATTAAAAAAACACATTAAAAAGAAAAAAGAACTAAAAATAAAAAGGAGGGCCCGTCATGCTCTGAAATTATTGAACTCAATGTTCAGTCCGGCAGGCTGTAACGTGCCTAATCGGTAAATGAGATGCTGTTCCTCAAGCTTACGTTGATGTTCACTGGAACACTGCAGCAATCCCAGGACAGAGATGAGAGCAGGGGGGGTGTTGAAATGGCCAGCAACCAGAAGCTCGGGGTCATGCTTTCGGACTGAGCGGAGGTGTTCTGCAACACGGTCACCCAGTCTGCGTTTGGTATCCCCAATATAGAGAAGACCACACAGATAATGGGTATTTGACTTGAATTCCATATTTCTCACCACCCACAGTTATCTGGTGTTGTGGAAAGAGGAAAGTGGACTTTGAAAACTGTGTTAAACAAGTTCTGTGCAGATCACCACACTCAGGGGCTAGAGAAAGAAAGAGTGGTAAAGAACAACAATGAGATAAGGGAGGAGGGAAGATGATCTTGCCCTGAGATAACTGAAGGTCCCAAGAATAGTTTAGTACTAACATACCCATGGGAGTTTGTATAATAATGTTAGACATTTATTCTGTCAGCAATTCAAATGGCAAAAGGCTGGTGTAACTACATCTATGAGAATCTATACACCTGTCCCTATAAAATGACTCAAGCAGGAAATGCCCATATAATTCCCGTAAGAACTCATAATGTAACCCAAGTACAAGTGAATATTTCCCTACAACAAGACGCCCTTGAAGCAGTCAAAGAATTTGCACACCCAATTCCACCCCTATCTCTTAGTTTAGAACCCAATGATGAAAGAAGTGGTACTTCCTGGAAACTCCTAGTTAAGATGCAACAAGATAACGCTCGAATTGAAAAAGCAATAAACAAATTAGGAGATCACCAGTGGTGGGAAGTAGCTGACGACTCCAGCCAACATCCCTGGGCAAGAATGGCCTCAGTGGTACTGGTAATTGCTCAGTGCCTGGTCCTGATAGCCCACAACGCAATGACATGTTATTTGAGGTGTCTGATGCGCCGACTGAACTGTTGAACCAGTAACCTGGAACCAGTACAGTTAATGGAAGGTTAAAAGTTGAAGATTAAATTAAGTTTCTCTCTCTCAAGGTGGGGAGTCTGTTAGACATTAGAAATGTTCTTAGAATAAACATATATTTAGTAGTCAGCCTGAAATAGATAAAGAAATAGTTTAGTGCTGCAAGTTTTGTTTTACTGGAAACTGCTTAAGGACTCATTTCTCCAGAAACAAAGCTAGTGGAATGATTATTCTTAGGTGATGAAAGCTGTACCTAGCCCAGAAAGGGGCCATGGTCAGATGAGCCCACTGCAATAGTGGGAGAGCGACTGGATAGATACTTAAAACAAATAACCATTTTTCAAAGCTGTGTTAGGATTTTCATTTAACCTTGCTTAATTAGGATGCTTGCTGGAATGTAAAGGTTAATTGGTATGTAGAAATAGGAGTTACTTTAGTGCATCACTATGGTTTAATAGTCTGATAAGAAATACAGAATGGCTGGGCTGAATAGCCATTATGAACAGCTCTTTAACTGGCCTTCTGAACAGCTTTGGGCATAAACAACTGATAACTGGAACTATGGCACTCCTAAAAGTTAGTTTGGAGGCTAGAAGTGGAATGTTTCTTGGGAGGATGGAACTGATCAGGGGAACCACATGAAATGAGATACAGAAAGATGATGTAAAGGCCTGATTCATCAAGGACAGAGGGTACGTGCAAAGGCTCAAGAAACTAATGGAAGGTGGATAACATTAGGGCCCACTTTTAACCCATGGTTTAGACAAAGAACGCAATATATTATTGGGCATTTTATAACAAAGGAAATGTTTATAGGGCAATCAAGCCCTATCAATAATCCTTCCAGGTACACCCCTGAAAAAGGGTATAAAGAGACTTTGGGAGGTCTCTGTGCAATTAGGCAGTGGAAAATAACTCTCGAGGAAGACCAGTCTAACGCTCATGGGTGTTGCAAGAAGTCAAGAAGTGAAAGAAGAAGAAAAAAAGAGCTGTTTGTGCAGGCCAACCGTCCTATCCGAACTGAATCGGTATTCTCTACCTGTCATGGTCGTATGTTTTCTCTGTATAACTACTGTGTTATATTCTATCTTAAACTCTGATTAAACTCAACATATCAACTATATTGGTTGCAGTCGATCCTGATTGTTTGGATAATTGATTACAAAGCAAATTGTGCTGAAATTAAAATATCAACAATTTGGAAAGATTAAAATTACATGTGACGGGTAAGTCTTAAGGTTAAAATTGGAACTCCTGCTATAAGGCCACCACATGGAAATATTATAGTTAAGTACAGGTACTGTATCACTTAAATCTTCATAGGAAATGCTTATATATTGCTTTTCAATGGAGCATGTAAAATGTAAACATTTTAATATACTTAGTTTTTTTAATTTGTTCTTGGGATATTATGACACTAACAAGAACTAATTTATTCCCTGTCCCTAGTTGCTTTGAGACAGTGGTGGTGTGCCTGCTCCTTGAAGCACTGCAATCCTTGTGGTGATGGTGTTCTCACAATGGTGTTAGGTAGGGAATTCCAGGATATTGTCTCAGCAACAATGAAAGAACAGAGATATAAGTCCAATTCAAGATGGGGTAGGACTTGAAGGCAAACTTGCAGGTGATACTGTTCTCACAATTTTGCTACTCTTGTCCTTCTACGTGGCAAGAGTCACAGGGGAGGAAGGGCCTTTCAAAGTAACTTTGATGAGTTGCTGCAACACGCCCAGGAGATCATGCACATTGCAGCCGCAGTGTGCCAGCCTAAAAGGGATGGGATATTGAGTCCAGTGGCAGGACACCACTCAAGTAAACATCTCTATCTTGGATGATGTCAAGCTTCTCGAATGTTTTTGCAGCTGCACCCATCCAAGCTAGTGCAGTGTACGTCATATGACTCACCAGTACTCTTGCCTTTTGCCTTGTAGATGGTGGAGAGGCTTTGAGTCTGAAGATGAGACACTTGACACAGAATCATTAATTTTTGTCCTGCTCTTGTAGTCAGGGCGTTGATATGGCTAATCCAATAAGCCTTTGGTCAGTGGTGAATCTCCCCTCTCTGACCCACTGCAAGATGTTGATGATGGGAGATGAGGTGGTGGTGGTATAATATTGTGCTTTATTATCACAGGAAGTTGTGAATCTTTAGCATATTAAAAATCTTACATCTGCATGCACTTCCCATCTGGGAAACCTTAATTGTTCAACACATTTTTGTGTCAATTTTTCCATTCTAAGCACCTATGCCCATATTTATAATAGAAACTGGCTATGTAAGCTTACTATACTGCAATTACACACTCTCACCAGCACCTCAGTGTTGTGCGTTCCAGCTCCTCAGTCTATATTACTGACAAACTCCCAAGCTCTGACAAACTCTACTGTTCAGCTTCCCAAATTACAGTATGTTTTACTATTTAATTATAAATAATATAAAATCCAAGCATTATATCAAAATAAGGATAAAATGTATTACGTTAAAATGGGGACTGAATTATGTCTTCACATCCTGGGCCATTAGCTTCCACCTTCTATCTCCACTTCACCCGACTGCTACACTTAATCTTGACTTCACATATGCAATGCCATGAGCAATCAAGTAGTACACTATATACATATATTACACAAACTAGGAAGTCTGGTGTACATCATTGTGAATCAGAGGAAATGCTGTTTTAACTCAAATGATGTACAATATGTTAGCAGAACCATGGATTTATGGTGCTTGAATAAGTCAAATTCCTGATCACTTTTATGCCTGCTTCTGGCTAATTGCAAAGTAACAATGGTTGTGTAGCACCAAACCCTTTGTTTGATTATAATTTCATCATACTAAGTTTCCACTGCATGCTTAACACCAATGATTAGTCTAAGCTGTGCGGGTGTGTGGCAATCGGGAATCTACTGCACAGAAGACAGGCCGCCCACAAGCAATGGTCCCTTTAAGATGTATGCATGCACAATCTTAAAGGGACTGTGCACAGCAACAAGCAGGCCACGCATAGTGAAAGGAAATTGCGGGAACATTGCTCAACACCACATTAGAGTCCAACATCATAGAAAATGAGAGAATGGGTATAACTGGAAAAGGGAAAGCTTGCTGAAGATTGATATGTTGAACTTTTACAACTGTAGAGCTCATAAAGGTGCTTAGGGGTGCAAGTACTATAGTAAGAGCTTTTACACAAAATACAGGACTGTAAAATATACTGTAAAAGATTTGCTTCTCAGTCAGACACTTGGTGGCACTAGGAACAGCAAAAATTTGTTGCAGATACTCTTTGATTAATAAGGATAGCCTGTGTGAGATTCGCAATATATATCAAGAGACGTGATCGTGGCGGGGGTTTGATATCCTATTTTGGTGAGTCCTGATAGCTGAAAGGTAAATACGATCCACTTATAGCTTTCTTTCCTTCCAGTTGGAAGCACAACACTACAGTCTTCCAGTGCCTCTTCTCTGACGTCAGTAGAACTGCCCTCACTTAGTTCCATTCGTACCTATCCAACTGTAATCACAGCATCTCGAGAAATAGTTTCTAACATTGGGAAGGCTGGAGACATTGTCTTTGGCCCCAGTTACAAACTCTGTTTCCTTTCCATTGATTCCATCCCCCTCCCTGACCACTGTCCTAGGTTGAACCAAACTATTTGCAACTTGGAAGTCCTATCTGATCCATGACTAAGCTTCTGACCCCATAGTCTCTCCACCACAAAGACTGCTTACTTCCACCCCTGTAATATCGCTCACATCCACCACCTGTTGCAGAAACCCTCATCCATTCCTTTATCACCTCCAGATTCAACTATTCCAGTGCTCTCCAGGCCAGCCTCCAATCCTTTACCTTCAGTAAGCTTCAGTTCAAACCAGAAAACTGCTGCCCGTGACCTATTCCATTCAACCATCAGCCCTGACCTACATTGGTCCTTGGTACCAAAATGCCCCAAATTTAAAGTTCTCATCTTATTGTTTAAATCCCTCCATGGCCTCATCCAACCTTACTTCCAACCCTCCAAACACTTTGCAGTTCTCCAATTGTGGCTTCTTATGCATTCAAAATTCCCTTTGTTCCACCACTGACAACTGTTACTTAAGCCATATGCTCTAGGCTCTAAGCTCTGAAATTCCATCCCTGAACCCCTCTGCCTCTCCAGTTACTTCTATTCTTTTACACCTTCCTTAAAACCTACCTTTTTGACCAACCTTTGTGTCACCTTTCCTGATATCTTCATCATTGGTGTTGGAGGCAGTAGAGAGAAGGTTTACTAGAACAATACGTTAACTCTGCTTCTCTCTCCACAGATGCTGCCAGAAATGCTGAGTATTTCCAGCATTTCTTGTTTTTATTTCAGATTTCCAGCATCCGCAGTATTTTGCTTTTATTTATACGTGCACTTTTGTCATATATTGTTCTTTTATTGTTCATTTGATATGTAGTGTATTGTTCATTTCAGGCCATTGTACAAGCTTGGTGTAGCATGTGCAGTGTGCCACTAGAGGGAGTCAATATTAAAGGTTCAGTTTACAGCAGCAATCCAGAAGATGGTGCCATGTGTTTCTTCCAGAGATTTACAATAGCAAATCTACAATGTGAGACTTTACAACTTTGAAAACACAAGTCAGGTTCCACATGTATGCTGACGACATCCAGCTCTATCTCACCACCATCACCTCCCTTAACTCCTCCACTGTCTCTGATTTGTCTCCCTGCTTGTCCAGATGAACAAACATTTTCTCCAACTAAATATTTGTGAAGACGAAAACCATTGTCTTTGGCCACCACCACAAACACCATCCCGCTCCCTGGTAACTGTCTGAGGCTGAACCAGATTGTTCACAACCTTGGGTGTTGTATTTGAACACAAATGAGCTTCCGACCACATATCTGCGCCATCACCAAAACCACCAGCTTCCACCTCCGTGACATTGCCCAGCTTTCTCCTACCTCATCCCATTTGCTGCTGAAACCCTCACCGTTGCCTTTGTTACCCCTAGACTTGACTATTCCAATGCTCTCCTGGCCTGCTGCTCATCATCCACCTTAAATAAACTTGAGCTCATCCAAAACTCTGCCGCCCATATCCAGCTTGCACCAAGTCCCGTTCACATATCACTCTTGTGTTCGCTCGCTTACATTGGCTCCCGGTCTGACAAAACCTTGATTTTAAAATTCACATTCTTGTTTTCAAATCCCTCTATGGTCTTGCCCCTCCCTATCTCTGTAACTTCCTCCAGCCGTACAACCCTCTGCGATCTTAGTACTCCAATTCTGGAATTCTGGAAACCGATTTTAATCGCTCCACCATTGGTGACTGTGCCTTTAGCTCCCAAGGCCCTAAATTCTGGGAATTCCCTCTTTAAACCTCTCTGTCTTCCAACCCCTCTCTCCTCCTTTAAGGCACTCCTTAAAACCGTCTTTCAGATGCGACATTAAACTGAGGCCCCATCTGCCTGGATGTAAAAGATCCCACGGCACTATTTTGAAGAAGAGTGGGGGAGTTTTCCCCAGTGTCCTGACCAACATTTATCCCTCAATTGACATCACAAAAACAGATTATCTGGTCATTATCACATTGCTGTTTGTGTAGGTTTGCTGTATGCAAATTGACTGCCACGTTTCCTACATTACAACAGTGACTACACTTCAAAAGTACTTCATTGGCTGTAAAGTGCTTTGAGACATCTGGTGGTCATGAAAGGCACTATATAAACACAAGTCTTTTATTCTACTTCTTTGGCCAAGTTTTTGGCCATCTGTCCTAATATCTCCTTATAAGTTTCGGAGTCAAATTGTATTTGATCATCCTCCTGTGAAGCGTCTTGGGATGTTTTACTACATTAAAGGTGATATATAAATACAAGTAGTTGTTGTTACTGTTTACTCTAAATGGTGATCAGTACCAAGGACTCAGGCTGATTTTCCACTCCCTCGTTCAAAGTGGAACAGTTAACTGTAATAACCATATCACAACTCCAATTATGTTAAGCTATCTTAAAGGCGGCTTGGAATTACTCCCAGGACTTTCCAGCTGATATGCCTCAGTTATATATAAGTTGAACCACTAGGGATGCTGTAGCATCAAATGATTGTGTTCCATTTGAAAACAGCAACAAGTTCATTATTCATTCTCACATCACTTTGCCTGATCCTGCACTGCTGTCAAATGGAAAGAAAACTGGCAAACCAGACATGGGCGTGAGGGAAAAGGAGAGAATGTGCCAGTCTTGTTTTTTTAGCAGGAACATTTGGGAGTGTAAGTCACATGTCTGTAAAGTAAGCAGTGAACTTCTACTCCAAATTACTTTGCATTTCACAACGAGCAATTGAGTTGGGTTTCACATAAGTCATAAGTGTGGAACCGTGCCTGAGTTCAATCTATTTACCAGGCCACCCCTCTTAATTCAAAGTTCCTTAATTCAAGTGATGTGATAATTATTTTCTTTACTTCTGAATTCCTACTCTGCTGTATTATTTATTAGTTCAAATTATAGGATAATTCAAATTTTGTAGTGCAAAATTTGACCTTGAATTATTAGGTGAAAACTATATTCTGAAAGGGCATTTGATTCAACAAACTAGCAGATAAATCGAGCAGCTTTTTGGAATAATAAATACACTTTTACAGAGCCCAGCTGTGTGAAGCTAAATTATAACACCATTCCATCCGGCTATTAAGCCAGGAAACTCCATTCTCAGCTGTCCAGATACTTTCACTCTCTCATACTGCCAGATTCTGTGGCTCAATTTCCCCAGTGTCATCAGCGTTTCCTTTGCAAATAAAAATGAAATCATCAAAATATGATTGTTAAAATTAGTGCTAATCATTTCTAATAATTTTACTTTTTAAAAAAGATATCAAAGCAGACTGTTGTTTTTCAAGGTTTAGGAACAGTGTGTCCCTTCATAATTTCAAGAAGTTATTACGTATTTGTGCATGTGGAACACCATTTTCCCCCTGCTGACTGTCAGTGACTATCAGCACAGCTCCTACTTCTAAGTTAGCTGAGACTGATGGCGAGCAGAAATGGTAGCATTTTCTCCAAACATATAAACTACCGTGCCGGGAACAAGTCTCAATTGGACCAGGTCTAAAATGTTCACCCAATACTGCAATGTAGTAATGATATACCACCAGCTTAACTAAAGTTTGCAATACTTAATAACGCCAAGTGTATTCAAATATAGAGATTAAACGTATTCACTGAAGTATCCATTTCGTCATTTTAAATTTCTCCCCCTCCCCGGCGCATTTCGGTTTCAAATGACAGGAAACGCCTAAAGTTTTGAAAGCTCAGCTGGGTTCACTTACAATATTTCCAACATCAGAAGTATTTCATTCCATTCCCATTTTTGGTAGAATAAAACCAGTGTTGGAATTGTGTCAACGAGTGTGTCTGTGTCTTAAAACAGTCTTTGAACGAAATCTTGCCACATTCTGATCTACAGTTAATCGCTGGCTGTTTGGAAAGTCGATGCGAGCCTTGCAGTGCTGGGCAGGCATTGACCATCCTGATAACCGTTGAGTCTAACCCAGTTCTGTCTGCTTCCCTTCCAGCTATTCAATAGGATCAGATTCCGCTGCACTGATCTTAAACGACATCGAGCAAATCATAAATTTATTTTTTTAAAAAGACAAACGGAATTACTGAATGAGACTTGAATTTTAAAAAGGAGTTGTCGCTTTTTCACAGTACTCGCCTGTTTCAAATGGAAATGTGTCCTTTGTGATTATGAACTTAACGAAGTCTGGCTAAGTTGTAATTTCTTTGAATAATAAGGGTTCTTTTTCCAAGTCGCTGGCTGTGGACTTTCTGAGCTGGCAGCCCAGCCTGCAGAACTCTCCTGCTCGGTCTTCAGTCCCACTCGCTACTAACTGTCCGAGGGAGTAATCACTCTTTAACACATGCAACACCTTCACTACACTCCTCCTGGAGTTTTATAGTCTTAAAGCTGAAAAGGGGGAGGTTACGTCAACCTTGAAGAGCGAGAGATAGTGCGCGTCATCTTGTGTGTGTATAGCTTCAGAAACATTATTTTACAGAACAAAATACTTTCTTTCGCGAGGGTTTTGTTTTGTATTTTAACTGTACACTCGTAGAAAAATATATATGGAGGAGAGAAATAGGAAGTTAAAAAGAATGGGTCAGAATTAACCATTAACTAAAGCAAGTAGTTAACTGGACGGAGGGTTGCTGATTTTTCGTTGTAAGGAGCCAGTGGTATAGTGCGTATAAACGTGTACATTTTCCCATGGTTGTAAACTCATTGATCTGCCTGAAGTGGAGCGATGAAAACATTTAATAGCAAATTATTCATAGCATTAATGATCTGGCACCCAACTCTCCCAGGGTTGATTCCCACTCAAATGCTTTTCAGACTCTTTACCCATTTCCTTTTTATTCCAAAAATATATTTTATTCATAAAAAATTGTAAAAATACGTTACAAAACAATTCAAATGGGACAGTCCACAAACTGCATTAAAGATCAGTTTTTTTCAATGCATTACATGAGGTGCCTCACTCTTTTGGGCCTCCTTATCTCGAGAGACAATGGATACGCGCCTGGAGGTGGTCAGTGGTTTGTGAAGCAGCGCCTGGAGTGGCTATAAAGGCCAATTCTGGAGTGACAGGCTCTTCCACAGGTGCTGCAGAGAAATTTGTTTGTTGGGGCTGTTGCACAGTTGGCTCTCCCCTTGCGCCTCTGTCTTTTTTCCTGCCAACTACTAAGTCTCTTCGACTCGCCACAATTTAGCCCTGTCTTTATGGCTGCCCGCCAGCTCTGGCGAATGCTGGCAACTGACTCCCACGACTTGTGATCAATGTCACACGATTTCATGTCGCGTTTGCAGACGTCTTTATAACGGAGACATGGACGGCCGGTGGGTCTGATACCAGTGGCGAGCTCGCTGTACAATGTGTCTTTGGGGATCCTGCCATCTTCCATGCGGCTCACATGGCCAAGCCATCTCAAGCGCCGCTGACTCAGTAGTGTGTATAAGCTGGGGATGTTGGCCGCTTCAAGGACTTCTGTGTTGGAGATATAGTCCTGCCACCTGATGCCAAGTATTCTCCGAAGGCAGCGAAGATGGAATGAATTGAGACGTCGCTCTTGGCTGGCATACGTTGTCCAGGCCTCGCTGCCGTAGAGCAAGGTACTGAGGACACAGGCCTGATACACTCGGACTTTTGTGTTCCGTGTCAGTGCGCCATTTTCCCACACTCTCTTGGCCAGTCTGAACATAGCAGTGGAAGCCTTACCCATGCGCTTGTTGATTTCTGCATCTAGAGACAGGTTACTGGTGATAGTTGAGCCTAGGTAGGTGAACTCTTGAACCACTTCCAGAGCGTGGTCGCCAATATTGATGGATGGAGCATTTCTGACATCCTGCCCCATGATGTTCGTTTTCTTGAGGCTGATGGTTAGGCCAAATTCATTGCAGGCAGACGCAAACCTGTCGATGAGACTCTGCAGGCATTCTTCAGTGTGAGATGTTAAAGCAGCATCGTCAGCAAAGAGGAGTTCTCTGATGAGGACTTTCCGTACTTTGGACTTCGCTCTTAGACGGGCAAGGTTGAACAACCTGCCCCCTGATCTTGTGTGGAGGAAAATTCCTTCTTCAGAGGATTTGAACGCATGTGAAAGCAGCAGGGAGAAGAAAATCCCAAAAAGTGTGGGTGCGAGAACACAGCCCTGTTTCACACCACTCAGGATAGGAAAGGGCTCTGATGAGGAGCCACCATGTTGAATTGTGCCTTTCATGTTGTCATGGAATGAGGTGATGATACTTAGTAGCTTTGGTGGACATCCGATCTTTTCTAGTAGTCTGAAGAGACCACGTCTGCTGACATGAGGTGCCTCACTACCCTTGCCATTTCAGGTTATATTTACAGTGTACATTTGCATAACATACCAAAAACATTCTCTGGTGCATACAGCCCAAACTCTTTTTAAGAAATATTTAGATGAGCACTTGAAATGCCACAGCATACAAAGCTATGGGCCAAGTGCTGGAAAATGGGATTAGAATGGGCGGCACAGTGGCGCAGTGGTTAGCACTGCAGCCTCACAGCTCCAGGGACCCGGGTTCGATTCCGGGTACTGCCTGTGTGGAGTTTGCAAGTTCTCCCTGTGTCTGTGTGGGTTTTCTCCGGGTGCTCCGGTTTCCTCCCACAAGCCAAAAGACTTGCAGGTTGATAGGTAAATTGGCCATTATAAATTGTCACTAGTATAGGTAGGTGGTAGGGAAATATAGGGACAGGTGGGGATGTTTGGTAGGAATATGGGAATTAGTGTAGGATTAGTATAATTGGGTGGTTGATGTTTGGCACAGACTCGGTGGGCCGAAGGGCCTGTTTCAGTGCTGTATATCTAATCTAATAGTTAGGTGCTTGATGGCCGGCACAGACACAACGGGCCGAAGGGCCTGTTTCTGTGCTGTATCACTCTATGACTCTATACCCATTTCCCTATTTTTGTCCCTCTCCCCCATTGCCCCATTTCTGCCAAAACTTCACAGACTCTTAGTGAGCTCTAACACTAACTCACCCGCTGCGAGACAGTATGGCTAGACATTCTGAAATAAAAGCAAAAGACTGCAGATGCTGGAAATCTGAAATAAAAACAAGACATGCTGGAAATACTCAGCAACTCTGATCATCGGAGTTCTGATGAACGGTCACTGACCTGAAACATTAACTCTGCCTCTCTCTCCACAGATGCTGTCAGACCTGCCGAATATTTCCAGCATTTCTTGTTTTTATTATGGCTAGATCTTCTGACCCATTTCAGGGCTTATGCAAGTACAGATGGGTTTATGGTAAACTAGTAGATAAATGCAGTGACTTTTCAGAACAATAAACACAATAGTTTGTCACATTTCAGGATCTTTTTTTTTAAACAGGAAATATATTGGGGTTGCGGTATGTTTAAGTGTGCTTTAAAATAGTTGTATAAATGTCATTCTGCTGCAGATAGGGTGGAGTTACCCATGTCCTCCATAGTGAACTGAAGTTCCTTAATTGAGCATGCAACTAGAATCATAGAATGATACAGCACAGTAGGAGGCCATTCAGCCCACTGTGCCTATGCCTACCCTTTGGTAGAGCTATCCAATTAATCCCACTCCCCTGCTCTTTCCCCATAGCCCTGTATTTTTTCCCCTTTAAGAATTTATCCAATTCTTTCCTTAATGTTACTACTAAATCTATGCCCACCTTTCAGGCAGTGCATTCCGGATCACAGCAACTCACTGTGTAAAACAATGTTCTGTCATGTTGCCTCAGGTTCTTTTGCTGATCACATTAAATCTGTGTTTTCTGGTTACTGACCCTTCTGCCACTGGAAACAGTTTCTCTTTATTCACTGTAATTTTGAATGCCTCTATCAAATCCCCTCTTAACTCCAGCTGAGGCCTAAACTACGTTAAATAAAGCTTTAACATAAATTCCTCACTTTTGTATTCTATTCCTCTGTTAAAAAAGCATGTTGGATACTTGATTTTGTTAACAGTCATCTCTACTTGTACCTTCAAAAATTTGTGTACACATAACCCCATACCACTCCTCCCCCCACCCTCCCACCTCTCTGTCCCTGCAACCCCTGTAAAATTTGTACCATTTAGTTCATATTACCTCTCCTCATTTTCCTACCAAAATTATCACTTCACACTTCTCTGCCTTAGAGTTCACCTGCCATGCATCTGCCCATTTCGCCAGTCTGTCTATGTCCTCCTGAAATCTGTTACTATCATCCTTAATGTTCATTACATTTCAGAGTTTGTATCATCAGCAAACTTTGAAATGATGCCCTGTATACCCAGGTCCAGGGCATTAATATATATCAAAGACAGCCATGGTCCTAACACCAGCTCTTGTGGGACACCACTGTAAACCTACCTCCTGGCTAAAAAACAACCATCCACCACTACTCTCTGCTTTCTGGTCCTTACTCAATTATGTATCCAGGCTGCCACTGTCCCTTTAATCTCGGCAGCTTTAAAATTGCTAACATTATGTGGTACTTTGTCAAATGCCTTTTGAAAGTTCACACACATTAACCGTACTTGTCTCATCAACCCTCTCCATTGACGCATCAAAGGACTCAATCATGTTAGTCAAACACGATTTTCTTGAACAAATCCACGCTGACTTTCATTTATTAGATTATACTTTGTCTAATGCAAATTAATTTTGACTTGGATTATCGTCTCTAAATGTTTCCTCACCAGTGACGTTAGGCTGACTGGCCTGTTGTTGCCTGGTTTATACCTCTCCCTTTTTAAACAGGGTTGTAACATGTGCAATCCTCCACCCCCATATTCAAGGAAGATCACTCATTAACCTAGGATGCATCCTATCAGATCAAGTGACTTTCTTACTTTGAGGACTCCCAACCACTTAAGTACCTCATCTTTATTTTTATCCTATCCAAAATCGCTACTGTCTCCTCCTTTACTGCTACATTCACAGCATCCACTTTTCTATTGAAGACAGATGCAAAGTACTCGTGTAGTACCTCAGCAATGCCCTCTGACTCCACAAGAATATCTTCTTTTTGGTCCCTAATCAGCCCCATCCTTCCTTTGATGACCCTTTTACTATTTACATGTTTATAAACAACTTTGGGTTCCCTTTTATGTTAGCCGCTAATCTATTTTTGTTCCCTCTTTGCTCCTCTTATTCAGATCTCCTCTGTACTTTCTATATTCAGCTTGATTCCCAACTGTATTACAAACCTTATACTTGTCATAATCCTTTTACTGTCTCATTTTAACCTGTACATCTTTAGTCATCCAGTGAGCTCTAGCTTTGGATGCTCTTCCTTTCCCCTGATACCACTCTGTAGCCAAACCATTTCCTCTTTTCCGCCCTCCCATTGTCCAATTACTGTTTACCTACCAATTTTTGATTCCAATCCACTTGGGCCAAATCCCTTTTCAACTCGTTTAAGTTAGCCCTTCTCTTGTCCTTTTCCATAATTATTCTAAACATGATATTATGATCAGTGTTCCCCAAATGCTCTCCCACTACAACATGCTCCAGTTGCCCAACTTCATTCCCCACAACCAGATCCAGTGCTGCTTCCTTCCTCATTGGGTTGGAAACATACAGATCAAGAAAGTTCTCGAGCACGTATTTCAGGAATTCCTCTCCCTCTTTATCTTTTACCTCGTTATTACCTGCTATGGCTCAGTAGATAGTACTCTCACCTCTGAGTCACAAGGCTCTCTACAGGACTTGAGTAGAACAATCCAGGCTAACACTTCAGTGTAGTACTGAGAGAGTGCTGCATTGTCAGACATGTTGCCTTTTGGATGAGATGTTAAGCCAAGGCCCTGTCTGCTCTCTCGGGGGGTGTAAATATCCCATGGCACTATTTTGAAGAATAACAGTTATCCCTGGTCCCTGGCCAATATTTATCCCTCAATCAACATCACAAAAAAATACAGATTATCGCATTGCTGTTTGTTACAGTTTGCAGTGGGCAAAATTGGCTGCCATGTTTCCTACATTACAACAGGGATTACACTTCAAAAAAGTACTTAATTGGCAATAAAGCACTTTGGGATGTCCAATGGTTGTGAAAGGTGCTATTTAAATGCCAGTCTTTCTTTCAATGTGTGGTAGGATAATTGAAGTCCCCTATTATTTTTCCGTAATTTGCCTGAAAATTTGCTCCTCTGTCTCCTTTCCACTATTTAGTGACCTATGGTACAGGCCCAGCAATGTAGTAGCTGCTTTATTGTTCCTTAATTCTAACCATATAAACTCTGTCTTTGACCTCTCAATTACATCATTCCTCTCCAGTACTATAATATTTTCTTTGATCTTCACTTCCACCACCCATCCCTTCCTTTTTTTTCCTTCCACATCTTTCCTTGTAGGAATATTAAGTACCCAGTTCTCCTTTCTTTGAGCTAGGTCTCTGTTATTGCTACTATATCATAGTCCCATGTGTTGCCTTGTGCCTGCAGCTCACCAACATATGTAGGAAATTAATTCTACAATCACTACCAGACATCTAGGGTGCTTCACAGAATCTCAAATGACTGCATAAACATTTGGTCCTTTGAGAGCAGCTTTCCTCTACATGTATGCCCCGAGAGGTATCAATCCCTGCATCTGGCAGCTGAGTTTTTTGAACTGGGCCTCCAATCATCAAGCTCAGTTCTTCTACTGCCACCACTGACCAACTAAATCCTCCACGCTGAATATATCTGTGTTGATGCCTCTGCTCGGCAGAGTGAGTAAATGATACTGGATATTGCAAGATGTTAGCTTCTTTTCTGCCATTAGCAGCTGTGACTCGTTTTTGCAGGCACTGGAAAAGGTGCAAAAAGATTTAAAGGATGATACCAGAACTGAGAGGTTATAACAATCAGGAAAGACTGGAACAGAATGAGGCTATTCTCCAGAACAGAAATGGCTGAGAAGTGAGCTGAAGGGATTTGATAGGGTTGATGTAGAGAAATTCCTCCAGCAAAGTCCTCCTTGCTAACATCTGGGGGCTTGTGCAAAAGTTGGGAGAGTTGTCCCACAGACTAATCAAGCAACTGCCTGATGGAGTCATACTCATGGAATCATACCTTACAGACAATGTCCCAGACCCCGCCATCACCATCTCCGAGTATGTTCTGTCTCACCGTGAGGAGAGACCCAGCAGAGGTGGCAGCACAGTGGTATACAGTCAGGAGGGAGTTGCCTGGGAGTCCTCAACATCGACTCCAGACCAATGAAGTCTCATGGCATCTGGTCAAACATGGGCAAGGAAAATTTCCCCCTTCAGCTGATGAATCAGTACTTCTTCATGTTGAACGCCACTTGGAGGAAAAACTGAAGGTGGCAAGGGCACAGAATGTACTCTGGGTGGAGGACTTCAATGTTCATCATCAAGAGTGGCTCGGTAGCACCACTACTGACCGAGCTGGCCGGGTCCTAAAGGACATAGCTGCTAGACTGGATCTGCGACAGGTGCTAAGGGAACCAGCAAGAGGGAAAATATACTTGACCTCATCTCGTCAATCTGTCTGCCACAGGTGCATCTGTCCTTAACAGTATTGGTAGGAGTGGCCACCGCACAGTCTTTGTGGAGACCAAGTCTCATCTTCACACTGAGGATACCATCCATCATGTTGTATGGCACTACCGCCATGCTAAATGGGATAGATTTCGAACAGATCTAGCAATGCAAAACCGGGCATCCATCAGGCACTGTGGGCCCTCAGCAGCAGCAGAATTTTACTCAACCACAATCTGTAACCTCATGGCCCTGCAAATCCCCCATTCTACCATTACCATCAAGCTGGGGGACCAACCCTGATTCAATGAAGAGTGCAGGAGGGCATGCCAGGAGCAGCACCAGGCATACCTCAAAATGAGATGTCAACCTAGTGAAGCTACAACACAGGACTACTTACATGCCAAACAGTGCATGCAGCATGTGATCGACAGAGCTAAGCAATCCTATAACCAATGGATCAGATCTAAGCTCTGTAGTCCTGCCACATCCAGTCATGAATGGCGGTGGACAATTAAACAAATAACTGGAGGAGGTGGCTCCACAAATATCCCCATCCTCAATGATGGGGGAACCCAGCACATCAATGCAAATGATATTTGCAACAATCTTCAGGCAGAAGTGCTGAGTTGATGATCCATCTCAGCCTCCTCTTGACATCACAGATGTCAGTTTTCAGCCAATTCAATTCACTCCATGATATCAAGAAACGACTGAAGGCACAAGAGATTGCAAAGGCTATGGGCCCTGACAACATTCCGGCAATACTACTGAAGACATGTGCTCCAGAACTTGCCGCACCCCTAGCCATGTTGTTCCAGTACAGCTACAACACTGGCACCTACCCAGCAATATGGAAAAATGTACACAAAAAGCAGGACAAGTCCAACCTGCAGTGATGTCCTGGAGCTGATGATTGACCTCCAACAACCACAACCAATTACTGCCCAATCAGTCTACTCTTAATCATCAGTAAAGTAATGGAAGGTGTCGTCGACAGTGCTATCAAGCGGCACTTGCTTAGCAATAACCTGCTCAATGATGCTCAGTTTGGTTTCTGCCAGGGCCACTCAGTTCCTGACCTCATTACAGCCTTGGTTTAAACATGGACAAAAGAGCTGAACTCAAGCAGTGAGATGAGTGTGACTGCCCCTGACATCAATGCAGCACTCGACTGAGTCTGGCATCAAGGTGCTCGAGCAAAACTGGAATCAATGGGAATCAGAGGGAAAACTCTCCACTGGTTGGAGTCATACCTAGCACAAAGGAAGATGGTTGTGGTTGTTGGGGGTCAATCATCTTAGCTCCAGGACATCACTGCAGAAGTTCCTCAGGGTAGTGTCCTAGGCCCAACCATCTTCAGTGCTTCATCAATGACCTTCCTTCAATCATAAGGTCAGAAGTGGGGATGTTCGCTGATAATTGCACAAAGTTCAGCAGCATTCACGACTCCTCAGATACTGAAGTAGTCCGTGTTGAAATGCAACAAGGCCCAGACAATATCTAGGCTTGAACTGATAAGTGACAAGTAACATTTGTGTCACACAAGTGCCAGGCAATGACCATCTTCAATAAGAGAGAATCTAACTATCTCCCCTTGATATTCAAAGGCATTATGATCGCTGAATCCCTTACTATCATCCTGGGGGTAACCATTGACCCGAAACTGAACTGGAGTAGCCATATAAATACCGTGGCTACAAGAGCAGGTCAGAGACTGGGGATTCTGCAGCGAGTAACTTTCCTTCTGACTCCCCAAAGCTTGTCCACCATCTACAAGGCACAAGTCAGGAGTGTGATGGGATACTCTCCACTTGCCTGGATGGGTGCAGCTCCAAGAACACTCAAGAAACTCGACACCATCCAGGACAAAGCAGCCCACTTGATTTGCACCTCATCCACAAACATACACTTCCTCCACCACCGATACACAGTGGCAGCAGTGTGTACCATCTACAAAATGCACTGCAGCAACGCACCAAGGCTCCTTCAACAGCACCTTCCAAACCCGCGACCTTTACCACCTAGAAAGACAAGGGCAGCAGATGTATGGGAACATCCCCACCTGCAAGTTCCCCTCCAAGTCACATACCATCCTGACTTGAAACTGCATCGCCATTCCTTCACTGTCGCTGGGTCAAAATCCTGGAACTCCCTTCCTAACAGCACTGTTGGTGTACCTACACCACATGGACTGCCGCAGTTCAAGAAGGCAGTTCACCACCACCTTCTCATGGGCAATTAGGGATGGGAAATAAATGCTGGCCTAGCCAGTGATGCCCACATGCCATGAATGAATAAAAAACATTTTAAAAATCTTTCTACTTGTAGCGTGTCAAAACCTAGAGGTCCTAAATAAAAAGATTGGTAAATCCAATAAGGAATTCAGGGGAAACTTCTTTACTCAGACTGTGGCATATGTAAAGTAGTTGAGGTGAATAGTATTGATGAGTTTAAGGGGAAACTAGATAGGTACATGAGGGAGAAAGGAATAGAAAGATATGTTGATAGGGTGCTAAGAATTAAGGTGGGAGGATGTAATACCTGCATAAACTTGTTGGGTCCAATGGTGTATTTTTGTGCTTTAAATACTGTATAAAAGCTGAAGAAGAATATATATTAGAACAATGGCAGCTAGAACTCCCTTTTAATAGATCTGACCTACCACTAAACAGTGTGCCACGCTGCTGTGGTGCAGTATAGGCCTGCATGTTACTTATTGAGTGAGTAATGGGAGAAAGAATAATAAGCAAAGAATGGAACCAACTCTGAGCTTGGGTGAAACCTTCATAATCTCTGACATCTGGATCCAGGATTGCAAGAGTGAGCTCCTCAAATCTGTTTCATTGCCTGCAATTGAAGGGCCTCCTCTACTATACTTGAGTTCTTTCTTGCTGTGCATAGCCTTCTTCTGAAAACAGATACGAAGTGTTGAAACATTGGAACTTTGAGGAACACAGGCATTTACACTCAACTGCCCATCCTACTTGCCAACTTGTGTCTTCTTCTTCGGCAGTTCCTCGGCAGCAAGGATGACTTACTTCCACTCTGGTCCATCAACATACATTTACATTTTGCTGTGCTTAGTGGACACAACTTTCTAGATTTATGTGCAATGATATTTCCATATTTCAGTGCCAGTAGAAAATTGTCCCCATAGAAATCTGGAGTCAATGTTTATGAGTGAAAGAGGTGTAAAGTTGTCTGGGTGTTTTGCATGTAGTCTCAATCAAACAGCCTGATGTTCAAAGGAAACTATGGCAAGAGTAATATGTCCATAATCTTTAGATACACAAATACTGGTTTTATTTACCTTGATAATCTTGCAGAGGCTTAAAAATGTCTTCCTCATTTGTTCACAAGTACACCTGGCATGAGCACTGCATTAGCCCTTTCAGTCATCTTCTTCCATGCAGTATAGATTCCTGGGTAGTGAGGAGCATGTCACTCTGCCCAAAAGAGGGCAATCGTCCTTTGATACATTAGTTGCAAGAAGCACTTCAAGTCCAGCATTTTCTAAAGGAGTAGTACCAATGCGGAATCTTCTTTCTTCAGTCATCAGACCTCCAGCAGTTTCAAAATAGCAGCGGGCAACATCACAAGCTGTTTCCTTTTCAATAACAGCAGCAACAGCTTCAGCTGTGCAGAATATTCCACTTCAACAAACAGTGAACTTTTTGCCCCAGGTCCAATCTGAGCAGGGAGCTTGTTGGTCATGTGGAAATGTACTGATCTTGCAAAGTCACAGCATCAGTATTTGAAGAATAAGGACAGGAGCAATGTCATGGGAATACCATAACTTCCAATTCCACTTCAAGTCACACACCATTCTAGAGTTGGATATATATCCCTGTTCCTTCATCCTTCTCTGGGACAATATCCTGTAATTCCCTATCTAACATCATTGTGGTAGCACCATTACCCACAGGGACTGCAGTGATTCAAGGAGAAGACTCATCACCATCTTTTCAGGGCAACTATGGATGGGCAATAAAATGCAGCCATGCAAGCAATGTCCACAACCCAAACAACAGATATTTTTTTTAAACTCTGCAAAGCTAACACACATGGCAAGCTATTCTGACCACCACTGTGCTGAGACCAGAATTTCAGCATTTTGATCAATTTTTTAAAAACACACAAAGTTTCTTTCCTGTTAGTGTTAAAAATATATATCCAGTGATTAGTCATTTTGATTTTATTAAGCACAAGAATGTCAATAGCATAAAGCAGTAAAAATAACTCTTTAAAAATTGAGGTCCTGAATTTATTCTACGGGATACAAATGTGTGAACACTCGTGTGTTCATCTGAAATCCCTCACTTGTTTAAGTTAATGTCACACATCATAATTTCATGAACCGAATTAAACTAAAATAGGTCTCCTTTGGCCTGGAAGACATTATTTTATGCTTAACATAATGCTGTGTTTGTACTGTGAACATACTGATCCAATATAGTATACGGCCAACTTTAGGCAAAAATATTAAATACCTTACCAAAGCTGACAGATGCAGGCCTCACAGTTAAAATGGAGGGGTATAGTCTTGGGTGGCAACACAAAATGGAGATAACAAATAGGCTGCTCATTTTACCACCCAACCATTTGCGAAAATCGAGTGGCGTGTGAAATAGACTTCAACTGTTTTAGGCTACTACCCAAGACCAATTTCACCCCCATATACGTAATATATTTGTATATTTGTAGTACTATTTACTTGTCACTTTACAAAATGGCTTAAGTTGCAAGCAACAATGTTCCTTGTCACTTTAACTTGTATACATTATTTTAAAAAACTCTTCCCTCTACCTTTTATTGCAATTTTGTATTATTTGCTTAACTCACAAGTACTTTGTTCATTCTTCTCTGCTCCCTCATCAAAACATTCCTTCTTTATCTAAACCATATACATGATTGTAAAGGATATTTTTCTTCTCTGTAATTCCCCAGACAGATTTATAGTTCTTGCTGAAGCTGTCATTTATACAGAGCTGCCAATGGAAGTTTTTCCTACTGTCTAGCGTCCAACAAGCAGCACTTAACCAGGCGATCATTCACAATGTCTAGGTCAGGGTTGTCCAACATACGGCCCATGGACCAGGATCCAGCCCGCCAGAGGTTTCCATCTGGCCCACAGATGTATTTCAAAGATGAGAAATTTTACATTGTCTACTTCTTCCAGACAGGCTTTTTAAAAAAAATCGCAAGTGAATTTTACAGCTGCCAGGTGCTGACACCGGGAATAGCGGTTTCTGAACTTCTGACAGATTCGGGGTTTTTGGGTGGGCTTTAAATTAAAGTCGGAACCCGCCCGAAAACCCCAAACCTGTCCAAAGTTGGGATATCGCTGTTCCCGATGTCGGCACCTGTCAGCTGTGAAACTGACTTGCGATTTTTAAAAAAAAAAACTGACCAACCACAAAGCTGCTGTGCTGAGTACTCCCGCTTCTTGCAACTGTCAGAGAGAGGGTGATAGAGAGCGAGAAGGGGACAGAGAGAGAGGGGGACAGAGAGAGAGTGAGAGAAAGTGGGGGATAGAGAGAGAAAGAGGGAGGGGGACACAGAGAGCAGGACGACACAGAGGGGGGGGGGGGAACAGAGGGAGAGGGAGAAACAAAGTGAGTGATCAAGATCACTCCTGACAGATGGACATCTATCCGGAATACTCCGCTTCGCTACAACAAGTGTGCAGGTAAACACCAGAAGCGGCAACAGCAGTGGAGAGAGGAGCCGGAGTATAAAAGGAATGGAGAAACGAGAACCGCGGCCCGAGACCAGAAGTAGCAGCGGCGGCGGTGAGAGACGCTCTGTTCAGTTCTGTGGACCAGCTTGACGAGCAAAAATCGAAGTGTGATGTCACAGGAGATCTGGTTAATGATGGTGGGTATTTCTTCCGTGTCTCATTTTGTTTTTGTTTTGGCCAAGTGATTTAAATCAGAAGACGTCATTACAGGTTAAGAGTACACTTAAATAATTTTTTTTGAAATACTGAGATGCAAATTAATTAATTAAATAGAATAGAGATGGCAGGGCAGGCAATGTGTTATAGCTGTAGTATGTGGGAGCTGGTGGACGCCGGTGCAATCCATGGTGACCACATCTGCAGCAAGTGTTGGCTGCTCAAGGACCTCCGGCTCAGAGTTGATGAGCTGGAGTCTGAGCTGCAGACACTGAGACACTTCAGGGAGGGGGGAGAGTTACCTGGACACTGTGTTTCAGGAGATAGTCACACCCCTTAGATTAATTACATCAAATTTGGACCGTGGTCAGGGACAGGAGGGTGTGACTGCGACTGAGGCAGGTATGGGGATCCAGAATTTAGCTTTGGAGGAGCCTCAGCCAGTGCCCTTATCCAGTAGGTATGAGGTTCTTGCTCCTGATGTGGACGAGGGCACAGACTGCAGGGAGGATGAGCGAATTGACCACAGCACAGCGGTTCAGAGTGCCATTCAAGTGGGAAGAGAAAAGAGAAATGTAGTAATAGGGGATAGCATAGTGAGGGGAATAGATACTGTTCTCTGCAGCAAAGACAGAGAGTCCCGAAGGCTGTGCTGCCTACCCAGTGCCAAGGTTAAGGACATCTCTTCTGGGCTGGAGAGGAACTTGGAGTGGGAGGGAAAGGATCCAGTTGTCGTGGTCCACGTAGGTACCAACAACATAGGTAGGACTAGGAAAGAGGTTCTGCTGAGGGACTATGAGCAGCTCGGAGCTAAATTAAAAAGCAGAACCTCAAAGGTAATAATCTCTGAATTACTACCTGAGCCACATGCAAACTGGCATAGGGTAAATAAGATTAGAGAGGTAAATGTGTGGCTGAAAGATTGGTGTGGGAGAAATGGGTTCCGATTCATGGGACCCTGGCACCAGGATTGGAGAAAGAGAGAGCTGTTCTGTTGGGATGGGCTGCACTTGAACCATGCTGGGACCAGTGTCCTGGCGAATCGTATAACTAGGGTTGTAGATAAGGCTTTAAACTAAATAGTGGGGGGGGGTTCAATTGAAGGGAAGTTTAAAAAGTTGCAAAGTAACGAGAGAGCAGAGGTGCAGGATAGTGAAGGAGCATACATTAATCAGAGTGTGACAGGAAGGGACAGGGAATACGAGCATAAAAGTACAGCAGAAATCATAACCAGAGTAGGGAAAAATGGAAATAAGGCAAAGCTTAAGGCTCTTTATCTGAATGCATGTAGCATTTGTAACAAGATAGATGAGCTGACAGCACAGATGGAAATAAATGAATATGATTTGATAGCTATCACAAAGACATGGTTACAGGATGACCAGGACTGGAATCTCAATGTTCAAGGATATTCAACGTTCCGGAAGAATAGGCAGAAAGGAAAAGGAGGTGGGTAGCTTTGTTTATTTATTTAGAGATACAACACTGAAACAGGCCCTTCGGCTCACCAAGTCTGTGCTGACCATCAACCACCCTTTTATACTAATCCTGCATTAATCCCATATTCCTACCACATCCCCCCCTACCTATACTAGTGGGAAATTTATAATGGCCAATTTACCTATCAACCTGCAAGTCTTTGGCTGTGGGAGGAAACCGGAGCACCCGGCGGAAACCCACATGGTCACAGGGAGAACTTGCAAACTCCACACAGGCAGTACCCAGAATTGAACCCGGGTTGCTGGAGCTGTGAGGCTGTGGTGCTAACCACTGCGCCACTGTGCTGCCGCTGTTATTAAAGGAAGGGATCAGTGCAGTTGTGAGTAATGATATAGGTGTAATAGATCATGATGTAGAATCAGTTTGGGTGGAAATAAGGAATAGCAAGAGGAAGAAATCATGGGTGGGAGTGGTTGATAGGCCCCCGAGGAGTTGACGCTCTGTAGGACAAAATATTAATCAGAAAATAATGGAGATGTGTAAGAAGGGCACCGCAATTATCATGGGTGATTTTAATCTGCATATAGACTGGACAAATCAAATTGGCGAGGGTAGCATGGAAGTCAAATTTGTGGAGTGCATCAGGGATTGTTTCTTAGAACAATACATTGCAGACCCTACTTGGGAACAGCTATTTTAGACTTGGTAATGTGTAATGAGGTTGGATTAATAAGAGATCTCATAGTTCAGGATCCTGTAGGGGAAAGCGATCATAACATGGTAGAATTTCAAATTCAGTTTGAGGGTGAGAAACTCAGGTCTCAAACCAGTGTCTTCAACTTAAACAAGGGCAATTACAGAGGTATGAAGAAAGAGTTGTCTAAAGCGGGCTGGGAAAATAGACTACAGGAGAAGTCAGTAGATGAGCAGTGACAGACTTTTAAACAGATATTTCATAACACTCAGCAAACATTTATTCTGGTCAGAAGGAAGGACTCAATGAGAAAGATAAACCACCCATGGATAACAAAGGAAGTTAGGGAAAGTATCAAATCAAAAACAAGGGCGTATAAAGCGGTGAAAGCTAGTGGTAGGCCAGAGGAATGGGAATTTTTTAGAAACCTGCAGCTGATAACTAAAAAACTAATAGAGAGAGAAAAAATTCATTATGAGAGTAAATTGACAAGAAATATAAAAACAAACAGAGCTTCTACGGGTATATGAAAAGGAAGAGAGTAGCTAAAGTAAGTGTGGGACCCTTAGAGAGTGAGACTGGGGAATAAATAACAGAGAACAGGAAAATGGCAGATAATTTAAACCAATATTTTGCATCGGTCTTCACGGTGGAGGACACTATAAACATCCCAACTATAATAGATGAGCAAAGTGTAAATGGGAGGGAAGAATTTGTAACAATCTCTATCACAAGGGAAAAGGTACTGGACAAACTGATGGAACTAAAGACAGACAAGTCGCCGGACCTAATGGCCTACATCCAAGGGTTTTAAAAGAAGTGGCTGCAGAGATAGTGGAGGCATTGCTCGTAATATACCAAAACTCACTGGATTCCAGTAGGATACCGGCGGATTGGAAAACTGCTAATGTGACGCCCTATTCAAGAAAGGAGGGAGACAGAAAACAGGAAACTATAGACCAGTTAGCTTAACATCTGTCATTGGGAAAATGCTAGAGTCCATTATTAAGGAAGAAATAGCAGGACATTTAGAAAAACATAATGCAATCAAACAGAGTCAACATGGCTTTATGAAAGGGAAATCATGTTTGACAAATTTGTTAGAGTTCTTTGAGGATATAACAAACAGAGTGGATAAAGGGGAACCAGTAGATGTAATGCATTTGGATTTTCAGAAGGTGTTTGATAAGGTGCCACATAAAAGGTTATTACACAAAATAGGAGCTCAGGGTATTGGGGGTAATGTGTTGGCATGGATTGAGGATTGGCTAACACACAGAAGGCAGAAAGTCAGGATCAATGGGTCTTTTTCAGCTTGGAAAGCCATAACTAGAGGCCCTAGGGCCTCAACTATTTACTATCTATATTAATGACTTGGAGGAAGGGACAGAGTGTAGAGTATCCAAATTTGCTGATGATACAAAAATAGGTGGGAAGGCATGTTGTGATGAGGACACAAAGATTCTGCAAAAGGATACAGATAGGTTAAGTGAGTGGGCAAAAACCTGGCAGATGGTGTTCAATGTGGGAAAGTGTGAGGTCATGCACTTTGGTAGGAAGAATAAAAAGGCAGATTATTACTTAGATGGAGAAAGACTACAAAATACTGCAGTACAGAGGGATCAGGGTGTTCTTGTATAGGAAACACAAAAAGTCAGCATGCAGGTGCAAAAGGTAATTAGGAAGGCAAATGTAATTTTGGCCTTTATCGCCAGGGGGTTAGAGTTTAAAGATAGGGAAGTCTTATTACCACTGTACACGGTGTTGGTGAGGCCACATCTGGAATACTGCGTACAGTTTTGGTCCCTGTATTTAAAGAAGGATACACTAGCATTGGAGGCAGTTCAGAAAAGGTTCACTAGGCTGATTCCTGGGATGAAGGGGTTGGCTTATCAGGAGCGGCTAAACAGGCCTTTATTCATTGGCGTTTAGAAGAATGAGAGGTGATCTTATTGAAACATATAAGATTCTAAGGGGGCTTGACAGGGTAGATGTTGAGAATACGTTTCCACTGATGGGGGAATCTCGAACTAGGGGACATAGTTACAGAACACATTTAAAACTGAGATGTGAAGGAATTTCTTCTCTCAGTAGGTGGTGCATCTCTGGAATTCTCTACCTCAGAGAGCTGAGGAAGCTAGGTCAGTAATTGTATTTAAGGAGGAGGGAGATAGATTTTTGAAATCTTGGGGAGCCGAGGGTTATGTGGAGCAGGCCCGAAAGAGGAGTTGAGGCCTGGGACAGATCAGCCATGATCTTATTGAATGGTGGGGCAGGTTCAATAGGCTGAATGGCCTACTCCTGCTCCTACTTCTTGTGTTCTTTTGACTACTTGTGGAAGCAAAAAATTCCAGGTATCTCACTAAATTAGTGTCCAACATAGTGGTGAGAAAGTAAGTCAATAAATTAATCTTCTCTGTTAAAGCTTCTTCACAAAAATGCACATTTGTTGTTGTTTTGATTAATAGTAAGATAACTTTTTAATGCCTTTATCTTTCCAAAATTGTCTCACCGGCCCCCTATGCAAGACAAAAATTGCAATGAGGCCCCCCCACGCAAAAAGGTTGGTTGAGGTGAATCCACCTGCAATGTCCAAGGTTAGCAGTACAGAACCCCATAAATCTGATTTTTCAGAATTGTATCGCTTTATGTATTTATTATGTTCGAAATGTAGGCCACAAATTTCCATGGGCCTTCCAGCACACACGCACGTTAGCCCTTTGTTACAGTAAAATAACCCAGGATAAATTAGGAATCAAAGCTCAAATCTAAGCTATTATGGAGCAACTTTCTGAAGCACATTAAAATTCTATAGTGTAGGTCAGATGGTTTCACAGGTCGGCGCAACATCGAGGGCTGAAGGGCCTGTACTGCGCTGTAATGTTCTATGTTCTAAAATACCAAAGTTGATTCTAGTCCTAATAATGAGACAATCCAAAAACCTAAACTAATTCTATCCCTGATGCCAGGACTAACCAAAATGCCAAGGTTGACTCTAATCATAATGCCAAGGCTGCCATTGAAACACTCAAGTAATTTCATTATTCAAAAAATATATATTTTTTTCAAAAACCATTTACAGGAGGAATATGTTGCCTTTGACATGGCAACTGCACCAACCTGCTCCAATGTCTCTCCTCCAATGTCCATCTCATTTGGACTGCCCTTGCTTAGCTCTATTCTTATCTATGAAATCATGGCCAGACATTGATCTCATAGAACAAAGAACAAAGAACAGTACAGCACAGGAACAGGCCATTCGGCCCTCCGAGCCTGCACCGATCTTGATGCCTGTCTAAACTAAAACTTTCTGCACTTCCGGGGACCGGATCCCTCTATTCCCATCCTATTCAAGTATTTGTCAAGATGCCTCTTAAACGTCGCTATCGTACCTGCTTCCATCACCTCCCCCAGCAGCAAGTTCCAGGCACTCACCACCTTCTGTGTAAAGAACTTGCCTTGCACAGCCCCTCTAAACTTTGCCCCTCGCACCTTAAACCTATGTCCCCGAGTAACTGACTCTTCCACCCTGGGAAAAAGCTTCTGACTATCCACTCTGTCCATGCCGCTCACAACTTTGTAAACCTCTATCATGTCGCCCCTCCACCTCTGTTGTTCCAGTGAAAACAATCCGAGTTTATCCAACCTCTTCTCATAGCTAATGCCCTCCAGACCAGGCAACATCCTGGTAAACCTCCTCTGTACCCTCTCCAAAGCCTCCACGTCCTTCTGGTCGTGTGGCGACCAGAATTGCACGCAATATTCTAAGTGTGGCCGAACGAAAGTTCTGTATAGCTGCAGCATGACTTGCCAATTTTTATACTCTATGCCCTGACTGATGAAGGCAAGCATGCCGTATGCCTTCTTGACTACCTTATCCACCTGTGTTGCCACCTTCAGTGACCTGTGGACCTGTACACCCAGATCTCTCTGCCTGTCAATACTCCTAAGGGTTCTGCCATTTACTGCATACTTCCCACCTGCATTAGACCTTCCGAAATGCATTACCTCACATTTGTCCGGATTAAACTCCATCTGCCATTTTTCCACCCAAGTCTCCAACTGACCTATATCATGCTGTCTCCTCTGACAATCCTCATCACTGTCCGCAACTCCACCAACCTTTGTGTCGTCCGCAAACTTACTAATCAGACCAGCTACATTTTCCTCCAAATCATTTATATACCCTACAAAGAGCAAAGGTCCCAGCACTGATCCCTGCGTAACACCATTAGTCACATCCCTCCATTCAGAAAAGCACCCTTCCACTGCTACCCTCTGTCTTCTATGACTGAGCCAGTTCTGTATCCATCTTGCCAGCTCACCTCTGATCCCGTGTGACTTCACCTTTTGTACCAGTCTGCCATGAGGGACCTTGTCAAAGGCTTTACTGAAGTCCGTATAGATAACATCCACTGCCCTTCCTTCATCAATCATCTTTGTCACTTCCTCAAAAAACTCAATCAAATTAGTGAGACACGACCTCCCCTTTACAAAACCATGCTGCCTCTCGCTAATAAGTTTGTTTGTTTCCAAATGGGAGTAAATCATGTCCCGAAGAATCCTCTCTAATAATTTCCCTACCACTGACGTAAGGCTCACCGGCCTATAATTTCCTCGATCATCCTTGCTATCCTTCTTAAACAAAGGAACAACACTGACTATTCTCCAGTCCTCTGGGACCTCACCTGTAGCCAATGAGGATGCAAAGATTTCTGTCAAGGCCCCAGCAATTTCTTCCCTTGCCTCCCTCAGTATTCTGGGGTAGATCCCATCAGGCCCTGGGGACTTATCTACCTTAATGCTTTGCAAGACACCCAACACCTCCTCCTTTTCGATAATGAGATGACTGAGACTATCTACACTCCCTTCCCTTGGCTCATCATCCACCAAGTCCTTCTCTTTGGTGAATACTAATGCAAAGTACTCATTTAGTACCTCGCCCATTTCCTCTGGCTCCACACTTAGATTCCCTTCTCTGTCCTTGAGTGGGCCAACCCTTTCCCTAGTTACCCTCTTGCTCTTTATATACATATAAAAAGCCTTGGGATTTTCCTTCATCCTGTTTGCCAATGACTTTTCATGAACCCTTTTAGCCCTCCTGACTCCTTGCTTTAGTTCCTTCCTACTGTCTTTATATTCCTCAAGGGATTCGTCCGTTCCTAGCCTTCCAGTCCTTACGAATGCTTCCTTTTTCTTTTTGACTAGGCTCACAATATCCTGCATTATCCAAGGTTCCCAAAACTTGCCAAACTTATCCTTCTTCCTCACAGGAACATGCTGGTCCTGGATTCTAATCAACTGACATTTGAAAGACTCCCACATGTCAGATGTTGATTTACCCTCAAACAGCCGCCCCCAATCTAAATTCTTCAGTTCCTGCCTAATATTGTTATAATTAGCCTTCCCCCAATTTAGCACCTTCACCTGAGGACTACTCTTATCCTTATCCATAAGTACCTTAAAACCTATGGAATTATGGTCAATTTTCCCGAAATGCTCCCCTACTGAAACTTCGACCACCTGGCTGGGCTCATTCCCCAAAACCAGGTCCAGTACGGCCCCATCCCTAGTTGGACTATCTACATATTGTTTCAAGAATCCCTCCTGGATGTTCCTTACAAATTCTGCCCCATCCAAGTCCCTAGCACTAAGTGAGTCCCAGTCAATATAGGGGAAGTTAAAATCACCCACCACTACAACCCTGTTACCTTTACATCTTTCCAAAATCTGTCTACATATCTGCTCCTCTACCTCCCGCTGGCTGTTGGGAGGCCTGTAGAAAACCCCCAACATCGTGACTGCACCCTTCCTATTCCTGAGCTCCACCCATATTGCCTCGCTGCACGACCCCTTCGAGGTGTCCTCCCGCAGTACAGCTGTGATATTCTCCTTAACAAGTAATGCAACTCCCCCACCCCTTTTACATGCCCCTCTATCCCGCCTGAAGCTTCTAAATCCTGGAACATTTAGCTGCCAATCTTGTCCTTCCATCAACCAAGTCTCTGTAATAGCAACAACATCATAGTTCCAAGTACTAATCCAAGCTCTAAGTTCATCTGCCTTACCTGTTATGCTTCTCGCATTGAAACAAATGCACTTCAGACCACCAGTCCTACTGTGCTCCGCAACATCTCCCTGCCCGCTCTTCCTCTTAGTCTTACTGGCCTTATTTATTAGTTCCTCCTCATTTATTTCACTTGCTGTCCTACTGTTCTGGTTCCCACCCTCCTGCCACACTAGTTTAAACATCCCGAGTGAAGCTAGCAAACCTCACAGCCAGGATATTTGTGCCTCTCCAGTTTAGATGCAACCCATCCTTCTTGTACAGGTCCCATCTGTCCCTGAAGAGATCCCAATGGTCCAGATATTTGAACCCCTCCCTTCTACACCAGCTGTTCAGCCACGTGTTTAGCTGCACTATCTTCCTATTTCCAGCCTCACTGGCATGTGGCACAGGGAGTAATCCCAAGATTACAACCCTAGAGGTCTTGTCTTTTAATAAGTTCATTTGTTTCCAAATGGGAGTAAACCTTGTCCCGAAGAATCCTCTCTAATAATTTCCCTACCACTGACGTAAGGCTCACCGGCCTATAATTTCCTCGATTATCCTTGCGACCCTTCTTAAACAAAGGAACAACATTGGCTATTCTCCAGTCCTCTGGGACCTCACCTGTAGCCAATGAGGATGCAAAGATTTCTGTCAAGGCCCCAGCAATTTCTTCCCTTGCCTCCCTCAGTATTCTGGGGTAGATCCCATCAGGCCCTGGGGACATATCTACCTTAATGCTTTGCAAGACACCCAACACCTCCTCCTTTTTGATAACAACATGACCCAGACTATCTACACTCCCTTCCTTAGACTCATCATCCACCAAGTCCTTCTCTTTGGTGAATACTAATGCAAAGTACTCATTTAGTACCTCGCCCATTTCCTCTGGCTCCACACATAAATTCCCTTCTCTGTCCTTGAGTGGGCCAACCCTTTCCCTGGTTACCCTCTTGCTCTTTATATACATATAAAAAGCCTTGGGATTCTCCTTAATCCTGTTTGCCAATGACTTTTCATGACCCCTTTTAGCCCTCCTGACTCCTTGCTTAAGTTCCTTCCTACTGTCTTTATATTCCTCAAGGGCTTCGTCTGTTCCCAGCCTTCCAGCCCTTACGAATACTTCCTTTTACTTTTTGACTAGGCTCACAAGATCCCTCGTTATCCAAGGTTCCTGAAACTTGCCAAACTTATCCTTCTTCCTCACAGGAACATGCTGGTCCTGGATTCTAATCAACTGACATTTGAAAGACTCCCACATGTCAGATGTTGATTTACCCTCAAACAGCCACCCCCATAGAAACACAGAAAATAGGAGCAGGAGTAGGCCATTCGGCCCTTCGAGCCTGCTCCGCCATTCATTATGATCATGGTTGATCATCCAACTCAGTAACCTGCTCCCGCTTTCGCCCCATACCCTTTGATCCCTTTAGACCCAAGAACTATATCTAACTCCTTCTTGAAAACATACAATGTTTTGGCCTCAACTGCTTTCTGTGGTATTGAATTCCACAAGCTCACCACACTCTGGGTAAAGAAATTTCTCCTAATCTCAGTTCTGAAAGGTTTACCCCGTATCCTTAGACTATGACCCCTGGTTCTGGACTCCCCCACCATCAGGAACATCCTTCCTGCATCTACCCTGTCAAGTCCTGTTAGAATTTTATAGGCTTCTATGAGATCCCCCCTCACATTTCTGAACTCCAGCGAATATAATCCTAACGGACTCAATCTCTCCTCATACATTAGTCCCGCCATCCCAGGAATCAGTCTGGTACACCTTCGCTGCACTCCCTCTATAGCAAGAACATCCTTCCTCAGATAAGGAGACCAAAACTGCACACAATATTCCAGGTGTGGCCTCACCAAGGCCCTGTATAATTGCAGCAAGACATCCCTGCGCCTGTACTCGAATCCTCTCGCTATGAAGGCCAACATAGCATTTGCCTTTTTTACCGCCTGTTGGACCTGTATGCTTACCTTCAGTGACTGGTGTACGAGAACACCCAGGTCTCGCTGCATATTCCCCTCTCTCAGTTTATAGCCATTCAGATAATAATCTGCCTTCCTGTTTTTGCCACCAAAGTGGATAACCTCACATTTATCCACATTATACTGCATCTGCCATGCATTAGCCCATTCACTCAACTTGTCCAAATCACCCTGAAGTCTCTCTGCATCCGCCTCACAACTCACCCTCCCACCCAGTTTTGTGTCATCTGCAAATTTGGAGATATTACATTTCGTTCCCTCATCCTAATCATTAATATATATTGTGAATAGCTGGGGTCCTAGTACTGATCCCTGCGGTACCAGACTAGTCATTGCCTGCCATTCAGAAAAAGACCCATTTATCCCTACTCTTTGTTTCCTGTCTGCCAACCAATTTTCTATCCATCACAATACACTACCCCCAATCCCATGCGCTTTAATTTTACACACTAATCTCTTATGTGGGACTTATGTAACGGGCATGATTAGTAAGTTTGCAGATGACACCAAAATCTTTGGTATAGTGGACAGTGAAGAAGGTTGTCTAAAGTTACAACAGGATATAGATAAACTGGTAAAGTGGGCAAGGGATTGGCAAATGGAACTTAATGCAGACAAGTGTGAAGTGATGCATTTTGGGAAGTTAAACCAGGGCAGGACATATATAGTGAATGGCAGGGCCCTGGGGAGTGTTGTTGAGCAGAGAGACCTTGGGGTGCAAGTACATAGTTCCCTGAAAGTTGCAACACAGGTAGACAGGGTGGTGAAGAAGGTGTATGGCATGCTTGCCTTCATTGGCCGAGGCATTGACTACAAGAGTTGGGACGTCATGTTACAGTTGTACACAACGTTGGTTAGGCCGCATTTGCAGTACTGTGTGCAGTTCTGGTCGCCGCACTACAGGAAAGATATTATTAAGCTCGAGAGGGTGCAGAAAAGATTCACAAGGATGTTGCCTGGTTTGGAGAACTTGAGTTATAAAGAGAGATTGGATCGATGGGTCTGTTTTCCCTGGAGCGAAGGAGGCTGAGAGGGGACATGATAGAGGTATATAAAATTATGAGAGGCATAGATAGGGTAGATAGCCACAGTCTGTTTCCCATGGCAGGGGTGACTAAAACTAGAGGGCATAGATTTAAGGTGAGAGGGAGGAGGTTTAAAGGGGATCAAAGGGGTAAATTTTTCACACAAAGAATAGTGGGTATCTGGAATGAGCTGCCTGAGGAGGTGGTGGAGGCAGGAACAGTAGCACCATTTAAGAGGCATCTGGACAGGTACTTGAATGAGCAGGGCACAGAGGGATATGGAATTAATGCAGGCAGGTGGGATTTGTATAGATAGGCATCATGGTCGGCACGGACGGGGTGGGCCGAAGGGCCTGTTTCTCTGCTGTACGACTCTATGACTCTATGACTTTGTTGAAAGCCTTCTGAAAGTCCAAATAAACCATATCCACTGGCTCTCCCTCATCAACTCTACTAGTTACATCCTTGAAGAATTCTAGTAGATTTGTCAAGCATGATTTCCCTTTTGTAAACCCATGCTGACTCTGCCCGATTCTACCACTGTTCTCTAAGTGCTCTGCTATAAAATCTTTGATAATGGACTCTAGAATTTTCCCCACTACCGACGTCAGGCTGACTGGTCGAGAATTCCCTGCTTTCTCTCTACCTCCCTTTTTAAATAGTGGGGTTACATTAGCTACCCTTCAATCTGTAGGAACTGTTCCAGAGTCTATAGAATCTTGGAAGATGACCAGCAATGCATCCACTATTTCTAGGGCCACTTCCTTAAGTACTCTGGGATGCATACCATCAGGCCCTGGGGATTTATCGGCCTTCAATCCCATCAATTTCCCCAACACCATTTCTCTCCTAATACTGATTTCCTTCAGTTCCTCTCTCTCACTAAGCCCTGTGTTTCCCAACATTTCTGGTATGATATTTGTGTCCTCCTTTGTGAAGACAGAACCAAAGTATGCATTTAGTTGGTCTGTCATTTCTTTGTTTCCCATAATAAATTCCCCTGTTTCTGACTGTAAGGGACCTACATTTGGCTTCACCAATCTTTTTCTCTTCACATACCTATAGAAACTTTTACAGTCAATTTTTATGTTCCCCGCAAGCTTGCTCTCGTACTCTATTTTCCCCTTCTTAAACAATCCCTTGGTCCTCCTTTGCTGAATTCTAAACTGCTCGCAACCCTCAGGTCTGTTGTTTTTTTTCTGGCAAATTTATATGCCTCTTCCTTGGATCTAATGCTATCTCTAATTTCCCTTGTAAGCCATGGTTTGGCTACCTTTCCCATTTTACTTTTGCGCCAGACAGGGATAAACAATTGTTGCAGTTCATCCATGCGCTCTTTAAATGTTTGCCATTGCCTATCCACCGTCATCCCTTTAAGTAATGTTTCCCAATCCGTCATAGCCAACTCGTGCCTCATACCTTTGTAGTTTCCTTTAGTAAGCTTCAGGACCCCAGTCTCAGAATCAACTCCATCACTCTCCATCTTGATGAAGAATTCTATCATATTATGGTAGCTCATCCCCAAGGGGTCTCGCAACACTAGATTGTCAATTATTCCTCTCTCATTACACAATACCCAGTCAAGGATGACCTGTTCTCTAGTTGGTTCCTCAACATATTTGTCCAGAAAACCATCCTGTATACACTCCAAGAATTCCTCCTCTATAGTATTGTGACTAATTAGATTTGCCCAATCTATATGCAGATTAAATTCACCCATAACGGCTTCTCACCATTGCATCCAGTCTGGGAATGGACAGTGTTTGATGATTCCAGACATGCTCTGTAAACTCAAGTTTTGTTGTGGGAGTGTCAGGAATGACAGTGCAAATATCCTATCAGAGAGAAAGGAACGAAAAAGGGGTTGGTAGAACTATGATCTTCAGAAAGGAAAGGAATTGCTTGGCTTTGCATCTCTGAAATTTGATTTAAAAGGCATTGAATTTTACAAAATGTTAAATCACCCATGTCAGCAACATTTCTATCAAATCAAACTCAGATATATAAGTTTCTTTTTAGTCAGGAACAATAAGAGTCAGTTGGAAAAATGTATTACAGAAAAGCGATTTATACAATAATGTGTCCATAGAAGTGGTGTGATAACATAAGTATGATATTACTTTTCACTGCGCTACTTTCAGCCATTGGTATCTATAGATATCAGACTACATCACCATAAAAACGGAAAATGCTGAAAATACTCAGCAGGTCTGGCAGCATCTGTGGTGAGAGAAACTGAATTAACGTTTCAGGTCTGTGACCTTTCATCAGAATTGGCAAAGGTTAAAAATGTAATATGCTTTTCGAAAATGGAAGGGGGAGGATGGAAGAACAACAAAAGGGAAGGTGAGTGATAGGACGGAGGCCAGGAGAGATTAAATGACAGAGATGTCACGGAATAAAAGGCAAAGGGAGTGGTAATAGGTGTGGTAAAAGAAAAGTCATACTCTGTCTGGGCGACAGGACCTAAATTTAAATATTAAATGAATAAAAGGAATACATTTAAATAAACTTACTTCCAGTCGTCCAGGCCTGCCGTGATCTTTGGAGCGGCTGGCAGCACTCCCGTGCCTTCACTTCCCCATCTGGGGAAAGCAGGAGTATCACTGGTGTGGGGGGGAGTTGAGATGTTTAGTGCAGTGGTAGGGAAACAGGGTCAAATAAACGTAATGAGTTTAGGGGATGGTGGAAAGGGGTGAACTTTAAACTTTGTACAGTCTGGGGGGTGGGGGGGGAAGGTTAGATTTCAAAGTTAAGTGTTTTGGAGGGGAAGGGCAAATATTTACTGTAATTGTTATTGGGGGGTGGGAAAGGGGAGTTGCAATTTTATTTGGTACATTTTAGGGGGGGGGTGTCTCTTTAAAAATTCTAATTTGCCGGCAGGGCTGGCTGCTCTTTAAAAATGGTGCCAGCACCTGCGTACAGGCAGCTGACTCCATTGCCGGCGTCAGACAGCTTGCCTCCTCCACGTGATTGCGGGGGTGGGCCGACCTGGCTATTTAAAAGAGCTGCCGCACGGGAGATCACAGCAGCTCTGCAATGTGCCACCCGCAAATGTGGGCTGTCATTTTTTCACACGCCACCGGGAGCGGTGATGGGCTCTTACAATTCGGGCCACCACCCTGACTTGGAACTATATCACCGTTTCTTCACTGTCACTGGCTAAACCAGCTTGTAATCATCAGCGATTTCTGCTGCCTGTCTGGCTGTTGAAACTTTCTGGTTCTCTACCTATGTTCTTACTAATGGAGGGAGTGAATTTTTAAATTGTTCCAGGAGAATTAATTCTCTAAGGTTCTCATACATGGCCTCTACCTTTAATGCCCGCATCCAATGATCAAAATTAATTTGCTTTACCCTGTCAAATTCTATATAAGTTTGCCCAGGCTGTCTCCTGAGGTTCTGAAATTTTTGCCAGTAAGCTTCAGGGACCAACTCTTTAGCAGCGAGAATTACCTTTTTTGCCATGTCATAATCTGCAGAAGCCTCCTCAGAAAGCAAGGCATAAACTTCATGAGCTCTGCCCATCAATCTGCTTTGCATAAGCAGTGACCAGCTTTCCTTCAGCCACTTCATCTGACTGGCTATCTTTTCAAAAGAAATGAAAAATGCCTTTACATCCCTTTCCTCAAATTTCGGGAGGTCTTGTAAAAATTTAAACAGATCTCCACTGGGTCCTGGGCTGGAGACAGGTCTTTCCTCATCCGAATTTTCATCGGGGTCAAGGGCATCCATTTTGTTCTCTAGTTCCTGCCTTCTAATATGGTATTCCCTTTCTCCATCCTTTTCCTCTTTCCCTTTCTCTCTCCTGCCATTCTATTTGTTCCCTTTGAAATGTTTTCTCTTTTGCCCATTCCTCAAGTTCAGGCTGCTTCTTCTGCAACTGAATTTTAGCTAATTCAACTGCACTACCATCTGGTTTGCCTTCTTCTTCTTACAATTGCAAATGCTGCGCTATTACTTAAATTATGTCTGTTTTCATGGATACATCCTCCTTCCCCAAAAAGGTCATAGCAACTAACAAAGATATTCCTGTAGTGTAAACTTTATTCTAATGCACAAGAAACCTGGTTTTTCTTTTTCCTTTTATGACCTCACTTACAATTGCACATCGTCGGCGTTGGGTTATCCCGGATGAGCCCCCAATTATATGTTACAACTGAGGTGGGAGCAATGCACTGTCTTTTCTAGTTCCACTTCTCCACAGGTCACAACATATATTTAAATGTTTACCCAGTTCCTGATATGGTCAATCATAGACTCTACTCTTTATCCCAGAATAAAATACACCATCCAGGTTTCTTTAATAAACAACAAAATTATCAGTTCATTATAAAACAAGACATAAGCAATAATGAAGCAAAGAATTAACAAACAGAGTGAAATATGAAAATTCTCTTTTACCTCAGACCCTCAAAGACACACACACATGCACACACAGTGGTTAACCTAAAAAAGAGAATTTATCTTTAGATTTCTGTTACAAAAAAACCCCCAAAAAAGAATACTTTGGCCAAATACTTGCTAATTCTTGAAGAAAAAAAGAGAAGATATGGAAGGGTCTGTTGTCCCTTTTTGGTTTGGCATCTCACATATGCGTAGACGGCTGTCAATGGGATCTTTCTAAAACAGTTCTTTTCAGGCGACGTTGAAGATCCGTTTGGCAGGCTTCCCAAGAGAAATGTGACAACAGAAGGGTTCTGGCAGGCCTTTCCATGAGAAATGCAGCATTGGCTTCTCTATTTCTTATACTTGATTCTCAGGAAGTTCTCAAAGAGATAGAAGAGGGTGCTGATGGTGGCTGCTCCCTGATCTGGTTTTTTCCAACTGCCTTCAAAACAGTTCACACCCCAACACACTGTTCAAAGTGAAATTAAAAACAACATCTCAAGAGTCAAGCCTCCTGACCCCCCATAAATCTTGACCTGTCATAGAACATAGAACATAGAACAGTACAGCACAGTACAGGCCCTTCGGCCCACGATGTTGTGCCGAACCTTTAACCTACTCTAAGATCAAACTACCTACCTACCCTTCATTCTACTATCATCCATGTACCTATCCAAGAGTCGCTTAAATGTCCCTAATGTATCTGCTTCTACTACCACCGCTGGCAGCGCATTCCACGCACCCACCACTCTCTGATATCTCCTTGAAACCTTCCTCCAATCACCTTAAAATTATGCCCCCTGGTGATAGCCCTTTCCGCCCTGGGAAAAAGTCTTTGGCTATCCACTCTATCTATGCCTCTCATCATCTTGTACCCCTCTATCAAGTCACCTCTCATCCTTCTTCGCTCCAATGAGAAAAGCCCTAGCTCCCTCAATCTTTCTTCATAAGACATGCCCTCCAGTCCAGGCAGCATCCTGGTAAATCTCCTCTGCACCCTCTCTAAAGCTTCCACATCCTTCCTATAATGAGGCGACCAGAACTGAACACAATATTCCAAGTGTGGTCAAACCAGGGCCTTATAGAGCTGCAGCATAACCTCGCGGCTCTTAAACTCAATCCCCCCGTCTTCTTAACAACCCTATCAATGTGGGTGGCAACTGTGAGCGATCTATGGACATGGACCCCAGGATCCCTCTGTTCCTCCACACTACCAAGAATCCTGTCTTTAAGCCTGTATTCTGCATTCAAATTCGACCTTCCAAAATGAATCACTTCACACTTTTCCAGGTTGAACTCCATCTGCCACTTCTCAGCCCAGCTCTGCATCCTGTCAATGTCCCGTTGCAACCTACAACAGCCCTCCACACTATCCACAACTCCAGCAATCTTCGTGTCATCGGCAAACTTGCTAACCCAGCCTTCCACTTCCTCATCCAAGTCATTGATAAAAATCACAAAGAGCAGAGGTCCCAGAACAGATCCCGGCAGAACACCACTGGTCACCGAGCTCCATGCTGAATACTTTCCATCTACTACCACCCTCTGTCTTCTATGGGCCAGCCAATTTTGTATCCAGACAGCAAACTTTCCCTGTATCCCATGCCTCCTTACTTTCTGAATGAGCCTACCATGGGGAACCTTATCAAACGCCTTGCTAAAATCCATATACACCACATCCACTGCTCTTCCTTCATCAATGTGTTTTGTCACATCTTCAAAGAATTCAATAAGGCTTGTGAGGCATGACCTGCCCCTCACAAAGCCATGCTGACTGTCTCTAATCAAACCATGCTTTTCCAAATAATCATAAATCCTGTCTCTCAGAATCCTCTCCAATAATTTGCCCACTACCGACGTAAGACTGACTGGTCTATAATTCCCAGGGTTATCCCTATTCCCTTTCTTGAACAAGGGAATAACATTTGCCACCCTCCAATCATCCGGTACTACTTCAGTGGACAGTGAGGACACAAAGATCATCGCCAAAGGCGCAGCAATCTCTTCCCTCGCTTCCCGTAATATCCTTGGGTATATCCCGTCTCGCCCCGGGGACTTATCTGTCCTCATATCATTCAAAATTTCCAGCACATCCTACCTCTTAACCTCAACCTGTTCGAGCATATCAGCCTGTTTCACGCTGTCCTCACAAACGACCAGGTCCCTCTCACTAGTGAATACTGAAGCAAAGTATTCATTTAGGACCTCCCCTACCTCCTCCGACTACAGGCACAAGTTCCCTCCACTATCCCTGATCGGCCCTACCCTCACTCTGGCCATCCTCTTGTTCCTCACATAAGTGTAGAACGCCTTGGGATTTTCCTTAATCCTACCCGCCAAGACTTTTTCATGTCCCCTTCTAGCTCTCCTAAGTCCATTCTTCAGTTCCTTCCTGGCTACCTTGTAACCCTCTAGAGCCCTGTCTGATCCTTGCTTCCTCAACCTTAAGTAAGCTTCCTTCTTCCTCTTGACTAGCTGTTCCACATCTCTTGTCATCCAAGGTTCCTTCACCCTACCATCCCTTCCTTGCCTCATCAGGACAAACCTATCCAGCAGTCGCAGCAAGTGCTCCCTAAACAACCTCCACATTTCTGTCGTGCATTTCCCTGAGAACATCTGTTTCCAATTTATGCTCCCCAGTTCCTGCCTAATAGCATTGTAATTCCCCCTCCCCCAATTAAATATTTCCCCTTCCCGTCTGCTCCTGTCCCTCTCCATGACTATAGTAAAGGTCAGGGAGTTGTGATCACTATCACCGAAATGCTCTCCCACCGAGAGATCTGCCACCTGGCCTGGTTCGTTGCCAAGCACCAAGTCCAACATAGCCTCCCCTCTAGTCGGCCTATCTACATATTGAGTCAGGAAACCTTCCTGGACACACCTGACAAAAACTGCTCCATCCAAACTATTTGCACTAAGGAGGTTCCAATCAATATTAGGGAAGTTGAAGTCACCTATGACAACAACCCTGTTACTTCGGCACCTTTCCAAAATCTGCCTCCCAATCTGTTCCTCCGTGTGTCTGTTGCTATTGGGGGATATATAGAAAACTCCCAATAAAGTGACTGCTCCTTTCCTGTTTCTGACTTCCACCCATAATGACTCAGTAGACAAACCCTCCTCGACGACCTCCCTTTCTGCAGCTGTGATACTATCCCTGATTAGCAATGCCACTCCCCCACCTCTTTTACCTCCCTCCCAATTCCTTTTGAAACATATAAACCCCAGAACATCCAACATCCATTCCTGCCCCTGTGATATCCACGTCTCCGTAATGACCACAACATCGTAGCTCCAAGTACTGATCCATGCTCTAAGTTCATCACCCTTATTCCTGACACTTCTTGCATTAAAATAGACACACTTCAACCCATCATACTGGCTGCAACTTTGTCGTGTCAATTGTCTAACCTTCCTCACAGACTCTCTGCACTCTGTATCTGCCTGTTCAACAGCTACCCCATCCACTGATCCGTAGCTCCGGTTCCCATCCCCCTGCCAAACTAGTTTAAACCCTCCCGAAGAGCTCTAGCAAACCTCCCGCCCAGGATATTGGTGCCCCTCCAGTTCAGATGCAACTCGTCCCTCTTGTACAGGTCCCACCTTCCCCAGAAGGTATCCCAATGATCCATATATCTGAAGCCCTCCCTCCTACACCAGCTCTGTAGCCACGTGTTCAGCTGCACTCGCTCCCTATTTCTAGACTCACTAGCACGTGGCACCGGTATCAATCCTGAGATTACTACTCTGCTCGTCCTGCCTTTTAGCTTCCAACCTAACTCCCTATATTCGCTTTTCCGGTCCTCATCCCTTTTCCTAGCTATGTCATTGGTACTGATGTGTACCACGACATCTGGCTGCTTCCCCTCCCCCTTAAGAATCTGGTAGACTCGATCCGAGACATCCCTGATCCAAAACAAGCTGCCGAAACAAAAGGTAAGTTACTTTAAACTGAAACTCACCTTCCCAGCTGCCCCCTCGCTCGCACTATCGCACTTCTCTGTAAACATCTCCCTCAAGTCAAAAAGCCCCTGCTGGGTATTTATCTGAAGACAGATGACTTCCATAAATGTTGTTTTCAAACAAGACCTCTCAGTGCCCTTTCAATTACCCCAGTGAAAAAAAATCCATGGAATCCTTTTCAGTTTTCCCAAATAAAACAACATCCATAATCTTAAAATACATGAGTCCTCAAAAGAAATACCAACACCATCATAATGCTATGCATATAGTTACCTTCTTAATGGCAGTTTGTATACTTATACTGTTTCAGTACATACTCGATCAAATTAAGCCCGATTTGGACAGTCTATTTGTACAAACTACAACCCATCTCCATGTTATCAGATTGCTCCTAAAATCCTGTTTAGCAACCTATTGTTCCATTCTGTGTTGGGCCTTGGTACCATGGCTGTATATCAAACATTTGTAGTGCTGCTGCCAATTGGGTCCCTGTATTCTAATTATTTGTCACTGAAGGATCAGGGAGCAAAATGATCTAACTTAGTGAATTTATTGCCATTATCACCAAGCCATTCAAAGTCCAAGCCATTCTCTCATTCCAGCCAGGATGTTCAGGGACATTAAGAAATTTGTTACTTGTCTAAGATTTAAAAAAATTTGTTTTCTTGGAATTTCGGGACGGTGGCAAATCAACATTTATTGTCCAATCCTAGTTGCTCTGATAGCATTAACAGTCAACTATAGAGTGTGACTGGAGTCATGTATAGGCCAGACCAGATAGGGATTACAGGTTCCTTTCCCTGAAGGACATTAGTGAACTAGTTGGATTTTTATAACAATCCTGGTCATTTTCTGGTGCTAGCCCATAAATTATTACTGAATTTAATTTCACAGCTTGTGATGGTGGGATATGAACTCACAATGTCTGGATTGCTACTCTAACTACTTGGTCATTGTACCCTAAATTATTCATACCAATAGTCATAAGGACAATATTATTTATGTAAAAATTGTTGTGGAATATGCTTTGATGTCCACTTTGCTGTTAATTAAGGCAGTTTAATGACTTATGCCTGGAGACAATGCTTTTTGGACCATCTTCGAAAAGATCAGAGAAGTGCACTTGAGAGCACAGGCAAAAGACATGTGGGGTATAATTTCTGCAAAGTTTTCCCAACCTCCCACCATAGCTTTGGTGTAAGTTTGACAGAAACCCAGGCATAGACAGCAATTCAAGCTATTTCTCCAGTGAATCCATTGATCTTTAACCGAAGTTCAGTAGGAGATCAGAAGAACTTCCACAGAAATTACTAATGATGAAATTCAGTTCAGATCACAGTGGGATCTTATTACACAACCCTGAATTAAGCTATTGTATAATCAGATATTGGCAATCCAGGCATACTCCTGAACGTATGACACTTGAACTGATTAAAAGGATGACCAACGCTACTGCACCTGAGATAATATTTAAGGGAAATCCAAAATTTGTAACACTGCCCATAACTTGAAAGAGACTTCAACCACAGGTGATGATACAATAACTATTGAGAAATTCAGTCAAGTACAGTTCTTGTTTAACCAATATGGCACATACATCTCTGCTCATAAGGGTAGACATTACTTGCTTAAGACCAGAGAACAGGTTCAGGTTGGAAAGAGCCAAGGCTTCCAAGGGTATGAAGGGGTACTACTGGACTTTAACCAATCCAGACTGTGCATCTGACCAGCATAAATAAGCCTCATGTTACTTTTTTAAAAAGTCATTCGTGGGATGTGGGCATCACTGCCAAGGCCAGCATTTGTTATCCATCCCTACATGCCCTTGAAAAGTTGGTAGTGGCCATTTTAAACTAAGATGATCCTATCTGGAACCAAGTCAGAATAATGCCATCCCCAGTGGTACGTTTATTCATCCTGGTCTTTCCAAATCATATCAATTAACAAAGCTGGCTATTCAATTATCAACAGCTGCCTGGAATTCTGTGGACCTGCCTGATTGCACTGGATTGCTAGTGTTACAATCCAGAAAGCTTGTTGTTGAATGATGAAATTGGAGCCAATCTTTATTCAGTCTTACATTTATTTTGCAGAGTGGAAGATTACAAACATGTAGCTCCTTACTCGATCTCCACCCAATTTCAGTAATTGTCTCTTTGCATGTGCTCAAGTAAGACCCTAATTAACATCCTCCACCTGCATATAATTAAATACAATTGATGTATAAAGGTTGATAGTCTTCCAGCTGGAACTCTTGATAACAAGGTCTCCTTAGCTGCTGCCTCGTATGAGAAAGGTCTGCTGATGACTGAATATCCACTACTGCCTAAGAGAAACTGATCTTTTACTAGGAGCTGGACCTTTCAAAAGAGTTTCATAACCAGTTATAGTCTATTACAAGTTAGCATAGAATTGTTCATTGTACAAAATATTTTAATATTGGACAATTAACAATTAGCTCAGTTCCAATGTCCTAATGCTGGCTGGGTATTCCTGGAGCCAACTTAATGTCAAGGGACCCCATTTGTCACCTCTCCTCCCCCCCCCCAACCTGACCAAGGAAAATTTCCACTAGATTGTTCTTAGACAACTAAGAAGCACAGAGTTGAACTCTCACCAATTTGGCAGCAAGTACCAAAAACTCCTCCTAAGTGGCATTATGGGTGGCACAGCTGAATGTGTGAGTCCATCCCATTTCTCTTGATCATGGTATAGGCACACACTATAGTACACTGAACTAGTTAAGATGTGAAACTTTAGGATTAATTGCTTGTCCCTCTGCAATCTAATCAAATTGACTACCAAATACTGGATATATGAGTTGTTGTTTATGTACTCGGATTCCATTCTCCAGCAGTTATTGTCTCAAACCTCACATTTGGCTTTCAGCCTGGTGGCAGACCTATACAGTATATTTTGTTACAAGCCAACCAGCTTGATGTTACAAGTTTAATCTGCCAGGCTTACTTGTTACCAAAAGCATTAATCTGGATGTCACACAAGCCAAAGGAATCCTTTTCATTACATACCTAGAAGTTCTGACCTATGAAAGAGAACTGTTTGGAATTATGTCTTACATTCATTACCTCAAACCTGCTTTGGGAATTTACATTGGAGAATGTCCTACCCTCAAAAAGCTGTATAGATCCATTAGATTATATATGCACAGAATGTATCCTTTACAGAGAGAAATTTTAATAATAGGCCCCAACGTTTCTACCGATATGCAGTAACAAGATACGAGAATCAAAAATTGATAAATGAGGGCAAATCACATTTACCAAACTACATAATCAATGGAAAAACAATTTAATGACATAAATAATGATGTTTCAGTATTTATACAGGCATGGAAGATGTTTGAACAGTTCTTACAGTAGCTGTGTGTAAATTGAAGTATTGTATTAACTTGTGTTATTAAGTATTGTTCAGTTCTATGATAGAAGCAGAGTGCAGTGCTTTGCAGCTCTGTGTCAACACAGACTACAGCAAGTAAATAGGATTTCTGGAGAGACTGAATTATAAAAAGCATAACATTTTAAATCCATCTATAATAAAAAAAACTTTAAAAAAAAATCTTACCTGTAAAATCTTTCTGATCTCAGCTGTAAATGTTTGCAGGCTGAGTAAATGTATTTCCTTTAGGAGTCCAGCAGAGTTTAATTGAAACAATGAGCAGCTTTCAGACGTGGCTGTGCTCCTCATGAGTCAGGGAAGTCGGGGGACGGACATTGAGTCTGAAAGGTTTTCAATTACCAAATGAGAGGAAAACACTGCAAAACATTGTTTTGGTGTTTTGAGAAGGCACAAGCTGTACTGGCTTTGGCTAACAGTTATTTATATTTATAATTTCCATGCAATCCCAAATATTTAAAAAAAATTCTAAATGTTCTTTCTAGCTGCACCTTTTAAAATCCTTTCACTTAAAAAGTAAATAAAAGTGGGAGTTGCAGATAAGTGAGGGGATTTTTTAAAATCATTTAATTACTTAAAGAACGACAGTGCTCAGGAAAGGAAAGGGATTTTGCCCTCACTTTTGAAATCTAGTGCCAGCAACAAAGTCCTTCCAGCTAAAATAAAAGCAAAATACTGCGGATGCTGGAAATCTGAAACAAAAACAAGAAATGCTGGATTCACTCAGCAGATCTGGCAGCATCCAGACCTGCTGAGTGATTCCAGCATTTCTTGTTTTCCTTCCAGCTAAGGTGTACCATGAATTAGATACAAAAGAAGGCTGTCTCTAATCTTGCCCAGTAATTCAGTAATGTACCTTTACATCAAAATCAAAACAGCCTCCTCCCACACTGTGTCAGTGTCTTTTTTTTGATTCCATTTCCCACGCCAGGCATCCTTACCACCCATCTGAGTGAGATTGTCAACTGTGTGCTCCCAGCAGGGAGCAGTGCTCGAAGGAAACCGAGTTCAGAGGTATGATTTCAACAGTGTAGCTCCCATTCATTAACCCACACTTGAACTAAGCGCGGAACTTTTGAGTTTACCCTTTATTAGCGATTTGTGCCAAGTTAAGGATAATATTATACTGTGAACTCAAGGAACTAGGTCATGACTGTCTGAACTAATTCCACACAGAATCCACGCAGCCACCAAACCAAGGGCCTTTCAATCTTCACCAGATTCCACTTTAAGGCCTTTTAGTGGGGGAAAAATTTTGTGCTGATTCATTGTGCTGACAAATGAAAAACCCACACTTCTCCTAAAACATTTTATAAAGTCTACTCCTGTTAATTCAAAATTACGTTTTGCAGAAAAAAGTCAAATTATCCAGTAATTTGAGTGAAGCAGCTTAAGTGAAACAGTACTCATGTTTTCGTGCTCAATTTTTATTTTTCATATAAACATAATTTGCATTAATGAATTTGAATTAAAAGGAGTAGGTTGTATACTTTATTAATGGTGTGGTTGTGAGAAAGCTATCTTACTCAACTGCAGTAGAGTGAGATGCTTTGGGAGATTTACTGGTAGTCTGCCTTAGCTCTTCTTTATTCCATATGCCAAGACTGTAAGGATTCTACTCCAAGGGAGTGCAAGTGCAACAGAGGGTGACTATACCATTCAGTGCTGTTCCCTGCTGGTGACCTCAACCATAACCACAGGGGCAGTATAGTTTGAATACTCAGGGGTGATTCTGTATCTCCAACACTGCAACTGAGGCACCCAACCCATGAAGGAGGTGGAAGTTGGAGCAGTACCATAAGAAGACCTGAAATGGCTAAAGAGCGCAGGAGATTTTTAAAAATCTTTGGTTCACACCTTCTGGTCATCTCTTCAATTATAAATCAAACCCCCAGGATCAATTACTGTTCTCAACTAAGCATCAAGGGCCTTCTTTTTGCTCAAAATGGAACCTATGCCTCCTTTCAGCCAGTATATAGACCCATTGGGCCTATTAGGGGCAAGCTGGGAAGGTTTCCCAGGGTAGCCTAGGGACAGTCCCAGACATTCTTCCAAAGCTGTTCTATGGCATAATGCAACTCGCCAAGGCTCTTTCGACAACACCTTTCAAGCTGGGTCAAAATCCTAGAATTCCCTCCCTAACAGCAGTGTGGGTGTACCTACACCACAAAGACAACAACAGTTCAAGAAGGCAGCTCACCACCATTTCTCCAGGGCAATAAATGCTGGCCTTTCCAGCAACACTCACATCCCAAGAATGAATAAAACAAAAGGTGGGTCTAAGGAGCTGCTAGTTGAGAGATTGTGGAGGAACAAAGTCATTTGAGTGTCAAGGTGCAAAAATAGAATCAAGAAGCGAATGTAATATCAAGCTTTATCTCAAGGGGATTGGAACTCATGAGTGAAGAGGTGTTCCTTCAGTTGTACAAAGCCTGGGTCAGACCCCATCTGAAATACTGCATTCAGGTTTGAGCAGTTAAACTCGGGAAAGATATATTGGCCTTGGAAGGGGTACCAGATAGATTTACCAGAATAAACCAGGGTGTAAAGGGTAAAATTATGAGGATGGGATGTATAAACCTGGCTTGTATTCCTTTGAGTTTAAATGGTTTTGGGGTGGGATGCAGGGTGCAATCTAATCAAGGTATCTAAAATGATTGAGGAATTCAATAGGGTAGATACAGAGAAATTGGGTGGAATTTTACCACCTTAGTCCCTGCCGGAATGAGGAGACCATTTTTGAGTCAGGAACCCAGTCTCCGCCCAGTGTACCTGGCAGTTACACTTTACCAGAGGAAAACAATTGTCATCCCACCTCCGGGATCCCTGGCTAATCAGGGAGGGTGCACGGGATGACTCGTGCATTCTATCAAAGGAAGGACTTCTAATTAAAGGGACCAAGACATGGGTGAGAAAAGCTCACAAGCACTTGGAATTTTCAGGCTCCAGCAACCATGGGAATGGAGAGGAGATCTTGTAAGGCTGGGTCTCTCACTTGTAACTGGAGGTCTTGCTGGGGGAGCTGAGAGGTGAGCTCTCAAGGACAGGAGGAAAGGCCGGCCTCCAATCAAGCAGACATGGATATAAATGGCTGAGGAAGTCAGCAGCTGGAGTGTGCTCCCTCCAACCTGGAGATAGTGCACTGAGAGGATCCAGGATCTCAGGAGGACATGGCAGGTGAGTGGCATAACATTTTTGGGTGTCAAGCCCCACACTCTGACATACCCAGCACTCTCCTGCACAGCATCTTGGTGAGAGGCAGAGATCTGGGGGCTGGGGCTGGGTCCTACTGTGTCAGGTGCCTGTCGGCCACTGACAGTGCATGCCCACCTGTTCCACTGGGAAGGAAGTCTTGTTGTGGAGGCTGCAGCTGTCAGCAGCGACCTGCCATGAGAGTCTGAGCCTCCTAAGGTAGTGGTGCTCAGACATGTCGAGTGAGCTGATCCTCTGCCTGTAGACCTTGTGTTGGGCATCTCGCATCCTTGGAGATGGATTTCGGCGTTCATCCCATCTGACCTGTGGAGTGGCATGTGGCTGAGGAGAAGGAAGCTGGTGCTGCTGCTGGTGTTACTCCTGCTGCTGCTGGAGCTATTGGCAGTGCTGTGGCCTCTGCTGCTGACCCTCAACAGAGGTGGAAGGTGGAGCTGCATAAGATGCTCCCATGCCACAGTGAAGGCTGGCAGCAGGTAAGTGCAGCTGAAGGTGAGTGCAGTGCTAGGCAGGTGAAGTGCCTTCCAAGAAGTTGGCAATTACCTGTCAAGCAGTGAGCGCACTCTCTGCGAAAAGTGCTTTGAACAACAGCCACTCACTGTCCATGGCTGGAGCTCTTCAGTGTAATTGATCAAAGCTTTCATAGCCTGTCAGTTTCACCGAAGAAGCTCTTTCCATTGTGCACTTGCCTCAGTGACCCTGGCAAGCTGCTGACAGGCCAGGAAACAGGTTCCCTGGCTGGAAAATCCAGGATTCAGTCTTAAAACACCTCATAATTGTCTTCTGAACAACCTCAACCACTTCTTAATTACTTACCCGACAGATTCAAGGAGGTTCCCTGCTCTCCTTCAATCCTGCCCTGGGGAAAGCCTGAGGAGGACAGGATCACATCGGGATCCCAACCTGACACCAATTTCCAGGATTTTCCCATTCCACTTGCCCTTGAATTTGCCTCCAACAGGCTGGGAAAATTATGCCCATTATTTCCAATTATGGGGCAATACAGAAAAAGGCACAATCTTAAAATTAGAGCTAGGTCACTTTGGAATGAAATCAGGAAGGATTCTCCAGACAAAAAGTTGTGGAAATAAGAACTCATTCCCCCTAAAGGCAATGGATGCTGCGTCAATTGAGATTGATAGATTATTGTTGCTTAAGTGCTTCAAGCGCAAGGCGAGAGCCAACTGTGTAACAGCCCCGGCAACCAATTTTATCTTCAGTGCCTGTGGAAGAGTCTGTCACTCTAGAATTGGCCTTTATAGCCACTCCAGGCACTGCTTCACAAACCACTGACCACCTCCAGGCACTTACTCATTGTCTCTCGAGACAAGGAGACCAAAGAAGAAGAAGTGTTTCAAGGGATATGGACCAAAGGTAGGTAAAAGGACTTGAGGTACAGATCCACCATGATTTAACTGAATGATGGAACAGGGTCAGGAGGTGGAATGGCCTATTCCAGTCTCTATGATCCTATATTTCCCCATATGTATTTTAGAGTGGAATATGCAAGGGGCAGAAATCCACAGATCCAGATTCTGCCCCAAATTGCATCTCAATCACCAGGACCAAAGATTTTAGCTATTTTCCTCTAGACACCTGTTTACCAGATTGCAGATCACACCATTTCCTTTTAGGCATCTTTGTTTTTCTTAAATTAAGTAACAGGTCAATTTGACTTTGAATCTTAAAGAGACACAGCTCCACCCTAGCAACACAAGAATGCATTGCGAATTGCATAATATACAGTCCTGTCATTATGAAACAGCACATCATCTGACTTACTGTGAGGTAGCGCCGCAGAAGGTCTGCTAGTATATGATTTAAAATTTTGTATCTAGCACATGCATGACATTTATGGAGAGTATAGAAAAGTGTCTGACATGTTCATGCGGAAAAGCTCAACGTGACAATGACCTCAAATCTGGCACCAAGCTCATGGTCTACAGGGCCGCAATGTTACCTGCCCTCCTTTATGCATTGGAAACATGGACACTGTACAGCAGACATCGCAAAGCCCTGGAGAGATATCACTAGCGGTGCCTCTGCAAGCTCCTGCAAATGCAGTGGCAGGACAGGCACTCCAATATCAGTGTCCTCTCTCAGGCCAACATTCCCAGTATTGAGACACTGGTCATATCTAGTCAGCTATGTTGGGCTGGCCACATCGTCCGCATGCCTAACAGAAGACTCCCAAAACAAGCTTTCTACTCTGAGCTCTGTCATGGCAAGAGGCTACCAGGAGGGCAGAGCAAATGCTACAAGGATGTCTTAAAAGCCTCCCTGAAAAAATGTGACATCTCCACTGATTCGTGGGAAGCTCGTGCCCAAGACCACCCAAAATGGAGAAGAAGTGTCTGCAAAGGTGCCAGCGAGTTCAAACAACAGCGACATGCCCAGGCAGCGTCCAAGTGCAAACAGCAAAAAGAGCATTCGGAAATTCAAGCATCCCATTCACTCGCCTCACCAAACAGCACCTGCCCCACCTGTGTGCAGATCCAGAATTGGACTATTCAGTCACCTAAGGATCCACAGCCCTGGAGTGAAAGAAAGTCATCCTCATTCCCGAGAGACTGCCTAAGAAGAAGACTGTAGAGCATAAAGCATGCTTTTCAATGCAAAACCTCAAAACATGTTAACACTTGCCAACGCACACAGTGCACATTTTTTATCTCCCAAACAAATCTTGTGCAAATAGAGGAATACCTGATGGTATTCATAACTCAAGAGAAATCAACAATTTTGGACAAAAGGATCATAAAACTTGCCAATCCTTTCTTCAGTAATTCTAATCACTTTCCCCTACATATCTCCCTCTCTCAAAAAGCTAAAGCTCCCAGGGCTTCAGTCCTTGAGTTGGATCTTGGGTTGTCATATTTTTGTGCCTCTATAGAAAGAGGCCACTTGTCCCGTCTTGTCTGTACCGGTCGAAAAATGATCCACCTATTCTAATCCCACCTTCCAGCAATAGAATAATAGAAAGATACATGGATAATCTGACAGCTCAAAGCCCTTCACAGCTATATTTTGCCCTTGCATGATTTCAATGTTTTCCCAGCCTCCAATCATGCATAATTCTGAAGTTTCCCTGGCATCTATGCATGTGGTATTGCAAATTTTCCCAGCATTCTGTACACGTGAGACCTAGCAGCAAGAGCTTCACTAGTGCTATTAATAGTCACGTTTTTTATCATGTAAAATCTTTTCATGCGCACCTCCTTCTAAGTTTGAGCTATGAAAGAACATGGGTGGGGATCAGAATACTAAAGGGGTGAATGTTAGTCAACAACAGCACAAAATGAATCATGTTGTGGACAGAAAAATCTATTAGTGACATATTTAATCACTTAAGATGACAATACGATTGGAAAAATTATTTTTTTTATTATAGTATGAGAATAACTTGGTACTGTAGGATTGTTGTAGTGTTTCTGATGAAGAAAACGGCGATGCAGATGAAATGATGACGAAATACTGGTCAAGTAACACTAATTTAGATGTATCAAAGAATTCTACTTACCCACTGATTGCCCTGCTTCCTAACCTGTGTCCCAGGCTGTTTGTGTATCTTCACACTCTGCCTCTTGGAGGATAGTGTGGAACATCAGAAGGATTTGCAGGCTGCTTGACAACCTGATAGGCCGCATCGCAAACACTTTTTCCACGGTTATCAAGTCCTGGAGCTGTAGTTTATGATCCTGCTGCCAGGAGCGGTGGCGGGTGTGCAAAATTGCGGCGGTCTCATCCGTGACATCAGCAGCAACACCACACAATTACACAGTGGGCAGCCATTTTGCATAATGGAGGCGGCCGTCCCCCCAGTTACGTGGCAGGGGTATCAATGGAGACCTTGTTCACAGCATAACCTAATGTTGGAGCAGATGCTGGCGCCTTCTTTAAAAGGGTGCCAGCCCTGCATTTAGTCTCTCCGAGCATTGAGCAACAGCTTATTAAATGAATTAATGGATCTTTTTCAGGTTGGAAAGCCATAACTAGTGGGGTGCCACAAGGATCGGTCCGAGGGCCTCAACTATCTACTATCTATATTAACGACCTGGAGGAAGGGATAATATATCCAATATAATAATATATCCAAATTTGCTGACGATACAACAATAGGTGGGAAAGCATGCTGTGATGAGGACACAAAGTATTTGCAAAGGGATATAGATAGGTTAAGTGAGTGGGCAAAAACTTGGCAGATGGTGTTCAATGTGGGAAAGTGTGCGGACATCCACTTTGGTAGGAAGAATAAAAAGGCAGATTATTACTTAGATGGAGAAAGACTACAAAATACTGCAGTACAGAGGGATCTGAGTGTTGTTGTACATGAAACACATAAAGTTAGCATGCAGATGCAGTAAGTAATTAGGAAGGCAAATGGAATTTTGGCCTTTATTGCTAGGGGGTTAGAGTTTAAAAATAGGCAAGTCTTGTTACAACTGTACACGGTGTTGGTGAGACCACACCTGGAGTACTGCGTACAGTTTAAGGAAGGATATACTAGCATTGGAGGCAGTTCAGAAAAGGTTCACTAGGCTGATTCCTGGGATGAAGGGGTTGTCTTATCAAGAGCGACTAAACAGGTTAGGCCTTTATTCATTGGAGTTTAGAAGAATGAGAGGTGATCTTATTGATTTGATTTTATGATTTAGAGATACAGCACTGAAAGAGGCCCTTCGGCCCACCGGGTCTGTGCCGACCATTAACCACCCATTTATACTAATCCTACACTAATCCCTTGGCATCAGGTGGCAGGACCGTATCTCCAACACAGAAGTCCTCGAGGCGGCCAACATCCCCAGCTTATACACACTACTGAGTCAGCGGCGCTTGAGATGGCTTTGCCATGTGAGCCGCATGGAAGATGGCAGGATCCCCAAAGACACATTGTACAGCGAGCTCGCCACTGGTATCAGACCCACCGGCCGTCCATGTCTCCGCTTTAAAGACGTCTGCAAACGCGACATGAAATCCTGTGACATTGATCACAAGTCGTGGGAGTCAGTTGCCAGCGTCCGCCAGAGCTGGCGGGCAGCCATAAAGGCGGGGCTAAAGTGTGGCGAGTCGAAGAGACTTAGTAGTTGGCAGGAAAAAAGACAGAGGCGCAAAGGGAGAGCCAACTGTGTAACAGCCCCGACAAACAAATTTCTCTGCAGCACCTGTGGAAGAGCCTGTCACTCTAAAATTGGCCTTTATAGTCACTCCAGGCGCTGCTTCACAAACCACTGACCACCTCCAGGCGCTTATCCATTGTCTCTCGAGACAAGGAGGCCAAAGAGAGAGACACTAATTCCATATTCCTACCACATCCTCACCTGTCCCTATATTCCCCGCCACCTACCTATACTAGGGACAATTTATAATGGCCAATTTACCTATCAACCTGCAAGTCTTTTTGGCTGTGGGAGGAAACCGGAGCACCCAGAGGAAACCCACACAGACACAGGGAGAACTTGCAAACTCCACACAGGCAGTACCCAGAATTGAACCCGGGTCGCTGGAGCTGTGAGGCTGCAGTGCTAACAACTGCGCCACAGTGCCGCCCTAAGGGGGCTTGACAGGGTCGATGTTGAGAATATGTTTCCACTTGTGGGGGAATCTCGAATTAGGGGACATAGTTACAGAATAAGGGGTCACACATTTAAAACTGAGATGTGAAGGAATTTCTTCTCTCAGAGTTTGGTGATTCTCTGGAATTCTCTACCCTAGAGAGTTGTGGAGGCTGGGTCACTAAATTTATGGAAGAGGTAGATAGAATTTTGAAATCTCGGGGAGCTGAGGGTTATGCGGAGCAGGCCCGAACGAGGAGTTGAGGCCTGGGACAGATCAGCTGGGACAGATTATTGAATGGCAGGACAGACTTGAGGGGCTGAATGGCCTACTCCTGCTCCTGTTTCTTATGAACACCTCTGTGGTTTACAATAAATTTGTCACTCAGCAAACATCCCTCGAGACATCATTCTGACCACGTCAGATGTCAGAGCAATGATAGCCCCACCACCCATTCACAAGCAAGCCCCTTGCCGAGCTCCCCCTACTCAAACACAGGTCCCTTGCAGAGATCCTCCCCACTCAAACATAGGTCCCTTGCAGAGATCCTCCCCATTCAAACACAGGTCCCTTGCAGAGATCCTCCCCATTCAAACACAGGTCCCTTGCAGAGATCCTCCCCATTCAAACACAGGTCCCTTGCAGAGATCCTGCCCACTCAAACACAGGTCCCTTGCAGAGATCCTGCCCACTCAAACACAGGTCCCTTGCAGAGATCCTCCCCACTCAAACACAAGCGCCTTGCAGACTCCACATAGTGGTAATGGCCGCTGCAAAGCCCACAGTCCCTAAAGAAATCCGATAAGGTTATCTTCCCTTTTGCGCAGCTTTTGAAAGTTGAGAAACTGAAGGCATGTGAGTGCTGCACGTCACGCACAAAATTGAGAACCCTTCGTTAGATCGTGGGGGGAAGAGACTCAAATCTATTTAAAACAGTATTTATGACATTTAAATGATGATGCCATTGCATTGGGGCTGAGTGCCGCCACGGTATTTCCTCACCTCTGATAAAATCGGCAAACAGTATTGTGACGACGCACTCCGTGGCAGACAGCTCCGCGGTGATTCTCCGGCCCCCCCCCCACACCAACGAGCCCACCTCCGACAAGAGAACAAAATTAAACCCCACTTGAATCCAGAGCCTTCTGGCTCAGAGGCAGGAGTGCTACCAACTGAGCCACAAGACACCTTGCACCAGGCTACCTACGAACCACTAAAGTTCTATGGGAGGCTCATAAAAGTAAATGGCAAATTGTTAAGGAAACATATGGTCTGGATTATCTGATCAGACCCATTGAATTTACATCCATAAACAGGTGACCCCAATTGGAAAATTGGTCAGAGATCCGTTACAAGACATCTCCATCCACTCCGCGCACCATATGCATTTCTGCAGGCAGGGAAATCATATGCAGGAAAAGCATGTCTGATATAGAGTCATAGAATTATTTATAGCACACAAGGAGGCCATTCAGCCCATAGAGTCCAGGCCAGCTCTCCATGAAGCTATGCTGTCAGTCCCACTCCCCCACTCGATCCCCATAGCCGTGCAAGTTTTTTTCCTTCAAGTGCCCATCCAATTTCCTTTTGGAGTCATTGATTGTCTCTGCTTCCACCTCTCTTGTGGGCAGCGATTTCCAGGTCATTACCACACACTGCGTAAAAAAAGTGCTTCCTCATATTCCCCCTGCATCCCTTGCCCAAAACCTTCAATCTGCATCCTCCAGTCTTTGTACCATTAGTTAATGTGAACAGTTTTTCCTTGTCTAACATACCTAAGCCTGTCATAATCTTGTACACTTCTATCAAATTTCTCCTCAATCTCCTTTACAATAGTTTTATTTTAAGACTAACTTAGAGGCAGAGATGTCATGCACACTATTTCCTAGCATGCAGGACATTTGTTATTAATTATTGACATATGAACTGCTCATTCAGGGTTGCAGGTAGTAAGTATACAGACGTTTGTTTTAAAATGTAAAAGTAAGTATATTTTAGCAATTTCTTGACCTTTTCTTATTATTTTTTAATGCTGGCACTTATGTTCTTATGAGTTTTTGTGCCAATTGTGCTTTTTGACTCCCAACACCATCACCTCAACTAGTGGAAATCAACTGATATGTTTGGAATAAAGATGAAGGGAAAAAAACAGAGGGATGTCAGACAGGTCACACTGCACGAGAGACGTTCTGTGCTCACTTACCAATGCCCACATGCCGCAGAGAGGAGTGAGCATTCCTCACTTTGCTGGATGATTAGTGCAGGTAGAGGCTATTATTCTCAAAGGAAGCTAGGGCAACTTCCCCACTGGGAGTAAGATATTTTGATGCTTGACCAACTGTAATGTTCTTCAACTATAGTATGCTAAGCTTTCACTGGGACTTCATGAATGAAGGTATTCAATGGTGATCAACAGTCAATGTAGCCTGATTACCACACATAACTCGCTGCCTCCAACTACCTGCAGGCACAGTTGCATTTACCTGTCAACCACCATAGGGAATTGCTTTCACAGATTCTGGGTTAGCAGACAGCCAGACGCAAAGATATACTATCTGTTGCTCGGACATTGCATAACCCAATACCAGTCAATTGCAACCTGCAACCCCACTCCACCTCTTTACAGGCAAGCTGCAATGTTGATCTCTGGAGATATTTCCATGGAGTGGCAAGGAGAGCCATTATCCTCCAATCATCTCATGCAGCAACAATTCCACTTCAGCAGCCATCAGGAAGGACGGAGTTGGTTACTGAGTTGCACTGTTACTTGCCAGGAGTTGGAAATTTTTGTTACTCTATTCTACCACTTTCCTTAAAATTTTCACATTGCCCATCACTTTAAACTTCACTTACATAGAATTTTCCACTCACACCATTGGCATGCTCCCTGTACCCATCCAAATCTGTATCTTGAGCAATATTAATGTAATGGAAGACCTAACAAATATTGTTTTATTGAATGACGATAGTTATGTGTTAACTGAGATGTGTGTTGAATGTAATATAGCTCTATGTCTGAGTTTATCTTTGATAATTCTGGCAAGAAGATTTAGCTCATTTCCCTTAGGTTGTGTGATATGATATGTTAGGATAGAAATCCTAGCCTGCTTGTATATTTTTAGGAGCATAAAATACATCTAATGAATTCAGACCAAATATTAGAAGTTCCAAGTAATAGTTTCCATCCCACGGTATTAAAAGAAGTAGGTGAAGAAATTTTAGAAGCTTTCGTTATAATCTTTCAAAGCTATCTTGATGCAGGAATTATGCCGGTAGCCTGTAAGATGGCTAATGTCACTCCATGATTTAAGAAGGGTGGGAGAGAGAAACCAGGTAACAACAGACCTGTCAGTTGTCTAGAAACTGTCATTAGGGTTAGAGCGACTGAGAGAAAGGAAAGAAAGAAGGGCTGACTTACTTGCATTTATATTATATTCAAACTTTCTATCTTTCTTTCCAAAAGTGCTTTGCAGCAAATTAAGTATTTTTTGAAGTGTAAAAATGTGGAAAATGTAGGAAACATGGCAGCCAACTTGCACACAGCAAGGTCCTACAAACAGCAATGTGATAATGAACAGATAATGTGTTTTAAAAGCAAAATACTGCGGATGCTGGAAATCTGAAACAAAAACAAGAAATGCTGGATTCACTCAGCAGGTCTGGCAGCATCTGTGGAAAGAGAAGCAGAGTTAACGTTTCGGGTCAGTGACCCTTCTTCGGAACTGGATAATGTGTTTTAGTGATCTAGGTTGAGGGATAAATATTGTCCAGGACACTGAGGAGAACTACCCTGCTCTTCTTTGAAATATTGCCATGAAATCTTATCTCCAGTTGAGGTGTCATTGGTTTAATGTCTCATCTGAAAGGCAGCACCTCTGACAGTGCAGCATTGCCTCAGTACTGCACTGAGGTGTTAGCCTGGATTATGTTCTCAAGTCTCTGAAGTGGGACTTGAATACACAGTCTGCTGACTCAGAGGCAAGAGTGCTGCCACTGAACCACCTTGAACAAATAAGCTGACCTTAGAGAGCCAGCATGGCTTTGTTAATGGTAATTGATGTCTGGCCACTCTTGTTGCATTTTTGAGGAGATCACTAACAAGATAGACATTTGATAAGGTTCCACACAAAAAAAAATAGCAAAAATAAGAGTGCAATGAATTAGAGAAAGTCTTTTGACTTGGGCTGGCAAGTGCCTAGGAGGTAAGCGACAGAGACTTGGGACAAAGGGTAAGTACTCAAATTGGCAGAACATGACAAGTAAAGTTCCACAGGGATCTATTCTGCAGAATTAACTTTTCCCCACATTTAATAATGACTTGGATGAAGAAATAAAGAGTTATATCTCCAAGTTTTCAGATGACACAATTAGGATGAACAGTAAGTATTGTAGATGGAAGTAGGAAGTTGCAAAGGAAGATAGACAGATTAGGTGAGTGGGCAAAACTATGGCAGACAGAGTTCATTGTGGGCAAGTGTAAGGTCATCCACTTTGGACTTAAGAAAGACAAATTGGAGCATTTCAAAATGGTATGAAAGTCCCAAAAAACAGGCCCTGTGAAATGCAAGCCATTCAAAGATATTTGAACCACAGAGAAGCGGCATGTGGCATACAAGGTGTCAGTTGGTCATCTGTGTTCTAAATCTAAAGTAAGTATTTGTTCAGTCAGTGCTCTTCAATGAGTGGATGGAAACAAATTTAACACAGATGTTTTGGGCAGTTTCCAGCTTGGAACAGAGTTCTAGCAGGGAGGAAGCTACTTGCCCTCCAAGTTCTGACATCACCTAGTTACAGACAAAATTACTTCAGTTTCTGCGAATGCTAGATTTGAGTGCCAGTGAGTACAGAAGTAGGAAGATAGAACTGATGAATGCGTTGTGGGAGAGATAGTGCAGGAGGAAGGGCTTTAGATTCCTGAGGCATTGGGACTGCTTCTGAAGGAGGTGGGATCTGTACACACCAAACAGGTTGCACCTCAACAGGTCCGGGACCAGTACCCTCACAGGGGCTTTTGCTAGTGCTGTTGGGAAGGGTTAGAACTAGCTTGGCAGGGCTATGGGAACCTGAGAGTAGATATTTTTATATTATCTGTAAAGAACTAGGAACTAATTAGCTAGGAACTGATTGTTATGTGTAAGTGTTCCATGAATCCACATTCACAGTTGTACTGGAGAGTCATGTCACACATAACACTGCACCAGTCTACAAGCAGTCCCTACCAGGCAGCATGGAAACTGAATGAAATAAACAAAGAGCTTCAGTATTTTAAGCTTTAAGTATGATTATTTCTAACTTATGGGAACCAGAAGACATAATATGGTGGCAGCAGGTGTTTGTAAGTAAGCCTAAAACATTTTAAATGATTTTAATGCTGAATTAGATTGAAAAAAATGACCTAATTTAGTGCACAGAGAGAGAAACTGAGTGAATCATGCAAAAACAAAATGACCACCAGCATAGCCATGAATGCACAGCTACAGCCTATAATGAATTGGGAAGCTGACGATGTAATAGAGGCATTTGAAAAGTTTGAACAGATGTGCAGATTGACATTCAGTAGTTTTCTAAAAGGCAGTAGTCAAGAGGAGAGGATCAGCTATATCCTTCTGTGGGCAGGAGGTAAAGGATTAGATTTGTGTAATAGCTGAGAGCTGAGTGAAGAGGAAAGCAGAAACCCAGTCAAAATTTTTGAAAAATTCAGCACTGATTTCCAGCCAAAATCAAATCATTGGATCTACCAAAATGAAATTCAAGGCCTTAGCAAGGAATTAGATGAGCCTATTGACAATTTCATAACAAGATTGAAAAATGCAGCTAGAAGATGTAACTCTAAGGACATAAATGAAAGGCTGATAGATCAGCTAATTTGGGGTTCTGCACGCCCTGAATTACTAAAGCATCTAATTGGGAAGGACAAGCTCACAATATCACAGACTATAGACACTGCCAGAGCACATGAAGCCATGAGCAGACAGATGAAGACACTGACTACCCAAATGGCTAGCCTTCAGTTAAGCCAAGAGAAAGGCAGCAGGGTTGATGCAGCAAAACAGTAACAAAAGAATGCACACCAGAGAGAAAGACGTGCAGGAGCTGCGGACGATGACGTGAATTCACAGACAGAAGGAAATATCCCGCATATGGATCAATTTGCAAAGCTTGTGGAAAGGCCAATCACTGGGAAAAGATGTGCAGAAAAAAGGAAGAAGGTGGTAGATGAATCACAAGAGACAAAGCAACAGGGCGAATGAGTAGGAAAAGAAACCACCACATCCATACCTTGGAAGATGGCGATGAGTTTGAGAACAAAATAGACATAGGAACCATACAACTGCATGAAATGTCTGGATGCGACAATTCCCAGAGAAAAGAAATTCACACAACCATTCAGATCAGGAAGAGAGTGAGAAATAAGTCCACAGTGATAAATCTGAAGATGAAGATTGATACCGGAGCACAGAGAAACATCATCCCGCTCAGACTATAGCAGAAGATCTTTCCTGAAAATTTGGAAGAAAATGGTTATCCAAGGAAAGGTGCTCTGAAACCGAACAACATCCTGTTAACAGCATATGGGAGAGCTGACATTCGACAGCTAGGAACAATCCAAATCATAGGGACACACAAAAGTAAAGATGTTAACTGCATGTTCTATGTCACTGAAACAGATGATCCTGCTATCCTGGGGTTGAGCAGTAAACCATGAGATGAAGGAGGTGACACTTAGGGTTGAAGATTGTACAACCATTGAAAAGCGCCCTCCAATCAGATGCAAAGATTCATCACCTGGGGAGCATAACACCACCAAAACTGAGTCAAGTTAGAGATGAAACCAGCAAAGACGAGGAGTTACAGATGCTCTCTCAGCAAGTGATCCAGGGATGGTCTGATAAGATACAGCAAACACAGCCAGCAATACAGCAGTACTGGTCTTTCAGAGATCATATCTCACTGGAAGATGGTGTTCTGTGAGCTGGATCCAGAATAATCATACCCAAAACAATCCAGGAAGAACTTCTCCAGAAGATTCAGGAAGGCCGCATGGGAATGGAGAAGTGTAAGCTCAGAGCCAAATCAGCTGTGTATTGGATAGGCATATACAAAGATATCGAAAATATGGTGTCCACATGCAATAAATGCCAGAAGTACAGAAACACACAGCAAAAGGAGGATATAATAGCTACTGAAGTACTACCCAGACCATGGTATACTGTAGGAGTCGATTTATTCACACATAAGTGCAGTGGTTAGCACCGCAGCCTCACAGCTCCAGGGACCCGGGTTCGATTCCGGGTACTGCCTGTGTGGAGTTTGCAAGTTCTCCCTGTGTCTGCGTGGGTTTTCTCCGGGTGCTCCAGTTTCCTCCCACAAGCCAAAAGACTTGCAGGTTGATAGGTAAATTGGCCATTATAAATTGTCACTAGTATAGGTAGGTGGTAGGGAAATATAGGGACAGGTGGGGATGTTTGGTAGGAATATGGGATTAATGTAGGATTAGTATAAATGGGTGGTTGATGTTCGGCACAGACTCGGTGGGCCGAAGGGCCTGTTTCAGTGCTGTATCTCTAATCTAATCTAAAAAATCTAATCTAATCATAATCAAGAATGGTATCTCCTAGTCGCAGACTACTACTCCAAGTTTCCTTTTATCTGGAGGGTGAAAAATTTGAGAGCCACAACAATTGTCTCAGCAGTATGAGTTCTGTTCATTGAGCAAGGGATTCCTTAAAGATTAATAGGTGACAAAGGCACCCAATTCACATCTAGAGAATTTAAGGAATTCGCTGACCAGTACGGATTCAACATCATCACCTCGTCACCACACTACCCAGTGGGACACGGGTTTATAGAAAGATATGTCCATATGCTCAAAAGAACCCTTGCGAAATGCCGAGAGACAAAGGAAGACCCAAAACTTGCCTTATTGTCACTCTCTCAAGGCTGACATGAAATCATATGCAGAGCTGTTGAATGGAAGTAAGTATAAGACAACTGTGCCAAGCAAAATACATCCTCCTAGTGACCAGGAGGAAGTGAGACAACAACTCACTGAAGCACAGGGCAGAGGAGATCAACATTTCAACAAGCATGCTCAACCCCTACTTGAGCTGTTGAAAGGACAAACTATACATGTACAGGATCCAATCATGAATACCTGGAGCCCAACAAAAGTTGTTGGCGAAGCTGAGACTCCAAGGTCATACATGATTGAGACCAAAAACGGTAAGCAAACGAGAAGGAACAGGATCTATATTCATTCTACACCTGAGCTGGATGAACAGAAAAGATCATCAACAACATTGGAAACATCACCATCCAGCAAGACAACATCGTCACCAGTAAGTGACACAATATTAGCAATTGCAAGCAGGACTCCTACAACACCAGGAGCATCAAGCACAACATCGCCTGTGCAGCATGCCAACTCACCACTGAGAGCAACGAGTGACAATTCTACAAGATGGAGGCACAGCATCTTACCACCCAGTGATATCGTGAATAAATATTGTTAGAAAAGAAACAAACTTTTAAAAAAGACTCTAAAAGGGGTTTGAATTATTTCTAAAAGTCAATTGTTAATCTTCTTTAGTTTAGAAAACAGAGGTTAACGGTTGGAACAGTTATTTGATATACAGGCATTATGTTTTTAAAGAGGGATATTGGGCTGGATTTTACCGAGCTCCCTGGCGGGGGTGGGCCGGGAGATGGTTCTGGCAGAGGCCAGCCACAGAGGTTGACACCAGGGGGGGCCCGGCCCAATTATCCCGGCGGCAGCAAGGCTCCGTGGTGGCACCCCCCCCACCCCCCCCCCCCCACCCCGCCACTGGGCGACGGGAACTGAATTTAAATATTTAAATCAATAAAATGCATAAATTTAGATAGACTTACCTGCAATCTTCTTGGGGCCCACCACGATCTTTGGAGCAGTGGCCGGAACTCCCGCACCTTCAATTCCTAGTCTGAGGAAAGCAGGCGTGACACTGGTTGGGGGGTTGGGGAGGGTGTTGGGGGGGTGGGGGGGGGGTGGTAGATAGTGGTGGAGGTGGTGGAGGAGTTAAGATTTTTACTGTGGAGCAGGAAGGGGGTCAAATAGGCATCATCAGTGTAGGGGCTGGTAGGAAGAAGTGAACTTTCAACTTTGTACAGTCTCATGGGGGAAGGTCAGAATTCAAAGGTAAGCGTTTTGTGGGGGAAGGGCAAATACTTGCTGTAATTTTTATTGGGGGGTGGGAAAGGGGCATTACAATTTTATTCGTAAAATTTTTGGGGGGGATATATCTTTAAACATTTTAATATGCTGGCAGGGCTGGTTACCCTTTAAAAACAGCAACAGAGCCTGTGCACAGGCAGCTGATGCCATTGCCGGCATCAGACAGCCCGCCCCCACCATGTGTGCACCACCATTCTTTGTGCCTGACGCTGAAAGCAGCAGCGGGCTCTTAAAATTTAGCCCATTATATATTGTTATGTTATCTGTAAGAACTAGGAACTAATTGTTAAGTGCCAGTGTTCCAGGGAGCTACATTCATGGAAAGTCATGTGACACATAGCACCACAACAGTCTACAAGCAGTCCCTACTGGGCAGCATGGAAGCTGAATGGAATAAACAAAGAGCTCCAGCATTTTTAAGCTTAAAGTGTAATTATTTCTAACTTATTGGAACCAGAAGACATAACAGAAGGTAGAGCTAGTAAGCGTGTGTGGAAGGCAGCGGAAACAATGGCTTAAAGAAAGGCTAAAAAATAGACAGCAAGGGAGTTTGGAAGTGCTAAATGGTATATACCTCAATGCAAGAAGTCTAGGGAATAAGGTAGAAGAGCTGAGAGCACAGATGACATGTGGGAGTATGGTATTATAGCTATTACTGAGATATGGCTGAGAGAAGGGGAGGAATGGCAGCTCAGCATTCCTGGTTACAGGCTTTTCAGATAGATAGAGAGGGGTGTAAAAAAGGAGAGGGAGGTCACAATATTGATTAAAGAAACAATTATAGTTCTGAAGAGGGATGATATGGTGGAAGGAACATCAAATGAGGCCATAAGGGGTGAACTAAAGAACAAAATAGGGGAAATTATACTACAAGGAGTTTACTATAGATCTCCAAATAGTCAGAGGGAGATAGAAGAGCAAATTTGTAGGCAAGTCTCTGAGAAGTGCAATAACAATACGGCAGTAACAGTGGGGGATTTCAACTACCCTACTATTGACTGGGATAGAATTAGTGTCAAAGGCACAGAGGGAGCAGAATTCTTAAAATGCATTCTGGAGAACTTTTTTAGCCAGTAGCAAGCCCAACAAGAGAGGAGTAGTTCAGGGACCTAGTTTTATGGAATAAAGCTGAGCAGGTGGAAGGGGTATCAATTGGGGAGCACTTCAGTGGAAATGATCATAATTCAGTTAGATTTAGGGTCATTATGGAAAAGGACAAAAATAGACCAAGAATAAAATTTGTCAACTGGGGAAAAATTAAATAAGGAGAGATGGGATTTAGCTAAAGTGGACTGGAAACAACCAGTTGAAGGTAAATCAGTGCCAGATCAGTGGGAGGAAAAGATAGTGAGGGTTCAGAGCAAGTATTATCCCTTAAAGAAAAAGGGAGGGACTAACAAATCCAGAGCACCCTGGATATCAAAGGACTTAAAGGAGAGGATAAAGAAAAAAATGGAAGCTTATGACAGATACCAAGAGCTCAATACAGCAGAAAACCTAGAGGAGTATAAAAAGTGTAGGGTTGAAATTAGAAAGGAAATTAGGAAAGCAAAGAGAGGGCCTGATAAAATATTGGCAAGTAAAATCAAGGAAAACCCTTAGATTTTTTTATAAGTACATTATCATGCCCAGTAAAGACATAAGACATATCATATTCCTACTTATGAGATACAAACTTTATTCAAGGTGGACTCTTTAAAATTGGCTTTACCTTTCAAAAAAGGTAAACAATGCTGCAAAAAATGGCCGCCAAAGGTTAGATGATCTGGCCTGTGTATTCGAACATTGCCTCACTGTCTGTTAAGGACAAAAGGATACATTCTAGACTAACAGACATCAAATAAACCCATCCCGAAACCATTCCTGAATTGAATGGGCTCTTCTGAAACAAAGAAAGTGTAAAGTAACCACATTATAACTGGAATATACTCATCCAGACATTATTGGATGGCCATGGATGTACACATCCTGGTCTATTGTGTGATCACAACAGGGAAGGCAGCCAAGCGCCTCCTAACAGAAGCTAATGAGAGAGATGTTTACATTAAACGGTAGCTCTCTGGAGAGAGGGGGGAGAGATCACAGCAACATCACAGAAGGCATTCAAGCCAGGGGCTGTGGAAAGATCCTGTCAAAACAAGGAAGGAGCCCTGCTGTGAATTCTACACTTCAACTTGGAGCAGCAGAGAACTGAAAGTGACCCACCACCTCCAATCTGAAATCTTAACCACCAGAAATCTACAACACCTCAACAAGTCAAGACTACAAACAACTCAGGCCTGCATCTTTAAAATTCTACTTAAATTATTCAACAGGTTTACCATAAACCATGAACACCTTACCACACCTTGAAACCTTACTCTTTGCCTTCTATCTTCTCGTGTGAAAGTGAATGCGTGTATGAGTGGTGTTGCAAACATTTTGGGCAATAGTTAATCTTCTGTTTTAAACCTATAAGAAAACCTGTCACTTTCTGTTTATTTGCAAGTAAAACATTCAGGTGTTAACTCATCATTTTAAACAAAACACGATTACCACCAGTTGGGAGGTGAGCCGTGGGAACCACCCACACCCTTTACCACCTCTCCATAATGACAAAAAGAGCAAGAGGATAATTAAAGAAAGAGAAGGGCCTATTAGAGAACATAAGGGTAATTTGTGTGCAGGCGGAGGACTTACAAATGGTTTTCAATGAATACTTTGCATCTGTTTTCACAAAAGAGAGGGACAATACAAACATTGCCATCAAGGAGGCGGAGCATGAAATATTAGATGAAATTAACATAGTGAATGGGGAGTATTACAATCAGGTGAGGAGGGGTTGTTTCTTTGTTGTCTTTGTTTCACCACAAGAGGTTTATTTCTTTATTAAGTGGATATACTTGCCAATTCAGTGAGTGTTTAACTGTTTATGTGCCGTGATCATAAAAAGAGCCAATCGAAGAGATTTTCTTTAGTTTAACAAAGAAAGAGGTTAGCTTTATTGTACTTAAACTGATCTAAGTAAAATAATAAAATACGCTCTAACTTGCACACACACACACACGTGCAAATAGGTTACAGAGTGGAGAAAGATAGATTGGTCAAATAAGAATCCAGAGAAATGAAAGGGGTATACAGTCTGTGGAGGTTGGTGAATCAGCTGGCTTTAGGCTGAATTTGGTGGTCCTAAGGCTTCTGGTTTGAAGATGTGAACAGCTGATACGGTGATTCTTCGGCTTCTGGTTTGAAGGTCTGGATGGCTGATTCGGTGGTTCTCCAGGAGGCAGCAATGTGGCTGATTTCCTTCAAGGGCAGTGGGGGGTGTGGGGGGGGGGGGTCTCTGTTCTTTCTGGAAACTTCTCAAAGCTCTATAGCTCCACCCTCAAGCTTAAGTAATTAAACACAATGAACATAGATGAGTGAACAGACTAACACAATCAAACACAGATCAATTAAACCATTGAACACTACAGTCTGCAGCAGGAGATATGCCTCAGTGGTCACAGTCAGCAGGCAGAGTTCAAAGCTTGCAACATTTGAGTGGTTCATCTCCGCCAGGTTAATATTCGGGTTTACAGTCAGTGGATTAAAAAAAAATCATCATGAAATGCGATGGCAGGAACATTTCATTATAAGGTTGTAAATAAAAAAAAGAAACTATACACACACATATTCATCCTCATCCACACTAGTGGAGATGTACCTCCAGGGGTAAAACATTGAAACAAAAAGACCTGAAAGAGATTTGGGATTCTTAGAGCTTGGATCTCTTTAAAGTGGAAAAAAGAATACACTGAGAGAATCATGTGACAATCTCCCCAGTCTGTGTGAAAACCTGGACTTTCTGTTACACACAGCAGACAAGCTTTGAGAGCTAATCAGTGGGTCTCTCTCTCTCTCTCCAGTTAATACTGCAAGTTTCGAAACCTGTCTGTGACTGTGCAACATCCAAGTCTATTCTTGCTACAGACAGACACACTGGGGGAGAAAGCCAGCTACATCACTGTCTCCAAGAAAACCCTGAACCTGATGGACCAGATGCGAGTGTACTTCTATCAACCAGAAACTTCAGAACCACAAATTCATCCGGAAGACAACTGAATTACCAGACCCCACAGACTATATATTATTTTTATTTTGTTCTGGACTCTAATCCAAACAAATTATTCTTCATCACTCTGTATCCTATGTGTGTGTGTGTAGTTCTCTTGTGTGTGTGTGTGTGTGTGAAAGTTGGAGCATAGTTTATTATTAGATCGGGTTTTGATTTTAAATACAATAAATTAACCTCTTCTTTAAACTCAAGAAAATCTGTCCAATTGGTTATTTTATAGCACATAAAAGGCTAAACCGTCACTGAATTGGTAAGCACATCCTCTGTTTAAAAAGAATAAATCCTGTTGCGGTCAAACAAGGAGAGGGACAAGAGCGGAGCTTTTTGACCCCTCCTCACCTGATGGTAACAATCTGCTATCACATTGTTTTTCCCTACAATGTGGGTAATCTTTAGGTGGTAAGATTGCCAAAGCAGACTCCATCAAAATAGCCTTGCATTCTGGGTTTTAAATGTCCTCGCAAAAAATCAAAGGATTGTGTTCAGTATAAGTTACGGTCTCTCTATATCCATTTCGCTTGAGAGCTAAAAATAGTCCCAGAGTTTCCTTCTCCATAGTAGAGTATCTGATGTCTGTTTAATTTTTTTGGAGAAATACCGAACTGGTCTCTCAATGCCTGACTCATCATCTTGGACAGGATGGTACCTACCCCAAGGTCACTAGCATCAACTGCCACTTTAAATGGTTTGTTAAAGGTTGGAGCTGCCAGCACTGGTTCGTTGGTTAAGATGGCTTTCAGGCTCTCGAAAGCTGTTTGGCACCTCCCTAACCACACTAACTTCACTCTTTTCTGTAACAAGTCTGTCAGTGGGACAGCTATAGTGCTGAAGTTTGGGATGAACTTGCAATAAAATCCACACATCACCAAAAATCACATTATTTCCTGTTTGGGAAGGGAATATCCACTGGGCAGCACCCGCCCTAGATCCACAACATGCCCGAGGTAGTTACCCGGGCTTTAGCGAACTCGCTCATTGCAAGATTTGCCACTAGGTCAGCCAACTGTAACCTTCGGAAGAGGGCTTCTAATTGGTCTAGTTGGTCGCCCAGGTATCTCTGTATACGAACAGATCATCCAGGTACACTGCACAGTTAGGTAGGCCAGTCACTATCTGGTTCATCAGCCTTTGGAAGGTGGCTAGGGCATTTCTTAATCCAAATTGCATCACCCGGCACTAGAATAAGCTGTTTGGGGGTGACAAAAGCCGAGATCTTTTTAGCTCAGGCAGTTAAGGGAACCTGCCAATATCCTTTTAACAAGTCTATTTTTGTTATGTAGGCTTCATTTCCTACTCTATTGATGCAGTCTTCCAGGCAGGGAATTGAGTAGGAATCAGCTCTGGTCACTACATTAACCTTCCCGTAATCAATGCATAGCCTTGTTGAGCCATCGGGCTTGGGTACGAGTACAACTGGGGAACTCCAACTGCTCTGACTGGGTTCCATCAGCTTGTGCTCCAGCATATACTGTATTTCCTCCAAAACCTGGGTCAGCTCCCAGGATCTAGGCGATAGGGATTTTGCTTTATGGGTTGGCTCTCTCCTACATCCACATTGTGTAAGGTTAGGATTGTGCACCCTGGTTTGTCCCTTCAGATCCCTTTAAACACTGTGAGCAGCATTGTTAGGTCTCCTCTCTGTTCTGCATTTAAATAGAAGAGTACAGTGTCTAATCCCGCGAACATTTCGATGTTAGCTAACCGAATGGTAGGGGGTTCGATTTGAGAATCCTCCAGGCCTCCCTCTAACTTTTCCTCAACTGTCGCTTTTGCCCTCCTCTTTCCTGACTGCTTGACAGACCTGTGCTTGTTTGTCCTCTTCTGACTGTGATACTACTTGAACGTATTGATGTGGCACAGCCTTTGTTTTTTCCTACTGTCTGGGGTGTCAATTAAATAATTCACCTCGCTAATTCTCTTTACTACCCTGTACAGGGCCACTGAACTGGGCTTTCAGTGGTTCACCTTATATTCAGGGACAGGTACCAACATGTTGCACCACAGACATTTGACAAAATTATTGAATCAGCCATGGACATAGGTGCAATTAATCTGTATATAAAGTGTAAGTAAACCTAATGCCATCAAAATACAATCTGATTTCAAAAACATTTCTCCCTATTTAGTGAAATACCTGGCATTGCTTTTACATGCGCAAGTAATCAATGTCTGCCCGCACACCTGATGAGCAATGCAGAAAATTTGGATAGATGTCCATTTGTCAAGAGTGATCTTCATCTCTTTCTCTTTCTCTCTCTCTCTATCCCTCTCCCCCTCCCTCTCTGTGTCCATCTTTCTCCCCTCACCCTCTCTCCTCGCTATGTCCATCTCTCTCTCCCCTCGGCGTCCCCCTCTCTCCTCCTCTGTCCCTGCCCCGTCCCCTGCCCCCTCCCTCTACCACCTCTTTATCGCCTCTCCCCCTCCCACCTCTTCACCCCCTCTCACCTCTTTACCCCCTCTCTCCCTTTCACCCCCTCTAGCACCCCTCCCTTTCTCCCCTCCTCTCTCCCTCTCACCCCCCTTACTCCCCACACTCTCTCTCCCCAATCTTTCCCCCCACCATTCTCCCCCCTCACTCTCTCCCCCTCTCCTCCCCACACTCTCCCTCACTTCCCCCTCTCCCCACTCTCTCTCTCTCCCACTCTCTCCCCCTCCCTCTCTTCCCCCCGCCACACTCTCCTCCTCTCCCCCCCACCAACTCTCTCCCTCTCTTCACCTCCCACCACCCACCCCCCCCCCCCCACCCCCCACACCACCCCATGCACAGGAACAGAAACACATTGCCGCTCGGGCTCGGCACCAGCCCTGCACTCTGAGAGAAACCAGGGCATTTGGAGAGCTGAGAAAGTCGACTGCCTGCCTATAAAAAAAGCTTGCTCTGACTCAAAGAAGTCTTGCCTTTCTAGTTCTAGCATTATTTTCCTATGCACTATGCTATCCGATCTACTCACACCAACACTCTCCAAGGCTGATTCTGCAGGTCAGACACAGCCAGTGAACACTTGGTTGACAGCTCGTTTTCCCAGCGAGTCCCGCCTACCTTGCGCTCCACCCCCTGCCCCAATCCCATTGGTTAGCACCCCCTGATTGATGGCTCCAGTCTTCTCAATGAGTCCTGCCGCCACTTGCTCCACCAGCACTGCCCCCCACCCCCCCTACTCCCATTGGTCAGCGCCCCCGATTGACAGCTCCAGCCTTCCAGTGAGTCCCGCCTGCCCCCCACTCTAAGTGGACAGAGGTCCGCACGCAGGCAAACTATTCGCACTTTTGTTTGGCAGGCCAGATACAAAACTTGGTGGGCTGTAGGAACTAGCCGATACCCCGATCCTTGGTAATTACTTTTGCTTTTGATAATTATGAATGTCTTGCTCCAAGCCTTTAAACTTGTGTTTTAAAATATAATTTTTCCACGGACACTGGTGTCCATATACGGGCACATTGCCAACCTCTGCTTGTATTGGTAATAGCTGGTACATATGGTCTCCGGGCCGAAATGTTCTGGCCTTGGCATTTATTTGCCTGCCTTTTCATATCTGTCTGGGAGATTTTTAGGTGTTCCTGACCACTGCACAAGCTCTTGTGAGTTGCTCACGGAATATGGAGATGTAGTCTAATGTGGATGGTTCGTCCCTGTGTCCTTAAAAACCTCTCCTTGATTAGTTTAAGAGGACCTCTCGCCTTGTGTCCATAAACAAATTCAAAGGGACTCAAACCAGTGGAGTCATTAGGTGAGTCCCTGGTAGCAAACAGAAGAAATCCCAGCCCTTTGTCCCAGTCATGGGTGTACTCATAGCAGTAGGCCCTGATCATTGTCTTTAGGGTCTGGTTTTACTGTTCCAAAGCCCCTTGTGACTGCGGGTGGTAGGCTGAGGACTTTAGCTGGGTTATGCCCAGATTACCCATAACTTTTTGAAAAATACTGGACATAAAGCTCGCGCCTTGATCCGACTGGATCTCGGCAGACAGGCCCATATCGGATGAAGAATTGGGGTAGTCCGTCCACCACTACCTTGGCAGAGATAGTTCTTAGAGGGATAGCCTCTGGAAATTGGGTAGCCATATCCATAATGGTGAGAAGATACTGGTAGCCCCCTTTTGTTTTTGGCAGGAGCCCCACACAATCCACCAGCACTCAGTTGAATGGTTCCCCAAAAGCCGATATGGTGCAGGTTTTATTGCAGGTTGGGTCTTCACCACAACCTGACATGTGTGGCAAGTTTTGCAGAACTCCAAGACATCCTTGTGGAGTTGTGGCCGGTAAAAATGCTGTCTTATGCAGGCTTGGGTTTTTCTGATACTGTCATGTCCAGCCGTTGGAATTTCATGGGCTTTTCTCAATATTTCCCTACGGTACATTGGCGATGCCACTACCTGGTGAACCACTGTCCACTCTTCGGCTGCACGTCTGTGAGGAGGTCTCCACTTCCTTATCAGCACCCCATTCTTTAAATAGTAGCACTCTGGAACTCCCTCTGCTTCAGCATCAGTTTGGGCAGTCTGTGCTAATTTTTTAACCTTGGGTCGGCTTGCTGAGCCTTGACCAAATAAGACCAGCTTAACACTTCTTTTGGTTCCCTAAATTCCCAAGGAAGATTTTGGATAACCAGACAGCAGGAACATCCGTCTGCAGTGCCAGTTCAACCTCCTCTGACAGAGCTTGTTTGGCCATGGACCGTGTCTCCACACTGTCAGGGAAAATGCCAGGGACCTTCTCCTGTAACTGCTCAGTCTTCCTGACCTCAATCTGTCTCTTTAAGACCACTGGGGAAGCTACCACCTTTGCCCCACCAGGTCATTATCAAGGAGCAGGTCGACCCCGTCCACAGGTAAACTAGGGACAATTCCCACGGTTACCAGTCCTGAAATAAGGTTGCACTCCAGGTGCACCTGGTATAAAAGTATGGGCATATACCCTTTCACCATATTGTTTAATAATACTTTGGCATTCGATGCACTCTCTGGGAGAAAGGTCATGCCTTTTCCCAGCAGAAGGAATTGGATGGCCCCTGTTTCCCTAAGTATGACTATGGACGTGCTTGCCTCACTTGAGGGTTATGGGGTCACTTTTCCTTTGGACACAAAATCCTGGTAACTCTCAGGGATTTTGTTAGGTTCTCCCGCACTTACAGCGACTTACTGCGGCGGTTAGAACCACAGCCCAGTCTGCTGTGCTTTCTATCAAGCCACCTTTTCCTGTACTGGTCTAGTGTACCCTGACTAATCCTGTGAGTTTCCCCTGTAACTTCCAGCAGTTGGCTCGAAGGTGACCTACCTTGTTGCAACGGAAACATACAGGCTTTCAGGCATCAATCCTGTTCTCAGCACCATCCTTTCTGGCCTGAAGACGGCCTCCTGTGTTTCCAGCTTTCCTTTCTCACCCATGGCTGTACATCCTTCTATCACCCTCCCACCTTCTATCCTTTTCAGGTTTTTGGAGGTGACTAGGGAAGGGTTTCCCTTGGGGCAAGGGCTTGTGGACAAGCTCATAATCATCAGCCAGGATTGCTGCCTGCCTGGCTCTTGGAATTTTTTGTTCTAATGGAAAGGGGAAGCGAGTTTTTGAACTCCTAGAGGAGGATCACATCTCTGAGGCTTACATATGTGGACTCTATTTTAAGTGCCCATATCTATTGGTCGAAAGCGAGTTGCTTAACCCTTTCGAACATGATGTAAGTTTGTTCAGGCCGTTTTCAGAGAGTTCAGAATTTTTGATGGTATACCTCAGATACCAGCTTACATGTGCTCAGGATAGCATTTTTAGTCATCTCATAGTTTGATGGACTCTTGTTGGATAATAGAGAATAAATCTCATGGGCTTTTCCTGTTAATTTGCTTTCTGGTAGCACAGTCCAGCCTCTGCTGGCCCCTTCAACAGTTTTGCAAGCTTTTCAAATGGGATGAAAAATGCTTTCACATCCCCCTCATCGAACTTTGGTATCAATTGGGAGAACTTTAACGGTTCAGCACTTGGTCCTGAGCTAGGGGTAGTTCCCTCACTTGCAGTGCCTTCACTGGGTACTTTGGGTCTTCTCCTATTCAGTTCAAGCTGCCATAACTCTTTCCTGCTTCTCCTTCTGGAAATTTCTTTCTTTCTTCCTTTCCTGAAATTCTCTCTCCTCCTTCCATTCCTGTCTCTCCCTTTCTTTTTCTTTGAATTCTAGCTGTAGTCTCTGCTGTTCCAGCTGTATATTGACTGCTGTTATTCTGTCTGTTTCGGATTCTATGCGTTTCCCTGGTTCTTCAGTTTCAATTTCAAAATGGTTGGCCACAAGTTTAAGATTTCAGGTTTCCTGTCTTTTGGACAGATATTTATCTCTAAGTGACTAGCTATACTCCTTAACTCTTAACAATGACTTGACTGGCATCAGGCTGAATTCGGTGGTCGGGCAACTTTCCTTTGGTGATCCTGAGGCTTCTGATTCAAAGATGTGGTCGGCTGATTTGGTGGTTCTTCTGCTTCTGGTTTGAAGATCTGGACGGCTGATTCGGTGGTTCTGTGGGGGCCAGCGATGTGGCTGATTTCTGTCAAGGAGGTCTCTGTCTGTTCTTTCTGGAACCTTCTCAAAACTCTACAGCTCCACTCTGAAGCTTAAGTAATTAAGCGCAGTGAATATCGATCAGTGAACAGACTAACACAATCAAACACAGATCAATTAAACCATTGAACACTACAGTGTGCAGAAGGAGATATGCCTCAGTGGTCATGGTTAGCATGCAGAGTTCGAAGCTTGCAAGGTTTGACTCCACCGGTTTAATATTCAGGTTTCCAGTCAGTGGATTAAAAAAAAAAATCATCATTCAACATCGCAGGCTTTCGTGACAGGAAGCATTAAGGTGTTTGCCATCTTTGAAAGTGGATAAATCCCCAAACCTGGACAAAACGTCTCCTAGGCTGTTAAGAGAAGCAAGGGAAGAAATACAGACGCTCTGACCATCCTTTTCCAATCCTCTCTGGCGACAGGTGTGGTGCCAGATGACTGGAGGACAGCTAACAATGTACCATTGTTTAAAAAGGGAGAAAGGGATATACTGAGTAATTACAGGCCAGTCAGCCTAACCTTGGTGGTGGGAAAATTATTGGAAAAAGTTCTGAGGGACAAGATAAATCTTAGAAAGACACAGATTAATCAAAGCCAGCATGGATTTGTTAAAGAAATGTTATGTCTGACTTATACAATGGATTTTTTGAGGAGGTAACAGAAGGGTCAAAGAGGGTCGTACATTTGATGCAGTCTATATGGATTTTAGCAAGGCTTTTGATAAGGTCCCACATTGCAGTCTGGTCACAAAAATAAAAGCCCATGGGATAAAAGGCAAAGTGGCAAGTTGGATCCAAAATTGGTTCAGAGGCAGGAATCAAAGGGTAATTGTCGATAGTGTTTTTGTGACTGGAAGACTGTTTCCAATGGGGTTCTGCAGGTCTCAGAACTAGGTCCCCTGCTTTTTGTGGTATATATCAATGACTTGGACTTGAATGTAGGGGATATAATTAAGACGTTTGCAGATGATACAAAAATTGGCCGTGTGGTTCATAATGAAGAAGAAAGCTGTAGACTGCAGAAGATATCAATGGACTAGTCAGGTGGGTGGAACAGTGGCAAACAGAGTTCAATCTGGAGAAGTGTGAGGTAATGCAATTGAAGAAAGCTAATAAGGCAAGGGAATACGTAATAAATGGTAGGATATTGAGAAGTGTAGAAGAACAGAGGGACTTTGGAGTGCATGTCCACAGATCCCTGAAGGTGGCTGAACAGGTAGATAAGGTGGTCAAGAAGGCACATAGATTACTTGCCTTTATTAGTCAAGGCATGGAATATAAGAGCTGAGAACTTAGGCTGGAACTGTATAAAACACACCTTGGCCACGGTTGGAGTTTTGCAGTTCTGGTCACCGCAGTATAGGAAAGATGTGTTTGCACTATAGAGGGTACAGAGGAGATTTATGAGGATGTTGCCTGCACTAGAGAATTTTAGTTATGAGAAAAGATTGGATAGGCTATGTATTATAATGTACATAAGCTGTTGCTGAGTAGATTATATATACAGACCTTAAGCATCATCACAGGATGTGATATCACGAGTCTGTACCTCGTGCTGCTCAGTGTTCATGTAGATACCCTAGTAAGAAGACCCCTGTAAATAAACCCCTGTTACTTTTACCCAGAGCCTACTTTCCTTATTCAATACTATTGCACATTGACAAGATAGCACAGGCTAGGGTTGTTTTCTTTGGAACACAAGAGGCTGAGGGGACACCTAAATGAAGTGTATAAAATTATGACGGGTCTAGATAGAGTGGATAGGAAGGCCCTATTCCCCTTGGTTGTGGGGTCCATAACAGGAGGAAATGTTTTAGGACAAGCGGTAGGAGGTTTAGAGGGGATTTGAGGAGAAATTCTTTCACCCAGATGGTGACGGGAATCTGGAACTCACTGTCTGAAAGGGTAGTAGAGGCAGAAACCCTCATAACATTTGAAAAGTAACTGGATATGCACTTGAAGTGCTGTAACCCATAAGGCTATGAACCAAGAACTGGAAAGTGGAATTAGGTTGGATAACCACTTGTCACTGGTATAGACATGATGAGCCAAATGACCTCCTTCTGTGCTGTAAATTTCCATGATTCTATGAATTACTGATCCACCCATTGTTGCATTTTTTCATTTTCACCCTAATGTCTTCATCATTTTCGTAGACTCAACAAATTGACTTCACACGGGAATTCAATTTTCATTTTTCACAGGGAGCTAGGCATACTGGGGTATAAATTCAGCTTGGCTAGCAGCACAAAATGGGCTATAGTGAATCAGTGGCCTGTTTTGCAATGCCCAGTTTTCTCTTGAAAAGAAAATCGGATAAAGTGCAAAATGGGCTGCTGATTCATTATTGTCCATTATGCGCTACTGCCTAACATCAGTGTATACCCGCTTATTCTCTCCCCCAACCCGCAGCTTAACCCATGTCACAAACAGTACAAGCCAACTGGATTGCTAGGAGAATCCTACCCCTCACTTCCCTCACCCCTTCTTCTAATCTCACCCCTTCCCGAGTATTCACAATACCCTCTGACCTTCCCCTCTCTGACCCTGAATGATCGGTCCATAGCAAAGACCTCAGCTTCATTCCCATCATGCCCCTACCTCAATGAATTTCAAACTTGGCACAATGTTAAGCTCTTCTTCCATCGTCTTCGCCTCTGTGCCCACTTTTTCGGCCAGGAGTCTTCACCCCACACAGTGGACTTTTTTACATACCTCCCTCCAGCTGGCCTCCTCCCTCTGGCCTCTTATCCTCTCTTGATCTTTTCATTAAGAAATGCCAACGTGACATCGGCTATCGCAATTCTTCTGCTCACCTCACTCACTCTAACCTGCCTCTTCCCGAACTTAAACCTGCTGACAAGGGTGGTGCTGTTGTTGTCTGACGAACCAACCTCTACCTCACAGAGGCTGAACGCTAACTCTCCAACACTTCCTCCTACCTACCCCTGGACCACCACCAAATATGAAGTCATTGTCTCCAGGACTGTCACTGACCTCATCTCCTCTGGAGATCTTCCCTCCACGACCTCCAACCTCATAATCCCCCAATCCCGAACAGATCATTTCTATCTCCTTCCCAAGGTCTACGTACATACCTATCATTTCAGCCTATTCCTGCCCCACTGAACCAATTTCTTCCCATCTCGACTCTTTTTTTCTCCCCTTGTCCAATCTCTTCCCACCTACATCCATGATTTTTCTGATGCCTTCCGTCACTTTAAGTTTCCAATTTTTTGGCCCAAACCCTCTTCTCTTCACCATGGTCATCCAATTTCTCTGTAACTCCATCCCCCACAGGATAGTCTGAGGGCCCTCTATTTCTTCCTTGAACAGAGGCCCAACCAGTCTCCATCCACCATCACCCTCCTCTGCCTGCCTGAACTTGTTCTCACATTTAACAACTTCTCCTTTAACTCCACTCACATCCTCCAAATAAAAGGTGTTGTTATGGGAGCCCACATAAGTCCTAGCTATGTCTATGTCCCAGCATTTCGGGAACAGTGACCATAATTCCATAAGTTTTAAGGTACTTGTGGATAAGAATAAGAGTAGTCCTCGGGTGAAGGTGCTAAATTGGGGGAAGGCTAATTATAACAATATTAGGCAGGAACTGAAGAATTTAGATTGGGGGCGGCTGTTTGAGGGTAAATCAACATCTGACATGTGGGAATCTTTCAAACGTCAGCTGATTAGAATCCAGGACCAGCATGTTCCTGTGAGGAAGAAAGACAAGTTTGGCAAGTTTCGGGAAGCTTGGATAACACGGGATATTGTGAGCCTAGTCAAAAAGAAAAATGAAGCATTTGTAAGGGCTGGAAGGCTAGGAACAGATGAAGCACTTGAGGAATATAAAGACAGTAGGAAGGAACTTAAGCAAGGAGTTAGGAGGGCTAAAAGGGGTCATGAAAAGTCATTGGCAAACAGGATTAAGGAAAATCCCAAAGCTTTTTATACATATATAAAGAGCAAGAGGGTAACCAGGGAAAGGGTTGGCCCACTCAAGGACAGAGATGGGAATCTAAGTGTGGAGCCAGAGGAAATGGGCGAGGTGATAAATGAGTACTTTGCATCAGTATTCACCAAGGAGAAGGACTTGGTGGATGATGAGCCTAGGGAAGGGAGTGCAGATAGTCTCAGTCATCTCATTATCAAAAAGTAGGAGGTGTTGGGTGTCTTGCAAAGCATTAAGGTAGATAAGTCCCCAGGGCCTGATGGGATCTACCCTAGAATACTGAGGGAGGCAAGGGAAGAAATTGCTGGGGCCTTGACAGAAATCTTTGCATCCTCATTGGCTACAGGTGAGGTCCCAGAGGACTGGAGAATAGCCAATGTTGTTCCTTTGTTTAAGAAGGGTGGCAAGGATAATCCAGGATATTATAGGCCGGTGAGCCTTACGTCAGTGGTAGGGAAACTATTAGAGAGGATTCTTCGGGACAGGATTTACTCCCATTTGGAAACAAACAAACTTATTAGCGAGAGACAGCATGGTTTTGTGAAGGGGAGGTCGTGTCTTACTAATTTGATTGAGTTTTTTGAGGAAGTGACAAAGATGATTGATGAGGGAAGAGCAGTGGATGTTGTCTATATGGACTTTAGTAAAGCCTTTGACAAGGTCCCACATGGCAGACTGGTGAAAAAGGTGAAGTCACATGGGATCAGAGGTGAGCTGGCAAGATGGATACAGAACTGGCTCGGTCACAGAAGACAGAGGGTAACAGTGGATGGGTGTTTTTCTGAATGGAGGGATGTGACTAGTGGTGTTCCGCAGGGATCAGTGCTGGGACCTTTGCTGTTTGTAGTATATATAAATGATTTGGAGGAAAATGTAGCTGGTCTGATTAGTAAGTTTGCGGACGACACAAAGGTTGGTGGAGTTGCGGATAATGATGAGGATTGTCAGAGGATACAGCAGGATATAGATCGGTTGGAGACTTGGGCGGAGAAATGGCAGATGGAGTTTAATCCTGACAAATGTGAGGTAATGCATTTTGGAAGGTATAATGCAGGTGGGAGGTATACAGTAAATGGCAGAACCCTTAGCAGTATTGACAGGCAGAGAGATCTGGGCGTACAGGTCCACAGGTCACTGAAAGTGGCAACGCAGGTGGATAAGGTAGTCAAGAAGGCATACGGCATGCTTGCCTTCATCGGTCGGGGCATAGAGTATAAAAATTGGCAAGTCATGTTGCAGCTGTACAGAACTTTCGTTCGGCCACACTTAGAATATTGCGTGCAATTCTGGTCGCCACACTACCAGAAGGACGTGGAAGCTTTGGAGAGGGTACAGAGGAGGTTTACCAGGATGTTGCCTGGTCTGGAGGGCATTAGCTATGAGGAGAGGTTGGAAAAACTCGGGATTGTTTTCACTGGAACGACGGAGGTGGAGGGGCGACATGATAGAGGTTTACAAAGTTATGAGTGGCATGGACAGAGTGGATAGTCAGAAGCTTTTTCCCAGGGTGGAAGAGTCAGTTACTCGGGGACATAGGTTTAAGGTGCGAGGGGCAAAGTTTAGAGGGGATGTGCGAGGCAAGTTTTTTACACAGAGGGTGGTGAGTGCCTGGAACTTGCTGCCAGGGGAGGTGGTGGAAGCAGATACGATAGCGACGTTTAAGAGACATCTTGACAAATATATGAATAGGAAGGGAATAGAGGGATATGGACCCCGGAAGTGCAGAAGGTGTTAGTTTCGGCAGGCATCAAAATCGGCGCAGGCTTGGAGGGCCGAATGGCCTGTTCCTGTGCTGTACTGTTCTTTGTTCTTTGTCTGCCTTTTTGTGGGATATGTGGAACGTTGCTTGTTCTAGCTCTATTTAGGCCTCTTCCTCATCTCTTTTTCTGGTACATTGATTAGCAGAATTGGTGCCATTTCCTACTGTTGCCCTGAACTGGAAGATTTCATTGACTTTGTTTCCAATTTCTACCCTTCTCTCATCTTCACATGGTCCATCTCCAACGCTTCCTTTCCCTTCCTCGACTTCTGTCTCCATTTCTAGGGATAGGCTGGTTTACGTATTTGCAGTTCTCTTTCTGCAGTCATTTTAGGAAGAGTTCATAGATCTCCACCCTTACTCAGAAACATGAGTCAAACATACTCACACCAGGTTATTTCTGGGCCCTGTGCCTGGGTGCGAGGCAGATGAAACACTTAAACACATGGCAATGACCAGAAGCCACATAGATATGAAAGTTCTAAATAGCCCAGATGCTGCTCCGGTGTATCTCTACTATCACACCATCCCCATCTCCCCCTCCATCAACCTGTGACTGGAAGTGGGGAGGAGAGTTGACTGCTGCTGTAGGGACAGTGGCTGCCTTGGTTCAGGGCTTGCTGGCTGCTATCAAAGACTTCAAGCAATGCCTTGACGTGGTCCCTTCCAATGCCATTTTTACTTACAAGAAATCTCGTTCAGGGGGGCAGCTCACCTCAGGCATTCAAAAGTCATTACTGGATGATGGAATCATGTCATGGCACAATTTAAACTAAAAGTGAAAATCGGGAGGCCCACACATCGGCAGACCTGCCAAAGAAACCTGGTGGGACTTTGTAGAATTATAAAATGATACAGCGCAGAAAGAAAGCATTTGCCCATAACGCCTGTACCAGACTTCAATATAGGAGTAGTAAACAGAATGGGCTGGGTTCAACAATCTAACACTAATTTGGCTGCAATATCTAGAACAAAACTGTTTTACATGTTTAGTAGCCACAGAATAACGATCTTTTTAGAATCTGAGCAGTATTTACAGATTTTCCAAAGGCTGCAAAAATAAAACTAGTTATTTGACAGCAATTAGCTTTATCACTTAAAGAAGTGCTTCCATCATTTTTAGTCCTACAGCTCAATCACCTTGTCAAATACATAATAATTTTACCAAATATCAATGCATAAGAATTGTGGATGCGTACAGCTGCTATTGAAGCCAATAGAGCAAGATCCTATCCTAGTCTTTTCAATGCCTGAACAGCCATACAGCTGTGGCTTCCCTACAAGTTCTATTTCATATTCTGGCAAGTGCTGCTGTTGTGATTACTCATACACAGGCCACATACCAAGGCTTCATTAAAACCAGCAGCCGTAGGATTTTCCAGCTGATGCTCAACACAAATGGTTGTTTCCTGTTAGCTGTTCCCAAGATCCTTCCTGATTTAGAAGTGAATGAAAGTCCTGCAGGTTTGTCCTATGTATCAGCCACCATCCACATATCAAATACTTCAGAAGATGAAAACAAGCGTGTTGTATCCCATCATGTGTGAGTTCCCATCACTAACTCCGTTAGACTGATGTAGGCATCATCCTGGTGACTTTTGCATATACAGACCACAAGGATACTGTTATAATTTTAGCCCTTTAAACACTGTTTCCATTTCAGTGTTGCACCAATGAGCTGTATTTCATGTGATTCAGAACTCTAAATCTTAGGTTGTCTCGCCCCGTTAACAATGGCTTTACTTTGCAAAAACACATAGATCACTTTCTGGAACAAAATCTCCCTTGTCCTCCCACCATCAACAGCTCGATGCATGCCCAACCACCTGTCCCAGCAGTAACCTTATGCTGGGAACTATTCCCTTGGGTTCCTGGCGGCATCTGGCTCCCAATACAATTCCAGCTCCCACCGTTGGTTATGATGCTATTTCTGCCGATTTCAGGCAGAAGTCAAATATGAGTAATTCAAACGAGGCCCAAGCATTAAAACTGCCTGGGCCTCATGCCGAGAAGTCCATGGGGGAGTACGACCCATCCAAATGCTTGGCGTGTTAAAAGTGGATCTTCTATATGAATACTGAGCATATCCAGTCTTTGCAGAGTAGCAATCAATCAAGCAACCACAATATTGCTAAATCAACAGAATGCTGCATTTGGTTCTGATCACTGAAACACTAGGCAGCCATTCAGGACAGAGAAGAGGCCACAAGACTGGACCTTACTGTCAGAGAATTAAGTTATGAGGAAATAGTAGGAAAAAATGGACTTATTAGCCTTTACAGGAGGTGAAGACGAGGGATCTTTGAGTTAAGTAATCCAGAATGCTATTTCAAGTTAAACAATGACTTCAGGAGAAATTAGAAACCAGTAAAAGATAAGGACTGAAGTCTGCAAGCAGTTAATCACATAAATAAAAGCAAAATACTGCGGATGCTGGAAATCTGAAATAAAAACAAGAAATGCTGGAACCACTCAGCAGGTCTGGCAGCATCTGTGGAAAGAGAAGCAGAGTTAACGTTTCGGGTCAGTGACCCTTCTTCGGAACTCTGCTTCTGGGTATTGGAAGATCAAACACAAGTCATTAATTGACTATTAAGTGTTATAATAAATTTGTACTTACCTTGATGACCTTTGTAACCAATTGATTTATGCATTCAGATTCTTCAAATTGGCAAAAACATTTCAGTTATACAATAGAATCAATGTGACTGCATGTTTTGAGAGAATTAGTGCTAGTTATCAGTCAGTTGTATTTGAGAGAAGATTTTCCACCAACTGGCTCTGAATGGGTGGATTTTTTTGGACAATCACAACACTTCATTCTGACCAAATCATAATTAACTGAAATATTAGTGCTTTAAAGTTAAATTAGTACTTGTATTCAACTGTGTTATTTGCTCAGATCATAACGTTGGGCTCAAGGCAATGGATAATTGCCTAGGCACCGGAAACGACAACAGCAAACCCAGTCCTGTCGACCCTGCAAAGTCCTCCTTACTAACATCTGGGGCTTATGTCAAAGTTGGGAGAGCTGTCCCACAGACTAGTCAAGCAACAGCCTGACATAGTCATACTCACGGAATCATACTTGACAGACAATGTCCCAGACACTGCCATCCCCATCCCCGGGTATGTCCTGTCCCACCGGCATGACAGACCCACCAGAGGTGGTGGCACAGTGGTATATAGTAGGGAGGGAGTTGCCCTGGGAGTCCTCAACATCGACTCCGGACCCCATGAAGTCTCATGGCATCAGGTCAAACATGGGCAAGGTAACCTCCAACTGATTACCACCTACCGCCCTCCCTCAGCTGATGACTCAGTATTCCTCCATGTTGAACACCACTTGGAGGAAGACTGAGGGTGGCAAGGGCACAAAATGTACTCTGGATGGGGGACTTCAATGTCCATCACTAAGAGTGGCTCGGTAGCACAACTACTGACCAAGCTGGCCGAGTCCTAAAGGACATAGCTGCTAGACTGGGTCTGCGGCAGGTGGTGAGGGAACCGACACGAGGGAAAAACATACTTGTCCTCGTCCTCACCAATCTGCCTAATGCAGATACTTCTGTCCATGACTGCATTGGTAGGAGTGACCACCGCACAGTCCTTGTGGAGACGAAGTCCCGCCTTCACATTGAGGATACCGTCCATCGTGTTGTGTGGCACTACCACCATGCTAAATGGGATAGATTTCGAACAGATCTAGCAGTGCAAAACTGGGCATCCATGAGGCACTGTGGGCCATCAGCAGCAGCAGAATTGTACTCACCACAATCTGTAACCTCATGGCCCGGCATATCCCCCACTCTACCATTACCATCAAGCCAGGAGACCAACCCTGGTTCAATGAAGAGTGCAGGACGGCATGCCAGGAGCAGCACCAGGCATACCTGGTGTCAACCTGGTGAAGCTACAACACAGGACTATCTGCGTGCCAAACTGCGTAAGCAGCATGCGATAGACAGAGCTAAGCGATCCCATAACCAACGGATCAGATCTAAGCTCTGCAGTCCTGCCATATCCATCCGTGAATGGTGGTGGACAATTAAACAACTAACTGGAGGAGGTAGCTCCACAAATATCACCATCCTCAATGATGGGGGAGCCCGGCGCATCAGTGCGAAAGATAAGGCTGAAGCATTTGCAACAATCTTCAGCCAGAACTGCCGAGTTGATGATCCATCTCAGCCTCCTACTGAAGTCCCCAGCATCACAGATGCCAGACTTCAGCCAATTCGATTCACTCCGCGTGATATCAAGAAACGACTGAAGGCACTGGATAATGCAAAAGCTATGGGCCCTGACAATATTCCGGCAATAGTACTAAAGACCTGTGCTCCAGAACTTGCCATGCCCCTAGCCAAGCTGTTCCAGTACAGCTACAACACTGGCATCTATCCTGCAATGTGGAAAATTGCCCAGGTATGTCCTGTACACAAAAGGTAGGACAAGTCCAACCTGGCCAACTACCGCCCCATCAGCCTACTCTCAATCATCAGTAAAGTGATGGAAGGTGTCATCACAGTGCCATCAAGCGGCACTTGCTTAGCAATAACCTGCTCAATGACGCTCAGTTCGGGTTCCGCCAGGGCCACTCAGCTCCTGACCTCATTACAGCCTTGGTTCAAACATGGACTAAAGAGCTGAACTCAAGAAGGGAGGTGAGAGCGACTGCCCTTGACATCAAGGCAGCATTTGACTGACTATGGCATCAAGGAGCCCTAGCAAAACTCAGGTCAATGGGAATCAGGGGGAAAACCCTCCGCTGGTTGGAGTCATACCTAGCGCAAAGGAAGATAGTTGTGGTTGTTGGAGGTCAATCATCTCAGCTCCAGGACATCACTGCAGGAGTTCCTCAGGGTAGTGTCCTAGGCCCAACCATCTTCAGCTGCTTCATCATTGACCTACCTTCAATCATAAGATCAGAAGTGGGGATGTTCGCTGATGATTGCACAATGTTCAGCACCATTCACAACTCCTCAGATACTGAAGTAGTCCGTGTAGAAATGCAGCAAGACCTGGATAATATCCAGGCTTGGGCTGATAAGTGGCAAGTAACATTCGTGCCGCACAAGTGCCAGGCAATGACCATCTCCAACAAGAGATAATCTAACCATCTCCCCTTGACATTCAACGGCATTACCATTGTTGAATCCCCCACTATCAACATTCTAGGGGCTACCATTGACCAGAAATTGAACTGCAGTAGCCATATAAATACCGTGGCTACAAGAGCAGGTCAGAGGCTAGGAATCCTGAGGCGAGTAACTCACCTCCTGACTCCCCAAAGCCTGTCCCACCATCTACAAGCCACAAGTCAGGAGTGTGATGGAATACTCTCCACTGCCTGGATGGGTGCAGCTCCAACAACACTCAAGAAGCTCGACACCATACAGGACAAAGCAGCCTGCTTGATTGGCACCCCATCTACAAACATTCACTCCCTCCACCACCGACGCACAGTGGCAGCAGTGTGTACCATCTACAAGATGCACTGCAGCAATGCACCAAGGCTCCTTAGACAGCACCTTCCAAACCCGTGACTTCTACCAACTAGAAGGACAAGGGCAGCAAATGCATGGGAACACCACCACCTGCAAGTTCCCCTCCAAGTCACAAACCATCCTGACTTGGAACTATATCGCCGTTCCTTCACTGTCGCTGGGTCAAAATCCTGGAACTCCCTTCCTAACAGCACTGTGGGTCTACCTACCCCACATGGACTGCAGCGGTTCAAGAAGACAACGCACCACCACCTTCTCCAGGGCAATTAGGGAAGAGCAATAAATGCTGGCATAGCCAGCAACGGCCACATCCCTGAATGAATAATAAAAAATAAATAAAATAAATAATTCTTTCCAGAAGACATGCCAAAGTTATGGATTATATAATCACTGATGAAGTACAGAATCCCACAGTAAGTAGCTTTATCCATCTGAGTACAGAATAAAAACAGCGAGTCACAGGAAAAGTAATGTAAAAAATAAATCCCTACAAAGTTGTTGAGTTGATGCAACTGCCATGTAGTTAAAAAATAAAGCCAAGAATCCCACTTCTGATTAGCCTCAGCTGTGACGATTCATAATCACATTCACTCTAAAGAGTCACACCTGGAGAATATTGGCCTGCCAGCTCTTGTAGGTATGATGATAAAAGGGGAGAAATGGAATACTGGAAATCGTTGTATCTTCTCAATAGATTTCGATACCAAATTATGTTCCTTTGGTATTTTTAGGCCAACCTTTTTTGTTACATTTTTATTAAATTCTTAAGTCCTGCCAGATCCAGTTGTGAATGGTGTTGGATGATGAAACAACTCACAGGAGGAGGTGGCTCCGCAAATATCCCCAGTCTTAACGATGGGGGAACCCAGCACATCAGTGCAAAAGAGAAGGGAAGCATTTGCATCCATCTTCAGCCAGAAGTTCCGAGTGAATGATCCATCTCGGCCTCCTCCTGAGATCCCCAGCATCACAGATGCCAGTTTTTAGCCAATCCTATTCACTCCATGTGATATCAAGAAACGGGTGAAGGCACTAGATACTGCAAAGGCAATGGGCCCTGACAACATTCCGGCAATAGTACTGAAGACGTGTGCTACAGAACTAGCTGTGCCCCTAGCCAAGTTGTTCCAGTACAGCTACAACATTAGCATCAACCCGGCAATGTGGAAAATTGCCCAGGTATGTCTGTGCACAAAAAGCAGAACAAATCCAACCCGGCCAATTACCGCCCTTTCAGTCTACTCTCAATCATCAGCAAAGTTATGGAAGGTGTCGTCGACAGTGCTATCAAGTGGCACTTGCTCAGCAATAACCTGCTCACTGACGCTCAGTTTGGGTTCAGCCAGGGCCACTCAGCTCCTGACCTCATTACAGCCTTCGTCCAAACATGGACAAAATGGCTGAACTCCAGAGGTGAGGTGAGAGTGACTGCCCTTGACATCAAAGCAGCGTTTGACCGAGAATGGCATCAAGGAGCCCTACCAAAACTGGAGTCAATGGGAATCATGGGCAAAAAAGCTCTGCTGGTTGGAGTCATACCTAGCACAAAGGAAGGCTGTGGTTATTGGAAGTCAATCATCTGAGTCCCAGGGCATCACTGAAGGGATTCCGCAGCATAGTGTCCTACGCCCAACCATCTTCAGCTGCTTTATCATTGACCTTCCCTCCATCATAAAGTCAGAAATAGGGATGTTCGCTGATGATTGCACAATGTTCAGCACCATTTGCGACTCCTCAGATACTGAAGCAGCCTGTGTCCAGATGCAGCAAGACTTGGATAACATCAAGGCTTGGGCTGATAAGTGACAAGTAACATTCATGCCATACAAGAGCCAGGCAAAGACCATCTAAAACAAGAGAGAATCTAACCATCTCCCCTTGATGTTCAATGACATTACGATCGCTGATTCCCCCACTATCAACATCCTGGGGTGTTACCATTGACCAGAAACTGAACAGGACCAGCCACATAATTACAGTGGCTACAACAGTAGGTCAGAGGCTAGGAATTCTGTGATGAGTAACTCACCACCTGTCTCCCTAATGCCTGTCCACCATCTACAAGCCACAAGTCAGAAGGTGGTGGAATACTTTCCACTTGCCTGGGTGGGTACAGCTCCAACAACACTCAAGAAGCTCGACACCATCCAGGACAAAGCAGACCGGTTGATTGGCACCCCATCCACCATCAGCATTCACTCACTTCACCACTGGCACACAGTGGCAGCAATGTGTATCATCTACAAGATGCACTGCAGCAACTCACCAAGGCTTCTTTGACAGCACCTTCCAAACCTGCGATCTCCACCACCTAGAAGGACAAGGGCATGGGAACACCACCCCCTGCAAGTTCCCCTTCAAGCTACAGACCATCCTGTCTTGGAACTATATCACCATTCCTTCACTGTCACTGGGTCAAAAACCTGCAACTTCTTTCCTAACAGCACTGTTGGTGTACCTACACCCCAAGGATTTCAGCAGTTCAAGATGACAGCTCACCACCACCTTCTCAATGACAATTAGGGATGGGCAATAAATTCTGGCCTAGCCAGCTCCGCCCACATCCCGTGAATGAATGGAAATAAAGAGGCTTGACAGTGTTGATGCTGGGATAATGTTTCGTCTGGGCTGGGAAGCCTAAAACTAGGGCCCACAGTCTCAGAATAAGGTGTCAGCTATTTAGGACTGATATGAGGACAAAAGGATTGTGAGCCTTTGGGATTTTCCACCACAAAGAGCTGCTGGATGCTTAGTCATTGAGTATATTCAAGTTAGAGATCAACAGATTTTTGGATCCTAAAGGAACTAAGGGATACGGGGATAGTGCAGGATGGTGTCGCTGAGGTAGAAGATCAGCCAAGATCTTACAGATTGGTGGAGTAGACTTGAGGGGCCGACTGGCCTACTGCTGCTCCTGCTCCCATGTTTTATGTTATTATGTTCTCCCCTCCACTCATCCTCAACAGAAGATATTGGCTTGTCTGCAATTTTTCACATATTCATTTTAATGGATGGAAGATCATAGGTTGGGAAGCACAGAATTGCAAAACACTGGCTGTTGAGACCTTGCTAGATAGTGGTTCCATTGGCACCAGAACCTTGTTTAGTGACCTATCTTTATATGTTAGTCTCGACAGTGACATTCCTGCTATGCATTTCCAGTATTATTTTTATTTCGGGTTTCCAACAATTGCAATTTTGCTTCACTCTCTTCTGTGAAAACCTTCCACTGCTCTAGGATCATCCTAGCGAGTAAAGATAATCCCGCCCTTCTTTTCTCCTTAAACTCTTTTCTCTCCTGCCCCTCCACCCTCACCTCTAATAAGTGCAAAGAGCTTATGGGCTTCTTTGGCATCAACATAGATACTGTCCAAACAGCTGCCTCTGCTGCTTCCCCACCAAGCCAAATCTGCCTCCATGGCCATCCCCTGTGCCTCTTAAAGCTCATTCTACCCATGAGGCCCACCTCCTGCTCAATCCCATTCCCACCAAACTGCTGACCACAGAACTTCCCTACCTTGACCCCCTTGCCGCCTGGCACTCTTTTTGGTTCTTGTCACTGTCTTCCATTTCAAAAACAGTATCCTCAGGGAGCGTCCATCTAGGTGCAACTGCCCTCACCTAGTTCCACTCTATAGGCAGAGCATCAGCAGCAATGACTTCTCTTCCTACCCCCATCACGTCCAGGCTTGATACTCTTCTGGTCAGCCTCCCATTCTCCACCTTGCATAAACTTTAGCTCATTGCCACTCTGTTCCCTGTACCCTATCCCACACCAAGACCTGCTAACCTATCACTCCATCCCCACTGACCAACAATGGTTCCTGGTCTCCCAAAGCCTCAGATATAAAATTTCCCCTCCTCATTTTCATTGCTTTGTGGCCTGGACCCTCCCTAACTCTGTAATCTGCCCCAATAATCTAGTCTTGCCCCTTTCCTCTTCCGTAGCTGGATGGTGAAATGATCCACAAATATGGAGTCAGCTTCCACATGTATGCCAATGACTTCTACATCTCCACCACCTACCTTGACCACCTCCCTGCCTTTGAGCTGTCAGAGTGCTTGTCTGACATCCAGTCTTGAATGACACACAATTTCCTCCAACTAAAAATTTAGAATATCAAAGCAATCCCCTTTAGACTATGCCACATAATTTGGACCCTTGCCACTGATTCCATCCCTCCTTTCCCAGCGGGTTTCCATTTGAAACAGATTGTCCACAATCTTAACATCCTATTTGACCACAAGATGTGCTTTCAACCCCCTAGTCTATCCATCACAATCAACCACCTCCATACCTATCTCAGCCCATGTGCCACTGAAACTCTCTTCCACAATTTTGTCATCTCTAAACTTAAACATTCTGATGCTCTCCTGGCTGGTCTCCCAGCTTCCGGCCTGCATAAAAGACAGCTCATTTAAAATTCTGCTGTTAAAATCCAAACCAAGTTTCCCCTTGGCTGACCTATATTGGCACCTGGATCCCAAACATCTCATCTCCATGTTTAAATCCCTTCAACAGCTCACCCAACGCCATCTCTGCAAACTCCTCCAGCCTTAATACCAATCCCCCACCCAAACTCTCCGTCCCCCTGACTCTGGCCTCTTAAGTATTACCCGTCCCTTTAGCCCATCACGTGCCTCCAGCCACCTAGGATACACCCTCTAGAATTCCATCACCTCCAGAAACTACCCCCCGCCCCCGCCACTTCCCTTTCCTCATTTACGATCTCCTTAATGGTAATGGTAGCACATTGGTACTGTTACTAGACCAGTAATCCAGAGACCCAGACTAATGCTCAAGAGACACGAATTCAAATCCCACCACGGCAGCTGGTTGAATTTAAATTCAACAAATCACAATGAAACTGCCTGATTGTCATAAAAACCCATCTGGTTCACTAAAGTCCTTTAGGGAATTTACACCTAATCTGTACTAATGCTTTGTCTTTCGACACACCATTAACATATTGTTTGCCTTTGCTCCGTGACCTTTTGGTCAGCTATGTGGCCTGCTCCAATCTAGACCTCCTTTTTTATCTCTTGCCCCACCCCCACCTCACTTGCTTATAACCTGTGACTTTTCTAATATTTGTCAGTTCCGATGAAGGGTCACTGACCCGAAACGTTAACTCTGCTTCTCTTTCCACAGATGCTGCCAGACCTGCTGAGTAGTTCCAGCATTTCTTGTTTTTACTTTAGGGAAGGAAATCTGCCATCCTTGCCCAGTCTGGTCTACATGTGACTCCAGACCCACAGCAGCGTGGTTGACTCTTAACTGCCCTCTCAAATAGCTTAGCAATCCACTCAGAATTAACCTCGGCACCAGAAACAACAAAGGCACACCCTTCCCAGTCGACCCTGCAAAGTCCTCCTCACTAACACTTGTGCCAAAATTGCGAGGGCCGTCCCTCAGATTCGTCAAGCAACAGCCTGACACAGTCATACTCACCAAATAATACCTTACAGCTAATGTCACAGACTCCTCCAACACCATCACTGGGTATGTCTGTCCCACTGGCAGGACAGACCCACCAGAGGTAGCGGCACAGTGGTCAGGAGGGTATCCTTTGGGTATCCCCTGGGTATCCTCAACATTGACTCTGGGTTCTGTGACATCTCATGGCATCAGGTCATGGAAAAGCTAACTTCCTTCTGATTACCACCTACCGCCCTCACTCAGCTGATGAATCGGTGCTCCTGCATGCTGAATGTTAATCTATTAATTTTGTGTCAATGGTTTGATTATGTGCAGGTGGAGGGTGTTAATTGAGGTCTTAGTTGAGCACATAAGCAGACACTCACTGAGAATGGTGGCGGGTTTGAGTGAGGAGCTACATGTTTGTATTCCTTTCATTCTGCACAATAAATGTGAAACTGAGTAAATATAGGCTCCAGCATTATCCTTCCATAACAAGCTTTCTGGAATTTAACATTGAATACCACTTGGAAGAAGCACTTAAGGTAGCAAAGGCACAGAATGTACTCTGGGTGGGAGACTTCAATGTCCATCAAGAGCGGTTCGGTAGCACTACTACTTACCGAGCCACCCGAGTCCTGAGGCCATATCTGCTGGACTGGGCCTGTGACAGATGGTGAGAGAACCAACAAGAGGGAAAAACATACTTGACCTTGTCCTCACCAATCTAACTGTCGCAGCTGCATCTATCCATGACAGTATTGGTAGGAGTGACTACCCAATGTTCTTGTGGAGCCAAAATCCTGCCTTCACACTGAAGATAAGCCTTCATTAAGTTGTGTGACGCTACTACTGTGCTAAATGGGATAGATTCAGAACAGATCTAGCAGCTCAAAACTGGGCATCTATGTGACGCTATCGACCAGCAGCAGCAGAAGAATTGTATTCAACCACAATCTGTAACCTCATGGTCCAACATATCCCTCACTCTATCATTACCACCTATAAAACAAAACCCATATAAATTGAGACCCAATGAATTGGCGCTGGTCTGTGAAGAAATCCAATATATGCTTGACAATGATTTAAGTGAACCCAGTCAAAGCAGGTGGAGTTCACCCATTGTATAAGACCCCAAACCCGATGGATCAACCAGACTTTGCATTGATTACCGCAACGTTAATGCAGTAACCGGACAGACTCATACCCAATCCCTCATGCTGAAGGCTGCATTGACTGAGTACAATACTCTACCTACCTTAGTAAAATCGATTTATTGAAAGGATACTGGCAAGTTCCCATGACCACTCAAGCAAAAGAAATATCAGCTTATGTAACCCCTGCAGGCCTATTTCAATGTAAAGTAATGCCATTTGGTTTAAAGAATGCCCCAGCAATGTTCCAGAGACTAATAAAACAGGTGGTAGCTCATTTAAACAACTGTGTCGTCTTACCTGGATGACCTCTTAGTTTAGCAATACCTGGGAAGACCACTTGAACCATTTACAAGAACTCTTTAAGGATCTTCAGCAAGCTAACCCAGTGGCCCACTTAGTAAAGAGTAAGTTCACTAAGGCAAAAGTAACCTGTTTAGGCCACATTGTAGGCCAAGGTTGGATGTTGCCAAGGGCAGCAAAACTGCAAGCCCTGATAGATCTCCCTGTTCCCAAGACTAAGAAGGAAATCATGTGATTCCTGGGAATGTGTGGTTTCTTCAGAAAATGTGTCCACACTTTCAGCACCCTGGCTGTAAAGGTAGCGTGGTCAGAGTGGTGCCAGATAGCTTTTGAAAAGTTGAAGGCGATTTTAACAAATGACCCTGTACTGGCAGCCCCAAATTTCAACAAATCCTTAAAAGTGGCTATTGATGCCAGCGATGTAGGGCTAGAAGCGGCTTACTCCAAAATAATGATTCAGGCCTCAAGAGGCCAATTTGCTATTTTTCAAAAGAACTAAATACACACTAACACAAATATTCCACAATAGACAGGAGGCTTTGTGACTCCTGCTGGCACTTCAACATTTCAAAGTCTATATAAATAACAGACACAGAGAAATTCAAATCTATAATGACCACAACCCCCAACATTCCTGGAAAAATTCAGAGTTAAAAATGCCAGAAAGTGCTGGAAATACTCAGCAGGTCAGGCAGCAACTGTGGAGAGAGAAGCAGAGTTAACGTTTCAGGTCTGTGCAGACTGTTCCAGTTCTTACTTCTCCAACTATTCAACTTGAAAACTGGGAAGTGTAATATTCTGATAACTATTAAGGCTTAGTACAGAATAGCTAAGAGACTGATGGTTACAGGAACAGGAGTTTATTTGCATACGTCTTACATCTATGATTTCCACTTGCACTCTACACGAGGTTCTGTACAAGTTCTGTCACCTGACTTCCTGTGATGACACTCACAGACTATTTACATAGTCTGCCCATTAACAACCCTATATTACATTATACTATATCTCCCCCCAAGTCACTGACTTCTCTTTTCAGATTGTTAACCACTGTGACGTTTTTACATGTCTGCCATAATGCATTCATCTTTCTTTCAAAGAGGTTAGAGGTTTTGAGTCTTTGAATTCCTCCTTATTCTTTTGTACTTCAGTCGAACTATTTGATGACTCAAGTTCTTCACTCGAGTTGTCCTCTGGGTTGATGGCTGATTGCAGCATCACTGGTTCATCAACTTCTTGAGATGATTGGTCCTCTTCTATTTGCTGCTTTTTTGGTATTACTACCAATGTCCGTTTCTTCTTATCATCCCATGGTCAGTTTGGACAATATATGATTGTGGATATGGTGATTGTTCTATCACTTCTCCATAACTTCTCTGGTCTCTAACCCAAACTGATTCTCCAGGTTGTACGTCTGTCAAGTTTTTGGTTCTGTGGCGTCTGTCATAATTCTCTGATTGATTAAATCTCTCTCTATCTTCTCCTTCCCTCACTTTTTGCAAGTCTTCTGCACTCACTTGTGGCTTGAGTGTTCTTGGAAATGTAGGTAGTTGGGTCTTCAACCTACTTCCCAACAACAATTCGCATGGGGTAAACCATTCTGAAGTGGTGTCCATCGATAACTTAGAAGTGCTAATTGAATATCTTCATTCTTTTTTAATAATAGAAACATAGAAAATAGGAGCAGGTGTAAGCCATTCGGCCCTTTGAGCCTGATCCGCCATTCATTATGATCATGGCTGATCATTCAACTCAGTAACCTGTTCCCGCTTTCCCCCCATTGCTTTCACAATCCTTACACCTCTCTCTTCTTCACCATGAGCCTGAGGGTAGCTCAGTGAACTAGTGATGTGAATAAAGCCATATTTTTTTTGTTTAGTTTAGAGATACAGCACTGAAACAGGCCCTTCGGCCTGCCGACCATCAACCACCCATTTATACTAATCCTACACTAATCCCATATTCCTACCACATCCCTATATTTCCCTACCACCTACCTATACTAGGGGCAATTTAGAATGGCCAATTTACCTACCAACCTGCAAGTCTTTTGGCTTGTGGGAGGAAACCGGAGCACCCGGAGAAAACCCACGCAGACACAGGGAGAACTTGCAAACTCCACACAGGCAGTACCCAGAATTGAACCCGGGTCGCTGGAGCTGTGAGGCTGCGGTGCTAACCACTGCACCACTGTGCCACCCTGTAAACTCTTTAAAGCATTCATTCGCAAATTGTGGCCCATTGTTAGATATCACAATATCTGGAATTTCGTGCATACTAAAGATTTCTCTCAAGGATGCGATTACAGCTTCTGAGCTCTGACCTTTTAGTTGCTTTACTTCCATCCACCTCGAATAATAATCAATATCTTATTGTTATGCTCGAAAAGATCCATACCTGGACACTCCCATGTCTCGATGGGAAAGATGATGACATGATTGGTTCCTTCATCTCATGATGATGCATAGTCCATATGATACACCTCGATATCATCTCTTCAATTTCTTTCGATATACCAGGCCAACACTGACTGCCTTGCCCTGGCTCTGCACTTTGTTATTCCCAAATGTCCTTGGTGTGATCTTTCCAAAATCTCTAATCTTAGTATCCCAGGATAACTAATCTCTCACTGAAGATCACTAAATCATCGACAATGCTCAGATGACCCCTTTGTTCATAATACTGCCTTAACACTGGGTTGTGTGGCATGTACGCTGGCCATCCATGCAAACAATATTCTCTGATTGCTGCACATACTTCATCTTTTTGAGCATTCCTGATTTCACTCAATTTCTGAGCTGTAGCAGGTAAAGTTGCTGGCATTATCACAGCAAACACTTCTACTTCATCAAGAAATAGAATGTCGCCTTCTTCAGGTCCTGCTGATGAAATACATGATAACGCATCCACTGTGATTTGCTGTTTCCCTGGAACGTATTCGGTTTTAGCGTCGAATCTCATCAATCTTGATCTAAACCTCTATACCCTTGGAGGTAACTTTGCTAGTTCTTTTGTATTTAGTAGAGTAACTAACGGTTTGTGATCTGTTTCAATCTTGCATGCCCAAGTTGCTGCCAACACTTCCTTTTCTATAACTGCCTATCTTTGCTCTGTTTGCCTTAATGAATGAAATGTAAAATATACAAGTCTGCGATTCCCATCTCTTTGCACCTGAAATAAGACTGCTCCTAGCCCTGCTGCTGATGCATCCGCTGCACTGATGGTTGATAACTTGGGGTTATAATGTTCTAATACTTCTGAAGAAACTAGCATCTTAATTTTCTCAAAAGATTCTTGTTGGATTTCACTCCAACACCAGGCCTTGTCATTTTTTTAACAACTGTCATTATGGCTCATTTATCATGGCTAGATTCAGTAGAAATTTCCCCATCTGATTGACCATGCCCATAAACGTTTGCAACTCTGTGATTTTTTAGGCTCTGGAAAGTCTTTTACGACTTTCATTTTTTGAGGATCAGCTGTGATGCCTGACCCAATGATAATATGTCCTAGAAATTTCACCATTTGCTATGAAAAGACATTTTTCTCATTTAACATGAGACCTGCTTCTTCCAATGTCTGCAACACTGCTCGCACTCTTATATCGTGTTCTTGCTGATTGGCACCATGGATTAATAAGTCATCCATGTGGCAGATGATCCCATCTAATCCTTCCGGGATTCTCGACATTTTCCTTTGAAAGATCTCCGGTACTCACGTAATTCCAAATGGTAATCTGTTAAAACAGAATCTTCCAAATGGTGTAACAGAAGTTGTCAAGAATTTAGATTCTTCATCCAAAGCTTATTGCCAAAATCTGCTGTTCGCATCCAATTTAGTGAAAATTGTGCTTTTCCCTAGCTTTGCCAAACTCTCATCTTCTGATGACATTGGACATGGAACTTTTGTAAGTATATATAAGCACAATGGTTCGACATTCTTTCTCAAAGTGATGTGGTATGCTGTTTTTAATTTTCCCAATCATTTGAATAATTTAGGGAATTCAGCCCTAAAATTCCTTGGCTGTTCCCCTGTACCTTCAAGCTCTTCAACTCTACATATTAACTGTGGTCTATGAAAGCCTTTCTGCTTAGGAGTGAACAACTGTGATTCTTGATAGTATATAATGTCTCAGGAATTTCTTTTCCCCGGTAACTCAGAATTATTTCAACTCTCTTTTTACCTTCAACGCGATGCCTCCAGGACCAGTTTTTTACCTGTAGGTTTAAGGCTTATCTTCTTCAGCCATGGTTCTGTGCCTGACAATACTGAAACTACTGCTCCATTGTCCTGTGCAAATTTTGTCTTGTTGCCTTCTACAAGAATCTCTGCCGTCCAGGAATCTTCACTTGCTCCCTGGATTTCCCCTAGAAATAGTAATTCAACACATGGTACTTCCTGTACATTAATTTTTTTTGGATTTCCCTTTTATATTTTGCAGCACTGGTTTCTTGCTGTTGCATACCAATTGGAAGTGTCCCTCCTTTTTACATATGAAACATTCTGCTTCTCTGGCTGGACAATGTTCCCGCCGTGCCTCACTCGGCCACACCTCCTGCAATGAGATGCTGCTGCCTCTAGATGCTCTTCTCGCTTTTCCTGTCTTTGACTGCCATTTTTTGCGTTTGCTTTCTTTAAGTATTCAATGGAGTCTGCTACTTTCGAGATCGGATTCTCCCTGTCCCCTTGAATGCCAACATGGTTACATTTTCTAACCCCTGCTTGCCTGCTTAGCTGAATCGCCTTGGCTAATGTAAGATCATCCCTCCACTATAAATGATCCAAGAAAGCATCATCTGCTACTCCAACCACAATCCTGTCTCTAATTAACTGTTCATGTAAATTGCCATATTCACAATCTTCAGCGAGTTTATATAAGTATTGATAAATGAATCAGCTTGGTAGGGAATATGGGATTAATGTAGGATTAGTATAAATGGGTGGTTGTTGGTCGGCACAGACTCGGTGGGCCGAAGGACCTGTTTCAGTGCTGTATGACTCTATGAATCAATACTCTCTCTTCTCTACTGAGAACGCTTATTGAATTTGGTAAGCTAAACAATTACGTTTTTCCTTACGTTAAAGACTCCAGTATCTTAATGACTTCTTCATTTGTAGCTTTCTCTTCATCTCTGCCTTCTGTAATGAGGATGTCATCAGCACACTCCCCCATTGCATATAACATACTGACCTGCGCCTGCTCTGACATCTGCGCAAGACCCGTTGCAGTACGGTACCATGCAAACCGTAGGACCCATTTTGGCCATGACTCAGCTTGGTTCTGTCCAGTTACTTTTTCATAGTTCGCCGTTAAGGGTAGTGATTTTTCCATCTTTTCTTCAGTTTACCGTTACCATCATGTAATATTCTGATAACTATTAAGGCTTAGTACAGAACACCTAAGAGACTGATGGTTACAGGAACAAGAGTTTATTTACATATGTCTTACATCTGTGGCTTCCACTTATACTCTACATGAGATTCTGTACAAGTTCTGTTACATCACTTCCTGTGATGACACTCACAGACTATTTACATATTCTGCCCAATAACAACCCTGTATTACATTATACTACAGGAAGAACAACAATTTTGCAGCTGTATTGTCCAGAATTTAAACACTACTACCAGAAACCTGTGAAAGAATCATGACTGAAAACTTGAGGAATGCATAGGATGAATGTGTGCAGATGTGTGCTATCCTATGTCTTACTTTCTTTCTTTCTGACAAACAAGAAACAACAAAAAATGAAATACCACGGAATTTCATTTTTTCCTTTTGCGGGGACGTATCAGACTCACACAGGGAACAGTGATGAAATATGAAATGAACTGGAGGAATTATGAAATAAAAGTAAACAGTTGAACTGTGGGCGGCACAGTGGTGCAGTGGTTAGCACCGCAGCCTCACAGCTCCAGCGACCTGAGTTCAATTCTGGGTACTGCCTGTGTGGAGTTTGCAAGTTCTCCCTGTGTCTGCGTGGGTTTCCTCCGGGTGCTCCGGTTTCCTCCCACAAGCCAAAAGACTTGCAGGTTGGTAGGTAGATTGGCCATTATAAATTGCCACTAGTGTAGGTAGGTGGTAGGGAAATGTAGGGACATGTGGGGATGTGGTAGGAATATGGGATTAGTGTAGCATTAGTATAAATGGGTGGTTGATGGTCGGCACAGACTCGGTGGGCCGAAGGGCCTGTTTCAGTGCTGTATCTCTAAAACTAAAAACTAAAACTAAGCTGCAGAAAAATGGACACTTTGCTACCTGGCAACACGAAGGGAGAGGTTAGGTGATCCCCTCCTGTACTGCCAATCAACATGTTTGTCTGTTAACAACTCTTATCAACAAAAATTGGGCCAGAAAAGGATTTTGCAGACAGACTGACTCCAAAGCCAAGAGAATAGGTGTGAAATAACACCTATTGATCAAAATGGGCCACATTCAGACTCCGTTATATAACAATGGTCCACACATCCTGGAACAGTGTATGGCCACCCCAGGGGAGAGCGTCTTGAGTCACCTGACTGAAACCAAAAACTGTTATGTTTTTTACCTTGTTATGATCCTGTATGTTTTTTTCTTTCCTGGGAAGTATGTGGTGTGCCTTTAAGGCTGTAACAGGATCAGTACTGCTTTAAGACAACAAGCTCCAGGGACTGAGTCAAAGGATGCATTCTCCTTGGCATAAGATACAGTCAGCTTCAAATATGCATTCTCATTGCCATAGGGTACAGCCACTCAGGACCAAGGACACGAGATACAATGTTGCCAATTGACGTTTGAAACTAGCTGAAAAACTGGCTCTTGAGACACAGTTAACGGAGACACACAGACTGTTCTGCCAGCACGTACTGAAGGAAAGAGAGCTCTCTCTCGGTTTATTTAAGCCCTATTTCTAATACTCTCAGAATTCTGATGTCAAGCCAGATTAATTTCTTAAAAGAAAATAACCAAATTCCTTTAACTACTGAACTGTAATTGCTGAAATTCATCGCTGGAAAAGAAGAGCATCAATTCAACTGCTGAATTAGACTACAGACTATTCTACTGTTGAAGAACCTTTTTCTCCCCATCGGCGGCTGTGAGGACTTCAAGCAACCTTAGACTGTTCCACATTGGAAGAGTCCACTTTGGCAGGAGCGTAAATCTGCAAGGACACTAATTTGTTTCTATTTTAAATGCTGTTTATATCTTAGTAGTGTTTAAGAATTTAGTTTTTCTAACAGTTAATTTGTTGATCTAAATACCCCTGGTTTGGTTTGCCTCATTCGGGTGTTAATAGATGGTCAATTTGGCTGTGGTTTTCTTTAATTTGGAAAGTTTAAAATGATATGTTAGGCAATCGGTGGAGGGGCAAGACTGAATCAACAGTGCATTTCTCCTACCACAATCAGAATTGTAGATTTTGATCGGGGGCTTTGAGTTGAACAATCGGTCGTAACATGAGAGAGATTAACATTAAACGTTAACTTTGCTTCTCTCTCCACAGATGCTTCCAGACCTGCTGAGTATTTCCAGCATTTTTGTTTTATTTCAGATTTCCAGCATCTGCAGTATTTTTCTCTCATTTATATTAAACTGCTGCCTCTAAAGGCATGGCTGTAACATGAACAGGGTGTAAAAAACTCTCGCTGACTCCTGCAGGTAATCTAGTAAAATTTAAGACATTGATAATGGAAATGCCACATGAACATTCTGTTAAGATAATCAAGAATTAGACCGAACTGGCAACATAGGAAGAACCTGTTCAGCAGTGTCACTGTAGAATTGTTAATTGAAAGGGCCACCGACTCAAAAAATATATGGCAATCTCCTTTTTGTACTTGCTTAGAACACATAACTTACAACATCATAGTATGATTAAACTTTGATCTCAGTGTAATCATGTTTATAAGAATGTTGCTTAACTGGATACAGAGTAAAGACAGAGAACACGAGAGTGGAACGGTCAAAGCAAGATCCCATCTGCCCTCTCAGGTGCGCGTAAAAAATTCCATGGCACTATTTTGAAGAAGAGCAGGGGAGTTATCCCTATCCCCGTTGTCCAGTCAATATTTATCCTTCAATCAACATAACTAAAAATAGATGATCACATTGCTGTTGTGGGATCTTCAGTGTGCAAATTGTCTGCGGTGTTTCCCTCATTACAACAAAAATACTTCAGAAGTACTTAATTGGCTGCAAAACATTTTGGGACATCATGAGGTCGGGAAAGGCACTATATAAATACAAGTCTTTCTCTTTCCTTTCAAAAAGCAAATAGATCTTCTACGAAATTGAAATCTTTACATTGAATGACAAGCATCCTTCTATTAATTTGATTTTAAATTGGTAAAACAAAAAGCAGTGTTAATCCCTCTGCTGCTTTAAAATGAAAAAGAAAAATTCACTGATCTTGTGCTGGGTGAGCTCACAGACTGCAATAGGTAGAATCGGCATCCAGTATGAGTCAGGAGAGGTGGTAAATAATGGAAGGGCCAAAGCAACCTACTTAGAAAAAAATAAACACTTCTGTACCAAAATACAATGTCTAATCCTCTAACTGATCCAATTATCTGATTATCACCAATACTTACAGATACAAAATAAAAACAGAAAATGCTGGAAATGCTGAGCAGTTCTGGCAGCATCTGTAGAGAGAGAAACCGAGTTAATGTTTCAGGTTGATGACCTTTTGCCAGAACTGGAAAAAGTTAGAGATGTGACAGGTTTCAAGCAAGTGCAGAAGCAGGGAAAGATGGGAGGGGGAAAAGAATAAAAGGGAAGGCCTCTATGTTCAACCCCTCTTCCCCTGCTTCTGTACTTGTTTAAAATCTGTTACATCTCCAACTTTATCCAGTTCTGACAAAAAGTTCTCAACCTGAAACATGAACTCCGTTTCTCTCTCCATAGATGTTGCCCAAGCCCTTCAGTATTTGCAGCATTTTGCTTTTTGCATCCAGCATCCGTAGTATTTTGCTTTGGACTTACAGATATAAGTCTTGCAAGTCAAATAAGGCTGACAGTGTGCCAAGTGGATTGCGAATTTAATTTGTTGAGGTAATTTTGTTTTCCACCTAAGTTTTGTGATTTATGTCAGGATGAATCTGGGAGTGGCAAGATACACAAAAGAACTCAACAGCTGGCAAAGAGTTTCACAATGGGTCAAGGTAAACTATTTGTTTGTCAAGAATCTTATAACAAGTACTTCTTTCTTTAAAATTGTAGAGGCAGTAAGGTATCATATTCATCGAATGCTTCCTGTAGTAATGAATGTTACAGTATTTCACTTTAATTACAAATGTAATAGTAGACAATAACCATATGCTGCTTTGTCACTTTGTAGTTGCAGTTACAGATCTGCATCTTGCTAGTTTTGAGATGGATTTGAAAATGTAGTTGTATCAATGTATAGAGATCACAATGAGTAATTAGGAGTAGCAAAAAATAAATATAGATCAAAAAAGTCTGAAACTGCAATTGTTTTCCCTAAAATTGTTCAATAAACAGTAATGAGATAAACAACCACTTAGTATGAGATGGTGGTGGTAGTATTGGTTAAAAGAGAAATGTTGGCTAGGACATCAGGAGTTCTTTGCACTTCTTTTGAATAGTACCATGGAACTTTTAATCTCAACATAAATCATTAGAACAAGTAGGAGTGTCTGTTTAATATTTTCCTCAATGGACAACACATCTAACAGTACAATACTTCTTCACTCCTGCACTGGAGTACCAGGCTAGATTATGATTATGATCTTAAAAGCTGATATAGAGCTAGGTACCATAATTTTCTGACCTCGAGGTGACAGTGACTCTAACTGAGCTGTGAGTAAATTTATATTAGATTTGGTCTTTGATACTCAGAGGGAGCCTTGTTCCAAAGTATGCATGTTTATTAGTTTTAAAATAAGCTATAACACAGGAAATAAAGAATTTAAAATAAAAAGATTACACATTCTAAAATAGGCAAAAGCAGTTAACCAATGGTTCCCACAGTCTGATTCCATAAATACAAGATAACTACAATGGACAGTATGTCTTTTACTTAGGTTAATCAAGAACAGTTACATAAATTGCTGACAATAACACCTTTGAATCTAAAAGGCTGTTCAGCAGAAAAACCTGCAAAAAGTACTTTTTCACATGAGCCAAGTTGACAATTTAAAAAATGAAAAACAGAAAATGATAAAAAAAAACTCTCAAGTCAGACAGCAGAGCGAGCCCGCTATCAATCTGAAAGCAATTTCCAAGCCAGAGTGGGGTATGGAATTGCATGGGCAAAACCCGGAAGTCCAGTCAGCGGGTCAGAACCTGCAAGCACAACTGAATGGAAGCAATTAATTTTAACTTCCGGGTTTTGCAGCTCCAAGCTACACAGTGGGTATGACATGAATCACATGACGTGATCTCAACTCTATTCAAAGAGACAATGTGCAAATGGAAATTGGAGAATCCAGCAGGTGTTTACAATGGGTGCAAATATAGCAAGGGCAGCATCTAGATTTAATAATGTATGCCTGCAATTACTGCTGGGTACAGTTAGGAACAGAAGGGACATACTTTTCATCAACAATGGGAGGAAGAAATCGGCAGCTCTTAACAAATAGGCATGGGTCAGTGGCTGAGGAGGTTAGCAGTGGGAGTGTTGTGCCCCAGTCTTGGATGTAGTGCAGGAAGTGATTTAATGACCTAACTAGGTCAGGAAAGGTGAGCACCTTCACCAATTCCCCTACATCCTGTGGTGTAAACATTGCGCCATTCCTCCCCCACCCCCCCTTTCAGTTTGTTTTGCCAAGTGTACTCCATCATGACACTACTCTCACCAACTGAACTTTCAGTGGCACCCAGCCTTCAATTTAGATGCATTTCATCACTTCCAAATCTACTGGTCCACTTTTGCCAATCACCACAATCCTTTTGCAATGTGATGCATCTATTTCAATCACCCTCACTGAATGCACTGCATCCAATGGATGAATACCTCACCTCCACTTACTCAAAGGTCTTTTTCATGAACATTGTAGGAGAAGACAGCACAGAATGAGAAGTAGAGAACTGGAAGTGGGCCACCACAAATAATCTAACTAACAGATGCAGAGAAGAATTCCCTGGAGATAACTGACACATGTGCATCCCTTTCAATTAGAGATGGAAAGACTGGGAACTTGCAGGTAGCTGATGACAGAATTCCAAACATCTCTGACACATACGCTGACTTTATTTCATCAAAAGCTGAACGATGAGAAGTCAAAGTGTGGTGATTGTCAAGATTCTGACGTTTCCACAACTAAATCATAAACCTTTCTTTTGTCTTCCGGGGCCTACACCCGTACAACATGTGTTATTGGACCTCCATGAAAATAATTCCTCAGAGGACCTCATTCCTTCTGAGGTTGCATCATCACAAGACCTGCAATCGCACAAACACTTGCATTTCAGTTGGTCCACATAAGACAATTAGGTTTGCATCTGCTAATACACAATTTATAGTAAGCGCGAGCAAACACTGGCGGCAAGGACAGCTATGGAGAGTCTGCATCGGGGGCATAATTCCTTCCAAGCTCTACTCAGATAGACACAGATGCTGAACCCTGGGGACCATTATTGAGAAAGAGAATGCTAGAAGTGTGTCACCAACTTAGCTGGGTAATGACAGACGTGCCACACACACTCTCTACAATAGTAGAGAGGGTGGAGGAGTTCATCACAATTGCTCAGGGATTATTGGAGTAGGGAATTGTGAGAATGTCTGCCACAGAGAAAATGGCTGCCTCCATGAAGCTTCAAGCAAGACTCTTCAATGAGTTCATGCTGGTCATAAATACAGTCATGCAAACTTTGGATGCCAAAATGTCTGGCACCTTAAAGAGGAGAATAGACACCTTAACTGTGGTCTTGCAATGCATCACTGATTTCCATCAAGTTAGCCTGCAGCAGTGTCATAGGAGTGGTATGGCATTGGCCCATGATAGAGATGACGGCAAAGGGGGCATGGAAATGGGAACTCCACTCAAAGCACTCCAACCTCTCGAACATTGCCCACCCCAGCCAGTACCCGACATGCTGCCTTGTCTCTTGGCAGCTGAATCTGCCCCTGCATAAAATGCAAATTGAGCAGTCTTTGGCAGGGCCCTCAATTGACACCTAGGTGGCACAGGCCAGCAGCATCTCTGCAGTCGGAGCAGGGATCTGAGCAGCCTGCCTCTATCTCTGCTGAAGGTGCATAGGATGTGTCACATAGAAGTGGTAGGAAGCGTAAAATAAAGCTATTGCAATTCACCACAGGCACTCTGGAGAGTTGTATATTAGACATGTTGGGAAATTGAGGATTAATAATCAAACTTCCTTGCATCTTGAAGCAACAGGCTTTCCAAGATAAATGAGATGACTTGGAAATGTCATGAGAGGAAAGCATGGTTTGTCTTCTGCTTTTAATGCCTGACTGTTAGATAAGAGAAGCTCTTGTGTGAGGAAATAAGGGATTGTGCCACAGGGTTCAGTGCTGGGGCCTCAAATATTTACGATCTATATTAATGATTTGGACAAAGGGACCGGGTGTATTGTAGTCAAACTTGCAGACGATACAAAGATAGGTAGGAAAGCAAGATGTGAAGAGGACACAAAGTGTCTGCAAAGAGATATAGATAGGTTAGGTGATTGGGCAAAAAATTGGCAGATGGAGTATAATGTGGGAAAATCTGAGGTTGTCTACTTTGTCAGGAAGAATAGGAGAATATTTATTTACATGGAGAGAGGCTGCAGAATGCTGAGATACAGAGGGATCTAGGTATCCTGGTACATGAATCACAATAAGTTAGCATGCAGGTACAGCAAGTAATTATGAAGGCAAATGGAATGTTAGCATTTATTACAAGTGTTATGATGATGCTTCTATATTTTTGGTTAAGTTTTTTTGAGGACTCATGCATTTTATAATTACGGACATTGTTTTATTTGGAAAACGGAAAAGGATTCCATGGATGTTCCATGGGGTCATTGAAAGGACACTGAGAGGTCTGGTTTGAAAATAATATTTACTGGAAGTCACCTGTCTTCAGATAACACACACAGCAGGGGCTTTTTGACTTGGGGGAGATGTTTGCAGAGAAGTGACAAAATCTATAGGGGTCAGGAGGCTTGACTCTTGAGATATTGCTTTTGGTTTCACTTTGGAGAGTGTGTTGGGGTGTGAACTGTTTTGAAGGCAGTTGAAGAAAAGAGAGCAATCACCATCAGCACCCTCTTCCATCTCTTTGAGAACTTTCTAAGTATCGAGTGTATGAAATAGAGAAACTGATGCTGTATTTCACCTGAAAAGCCTGATAGAAACCCCTATAGTCGCATTTCTCCTGTAAAGCCTGCAAACTGATCTTCAAAGTCGCCTGAAAAGAACTGTTCTAGAAAGATCCCAGTGACAGCCGTTTACATGTATTTGGGACGCAAACCAAAAAAGGACAACTGACATCTTTCCATATCTTCTCTTTTTTCTTCAAGAATTAGCAAGTATTTGGCCAAAGTATTCTTTATTGTCTTTTTTTTGTAACAGAGCTCCAAAGAGAAAATCTCTATTTTTTGGTTAACCGTTGTGTGTGAAGAGCTAAGGGAAAAGGGAACTTTCATATTTCTATCTGTGTGTTAATGCTTTGCTTCATTATTGGGGTTAAGTCTTGTTTTATAAAAGACTGACAATTTTGTTGTTTATTAAAGATACCTGGTTGGTGTATTTTATTCTGGGATAAAAATGGAATCTATGATTGACTGTATCGGTAACTGGGTAAACATTTAAATATATGTTCTGACCTGTGGAGAAGTGGAACTAGAAAAAGCAGTGCACTCCTCCCACCTTGGTCGTAACACAAGGTGGATGGAGTGTAAAAGTAGGAAGGTCTTACTGCAACTGTACAGGGCTTGGTGAGATCACAGCTAGAGTGCTGCGTACAGTTTTGGTCTTCTTACTTAAGAAGGGATATACTTGCATTGGAAGCATGTCAGAGAAGGTTCACTAGGCTGATTCCTAGAATGAAGGGGTTGTCTTATGAGGAGGGGCTGAGCAGGTTGAGCCTATACTCATTGGAGTTTAGAAGAATGAGAGGTGATCTTATTGAAAGATCTAAGATTCTGAGGAGGCTTGACAGGGTAGACGCTGAGAGGATGTTTCCCCTCGTGGGGGAATCTAGAACTAGGGAGCATAATTTCAAAATAAGTGGTCTCCCTTTGAAGACGGAGATGAAGAGGAATTTCTTCTATAAGAGGGTTGTTAATCTTTGGAATTCTCTTCCCCAGAAGGCAGTGGAGGCTGGGTTATTGAATATGTTCAAGGCTGAGATAGACAGATTTTTGATCTACAAGGGAGTCAAGGGTTATGGGGAGCTGGCAGGAAAGTGGAGTTAAGGGCACAATCAGATCATCCATGATCCTGTTAAATAGTGGAGCAGACTCGAGAGCGAAATGGCCTAGTCCTGCTCCTATTTCTTATATTTATTTAGAGATACAGCACTGAAACAGGCCTTCGGCCCACCAAGTCTGTGCTGACCATCAACCACCCATTTATACTAATCCTACATTAATCCCATATTCCTACCACATCTTTGGCTGTGTGAGGAAACCAGAGCACCCGGCGAAAACCCACGCAGTTACAGGGAGAACTTGCAAACTCCGCACAGGCTGTACCTGGAATCGAACCCGGGTCGCTGGAGCTGTGAGGCTGCGGTGCTAATCACTGCGCCACTCTGCCACCCCATTCTTAGTGATTTCTTTAATTTGTTCATGGGTTGTAGGCGTGGCTGGCTAGGCCAGCGTTTATTGCCCATCCCTAATTGCCCTGGAGAAGGAGGTGGTGAGCTGCCTTCTTGAACCACTGCAGTCTTTGGGGTGTAGGTACACCCACAGTGCCGTTCGGCAGGGAGTTCCAGGATTTTGACCCAGCGACAGTGAAAGAACGGCGATATAGTTCCAAGTCAGGACGATGTGTGGCTTGAAGGGGAATTTGCAGGTGGCGGTGTTCCCATGCATCTGTTGCCCTTGTGCTTTTAGATAGTTGAGATTGTGTGTTTAGAAGGTAGTGATATCAGCATGAGTGATTTAGGTGTAACTTTTATGGCTGGAGTAATAAACATGGGTAGAAGGTTTATTTAACTACAATATAAAAATATAACAGTTCATAAAGCCTATTCTTCAAAGGATTGAAGAACTGATCAGTCAGGAAGACTTGATTGAAGTAAACAACTACGACTGTTTACATGAATAGACGACCTTAAAATGATTCATCAACAGATACGTCATGAGGTCTTAGCTGTGACATGTTCTTTTGATGTAGGCAAAATAAGGTGTATTAAGGCGCTTGGTTTTCAACAGTTCTTTGGAGGGCTTGAAAGATAAAACTAGAAACTGAAAACGATTCTCTTTATATCATTTGGCTGCATATGAAAAAAGGTCTGGTCCAACATCAAGATTCTTGAGCTTATACCAAGCACACTGCTGTGAATCATAGAAGAAGGTTGACTAACAGTATGCACATGGGTGTTATACAAAATGTTATGTCATGTCTCCTTCTCGAAAATGTATTACTTAACACCAATACCACATTTTGCCCATTATTGCATCTAGCGCATCAACTTGTCCTTTCACTTGTTTTTTGATGAATGTCAATACATGATGTGACCCATTGGACAGATGTGCAATAGGTGGATATGTAGTTAAGGACAGTTTAGTGCAAAAGTGTAGATGCGGGATGGGGGAGGGGCGGGGAAGCATTGGGGTGGTGGTGCTCGTGGTGGGAGCTGGCTGGAGGATTTCATTTTTTATGTTTTTCTGTAGCTGAACCTTTGCACTATTAGGGCCTCTCTGGCAGCAATGTATGTGGCTGGACTGGCTGCCGATGTGGTCCCCATCGTCATGTTCCTCCTTGTTCCCCTCATGTGAAGATGAGAGATGAGCCCTTTTATCTTCCTCTACTTGCAATACGCTGCTGTGCAAGACACAGAATACCATTATTATTCCAGATACCTTCGCTGATGCCTCCAAATCTATCCAGGGAGCTGAAGCGCATCTTCAGTATTCCGATGGCTTGCTTTGTGACACCTGGTGGTCATGTGGTTCTTGTTGTAGCACTACTGCACCTCATTGGGAGGCTTCCTCACAGGTGTCATAAGCCATATTTGTAGGGGGTATTCCTTGTCTTCTAAGAGCCAGCCCTTAAGTCTGCTTCCTGGAATAAGAAGATCTGGAATATTGGACAGCCACAGTATTTTCATTATGATAGTTCCCAGGGAATCAGGTGCAAACCTGCATGAGCCTCTTCTTGTGGCTGTGCACCAGATATGCATTAATGGACAAATATCCCTTGTGATTTATAAAAACTCCTGGTCGCTATGGTGGTGCTCGAATTGCCACAGGTGTGCAATTGCTATCAACCTGTACCTGTGTAAATCCAGTCAGAGCAATGAATCAGAATGCCCACTCATTCTGGCTGTTGCCATCGCAGGAGAAGTTTACATAACTCACAGCCCTGGCAAAATAATCCATCCGTCACCTGCCTCGTGCATTTATTTGTAGTAGACTGTGAGAGCCTTGCTATGTCTCCAGTCGTGCCCTGGAGGGAACCAGACTCAAAACAATTGAGGGCAGTGGCGACCTTCACAGTCACTGGTATTGTGTGGCCCCCAGGACCAAGTAGGTAGCAGGTCTTTTAGAAGACAACAGATGTCTGTGAAAACACTCCTTTTCCGAGAGGACAAGGAAGCTGAGCCTCTGTCTGTAAACTGTTATGTGGGTAGTGCCTCCTGTGATCTCAGCCATTCTATGCATATGCTGATCCTACCACAGCAGGTCATCATTGGCATGGATGGTGATGGTTATCTTCTTCTGATGTGCTATCAAACAGAGTGAACTTGTATTCAGATAGGCAATCACAGGTTTAAATATCCACCTGAACTGAGGTTCAAACTCACCTCCCTTTCACTGGTCAGTTTCTCCAACCCCAGGAAACCCATGCTGGAGATATTAAATTTAAAGATAAGTCAGTTAATTCAAAACTACCTTATTAGCGTCTCCTAAGGACGGTAATGGCCATGCTCAGTACCCACCCACCTACATTAATTAAGGAAAATGTTAAGGGAAATCAAGGACATGACAATAGGTCTACAGAAGTTGGAAGATTTATTGGACTGACTGGGTGTGCAAGTCTCACGTGAAGCGTGCCTGTATTAGCGCAGCAAGAGCCTCCCTTGCACTCGCACTTTGCCTGCTGTCTCTCGGGGTTTTCATCCTGTTGTGCCTGGTCACCATCCCCCTCCATATCCTCATTGTCCCGTGGCACATGTTGTACTTCTCTGCATCTGTGTTTGGGTTCCTCACAGGTGTCAGCAGCCATCTCTTCAGTGGGCAGCCCTTGTCACCAAGTCCATCCTTGAAGGTGCACAGGGGGTATGAAAAGGTCAGGTACCAGTGATTACCTTAGTTTGTCAGCATTGTGGCAGCTTCCTGGGAAACTTGCACAGACCTGAAGGATCTGTTTGCAGTGGTCACAGATCAGTTGTACATTGAGCTAGTGGAAGCCCTTCCTGCTGATGGAGGCTATTGCTTGGTCTGTGGGAGCCTTGGTGGCCACGTGTGTGCAGTCGATGAAACCCTGCAACTGGGGGAATCCAGCAATGGCCCCGAATCCTGTGGCACTCTCAGCCTGACTATCCGGATCGGTGCAGAAGCGCACAGACTGAATGGCCTTCTTGAACATGGCACTGGTGACCATCTTGATGCAGCGATGAGCTGCAGACTGGAAACTTCCATAATATCCCTAAATGGTCACTGGAATAGTCCTGAGGTGTAGAAATTCAGCGCTGTGGTGACCTTCAATGCAACAGGCATTGGGTGCCCACCCTTCCCCAAAGGGCTCAGCTCATCTGCCATCATTGCACACAGCATGGTAACAGCCCAAGAGAGGTGCAGTCTTCGGCAACACTGCTGCTCCAACATTTGTAGGATGGTAGACCGTCTCTCAGGGTACTGTCATCTGCGTGCAGGTGATTTGTTGCGTGCCCCTCTGCACCCTCCTCCTTCCAATCTCCTGATCCTGGTGCCATAATGCCTGTGGCTGCAGCTCTGCTGCCCCTTCTCACTGGAGGTCTCAAAGGCTGAGTAAGTAAGGACCATAGCAAATAGCTACTCAGTTTTCTGGGCCTCCCAAACCCCCTTGCTCCACAGATACAGCTGCCAAGTCTGAATGGTCACTCAAGCGAAATGCCCTCGTTGTGCTAAGCAAGGTATCCCCAGCTCCCGATTGCTACTTCTGCTGTCGAACCAACTCCACCCTCCCTGTCAAGCCATGCGACAGCTCGCAATGGATGCCAACTACAGCCAACACTGATATCCTACTAAGCCGCCCCCTGGCTCTGACGCGCCATTGTTCCCATGCACCTGTCAAAAAATTACAAATATCTGGTAAAATCACTGTTAACTGCCTATTTAAAAGGCTTCATTACCATCCCGCCTCCTTTTATAACATCTGGCCATGATGTGAAGATGACAGGCTTCCCTCCCAAAGCCTTCCACCTCAAGTTTACCACTCCTCCCACCTCCCAGCCTGTCTCCAATGGGCTGGTAAAATCCAGTTCCTAGGTTATTTTGCCAAATTCCATTAAATGGTTTCCTGATAATTGAGCCTTATTCAAGAAAGGGTGTAAGGACAGTCCTAGCAACTGCAGACCAGTTAGTTTAACATTAGTGGTGGATAAGGCTTTAGAAACAGCAATAATCAAGAAAAATAATCAACAGACACATTTGGAGAGGTTTGAGTTCATTAAGAGAGCCAGCACAGATTTGTAAAAGGCAGATGATGCCTAACTAATCTAATTGAATTCTTTGATGAAATAACAGAGAAGGTTGATGAAGGGAATGCAGTGGATGTTGTCTATATGGATTTTAAGAAAGCATTTGATAAGATACCACATAAAAGGTAGGTTAACAAAATTGAGGCTCATGGAATAGGAGAGTCAATGCCAATTGGATAAAAAAAATTGGCTTAAAAACAGAAAACAGTGAGTCGTAGTAAATGGTTGTTTTTCAGACTGGAGGATGGTAGACAGTCGTGCTCCCCAAGGGTCAGTGCTGAGACCATTGCTTTTTTTTGCTACATAAAAGTGACTTGGATCTTGGAATTCAGAGTAGAATCTCAAAATTTGCCGTTAACAGCAAACCTGAAGGTGTGGCAAACAGTGAGGATGATATGAATCTCCTGCAACAGAACACAGATAGGCAAGCAGAATGGGCAGACAGGGGGCAGATGAAATTTAATACTGACAAACATGAGGTGATGCATTTTGGCAGAAGGAATAGGGAGAGGCAATATATACTTAATGGCACAGTTCTAAAGAGTGTGCAGGAACAGAGGGACCTGGAGGGTGCATGTGCATCGAACTTTGAAGTTGGCAGGACATATTGAGAGAGTGGTTCATAAAGCATACGATCTCGGGGTTCATAAACAGAGGCATTGAGTACAAAAGCAGGGAAGTTATGCTGTATCTCCACAAAGCTCTGGTTATACCCCAAATGGAGTACTGCGTCAAGTTCTGGTCACCACACTTTAAGGAGGATGTGAGGGTCTTTGCCAGAATGATTCCAGGGCTAGGGGATTTTAATTACAAGGTTAGATTGGAAAAGTTGGATTTGTTCTCCTTAGAACAAAGGAGATTGAGCAGAGATTTAATAGAAGTGTACAAGATTATGGCAGGCTTAGATAACTTAGACAAGGAAAAACTGGTACAAGGACTAGAGCAAACAGATTGAAGATTTTGGGCAAAGGATGCAGGGGGAACATGAGGAAGAACTATTTTCACACTGGCGGGTAATGACACGGAATTTGCTGCCCACAAGGTTGCTGGAAACTGAGACAATCAATGACTTCAAAACGAAACTGGATGGTCACTTGAAGGAAATAGACTTACGGGCTATGGGGATCGAGCGGGCAAGTGAGACTGACTGAATAGTTCTATGAAGAGCTGGCATGATCGTGATGGGCTGTATGGCCTCCTGCTGTGTCATGAATGACTCTGAGAAAACTGATTTTTAGCTGTTTAAAGCACCAATTCCACTTGCACTATATTTGTCAATATATAAATTGGCATAATAAGTACCTTAAAAAGTAAGAGATGATTCACAGCTCAGTTCTGGGAAATGAGTGCTCTAAAACATCTGGAAAGCCTAGATGTGTGAATGCATACATCACCATCTAATGAAAGAAACCACTCCCCCAACATAGCCAGATACTGGGTACCACTAATATTCAGCCCTACTGTCCAATATTCCCAAACCCAATATCGGTTTCCCCATTCGTACCACACCCTAGGAACCTCCTCCCCAACACTCCTGTTTCCTTGGACCATCCCCCATTGCTAAATCCGAGGACCCATTTCTAATTATCTAAAACATCAGCATCTTGCCCACTGCAGCCACATCACAGCAACCTTCTTCCACTGATCTCATTGTCTGAAACACAACTGACTGTGCTCCTCAAATCCATTAGCCCTCGCATTATTCCCAATGCTTGAACCCCCTCCGCTACCCTCCCCCCTGACCCAAAACAGATGTTTCAAGATCCCAGGATACGTTCCGTTATTCACAGCCCCAGGTTTCCATTCCCACTTCTCCCAGACCTTGGACCTCCCCCAGGTGCTACATAACCTAGGCCCCTCTCCCAAGACTGCCATAGCCCAAACCAACTTCCCAACACTACCAAGCAAAAGGCCCCCCCAACCCCACTACTATGTACTGCTGTATGTCTTCTACCCGTAATTTGGAACATCTTCCCATGTATCCGGGCTTCACAGGACATAAAATTGACTGCATAACTAAACAAACATAATCATAATCCAAATAAAGATTTACACACCTGAATCGTCAATAAATTACCTTTTTTCTTTACTGACCTACTGTGTACTTACAACATTTTCCCATGTATCTGGGTTTCACAAGGGATAAAGTTGACTGCATAGCTTAACAAAAATAATCATAATCCAAATAAAGAATTACACACCTGAATTGTCAATAAATTGCCTTTTTCCTTTATTGACCTACTGTGTAATACTTTCAGTTTTCCAACATTTTCAGTTTAATTTTTAAAATCACAATCAAGGCCAATGATGTACAATGCTGATGAAAATATGGACTTAATCATGTAATTAAAATGCCTAAATACTGCTAACACTGTCAAATTACCATATAATAATAGCACAATTTTATTTGTAGATCAGCGTACTTGCACATTACTGGTTACAAAATAATACATCCTCTGACTGTGCCAATAAGGAGACTACATAGATATACATATATGCAATGTATGTGCAATTCTGAAATTTCACCAGCAATAACGTACACAAACATCATAAACTAATTCAGGTAGCTATCCAATAAAAGTTGTAATAACATTGCAAAGACACCATTTACATGTAAGGTTTTTTTATGATAATGTCCAATTCAATAAATATCACCAATCTATTATTGGGACATTATGTTTATGAGTTCTACTGCAGTGCTGAATCCTAACTATTGGGAGCTTGTATTGATGTTTTTATGTAGAGTAATTAAAAGTTTTATAGTTTTTCCTAGGAAATAGGAGCAGGAGCAAGCTATTTAGCCCCTTGAGCCTGCTCTACCACTCAACTAGATCACGGCTGATCTTCCATCTCAACGCTATTATCCCGCACTATCCCCATATATCCCTTGATACCTTTAATATCTAGAAATCTGTCAATCTCTGTCCTGAATATACTCAATGACTGAGCCTCCACAGCCCTCTGGGGTAGAGAATTCCAAAAATTCACCACCCATCAGTGAAGAAATTCCTTCTCATCTCAATTCTAAATGGTCTACCTCAGGGTTGTCCAACATAAGGATGTAATTCAGAGATGATCAGTTTTCCATTATCTTCTTTCTGACTGGCTTTTAAAAACATTGTGGTCAATTTCACAGCTGACAGGTGCTGACATCAGGAACAGCAGTTTCGGAACTTCGCACAGATTCGGGGTTTTCCAGCGGGTTCCAACTTTTTCTTAAAAGGCCGCCAGAAAACCCTGAATCTGTCCGAAGTTGGAAAACAGCTGTTCCCGATGTCAACAGTTGTCAGCTATGAAACTGACAGCACAATGTTTTTTTTAAAAAATGACCAACCACAAAGCTGCTGTGCTGAGTGCTCCCGCTCCCTGCAACTGTCGGGGGGTGGCAGAGGCCAGAGAGAGAGGGGGCACAGAAAGAGAGGGGGACAGCAAGAGGCAGAGAGAGTGGGGGCAGAGAGAGAGAGAGAAAGGGGGGCGGGGGGGACACAGTATGCGAGGACAACACAGAGAGGGGAACACAGGGAGAGAGAGAGAGAGAGAGAGAGAGAGAGAAAGAGACATAGACACAAAGAGAGAGCGGGAGAGAGAGTGATATAGATCACTCCTGATGGATGGACATGTATCTGGAAAACTCTGCATAGCTACAAGTGTGCGGGCAAATACTAACTACTTGTACAAGCAAAGAAATGCCAGTTATCTCACTAAATCAGTGTCCAACATAGTGATGAGAAAGTAAGTCAATAAATTAATCTTCTCATTTGAAGCTTCTTCACAAAAATGCACATTGGCTGTTGTTTTAATGGTAAGATAATTATTTAATGCCTTTATCTTTCTGAAATTGTCTCACCAGCCCCCTATGCAAGACAAAAATTCTGATGTGGCCCCCCCCCCCCCCACCACACGAAATGATTAGATAACCCTGGTCTACCTCTTAGTCTGAGATTGTGTCCCCTTGTTCTAGAAATGGAAGTCTACCAACTTCATTTATATACTGCCTAGTGAATAGCTCATAATTATGGTGCTTTAGTACTGAATCCCAGCACTGTAAACAAAATTATGAATTGATGCTGTTCACTATCATTGTTCGATGCAAGACATGAGTAACTTCCAACCATAGATGCTTTTACGGGAAAGGCAGATATGTACATAAGGGAATAAGGTATAGCAGTATATATTGATAGGGTGTAATGAAGTAAGATGGGAGAGGCTTGCGTGGAGGATAAGCACTACATAGACGTGATAGGCTAAAAGCCTGTTTCAGTGCTGTTAATCTTCATATCATTACAAGAATTTGTTTTAGGGCACAATATTAATTTTTGCTGAGGTCAAGGTTGTGATTAGAATCCTTCCTATAACTATTTAACCCTTACACTGGTATGCAAGCAGTACAGATTAAAGTTTGCACTTAAGGCAACCTGCAAAATGCAGAAGAAAATCACACTTAAGGATCAAATATTGATACAATCTCTTGTCTTGTACAACATCTGATTGCTGCTATGAATTTGTAGTGGGATCAGCGACTTTATACAATCCGTCCTTTTGTAATTAGTTATGATTGGTGCTGCTTATATGGTGATACCATTATAGCAGTTAACACATGATTTTGAAAGACAAAGAGCTTGATTTTCTCAAAGACCCATAAAAAGATGAGAAGAATGCTGACGTACTGGATCCAAGCGATCTTAATCATCTCCCAGAAACCAGGCCGGTAAGTGAAAACACAATTAAGGAACAGAACAAGCAAAAGAAAGTAAATGCAAAATACATTAGTAAGACGTTAACTATGTATTACAACTGACTTGGTATTCGTTAGTACTGAGCAGAATCAATGATCTATGGTTCAAAATTCACAGCACCCACCACTACTAAATTTCAAATACAGTTGGATACCCAGTGGTCTTGAAAGTAACAAAGATTATAATTGTAACAAGAAATAAAAGAAAAAGGAAAAAGGGAAAACTTATATTTCACACCCTCAGGACATCCCAAAGCAATTTACAGCCAATTAAGTACTTTTTTGAAGCACAGTCATAGTTGTAATGTAGGAAAATTTGCAAGCTCCCACAAACAGCAATGTGATAATGACCAGATAATCTGTTCTTATGATGTTGATTGAGGGATAAATAATGGCCAGGACACTGGGAAAAACTCCCCTCCTCTTCTTCAAAATAGTGCCACAGGATCTTTAACATCCACCTGTGAAGACAGACACATCCAAAAGACAGCACCTCTGACAGTACAGCACTTCCTCAGTATTACTAGGTGTCAGCCAAGATTTCTGTGCTCAAGTGGGACTTGAACCAAAACCTTCTAACTCAAAGATGAGAGTGCGACCAACTAAGCCATGGCTGACAGATTTAAGAAATCATCTTTCATCAGAAAGGGTCATTGACCTGAAACATTAGCTCTGTTTCTCTCTCCATAAATGCTGCCAGATCGGCTGTGTACTTACAGCATTTTCTGTTTTTATTTCAAATTTCTAGCATCTGCAGTATTTTGCTTTTGTTTTGTAAGAAATCAACTTATTGGCTGAAAGCGCTTTGGGATGTCCTGAGGATATGAAAAGCACTATATAAATCTAAGTCTTATTCTATTCTTCACACGTCTTGTTACTGTTATAATCTCGATTACTTTCAAGACTACTGGGTATCCAAATGTGGTTGGAAATTTAGTAGGTTGGGTGACTATGAATTCTAAATCTCAGATCATGCTGACTCTTAACAATTATAAAATGATAAAATAATGTATTTGTATATAATCAAAACTTAATTTCTCATCACAGGATGAACGAGATACAGCTGGAAGGCATTATAGGCTGGATTACAATGGTCCAAATGGACAATACATTCGAATAATGACCCATTAACTCCAATGAGCGTATAGCCTGGCTGGCAATAAAGCAAAACCAATTCTAAATCCATGAATGATCACAACCATGTTTGGCAAGAATGTCATAAACATCCTAATTCATGCTAATTAAGCATTGCTTAATAATCCTGGTAAAAGATTTCCTCTGGTTGCTATGCATTAGCCAAATTGAAACAGGAAATTAGCCCATGTTCCCCTTTTGGTGAGTGCGTAAAACATCGCCCCTCATGCTTGATTTCTCGAACAGAGTAAATATGTTCACTGTATTTATCCTACTGAATGCCTTTAACATTTCAAATAACTTGATCAGATCAGATCTTGTACACAGAAGTGAATGCAAGGTAAGATTATGCAACTTGTCCTCATAATTTAACACTCTTAAGCCCTGGGATCATTCTGGTGAATCTATGCTGCATCCCCTCTAAGATGTGGTGCCCAAAACTAAATGCAATATTGCAGATGGGGTCAGACTAAGGCTCTATACAACAACCTACCTCTAGAAACTGCAGATGGTTGTTACAATGAATATTCTGATACATATTTTTGGCCTACCCCAGGAGATTTCATGATTGGTGGGTTGGGAGGCGGGAGAAGGGGGGGAGTTGGGGTTGGGGGGCAGGTCTAGTCATGCTGGTCCAGTCATCATGAGTGTGGGGCAGGCTTGATGGACCAGCTGGTCTTTGCCTGCCTGTCGTTTTTGTATGTTTGTATTTTCTTTGATTGCTAATAAACCAGATAACATGGTATCCAGCGCAACATCATAAAGGAAAAAATATTGCCACTATGATATCTCTGAGCTTTAACACTGAATCTAAATGTCAGTTATATTCAAAATATTGGCCCAGCGGTTGCAGTCAGTGGTGAAGCAAGGGCACTCACCACTGACCGTGAGGTAAGTCTCACTGAGCTAGCAATCTCTCTGGTGAGAATTTCACCTCTGTCACACACTGCAGTGGTACTCCAACTGACTGCAGCTTTCTTTCCTGGGGAATTCCCAGTGTGGAGCAGCGGTGATATTATCAGGCTAATTATCAGCCAAACACCCAACAGGAAACAAAAAGCAGTAAAATAAAATCACATAATTATTTTTTACATAGAGAAAATTAAAGATTAGGACATACACGGAGCATGAAGGTAGAAACTGAAACAACCATTAAAAACATTGTTAAAAATTTTACATCACTCCATGAATATAAAATTATTTTTACAGGGCAAGGTCTGTTGTTCATCAAATTATTTTAATCACATCACCTTTAAAAACACAGTTACACCTGATTGAACAAGGTGGAACGTTTTATGGGGTTCAAACAGCAATGTGAGGGCAGGAAAGTTTAAGTTCTCATTGATTTCATGATTGTCGGCACTGGTGGGGTCCACAGCACAGCCTGTGGTGGAACCCTCAGAGACAAACTGCAACCTCAGACATTATTTGGATTTTAAAAAAGGATATGTGATAATTTCCACTGGATATCTGATGACAGCATTAACAACAAATGGGGCATCAGCAGCTCTTCCTGGTGTCCACACTGGATATTGATTGGTAAAAATTGTTGTTACTAAAACAAAGAGATAGTTAGTGTCTAAATTAAGGTTCAGATGGAAAAATGTAGTTTTAAGATGAGCATTTTATATTGGTATATCAATGCAAAATACCACAGTAATGAAAATCTCACCATTTCTATCTTGATATGATGCAATGATATGTGCTAGATCATAGGCACTTGCAAATGGACTGCCATCATTAACTACTGAAACCTGTGGAATAAAAATTATATCTATATAAACCTTTGAGTTGTTTGTCCATCTACTTGATTGGCATCTCATTGCATACTGCCATGTGTTTATGATAAATCAATTAGTCTATAGCAGGATTGTTCAACATACGGCCCGTGGGCCACAATCCAGTCCGCCAAAGGTTTCGATCAGGCCCGCCAATCCTGTGTGACTGCAGTGGGCTGACCGGGCGGGGTGAGCACCGATTGGCAGTTCAAGGCGCAGGCACACTGGGATCAGCCACTCCTGCTGTTTTCGGGCAGTTCAGGGAGTGAATGGGAATGGCCGCTGTGGGGAAGAGGAACAGAGAGGCTGATGGGAGAGCAGGAATTGGGTCAGCACACTGCCAGAAACATGGGGCAGAGCGGTGCTGAAGGAGCGCAGAGAGAGAGTCAGGCAGCCCTTTAAACCAGCCTGGGGATTAGAGGGAAAGAGCGGGGGAAAGAGACAGACACAGAGAGGGGAGTGAGATGGACATAGAGAGAGGAGAGAAAGACAGGGGGAGAGATAGACACAGTCAGAGATAGACATAGAGAGGGGGGAGGGAGAGAGAGAGGGGGAGGGAGAGAGAGAGAGAAAGGGAGAGAGAGATACAGACAGACAGAGAGGGGAGGGAGATATAGACATAGAGAGGGAGGGAGGAGAGAGAGCCCCTTCAACCAGGAGCGAGAGCCGCTATCCATTTTGAACAGCGTTTACCCATAATACTTATCGAAGCAGTGTTCAACATAGTGATGGGAAAATAAGTTAATAAATTAGTTTTCTTATTTGAAGCTTGTTCACAAAAATGCACATATTTTGTTGTTTTGATTCATAGTAAGACAAATTTTAATGCTTTCATCTTTCCAAAATTTGCGCACCGGCCTTCTACATAGGGCAAAAATTGTAATGTGGCCCCTCACGTGAAAAGGTTGGACATCCCTTGTCTATAGTAATAATATCTGATTGGTCGTTTGCTCAGTCTTTCCTGGGTTTCCCTCCTCCAGAACATTACAGGCTCCAGAGTTGACATTTATTTATTCAATACTCTTAATTTTTTTTAAGGTTCATCGGTTGAATGTTTATTTAATTTTCCAACAGTCCGCCAGTGATACTTATTTATTGATTTAATGTTTTCCAGACTAAGTGTTGAATTTATCTAACTAATATAGCTTTAAAAAGCTGAAGTTCTGGCATTTAGAATGTTTAATTATTCCTACTTTTGCTCTGCTTGCGCCCTCCACCATCCCTGCCCGTGTATGCAACTATAATCTCCTTTTGATCTGTGGAATGTGCACTCTGCTCATTCATTAAACCTTCTGCACCTCCCACACTGAGCTGTCCACTCACATACAAAATCACAAGGTAAATATTAACGAAAACGGTAATTTGGTCCATCATAAATCATTATTCAACAAGGAACATACAATATCCCAATCATAGCATTGAGCTCTTTCCTAAAAGATTCTGGGGTTTTTGACTCCATGATCCACAAGGACGACGATTCCAACATGAACAGCTGTTTTTGTAAAGAAGAACTTCCTCATCTCAGTCTTTGCTAGCTTGACCCTGCGTCCTTATCCTACTGCCCTGGTGTAGTTTGAAGTAATGTTCCAGATTTAGTTTTTCTTTAATTGGTTACTATCTATATACTTCTTGTAATGTCCATCTCAGTTACCTTAACAAAGCAGTAAAGCCCCTGTTTCTCTAGTTTTTCCTCATAAGAGTATCCTTGGGCACTAGGGTTCAGATTTGTGGTGCTTCCCTGTACCACCTTATTATTTATTATTCCTTATTAAGAGATACAGCACTGAAACAGGCCCTTCGGCCCACCGAGTCTGTGCCGACCATCAACCACCCATTTATACTAATCCTACATTAATCCCATTACCCTCTCACATCCCCACCTTCACTCAATTCCCCTACCACCTACCTATACTAGGGGCAATTTATAATGGCCAATTTACCAATCAACCTGCAAGTCTTTGGTTGTGGGAGGAAACCGGAGCACCCGGCAAAAACCCACACTGTCACAGGGAGAACTTGCAAACTCCACACAAGCAGTACCCAGAATCGAACCCGGGTGGCTGGAGATGTGAGGCTGAGGTGCTAACCACTGTGCCGCCCAAACATACCTCACAAACCTAAGTGCAGAAAAGGAAGCTGTTTGGCTCATCTGAACTCATCCTGTCAGAATCCTACGATTCCCTCCAATCACAACATCCAACTGGCCCTAGAATAACTGCAAACATTTTACCTGTTTACTGTTAGAGTTGTATTTAAGTGCCACTGCCTGCTGTAAAAAGGGCAACAGAAGCCCGAAAATGTTAGCTGGATCATTTACTGCCTCATTTACACTGCTGCTTCAACCACTGTCATCTTGGGTAGGGTCCTGAGGTGAGCACGCAAGAGGTGGTGAAAGGTTACTTCTGATATACAAATCTGGTTCCTATAAGATATAAAGGGCAATTTTGAGATACTAATGGGTGGGGTGTGTGCCGTGCACCCCCTGCCTATTTTACTAACATTGTGGCTTAAACAGCGATCAGTGAAAGACCAGTCGGCCATCGCGTCTCTGTCAGATCTTTAAAAGGACTATTGATTAGTGCCACTCCCCCACTCTTTTTCTATGGCCCTGCCTTTCTAAGGCCAACAGCCCCCTACCTCAGCCCCCAGGATTGCCCCAGTTCTGACTGTCAGCTGGTTCTGCGTAGAATTATGCCAATGTTTGGCTCTCCCCAACTGGCAAAGTGCCTCGGAGTGTCAGTTGGGTGCCTGCAGCTTGCTGGCAACATGTAAATAAAGTCTGGGCCTCAAAATGGTTTGGGCATAACAGCTGTAACAACGGACGGACAAACTTCACCCATCGACATTCAGTTGTATGTGTCATGTTAAAATCACTCCCACGGGATGCTCAATGTACCTTGTGTACAAGCCTGAGAATGGCCTTCTTCATGTGGAATTCAGTGATGAAGTAAATACAACTTAGTAAAATATTTTTAAATCTGCTGAGGGACATGCAAATGGAGCAAGTGAACAGCTTCAGATGTCGCTATTTTCAATTAGAACAGGCAATTTTGAAGTTTAGTTGTAAATTTGGAAAATAATTTTTAATTATTATGGTGACAGTTTAGTGTTCACAAACAGTTTCAAAACAGAAATCCCTTATTCCTCGTAAAGTATAAACTTTTACAAAAGGAGATACACTTACATTGTAGCGAGTGTCAAGTCCTTTATGTCGAAGAGGCTCTCGTTGATGTAGCTTTAGTTCCCCATTCACAGTAAGCTGAGACCCAGGAATGGAGGATGAGAAGTAGACATATGCCATACTCTGCATTATGAATGTAGACATTCTCTGCAAACAACATCATGATATAGTTAAGTTAATAGTAGATCTACCATGATGTGTTCAGTGAGTTGGAAGTCATGCTGCTTTGGGGGGACGGCGAGGGGATGGGGGTGGTCGGGGGAAGGCAGGGAAGTTCTGTACATTTTCAATCTGAGATTTTGGAAATAAGTTTCTACAAGATGTATTCAGGGCAGGAATGCAAAAAGTTCCTGGAAAGTAAATACAGTGTTTTCCATCTCCATTGTAGACAGAGGGACAGATATAGAAATTAGGTCCCCTCCCATATTATATTTAGTCATAGAGTCATAAGAGTCGTACAGCATAGAAACAGGCCCTTCGGCCCACCACACCCATGCCGACCATAATGCCTATCTATACTAATCCCACCTACCTGCATTAATTCCATATCCCTCTTTGCCTTGCTCATTCAAGTACCTGTCCAATGCCTCTTAAATGTCGCTCCTGTTCCTGTCTCCATCACCTCATCAGGCAGCTCATTTCAGATACCTACTATTCTTTGTGTGAAAAATTTACCCCTTTGATCCCCTTTAAACCTCCTCCCTCTCACCTTAAATCTATGCCCTCTAGTTTTAGTCACCCCCACCATGGGAAACAGACTCTGGCTATCTACCCTATCTATGCCTCTCATAATTTTATATACCTCTATCATGTCCCCTCTCAGCCTCCTTCGCTCCAGGGAAAAGAGACCCAGCCCATCCAATCTCTCTTTATAACTCAAGCCTGCCAAACCAGGCACAATCCTTGTGAATCTTTTCTGCACCCTCTCTAGCTTAATCACATCTTTCCTGTAATGCGGCGACCAGAACTGCACACAGTACTCCAAATGTGACCTAACCAACGTTATGTACAACTGTAACATGACGTCCCAACTCTTGCAGTCAATGCCTCGGCCGATGAAGGCAAGCATGCCATACGCCTTCTTCACCATCCTGTCTACCTGTGTTGCCACTTTCAGGGAACTATATACTTGCACCCCAAGGTCTCTCTGCTCAAGAACACTCCCCAGGGCCCTGCCATTCACTGTATATGTCCTGCCCTGGTTTAACTTCCCAAAATGCATCACTTCGCACTTGTCTGCGTTAAATTCCATTTGCCACTCCCTTGCCCGCTTTCCCAGTTTATCTATATCCTGTTGTAACCTTAGACAACCTTCTTCACTGTCCATTATACCACCAATTTTGGTGTCATCTGCAAACTTACTAATCATGCCCCTTACATTCACATCCAAGTCATTAATATATATGACAAACAACAGAGGGCCCAACACCGATCCCTGCAGCACACTACTGCTCACCGGCCTCCAATATGAAAAATAACCCTCCACTACCACCCTCTGCGTCCTATCACCAAGCCAATTTTGTTTCCAATTTGCTAGCTCACCCTGGATCCCATGTGTTCGAACCTTCTGGACCAGCCTACCATGCAGGACCTTGTCAAAGGCCTTGCTAAAGTCCATGTAGACAACGTCCATTGCCCTGCCCTCGTCAATCCTCTTGGTCACCTCCTCAAAAAACTCAATCAAATTCGTGAGACATGATTTCCCACGCACAAAGCCATGCTGACTATCCCTAATCAGACCTTGCCTTTCCAAATGCATATAAATCCTGTCTCTCAGGATCCCTTCCAATAACTTTCCCACCACTGATGTAAGGCTCACCGGCCTGTAGTTCCCTGGCTTATCCCTGCTGCCCTTCTTAAATAAAGACACAACATTAGCTATCCTCCAGTCTTCCGGTACCTCACCTGTGGCTAACGATGATACCAAAATCTCTGCCAGGGCCCCAGCAATCTCCTCCCTTGCTTCCCATAGCATCCTAGGATACACCTGGTCAGGCCCTGGGGATTTATCCATCTTAATGCGCTTCAAAACCTCCAACACCTCCTCCTTTGTAATGTTGATATGCTCCAGGATATCGCTGTTCCCTCCCTTGAACTCACTAGTTTCCGTGACCTTCTCCACGGTAAATACAGACGAGAAGTATTCATTTAAGACCTCGCCCATTTCCCGTGGCTCCACACATAGATTACCACACTGAATCTTAAGGGGACCTACTCTCTCCCTAGCTACCCTTTAACTCTTAATATACTTATAGAATCTTTTAGGATTCTCCTTTATCTTATCTGCCAGGGAAATCTCATGGCGCCTTTTGGCCCTCTTAATTTCCTTCATAAGTGTACTCATACATCCCCTATACTCCTCGAGGGACTCGCTTGATCCCAGCTGCCTATACCTGACATATGCCTCCTTCTTTGTCCTGACCAGACCCTCAATATCCCTCGTCAACCAAGGTTCCCTAAACTTGCCAGCCTTGCCCTTCCATCTAACAGGAACATGCCGGCCCTGAACTCTTCCTATCTCACTTTTAAAAGCCTCCCACTTGCCAGATGTCCCTTTACCTGTAAACAGCCTCTCCCATTCAACTTTTGAAAGTTCCTGTCTGATGCCATCGAAGTTAGCCTTACCCCAATTTAGGACTTCAACCTGAGGTCCAGTCCTTATGGTCACTGGTCAAGTGCTCCCCCACTGACACATCAACCACCTGCCCAGCCTCATTTCCTAACAGGAGGTCGAGTGTAGCCCCTTCTCTAGTATGGCCATCCACATAATGCTTCAGAAAACTATCCCGGGTACACTTAACAAATTCTTCCCCATCTAATCCCTTAGCACTAAGGCAGTCCCAGTCAATATTAGGGAAGTTAAAATCACCTACTGTTACAACCCTATAATTCCTACATCTATCTGTGATTTCCCTACATTTATGCTCCTCCAATTCCCTCTGACTATTGGGGGGCCTATAGTATAATCCCATCAAAGTGATCACCCCTTTCTTATTTCTAAGTTCTACCGAGATAAAGACATCTGAGCATATAGTATGGAGGACAGGGCAGTTCAGGGAATAAGGGCATCTTAGGGTAGCTCAGGACCATGTGGGTATATAATTCTTTTGGCGAGTCAGGGTATAGAGAGTAGGAGCAAAATGGCTATGTATTCAGTTGTTAAGAGTGAATACTGGGGATTTTGGAGCCCTGGACATCAAGTAGATTAAAGACCAAACCAAAGCAGTATTCCTGAGGGAATGGAGAGTGAAAATTTTCTGGACTAGTAAATAAACGCATGCCTATATTAATAATTATAAATAGGTGGAATTTGCTCAGTCGACTGACACACTCCGACTGCAACTGACTTTGTTTGGGACTTACCCAACAGTGGAACCCAGCACCAGGTTCGAAGTTGGTATGTGCAGTGACATGAGGCAGACCAGCCTCTAGGTCACACTTTCAGAAAGGGAGGGATCCAGACCAGGAACTTTCGCCCACCACCAAGCCCCCCAGTCTCACCCCACAAAGAAAAAAGGAAGTTTTGGTGAGTTTCTAAAATGTTCTAGTATCATCCCCTCCCCCCTTATAAAGGAGACCAGTAAATCATTGCTTTGGGGATGGGAGGAGAGATGGATGGATCAAATGCGCACCCTCCTGCAAATGGTGGCAGAAACTTCCGTTTTCAGCAGCTTAGTGCTGATGATGCTCAAGATCTACAGGTGCACAAAGGCCCCATGCAAATTAGGTGTCTTCCAGCTGACCCAATACTCTGGCATTGTCAGTGCTGGAGCACACCAGCAGGCATGATCCTGGTATAACCACTGCAAATGTTGGAGAGCTAAGAGTTAATAATCGAACTAAACTATATAACTATAACTGGTCATGAAGCAACAGGCTTTCCAAAGAATATAGAACAGTGAGGTGCCTGTGAGTGAGGGAGAGTTAGTTCTTTTTCTTTTACAGATGTCTGAGTATCACCTACAAGGATTAGTACAGTATACACTGGATGTCTGTTACAATTTAGGTAAATAAGCAGTCCATAAATTGGATTTGGGAGGGTCCAAGAACAATGCATTATGAAGTCTTATCTGTGAAATGTGCCTTTGAAGTAAGTAACAAGGATGTACAAGGATGCTTTTTCAGGGTGAGTTGGAACGTGAAGTGAAATTAACCATAGCTATACTTCGTACAGCATAAACTGATTACCTATGCTGCATGAATAAATTCTGCTCCATATACTCAAATGACGGCTAAACATAAAGTGAGGGTACAGTCATAGAGTCATACAGCACAGAAACAGGCCCTTCAGCCAATCATGTCTGTGCCGGCCATCAAGCATCTATCTATTCTAACCCCATTTTCCAGCACTTGGCCCGTATCCTTGTATGCTATGGCGTTTCAAGTGCTCATCGAGATACTTCTTAAATGTTGTGAGGGTTCCTGCCTCTACCACCCCTTCGGGCAGTGTGTTCCAGATTCCAACCACCCTCCGGGTGAACATTTTTTTTCCTCAAATCCCCTCTAAACCTCCTGCCCCTTACCTTAAATCTATGCCCCCTGGTTATTGATCCCTCCGCTAAGGGAAAAAGTTTCTTCCTATCTAATCTATCAATGCCCCTCATAATTTTGTATACCTCAATCATGTCCCCCCTCAGCCTTCTCTGCTCTAAGAAAAACAACCCGAGCCTTTTCAGTCTCTCTTCATAGCTGCAACGCTCCAACCCAGGCAACATCCTGGTGAATCTCCTCTGCACTCTCTCCCGTGCAATCACATCCTTTCTACAGTGTGGTGTCCAGAACTGTACACAGTACTGCAGCTGTGGCCTAACTAGCGTCTTATACAGCTCCATCATAACCTCCCTGCTCTTATATTCTATGACTCTGCTAATAAAGGCAAGTATCCCATATGCTTTCCTAACCACCTTATCTAACTGTGCTGCTGCCTTCAATGATCAATGGACAAGTATACAAAGTCCCTCTTCCCCTCTGTACTTCCTAGGGTCCTACCATCCATTGTATATTCCCTTACCTTGTTAGTCCTCCCAAAATGCATTACCTCACACTTCTCAGGATTAAATTCCATTTGCCACTGCTCCGCCCATCTTACCAGCCCATCTATATCGTCCTGTAATCTAAGGCTTTCCTCTTCACTATTTACGACACCACCAATTTTCGTGTCATCTGCGAACTTACTGATCATACCTCCCATATTCACGTCTAAATCATTCATGTACACTATAAACAGCAAGTGTCCCAGCACCGATGCCTGTGGTACACCACTGCTCACAGGCTTCCACTCGCAGAAACAACCCTCGACCATCACCCTCTGCCTCCTGCCACAATTTTGGATCCAGTTTGCCAAATTGCCCTGGATCCCATGGGCTCTTACCTTCTTAACCAATCTCAGCCTTATCAAAAGCCTTATTGAAGTCCATGTAGACTACATCAACTGCTTTACCCTCATCTACACATCTAGTCACCTCCTCGACAAATTCAATCAAGTTAGTTAGACACGATCTCCCCCTGACAAAGCCATGCTGACTATCCCTGATTAATCCCTGCCTCTCTAAGTGAAGATTAATCCTGCCCCTCAGAATCTTTTCCAATAGTTTCCCAACCACTGATGTTAGACTCACCGGCCTGTAATTACTTGGTTTATCCTTGCTACCCTTCTTGAATAATGGTACCACATTCGCTGTCCTCCAGTCCTCTGGTACCTCTCCTGTGGCCAGAGAGGATTTGAATATTTGTGTCAGAGCCTCTGCTATCTCCTCCCTTGCCTCACATAACAGCATGGGATACATCTCATCTGGGCCTGGGGATTTATCCACTTTTAAGCCCGCTAAAACAGCTAATACTTCCTTCCTTTCAATACTAATATGTTCAAGTATATCACAATCCTCCTCCCTGATCTCTACACCTACATCATCCTTCTATATAGTGAACACAGATAAAAAGTAATCATTTAAAACCTCACCTATATCCTCTGGCTCCACACACAGATTGCCACTTTGGTCCCTAATGGGCCCTACTCTTTCCCTGCTATCCTCTTGCCCTGAATATACTGATAAAATGCCTTAGGATTTTCCTTTATTTTGCCCACCAGTGTTTTTTCATGTCCCCTCTTCGCTCTCCTAATTACTTTTTTAAGTATCCCCCTACAATTTCTATACTGCTCTAGTGCCTCCGCTGTTTTCAGTGTTCCAAATCTGCCATAAGCTTCCTTTTTTTCCTGATTCAATCCTCTATATCCTTTGACATCCAGAGGTCCCTGGACTTGTTGGTCCTACCCTTCACCTTAACGGGTACATGTTGACTCTGAACTCTCACTATTTCCTGTTTGAATGACTCCCACTGGTCTAATGTAGACTTTCCTACAAGTAGCTGCTCCCAGTCCCGTTTGGCCAGATCCTGTTTTATCATATTGAAATTGGCCTTCCCCCAATTCAGTACCTTTATTTCCGGTCCGTCTTTGTCCTTTTCCATAACTACCTTAAAACTTAGTGTTTTGGTCACTATCCCCGAAATGCTCCCCCACTGACACTTCTACCACTTGTCCAGCTTCATTCCCTAGGATTAGGTCCAGTACTTGTAGGACTTTCTAAGTACTGGCTCAAAAAGCTCTCCTGTATGCATTTTAAGAATTCTGCCCCCCTAAGACTAGGGCAGCACAGTGGCACAATGGTTAGCACCGCAGCCTCACAGCTCCAGCGACCCGGGTTCGCTTCTGTGCAGTGCCTGTGCGGAGTTTGCAAGTTCTCCCTGTGACCGTGTGGGTTTCCGCCGCGTGCTCCGGTTTCCTCCCACAGCCAAAGACTTGCAGGTTGATCGGTAAATTGGCTATTGAAATTGCCCCTAGTGTAGGTAGGTGGTAGGAGAATTGAGGGAAGGTGGGGATGTGGTAGGAGACATGGGATTAATGTAGGATTAGTATAAATGGGTGGTTGATGGTCAGCTCAGACTCGGTGGGCCGAAGGGCCTGTTTCAATGCTGTATCACTCTATGACTATCCCAGTTGATGTTAGGTAAGTTGAAATCCCTCCTATTATTACCCTATTATTTTTACACTTCACTGAGATTTGCCTATATATCTGCTCTGCTATCTCTCCCTGACTGTTTGGAGGCCTATAGTACACTCCCAGCCAAGTGATTACCCCCTTTTTGTTTTTAAGTTCTACCCATATGGCCTCATTTGAGGAACCTTCTAAGCTATCATCCCTCTTTACTTCAGTAATTGACTCCTTGATCAACAGTGCAATGCCACCTCCTCTTTTATCTCCTACCCTGTCACGCCTGAAGATTCTATACCCTGGGATATTGAGCTGCCAGTCCTGCTCCTCCCTCAACCGTGGCTCTGTAATAGCAATAATATCATAATCCCATGTGCTAATCAATGCCCTCAATTCATCTGCCTATCTAGTAAGACTCCTTGCATTAAAATAGATGCAATCCAGGCTTGCATTTTTCACTTGTGCCTTAACAGGTCTATATTTGCTCTGCATTCCAGATTGACTTAGTTTCTCTTCTATATTTTACTGTGCATCACCCCTTACTGTACCTCCATTCTGTATCCCATCCCCCTGCCAAATTAGTTTAAATCCCCCAACAGCACTAGCAAACCTCCCAGCAAGGATGTTGGTCTCATTCTAGTTCAGGTGCAACCCATCCAACTTGTACAGGTCCCACCTTTGCCAAAACAGTCCCATTGATCCAGGAAACTAAAGCCCTCCTGCCTGCACCATCTCCTCAGCCACGTATTCATCCGCTCTATCCTCCTATTCCTATACTCACTAGCACGTGGCACCGGGAGCAATCCAGAGCTTAAAACCTTTGAGGTCCTGCTTTTTAATCTGCTACCCAGCTCTCTAAATTCTTGTTGCAGGTTCTCATCCCTCTTTCTACCTATATCGTTGGTACCAATGTGAACCACGACCTCTGATTGTTCACACTCCCCCTTCAGAATGTCCTGCAGTCGCTCTGTGACATCCTTGACCCTAGCACCAGGGAAGCAACATACCATCCTGGAGTTACATTTGCGGCCACAAAAAAGCCTATCTGTACCCTTACAATAGAAGTCCCTATCACTATAGATCTCCCACTCTTTGTCCTCCCCTCCTGTGCAGCTGCGCCACCCGTGGTGCCACAGACTGGGCTCTTGCTGCATTCCCGAGAAGCTACCTACTCCAACAGTATCCAAAGCAATAAATGTGTTAGAGAGCGAGATGGACCCAGGGGACTCCTGCACTACCTGCCTAGTTCTTCTACTCTGCCTGGCGGTCACCCATTCCCTTTCTGCCTGAGCTTTCTTTACCTGCGATGTGACCACGTCCTTGTATGTGCTATCCAAGATGATCTCAGCCTCGTGGATGCTCCAGTGTCTCCAGCCGCCGCTCCAGATCTGAAACGCGGATTTCAAGTAGCTGCAGCTGGAGACACTTCCTGCACACGTGTTCGCCCTGGACACTGGAAGTGTCCCTGACTTCCCACATTGCACAGGAGGAGCACTCCATGTTGTCGAGCTGCCCTGCCATGACTTACCCTTAATTTATCCCCTTAAATTACCCAACACTAGGGACCTTGATTCCCTAAAAAAAACACTATCCACTATATAAAAAAACCTGTAGATCTTTCCCTTTACTTTAGTTACTTACCCAGCTACGGAGAGTTATTCCCTAATAGCAGTGACTCACCAATCAATCACTTTGCTATTTTCCTGTGACTTCACGGTTGACTTTTTTTCTTTATCAAAACTCCGGCGCATCTGAAGAGGTCCGACTGCTCTCCACTCCTGAAGGTAAGTGAAGGCCCCGAGCCTCATGCTGGATTTATCCGCTCCCGGTTCTCGGCATTTCCACACAGGTCCGACTGCTTTCCGCTCCTGAAGGGATTTCTGCTTTTACTTGGGCCTGTTTGTCTGCACTAAAGCGGTAAGGATGTTGCTTTAAAGGTACGGATTCCCCTATATCCACATCATCTGTGGCTAAGGAAGTACATCCCGGCTTATCCCTACAGATTCTTTTAAATGTTGTGAAAAGCCTGGTTAGGTCTTCACATTGTTTTGCATCTAAGTACAAAAGCATGTTGCCCATTTTTTCTAGTCATTCTGTATTTGCTAACTAGATAGTTAGAGGTTCAATTTGAGAATTGTCTAGGCCTCCTTCTGCCTCATCCTCACTATCCTTTTCCTTCTCAATATCCCCATTACCTGACATACCTGTACTGGCTTATCCTCCTCCCTGCGATAACATTCCTTTAACATATTGATATGACACAACCAATTCTTCTTCTGTCGATCAGGGGTATCAATCAAGTAATCTACCTTACCCACTTTTTTGATTGCTCTACATGGACCACTGAACCATGCTTTTAATGGTTCACCCTGTAACGGTAACAACAATACTTCATCCCCTGGTTGAAAATTGTGGGTCTTTGCATTCTTGTCTGCCCATTTTTTTATATTAGCTTGGGAAGCTTTTAAGGTGTTCCTGAGCCACACCGCAAGCTTTCGTGAGCCTTTCCCACAACACAGATACATAGTCTAGTATCGAAGATTAACTATTTTGTTCTAAGAATCTGTATTTGATAAGTTTTAGAGGATCTCTTCGGTCATGTCCATAAACCAATTCGAAGGACTAAAACCTATAGACTCATTCAGTGAATCTCTGCTGGCAAATAAAAGAAAGTCTAGTCCTTTATCCCAGTCATTCGGATATTCACGACAGTATGCTCTAATCACTGTTTTCTGAAGCTCCCTGAGTCTGTGGGTAATAGGCTGAAGATTTCAACTGTCTGATACCCAAATTGCCCATGACTTCTTGACATGTCTTGGATATGAAATTAGAACCTTGATCCGATTGAATTTCGCGATAATCCATATCTCGTAAAGAATTGGGTTAACTTTTCTACTACTATTTTAGCAGTAAACTCATGTTACAGTTGTATAGGACTTTGGTTCGGCCACATTTGGAATACTGCGTGCAGTTCTGGTCACCACATTACCAAAAGGATGTGGATGCTTTGGAGAGGGTGCAGAGGAGGTTCACCAGGATGTTGCCTGGTATAGAGGGCACCAGCTATGAAGAGAGGTTGAGTAGATTAGGATTATTTTCATTAGAAAGACGGAGGTTGAGGGGGGACCTGATTGATGTGTACAAAATCATGAGAGGTATAGACAGGGTGGATAGCAAGAAGCTTTTTCCCCAGAGTGGGGGATTCAATTACAAGGGGACACGAGTTCAAAGTGAAAGGGGAAAAGTTTAGGGGGGATATGTGTGGAAAGTTCTTTACGCAGAGGGTGGTGGGTGCCTGGAACGCATTGCCAGTGGAGGTGGTAGATGCGGGCACGATAGCGTCTTTTAAGATGTATCTAGACAGATACATGAATGGGCAGGAAGTAAAGAGATACAGACCCTTAGAAAATAGGCGACAGGTTTAGATAGAGGATTTGGATCGGCGTAAGCTTGGCGGGCCGAAGGGCCTGTTCCTGTGCTGCAATTTTCTTTGTTCTTAGTAATTGTCCTCAAATGGATGGCCTCTGGAAATCAATTTGCCATATCCATGATAGTATTTATTGATGTCCCGCTTTTGTTTTTGGCAAGGGTCCTACACAGTCTACCAATACCCTGCTAAATGGTTCCTCAATCACTGGTATGGGATTTAGTGGTGCCGGTTTTATGGTAGATTGCAGTTTTCCCACCATTTGGCATGTATAGCATGTCCTACAAAATTGCTTCACGTCCTTTGTAACGCCTGGCCAGTACTAATGATGACTTATACGTGATTTTGTCTTCCGAATCCCCGTATGTCCTGCAAAAGGAATGTCATGTGCTAACCTTAATAATTCCGGGCTATATTTTAGATGGTACCACTAACTGTTCAACAACTGTCCAGTCTTCGTCTGCAGGTCTATGAGACGGTCTCCAGTTCCTCCTCAAAACCCCGTTTTCTATGTAATAGCCTTCTGGAACTCCTTTCGCCTCAGTTTCTATCGCAGCCGTCTCTGCTATTCTGTATATCTGTGGATCAGCTTGTTGTGCTGCAATTATGGAAGATCTGTTAAAAATCGCATTTGGATTATCCAAATTCCCAAATAAAGTTTCAAATGCTCGGCTATCTGTTTGTGGTGCCACTTTTACCTCCGACAATGGAACCTGTTTAGCTATTGCTCTGGTTACTATACACGCAGGAAATGTTCCTGGAACTTGTTCCTGTAATTGTTCCATTTCTTTAACTTCACTTGGTTCCTCTGTAATTATAGGAGAAACTGATAATTTTGATTGGGCCAAATCATTTCCGAGGAGTAGATCAATTCCCTCGACCAGCAAACTATGGACAACTACTACACTTACCATCCCAGATATTAAGACACATCTAAGTGCACTTTATATCAAGGTACGGGTATATACTCCCTGCCAATTCTATTAACTAAAACTTTAGCATTCAAGGTGCTCTCTGGTGGAAATATTCTACATTTCCCCAGCAGAAGTGTTTGGGTTGCTCCTATATCCCCGAGTATAATGACAGGATTTCCTGCCTCACTTAAAGGATATGGAGTTACTTTTCCCTTTGACAAAAATTCATTATAACTTTCAGGTATCTTATTTTTAACCTGTTCTCACTTTGGTTTTTGTATCTGGTTTTACAGCCACAGTTAAAGCTACAGCCTGGTCTGCTGTGCTGTCAGTCAGAGCTCTTTTCTCTGCATTAGCTTTGTGTACCCCAACAAGTCGTTTGAGTTTACCTCACAACTTCCAGCATTCTGAACGAAGATGATCCATCTTGTGGCAATGATAACACTTCAGACCTCACTCCTACCCTCAGCACCTTCCTTTCTGGCCTGAGGAGGTGATCCTGGGGCATTCCCAGCTGAGGTCTGGGGCAGATCAGCCATGATCTTATTGAATGGCGGGGCAGATTTGATGGGCTGAATGGCCTACTCCTGCTCCTATTTTTTATGTTCATATGTTTGTATGTCCTTATGTCTTATGTTCCCGTCCCCGGCTACTTGCCTTCCTTTCACTCTCCCACTTTCTATCCTTCTCAGGTTTACATGGGTGGCGGACAAAAGGCTTATTCACAAGCTCAAAATCATCAGCAATTTCCGCTGTTTGCCTAGCTTTCAAAACTTTCAGGTTATCTACATGAGTTCTTACTATTGAAGGAATTGTATAATTAAACTCTTCCAAGAGAATCAATTCTCTAAGGATCTCATATGGTTGGTTTCCATTTTTAATGTCCATATCCAATGGTCAAAATTAATTTGCTTCACTCTCTCAAATTCTACGTATGCCTGCCAGCCAATCTCCGTAAGTTCCGAAACTTCTGATGGTAAGCTTCAGGCACTAACTTATACGCAGTGAGAATAGCCCTTTTTGCCATCTCATAATCTGCAGAAGCCTCTTCAGGAAGCACGGCATAAACTTCATGAGCTCTGCCTATCAACCTGCTTTGCATAAGCAGTGTCCAGCTTTCCTTTAGCCATTTCATTTGTTTGGCTATTTTTTCAATAGATATGAAAAATGCCTCTAGGTCCCTTTCCTCAAACTTAGAAAGGGCTTGTATGAATTTAAACAGCTTTTCACTGGGTCCTGGGCCGAATTCAGATTCTTCCTGACCTGAACTTTCCCTGGATTCAAGACTACCCATTTGTCTTAGTTCCATCTCTTTTAACCTAAATCCCCTCTCTTCTCTTTCAGTGTCTCTCTGAATTTTAAGTTTTCTTATTGCTATTTCTTTATCTTGTTCAAGTTTTTTAAATTCTTCATCAGCCTCAAGTCTTTTAGTTTCTAACTGAATTCTAGTTAATTCCACTGCCTCACTCTCTGACTTACTACCTTCTTCTTACCTCCTCCTCTTCTTCTAATTCCAGATGTTGGGTTATTATGTCAATTATCACTACTTTTTTGGCACCTGATTTCAACGCTAACCCCAATTTTGCTGCCAGATCGTTTCGTTTATTCTTAGTTAAAGTTGTCAAGTCACTGAGGGACACATTCTCCTTTCCAGAAACTCTGCTGCAACTTCTAATGCCATTCCGATGGCACAGCCTTTATCCTTATATACAAGAAACCTGGTTCCTTTTATATTTTCCCTTACAAATTATTACTCCCCTTATAATTGACGTAATTGGCGTTGGATTTGAAATCTCCAATTGAAGTCTCCAAGCGAATTCGACGAACAATCTTTAATGGATAGGCATTCAAAGCACTTCAGTTGCAGCAGGCATCACACAGTTCTTTCAACAAGGAGTATAGCAACAGGTCTATTTGGATTTTTAAAATGGCAGTCTATCAGTAGAAAATATACTGAGAACTCCAGAAATCCCAGAAACACAGAAAGGCAACATAAAGTCACTCCTGAGGCAAACACATTTTAGAGATTGGAAGTAAAAAGGAATTTGCTACCTCCAACAATACAAAGATTTCCTTTCCAGGGGTTTTTCCCCTTGCTTAGGCAATACACAGATTTTTATGTAGATTTTTCTGCTAAGAGAGAAAGATTCTTCCTTCAGCTTCGCTGGTCTCCAGATCAATCTGGTTCTAGCCAATCTTTACACACAGTTAACTAATACAATACAGCAGGTGGCTTCTCTCTCCTGCTGTTGTTGCTGTTGCTTGCACACACTGTTCCCAGAGAGAGAGAATAACTCTCAGTCTTAAAGGTATACTGCCCTCCCTAGTTTTTAATCTACACTTCCATGGCAATAGGGAAAGGTGGGGGGGGAGGAACAGACTGGGGTTTTACAGTGTGCTCAGGATTTCTTTCTTACCCAGTATGTAAGAAGCCCAAAAAGAGAGGAATCACTGCTAGATCTATTGATGGTGTTACGAAAGTCCTTCTATATTTTTTTGTTAAGTTTTTTTTGCAGACTCATATTTAAATTGTGGAGATGGATTCATTGGAAGGCTTAAGGTTTTATAAATGCTGGACTTTGTTCTGTTGGCAGCACCAGGGATTTTAGCTCTCCCACACTGGATCTTTGCAGGGTTTTTTCAAAGAGGTAGAGAAAGAGGTGAGCTGGGTGTTTCTTCCTTAGCAAGTTGATCTGCAACTGTCTTCAAAACAGCTCACACCCCAACTGAACTGAAAAACAATATCCAAGCCCCAAATAGCAGTTCAGAACCTCCTGACCACTCATAAATCTCGACACTTCTCTGTAAACATCTTCCCCCGTCACCAAGGTTTCTATTGTTTGTTGAGCTTAAAGCACATGATTTCCTGCAAAGATTGTTTTCAAACAACATCTCAGTGTCCTTTCGAACTTGATTAAAAAAAATCCATGGAAGCTTTTCAGTTATAAAACACAAGTCCTCAAAGAAAACATTAAAAAATGGAAGTACTTTCATAACACCTCCATCCTTGGAGGAATGAAATGCCATTTTTAAAAGTGTTTCATTACAGAGTGAAAAAAAGATGAAAAATATTAAAACACATTTTCACACATACTCATTCACTCTTTAGCTGTAGGTAATACAGTTCAGCTTTGTACCATCCTTTCACTCAGATAACTCAAAGCAAAGTTAAATCCAAGACAAAGCATCCGCAATATATATTTTTTCCACAATGTGGATAATCTTTGGTGATAAGGTTGCAATATTAAACTCCATTAGAATAGAATGGCATTCTGGAAAGGTAGCCAAACCATGGCTTACAAAGGAAATTAGAGATAGCATTAGATCCAAGGAAGAGGCAGATAAATTTGCCAGGAAAAACAACAGACCTGAGGATTGGGAGTAGTTTAGAATTCAGCAAAGGAGGACCAAGGGATTGATTAAGAAGGGGAAAATAGAGTATGAGAGCAAGCTTGAGGGGAACATAAAAACTGACTGTAAAAGTTTCTGTAGGTATGTGAAGAGAAAAAGAATGGTGAAGACAAATGTAGGTCCCTTATAGTCAGAAACAGGAGAATTTATAATGGGGAACAAAGAAATGGCTGACCAACTAAATGCATACTTTGGTTCTGTCTTCACAAGGGTGGACACAAATATCATACCAGAAATGTTGGGGAACACAGGGCGTAGTGAGAGAGAGGAACTGAAAGTAATCAGTATTAGGAGAGAAATGGTGTAGGGGACATTGACGGGATTGAAGGGTGATAAATCCCCAGGGCCTGATGGTATGCATCCCAGAGTTCTTAAGGAAGTGGCCCTAGAAATAGTGGATGCATTGGTGGTCTTCTTCCAAGATTCTATAGACTCTGGAATAGTTCCTACAGATTGGTGGGTAGCTAATGTAACCCCACTATTTAAAAAGGGAGGTAGAGAGAAAGCAGGGAATTATAGAGCAGTCAGCCTGACGTCAGCAGTAGGGAAAATTCTAGAGTCCATTATCAAAGATTTTATAGCAGAGCACTTGGAGAACAGTGGTAGAATCGGAAAGAGTCAGCATAGGTTCACGAAAGGGAAATCATGCTTGACAAATCTACTAGAATTCTTCGAGGATGTAACTAGTAGAGTTGATGAAGGGGAGCCAGTGGATGTGGTTTATTTGGACTTTCAGAAGGCTTTCAACAAAGTCCCACATGAGTGATCAGCATGTAAAATTAAAGCGCATGGTATTGGGAGTAGTGTATTGCGATGGATAGAAAATTAGTTGGAGGATAGGAAACAAAGAGCAGGGATAAATGGGTCTTTTTCCGAATGGCAGGCAGTGACTAGTGGGGTACCGCAGGGATCGGTGCAAGGACCCCAGCTATTCACAATATACATTAATGGTTTAGATGAGGGAACTAAATGTAATATCTCCAAATTTGCAGATGACACAAGACTGGGTGGGAGGGTGCATTGTGAGGAGGATGCAGAGAGGCTTCAGGGTGATTTGGACAAGTTGAGTGAGTGGGCATGGCAGATGCAGTATAATGTGGATAAATGTGAGGTTATCCACGTTGGTAGCAAAAACAGGAAGGCAGATTATTATCTGAATGGCTATAAACTGAGAGAGGGGAATATGCAGCGAGACCTGGGCGTTCTCGTATACCAGTCGCTGAAGGTAAGCATGCAGGTGCAACAGGCGGTAAAAAAGGCAAATGGTATTTTGGCCTTCGCAGCGAGAGGATTCGAGTACAGGAGCAGGGATGTCTTGCTGCAATTATACAGGGCCTTGGTGAGGCCACACCTGGAATATTGTGTGCAGTTTTGGTCTCCTTATCTGAGGAAGGATGTTCTTGCTATAGAGGGAGTGCAGCAAAGGTTTACCAGACTGATTCCTGGGATGGCGGGACTGAGGTCAAAGGAGAGATTGAGTCTGTTAGGATTATATTTGCTGGAGTTCGACAGATTGAGGGGGGGATCTCATAGAAACCTATAAAATTCTAACAGGACTTGACAGGGTAGATGCAGGAAGGATGTTCCTGATGGTGGGGGAGTCCAGAACCAGGGGTCATAGTTTAAGGACATGGGGTAAACCTTTCAGGACTGAGATGAGAAGAAATTTCTTCACCCAGAGAGTGGTGAGCCTGTGGAATTCGCTACCACAGAATGCAGTTGAGGCAAAAACATTGTATGTTTTCAAGAAGGAGTAAGATATAGCTCTTGGGTCTAAAGGGATCAACGGGTATGGGGCGAAAGCGGGGAAGTTGGATGATCAGCCATGATAAGAATGAATGGTGGAGCAGGCTCGAAAGGCCGAATGGCCTACTCCTGATCCTATTTTCTATGTTTATTCTGGTTTTTGATTTTTTTTCCACAAAGCCTAGGGGGTTATGATCTGTATATACCAGTGTCTCTCCGTAGCTGCGGCGGACATAGACTTCAAAATGCTTAAGAGCATCTTTTTTGGTGTCAAATCAGCTTTTTGGAGAAGTATTGTATTGACCTTTCTTGTAACAGAATGCACTGACCCCCAGGTCACCAGAATCAATTGCCACCTTGAAGGGTTTAGTGAAATTTGGAGCAGCCAACACTGGTTCATTAATCAAAATGGCTTTCAGCCTCTCAAATAATGTTTGACACTCCCTTTACCACACCGCTTTGGTTTTCTTTTTTTGAAGGAAATCCGTCAGTGCTGAAATTTGATACAAACTTGTGATAGAAACCACACATCCCCAAAAACCTCATGATTTCTCACTTAATCTTAGGGGTAGGGAATTTCACCAATGCTTGTACTTTCGCTGTTCTTGGCAACACTTGCTCTTGCCCTACGATATGCCTGAGGTAGGTTACTCTCACTTTTGCAAATTCACTTTTTGCAAGGTTTATCACTAAATCAGCCGATTGTAATTTTCTAAACAGAACTTCTCGTCGCTCCAAGTGGTCCTTCCAAGTGTCTGTATACCAGCACATTATCAAGGTAAACCACACAGTTAGTAACACTGGCTACCACTTGGTTCATTAGTCTCTGAAAATTGGCTGGGGCATTTTTTAGCTTGACTGGCATCACTCTGCACTGGAAAAGACAGTCTGGTGTGACAAAGGCTGATATTTCTTTAGCTCAGGTTGTTAAAGGAACCTGCCAGTATCTTTTTAACAAATAAAGCCAAAAAGTGCTAGAAATACACAGCAGGTCTGGCAGCATCTGTGGAGAGAGAAGCAAAGTTAACAAATCTATTTTTGTAAGAAATGTGGCACTGCCACATACAGTCTTCCAAGCGAAGAATTGGGTAGGGGTCTGCCTTTGTTACTGCATTAACCTTTCTGTAGTCTATGCAGAATCTAGTTGAACCATCAGGTTTAGGCTAAAACACCACTAGGGAACTCCAGCTGCTTTGACTGGGTTCAATTCGTTGATTTTCCAACATGTATTGGATTTCTGCTTTTACCTGAGCCTGTTTCTCTGGACTTAAGCATTTATAGGAAAGGATACCCCTACATCCACATTATGTGTGGCTAAGGTTGTACATCCCAGCTTGTTCCCACAGACCCTTTTAAATCATGTGAGCAGCCTTGTTAGGTCTTCTTGTTGTTCTGCATCTAAATATGAAAGCATACTGTCCAATCTTCCTAGCAAGTCAGTATTAGCTAACCTGATAGTAGGAGTCATAGAGACATACAGCACAGAAACAGGTCCTTCAGCCCATCTGTGACGGCCATCAAGCACCTAACTATTCTAATCCCATTTTCCAGCACTTGGCCCGTAGCCTTGTATGCTATGGCGCTTCAAGTGCTCATCTAAATACTTCTTAAATGTTGTGACGGTTCCTGCCTCTACCACCTATTCAGGCAGTGCGTTCCAGATTCCAACCACCCTCTGGCTGAAAAATCTTTTCCTCAAATCCAAGGTTAACCTTACCTTACCTTAAATCTATGCCCCCTGGTTATTTACCCCTCCGCTAAGGGAAAAAGTTTCTTCCTATCTAACCTATCTACGCCCCTCATAATTTTGTATACCTCAATCATGCCCCCCTCAGCCTTCTCTGCTCTAAGGAAAACAACCCTAGCCTTTCAGTCTCTCTTCATAGCTGAAATGCTCCAGCCCAGGCAACATCCTGGTGAATCTTCTCTGCACCCTCTCCAGTGCAATCACATCCTTCCTATAGTGTGGTGCCCAGAACTGTACACAGTACTCCAGCTGTGGCCTAACTTGCATTTTATACAGCTCCATCATAACCTCCCTGCTCTTATATTCTATGCCCCAGCTTACAAACGCAAGTATCTCATATGCCTTCCTAACCACCTTATCTACCTGTGCTGCTGCCTTCGGTGATCTATGGTCAAGTACACCAAGGTCCCTCTGACACTGTACTTCCTAGGGTGCTACCATCCATTGTATATTCCCTTGCCTTGTTAGTCCTCCCAAAATGCATCACCTCACTTCTCAGGATTAAATTCCATTTGCCACTGCTCCGCCCATCTTACCAGCCCATCTATATCATCCTGTAATCTAAGGAGGTTCGATCTGAGAATTGTCTAGGCTTACTTCTGCCACTTCCTCACTATCTCTTTCATCCTTGACTATCCCTAATACCTGACATACCTGTGCTTGCTTATCCACCTCCTGGTGATGATATTGTCTCAACATATTGATATGACAGCCAATTATTTTTCCGGCGATCTTGGGTGTCAATCAAATAATTTACTTTACCAATTCTTTTGGCCATTTTAAATGGACCACTGAACCTTGCTTTCAGTGCTTCACCCTGTAAAGGCAGTAATACGAACAACTCATCCCCTGGTTGAAATGTTCAGGTCTTAACATGCTTGCCTGCCCATTTCTTCATGGCTGTTTGGGAAGTTTTCAGGTGTTCCTGAGCCACTTTGCAGGCTCTATCTTTAGTGCCTGCGTCTAACAATCAAAATTATTTTGTTTTATCCTCTCAAATTCTATATAAGTCTGCCCAGGCTGTCTCTGGAGGTTCCGAAATTTCTGCCTGTACTCTTCAGGGATCAACTCATAAGCAGCGAAAATAGCCCTTTTTTTTGCCATATCATAATCTGCAGAAGCTTCCTCAGAAAGCATGGCATAAACTCATGAGCTCTGCCCATCAACCTGCTTTGCATAAGCAGTGTCCAACTTTCCTTCGGTCACTTCATCTGTTTGGCTATCTTTTCTAAAGAAATGAAAAATGCTTCTACGTCCCTTTCCTCAAACTTAGGGAGGGCTTGTACAAATTTAAACAGCTCTCCACGAGGTCCTGGCTGGAGTCAGATCTTTCCCCACCAACATTTTCACTGGAGTCAAGACCACCCCTTTGTCTTTTCCATCTTTTTAAATTCAAATTCCCTTCCTTCTCTTTCACTTTCTCTTTGAAATTCTAGTTCAAGTTTTATTAATTTGTCAATTCTCTTTCCTGTTAAAGCTTAAATTTTTCCAATTCTATTTCTTTTTTTTGTCAAGTTCAAGCTGCTTCACCTGCAACTGAATTTTTGCTAATTCAATTGCATTATCATCTGGTTCGCCTTTTTCTTCTTCCAATTTCAATTATCTCTGCTTTCTTAGCTCCTGGTTGTAACTCTAACACCAACTTTTCTGTCAACTCCTTTAGTCTAACCTTGGTTAAGTTTCTCAAATCAACCCAGAAAGGTTGTAGCAACTAACAAAAACATTCCGGTTGTATAAACTGTACTCTAATGTACAAGAAATCTGTTTTTTTACTTTTCCTCTTCTCAGTTATTCTTACTCCACCTACAATTGTTCATTGTCGGCGTTGTGTTATGCCACACAGAGCCTCCAATTATACATTACAACCGAGGTGGGAGGAGTGCACTGGCTTTTCTAGTTCCACTTCTCTGCAGATCACAACATATATTTTTAAAAGTTTACCCAGTTACTGATTCGGTCAATCATATTGTCGGGCAAACCCCCCACCTACCAAGACTGAAGCACACATTATTTCGCACATGAACATTAAAATTTAAAATTGCAAGCCCCTGACTGGAAAGATATTTGCATAGTAACAGACAGTGTTGGAAGAATGAAGAACCAGTCCCTGCCCAATAAACAGAAGAGACCTGGTCAAACCAGTCAGTCACATGACCACCTACTGGCAAACTAGGGGAGTTATAAATTGGAAAAACAGAATTTGAACTCAGAAAGCCATGTGCTCCCAGTTGGAACAGAACCTCCTCTCCAGTCCTGCCTGCCTCCATCTTTTTCCCACAGAACTGAATCTTGTGAAAACATACGAACCTCAAAGAGAGAAAAGTCTCCTATGTGAACAAGGTTTAAGATGAATACTGGGCCCCAACAAACAGCAAGACTACCTACAATAAAGTTAGCTTGAAGCACAGTAAACAAGAAACTCTTCTGATATTGCCTCAAACACCTCTCTACTATATTTTCCTCTCCTCTTTTCTGTCCCTATTTGCATGTGTGTATCACATGTGCATGCTAGCATGGGCGCCTTGTATATCCGTAGGCATTAACCGTATTACAGTTTAAGTTTAAATAAAATTTCATATTTCTTCTTTAAACCTCAGAAAACCTGTGTGAATTGGTTTCTTTGTTTTATAATTGGAAAGCCGTGAACAAGGATTCACAAAGGGGGAGCTCAAAACACAGGGATGAATTTTACAAGTGCGCCGTAGTTCACAGCAGCGCACTCTAAAGGTGGGGGGCTCTTTAAATAGAAGGGGCAGGCGACCGCCCCCGATGACGTAAGGGGGCAGCTGATTGCATCCCTGGCAACAGCATCTGGCACCACTGCACAGGCACCGGCACCATTTTTAAAGAGTTTTAAGTCCTTCAGTCGCATTTTAAATTTTAACGGTCCTAATCTCCAGGACATAACTATAAAATGTCATCTCCAATATAAATCACTTCTCCCACCCCACCCCAGCACCCCCATGGGTAAATTATACATCAATCGCACTCTTCCCCCATAATAAGCCTTTAATATTATTCCAAATCTTCCCCACCCCCCAATATTTGTTCCCTTTGACTCTCAACCACTTCCCACTATCCCATTAGCCAGTAAAGATTGTTTACCCAGCTCCTCCACCCCTCCCGCCCTGAAACTTCTATTCCTCCCCGCTCCGCACCAGGTTCGCGCCCAGAGCTCTGTACGGAGTTCCAAATGCGCACGGAGTACGAGCGGCGGCCATAAAATCGGCATGGGACAGCCACCGCCTGATGGTAAGTTCATTTACATCTGTTTATTGTCAATGCAAATATTAAGATGAAGGGCTTACTGCCAAGCCGGGGGGGGCGGGGGGGTGCCGCACCAAGGTCCCCCGCCGCCAGTAATATGCAGCAGGCCCTTCTCGACGTCGTGGGTCAAGGTGGGCCTCTCTCCACTGCATTTTACCGGCCCCCTCGTCGTGACTCGCGGCGTCGAGGGGCCGGTAAAATTCAGCCCACAGTGTGTAAAAAATTAAACCCTGTTACAATAAGACCACATGAAGATAGTAACAGACCTCTATACACCTTTCTCACCTGGTCATAACACATATACTCTACTCTTTATCCCAGCTTTATCCCAGATACCAACTAGGCGTCTTTAAGAAACAACAAAATTATCAGTTTTTTTTAAATCAAACAAGACTTATCCGGTAAGTAAGCAAAGCGTTACCACACAGATTGAAATATTAACGTACCCTTTTTAAATTCCTCATCCCACAGACACACTCACATACACTGGGAAAAAATGCAGAAATTCTCTCTGCAGGAGCAACGGGCTGATGGATAAACCTGGCAACTACTGGCCAGACAGCCTAACATTGTTGGCGTGCAAAGTTTTACAACATTAATCCAGGACAAACTTAATTGGCACTTGGAAAAATATGGGTTAATAAATGAAAGGCAAATTGTGTTTGACTAACTCGATTGGGTATTTTGATGAAGTACTGGAGAGGGTGCACGAGCATAGTGTTTTTGATATTGTGGATACTGATATGGATTTTCAAAACATGTTTGATAAAGTACCACATAATAGACTTGTTAGCAAGGTTGAAGGCCATGGGTTTAAAGGGGTTGCAGCTGCATGGATATAAAATAGATCGATTTTAACAACCCACCCCAATTCCACCAGGCGAGATAGATCAAAATAATTGTAAAGCTAAAAGCTTTTCAGTTAAGTTCTGCGTAAATACAAGGTACTGTTGTTCATAAAGTAGGAATAATGCAAATGAAATGGCATTCTCTATAAAAAAGCACACACAAACAGATGGTCAGCAAAGAGCAACTGGTCCACACTGCAACCAAAAATGTATTTATATACTGGGGTGGCAGGGGTAGTCATTTTCAACTACACCGTTTGGGTGGTAGGCAGGCTGAGTGGATTGCCTGCCCAATGGGAAATCTGCCTGATTTTCAATTCATTGATTTCATTGGACAAGTTCAACAATAGGCGGGAGAACTGCTCCGCCAGGTTACTGGCCAAGCAATGAGGCTGAAAATGATCCCTATGGTATTTATTTATTGTTTGCAGTAGGAGAGACACATCACACTAAATATATGTATTTAAAATTCCTTCATCCACCATGTGTAAAAAAAATTAAAACATTGGACAGAATTTTTGCTCACTGGAGAAGGCAGGACCACATCAGAGAGCCGGCACGCCGCGCGGAGATCCAAATTGCACCCTCGCCCGCCTCCGGTCCCGACTCCAATTTTGGAAGAGGTGTCGGGATCTGTATGCCAGCAAGCCATGCGAAATGGCATTTCAGCAATTTAGCATGTAAATGAGGCACTTAACAGCCCGTTAAAGGGCAGAAAGCAATTTTTGAATGCATGTATGGGGACCACAAAGGGTTGCAACCATGTCCCTGAGTAGCAGGCAACATTGTGGCAGGGAGCCTGTCATGGATGTGGGTCCAGTTAACATCGGTGCATTAAAGAAGAATAGCTCAGAGAGCTGCTCAGGCAGTGGTACGCAGTGGCTGTTGAGACTGCAAAGGTCGTATAGAGGTAGCTCTGTAGCACTGAAGCAATTGGAGGGGGACTGACCCTACAAGGGCATAGCAGGGAAGGTCCAGGTATCTGACATTGCTTCTGGAAGAAAGGGAGGCCAGATGTGGAGTTGAAGCTGAGCTAATCGGATTTGGAGATGAACAGCAATGAGGAGCAGGCACTTGCACTGCATGTGCGGCAGACCATTGCTCCTGAGGCAGGCAGAATGTTGATCGAAGGGCTCGGAGGGAACAAAGATGATACCCTCCACATCGAGTATACTGACAACAAGTTAACTTCCTGAATCCAACAGAGTATCAGTGTCGCCAAAGGATGTGTCCATCAAGGCAGATGGTAGCAAAGTTGTGCACACTGATGGAGGGCCACCTCAGTCCTCACTGGTCACGTCGACATGCCCTGCCAGTAGCTGTCAAAGTGACTGTGGCGTTGAACTTCTTTGCCTCTGGGTCCTTCCAAGGGTTAGGGTTAGGATGGCAGCTGACCTCACTTGCATCTCACAATCGGCTGTCTATCACAGCAAATGGGAGGTAACGGATCTAGGGCATCGGATTGCACTGAGTTCACCACAGATAGGGGCCACTCAGGCACAGTGGGCAGTAGGATTTGCCTCCATCGCTGTACTCCCTCAGGTGCAGGGAGTTGTTGACTGCACCCATGTGGCCATCAAGGCACCGGCAGAGCAGCTCGGAGCATTCATGAATTGGTATTTGGCCAAAGTTTTTTTTTGTCTTTTTTTTGTAACAGACCTCTGCAGAGAGAATTTCTGTACTTTTTTCAGCATGTGAGTATGTCTGTGGGGAATTTAAAAAGGGAACTTTCTTATTTCAATCTATGTGTTAATGCTTTGCTTCGTTACTGGATAAGACTTGTTTGATAATAAACTGATAATTTTGTTGTTTATTAAAGAAACCTGGTTGCTGTATTTTATTCTCGCATAAAGAGTAGAGTATATGATTGACCAAATCGGTAACTGGGTAAACATTTTTAAAATATATGTTGTGATCTGCAGAGAAGTGGCACTCCTCCCATCTCGGTCTTAACAACTATAAAATGAACTGATAAATTAAACTCAAAACGGACACCTTTGCTACAAAACAAGATGGAATAAGAGGTCAGGTGACCTCTCTCCAATACTGTGAATACACATGGTAACTGCTGGAACTCTGAACCAATCGTCATGTCTGGTCAAGTGTTGAAGAAAGCATTAGAAATGTAAATGGCCCAGTCAATGTTAATGGCTACCCCTCTTCAACAAGTTGGGTGAACAATGACTTTGTAGACATGGAGACCCCAAACTCAAACTCAGGATAATGGGTGTGAAAAAAACACCACTTTATCAAGATGGTAGAGCTGAGCAACATCCAAACACATTGGCTAACAATGGCCACACCATCAAACACCATTTCTGAAAACACAATGGAAGAGAAATTTGGGTCACCTGACAGAAACCAAGTCTCTGATAAGGAGTTTTTAATAAGAGGCATTTTCTGTGTAGAAAGCCAGAAGCCAGATGGAAGAGAGAACCATCCCAGCAAGCAGAGAGACCCTTCCAGTATAACATCTTTAAACTATCTAGAGGCAGAGACAAAAGGTGACCTTGAAACTCCCTACCTGAGAAACTGCAACAAGATTTTTGCCATTGAACTGTGACTGCGATTTAACCAAAGAAGTCTGCAGCAAAGCATCCATCCAACTAAAACTTTCCAAAGTCTGATTTCAGTGAACAAGGAAGAAGGAAAACAGGCCTGCACCACTATTAAATCTTCCTCCCAGGAAACAAGAGAGGTTTCACAACAAACTCTTTTAAAACCATCAGACCTAAGTGCATGCTACCTTTTAATCTCTATCTTTTCTTGTGTGTGTGCATGGGTATGCGTGTGAGTGGGTGAAGTTGCAAATATTTTCAGGTATTGTTTGATAAACATTTATCTTTCTATAAACCTACAAGAAAACCTGTCATCTATTGAACATTAAAACGCTCAAGAGTTAAAACACAATTCTAATAAAAACATTGAAGTAAGAGCAAAATACTGCGGATGCTCCCTTAAGTGAAGGATCATAGACCTGAAACGTTAACTCTGCTTCTCTTTACACAAATGCTGCCAGACCTGCTGAGTATTTTCAACACCTTCTGTTCTAATAAAAACATACTGTCTTCGATCAGTTGAGAGGTGAAAAGTGGAAATCATCCCTATCATTTCCCGCTTGTCTGTAACACACCAATCTATTCTCATAAATTCCCTTTGCCCCTCCAACTTCCTTTTTTAGTTTTTTTTTGTATTTAGCTTGGTTTTCTATTAAATTGTGAACTGGATATTTATCATAGCTTCCTTTTTCTGTATCATTTTAATCTCTATATCTTTAGTCATCCAAGCAACTTTAGCTTTGCAGGCCCATCTTTTCCCCCTCATGGGAATATGCCTTGTCTGTACCCGAGCTATCTCCTCTTTTAAGGCCTCCCATTGCTCATTTACAGTTTTACCTGCCAATCTTTGATTCCAATCCACCTGAGTCAGATCCCTTTTCAACTCCCTAAAATTAGCCTTCCTCTAGTTGAATATTTTCACGTGTGATTTTTCTTTGTCCTTTTCCATAACTACTTTAAACCTAATGATATTGCGATCGCTGTTTCCCAAAATGCTCTCGCAATGAAACATGCTCGACTTACCCCGTTTCATTCCAGAGAACTGGATCCAGCATTGCTTCCTTTCTTGTTGGGCTGGAAACATACTGATCAAGGAAGTTCTATAGTACATATTTCAGAAATTCCTCCCCCTTCTTTGCCCTTTACACTGCTATTTTCTCAGATAATTAGAGTCCCCCATTATCACTACTCTATAGTTCTTCCATCTTTCTGCAATTTGCCTGCAAGTATGCTCCTCTATCTCCTTCTCATTATTTTGAAAGTTCAAATATCTTTCTACTGCTCTATCATTGATCAATAGTGCCACCCCTTCTTTTTTTCCTTCCCTATCCTTTCTGAATACATTATAGCCAGGAATATTAAGTGCCCATTCCTCTCCTTGTTGAGCCAGGTCTCTGTTATTGTCACTATATCGTAATCCCACATGGCTACTTGTATCCACAGCTCACCAACCTCATTTACCATGCTCTAGGCATTTATGTACATGCAGTCTAAACCCATCTTAGTCTGCCTTGCATTCCCTCTGTCTGATCAGTCCTACTTCTGAACTGCTCTTTGCTCTAATATTGTTGCCTCTCTCCAGTTTCTGTGTACTGTCTTTGCAATGATGGCAGCATGTTAAACTGCCAGTGTGCATAAAAATCAAATTTCCCTATCCTCTGGAGAGGTACTCAGTTACTCACCTTCCAAAAGTAAGATAGGGTTTACCAATGAGATTTTAATAAATGTATTGCTCATCATATCCAAACAGTATTAAGTGACAATAAAAAAGTAAATAGAATGCTAAATTTATATTGCCAGGTCAGGTGAGTTCAAAACTCCAGAAGTCATGCTGATGCTGTCCAGTCTCTCACCAGCCTTCACCTTTAGTACTGCATATAAATTTGATCATAGGGACATATGGGCGTCATGCAGGACCTGCAGGCAGTGAAGAGGAGAACTACAAGGATGATTCCCAGTGTCAGAGGGCTTAGCTAAGCTGACTGATTTGTTAAGCTGAGATTCTTCAGTCTCAGAAAGAGACATCTCAGAAAAAGATCACTGAAAGGTTTACTTAACAGTATGGACAAAGTAAGCCAGAAACATTTCTATCAGATATGCTGAGGGAGCAAAACATAAATGCATAAACTCAAGGCCATCAAGAAAAAAATTAAGACAACTGTCAGGAATTATTTTCTTTTATGATCAATATGATCAATAGTTAGAACAGATTTTTAAGAAGGATGATTGAAACCAGGGCACCAGAAACTGTAAAAGTGAAAACAGTAGGGTTGGTATCCTGAAAGATTGAGATCAAATGGTTGAAAGGCTTTTTTATCCGGACTGAACCTTGTGATCGAGACTACTCAGACTTGCATAGAAACAAAATCATATTTTCTAAATTCAAAACAAACCCAGTCACCAGCTGTAAATGCAATATTATCTCATCAAAAGTTTTTTGCACCCAGAAATTTAACCAACTCCATTCTTAAAGAAATAAAGGGCATGTCTTTTCATAGATACAAATGCAATGGTTTATTATCACAGAATAGGTTTCTTTTTAAATTAGAAGCGCCCTCTTTAAGTGCACTCCAATTGGGAAGAAGGAAACGAAAGCCACACTGAATACTTACAAAAAGCTGGTATGAAAAAGTCAGAATGAATTGCACACTGTACACTTGCTCTGACGATTGAAGTGGAAGCTCCAGGCGGAAATTCAGACGATCCATCTTCCCATCCTGATTTTGGTCTTCTTCCATAGCCTATGAAATGAAGAATATCTCACATAAACCATTTTATTTTCTATCATAACGTATTTTTATAGAAAAGAAAAGAAAAATATCAATTTCTAAGGCAAATAAACAGTATCTGTTCAGAAAAGAGTAAGAAACGAGTCTGAGACAACAATAATCACCGCTGTGATAAGCATTCTATTCAGTCTCTGGAAGCAAATAATGGGTGCAGGCAATAAATTTAAAATTATACAACACGCTATATTAATCCTGAACACATCCATCAACCTCCCATCTCTGCCACCCAGCCATGTTGGGAATTTAGATGCTTATGAGCATGCCCCACCTCCAGCAGAAATTTTTGAATTTATACTAAAATTGATTTTTAAGAGCTTATTTTAAATAACTTTCTATTTTAAAAAAATGTTGTGACGACTTATGACAACTTGAGACAAAACGCATTAATTGAATCAGTTATTCATGGTCAGAAAGGCAGAAAGCACTTTTGTTAATTGGGCAAAAATTGGCCTGGAAACTGCAGGCGCAATTAATAGGAAAGTAAAGATAGAGTTTGTTGCAAACTTGCTTTAGTGTAATGATGCTAGTATTTGTGCTTTACCAAGGCTACTTTATCACAGAATTTCACACTTTTCTGCTTAATCACCAGTTTGAAAAGAAATTAATTATTCTCCAAAATTTGGGGTGGAATCTTATGAGTTTTTAAAAAATTCTTTCATGGGATGTGGGCATCGCAGGCCAGGCCAGCATTCATTGTATATCCCTAATTGCCCTCGAACTGAATGACTTGCTAGGCCATTTCGAGGGCATGTAAGTGTCAACCACATTGCTGTGGATCTGGAGTCACATGTAGGCCAGACCAGGTAAGGACAGCAGATTTCCTTCCCTATCTTATGAGTGCCATGGCATTCCTGACGGCGGGACCGGAAGTTGTCGTAATGTCCGCTCCCGCCGCAAATCCTGTTTCCCATGCAATTTTGTATTTAAATTAGGCATGCGGCGACGGGCACGGCGAACACATGGGATCATACAGTGGGGGCCGCCTTTCATTGGTAGAACCAGCTGTCACTGCCCCAAGCACAGATATGAAATATACTGTGCTTGCAGCCTCAAGGATTAGCAGCTTTCCTTTCTTGTAGGTATCTTCAGACTGACTTAAACTGCAGCTTTCACTTAAAACAAAATGTTTTTGCCTCCCTTATTTTGTGAAAGTCACCACCAACTTCATATCATTTATTTTCCCTACAGCAAAAGGAATCACATGGTAGCTAGCAGGCAGCGTCTTGCCCCACTATTCAGTGATGCCTCCCTGCAGATTCTCCTCCAGGCCGGAAAGACGGCAGGTCTTCTTCCCTGCAGATGGAGTCAGAAGACCCTCCCGCTTGACCAAGGCGGCCTGGATGGAGGTAGCGGAGGAGGTCCCGAACCGTGGGGTAACTCGTAGAACGTGGATGCAGTGCAGATCAGCAAGGGTAAGTGGTCCCAGCAAAGCTGTTCCATTGTTTTCTTCCATAGTTCTGTGGCTTTAAGGCAGAGTGTACGCAAGGAATGCAGTGGAATTTGTGAGCAGCCTTGGTGTCATTCACTAAATGAAGAAGATTGGCACTGTTTATGTGATTGGATATGTCATGCAAAAGCCAATGCAGGATGAGTGATGTTGATGCATGTATACGCACATACGAATAAGGAGCAGGAGTAGGCCACTCAACCCCTCGAGCCTGCTCTGCCATTCAATAAGTTCATGGCTGAACGGATTACTCCACATTTCTACCTTCCCCCGATAACCTTCCACCCCCTTGCTTATTAAGATATATGTATGTAATGGTTCTGATGCACCATTTACCAAGTCATTAAATCTGCACAGTTTGCTGCAGGATAAATGAAACCACAACCAGCGCGAGTGTGCTAAGATGGGTGGAGGGGGCCCTGACATCAGGCTGCTGACCACAGCTGAGGAGGTGGCTTCGGAGATCATGAGAGAGGAAGGAGGCAGGGCAAGCAGAGATGGCGAGGCAGGAGCCACAAGGCATAAGAATAAACTTATGCCTCTAGGATGTTGATAGTGGGGGATTGAGCGATGGTAATGCCGTTGAATGTCAAGGGGAGATGGTTAGATTTTCTCTTGTTGGAGATGGTCATTGCCTGGCACTTGTGTGGCGCGAATGTTACTTGCCATTTATCAGCCCAAGCCTGGATATTGTCCAGGTCTTGCTGCATTTCTACACGGACTGCTTCAGGCAATGGGGCGGCACAGTGGCGCAGTGGTTAGCACTGCAGCCTCACAGCTCCAGCGACCCGGGTTCAATTCTGGGTACTGCCTGTGTGGAGTTTGCAAGTTCTCCCTGTGTCTGCGTGGGTTTTCTCCGGGTGCTCCGGTTTCCTCCCACAAGCCAAAAGACTTGCAGGTTGGTAGGTAAATTGGCCATTATAAATTGCCACTAGTATAGGTAGGTGGTAGGGAAATATAGGGACAGGTGGGGATGTGGTAGGAATATGGGATTAGTGTAGGATTAGTATAAATGGGTGGTTGATGGTCGGCACAGACTCGGTGGGCCGAAGGGCCTGTTTCAGTGCTGTATCTCTAAACACTAAACATCTGTTGGATGTACAGCAAAGCCATGTGAAAAGTATGTTGGAGATGCCTGAGGTCATGCGTGGCTTTGCAAGTCATGATTTCTGCCATGTTCCATCCATCTGAGCTTGTGACTTCCTCAGTCGAAAGTTTGGCGAGCTCCGTGCTGAGCCTGGTTGAGCGCTCGAGCCACGTGCGATCTGACATGCACTCCATCGCTGTTGCCATGGGATCCATGCGAGAAGGGGACAAAGAATCTGGACCCCCCTGCAGGTGCGCTTTCCCCTCAGGGAGACAGGCAGGTGCCATCGTGCACACAGATGGCGGAGAAGCACGTGCCAGCTTCCCCGGAGCATTCCTCTCAGGACACCCCCAGGGTAAGCAGCATCTCGTCCTCCTTCCAACATTGACCCCCTTACCTCCAGCAGGCGAGCACACGGGGGATACTCAAGCACCATTTCTGCCGACCATCAGTAGGATGGAGCCATCAAGGCCTGTTCCTTTAGGGAACGCCCACCACGGTCATCCACAGCAATGGGGCATCGCACTGAGCAGACTACCTCCACCTCAGCTATTAATGTCAGGGTAACACCTAGATGTAATGAGAGAAAAAGGAAATTGAAAGTTTTGGTCATGAAGGTCGCATGGGACCTGTACAAATTAATTATCACGATTGCAAAGATGTATTAAAACATTTTTATTTCATGCAAAATTTGATCCACGCTCGGTAATGTTTTGCTTGGTTACAGATGGAAACAAAGAAGTTTTTTGGAGGCCAATGGCACGAACACAATGATGCTTGCAAAGCATCTCAGGAAATGTCCAGTGTCCATCTCATTGAAATTTGAGCCTTTACTCTTCAATGATGGCTGTTTGCCTATTGATGGTCGCTAAGATTTCAGAGATGAGTAAGACCTCATGCAAAAGGGAATTTCTGTGGGATATTGTTATGTGTCTCCTCCCAAAGTTCCTGGATGATATGGCTTATTGTTGGCTGAAATGTGCATAAATGAGGTTCTCCCTGATGTCCCTTGTATGTTTGTCCATGGCCCTGATATCGATGATGGCAACGTTGGCATTGTTGTCCTCCTCCTCAACATCTTGTCATCCTCATCTGAGGAAGACTAGTGTTCCTCCTGTTACTCTGCCTGCAGAAGTGTTGCCACGTCTAATTGCAAGGTTGTGCATGGCACAGCAGGCAATGATTATTTCTGACACCCTCTGTAGTGTATACTGAAGAGCCCCTCCAGACCGGTCAAGGCAATGGAATGGCATTTTCAGCATGTGTTCAATGATGGCTATGGTGGATGCATGAGTGACACTGTACCTCTTTTCAGCAGCGCTTTGAGGATGACGTACTGGTGTCATCAACCATGTACAAAGAGGGTAACCCTTGTCACCCAGGATCTATCCGTCCAGTTTGGCTGGTTCCTCGAAAACTGCTGGCAGCGTGAAGTTCCTCAAAATGTAGGAGTCATGCCAGCTCCCTGGAAAACGTGCACAAACATGCATGATTCTTTTCCTGTGGTCACAAACCAGCTGCAGTTTAAAAGAGTGGAAGCTTTTGCGATTAACAAAGACAACAGACTGGTCCCAGGGAGTTCTAATGGCCACATGAGTACAGTCGGTCACCCCTTCCACTTTAGGGAAGACAGCGATGGCACTGAAGGCCACAGACCTTGCTGCCTGGCTGTCCTCGTCTACAGATAAGTAGATGAAATCACTGGCACGTCAAAAAGGGCATTGGTCATCTCTTTGATGCACCTGTGGGTCGCAGACTGCGAGATGCCACATACGTCACCCGTGGATTCCTGGAAGGAACCACCGGAGATAAGATTGAGTGCAGCAGTCACCTCGAGGGCAACTGGCATGGGATTCCCACCGAAGCCGTGCAGCTGCAGGATCCTACAAATTTCTGTGACCATTTCACGTGACATCATAGGCATCTCTGGCATTGCCCCTCTAACATTTGAAAGTAATTTGTCCTTGTCCTGAGCACGTGATGACATGCCAGTGCCAATTTTCGATAAGGCTGTTCCTCGATATTGCCATTCGGAGCATCCTCACCTTCCTCTTCTGCCTGTTGCTGGTGCTTAGGCATCATGAGTTGAGGGAAAAGAGCCCTCCTTAGCCCTTCTCTTTGTTCTTCTTCCCGTGGTGTATGAGACCCACATCACTGTGTCTTTTCTGAACAATAAATAAGCAGAACGTGGCGATTCAGCCCTCTGTTGCTAGTGAGCTGAAACATCGAGGCAATGAACAGCTCATTTATATTTGCCTTCAAATTTCAGCCAGGTAGAAGACACACTCACTATTTGCCTCCTCCCACTCTCCTTGCAATCCTTGAGTGTCCATGTGGTTCCCATTATTGTTGGAAAATGGTGTAGGCGGGAGGGCTTTAGATTCCTGGGGCATTGGGACCAGTGGGACCTGTACAAGATAGACGGGTTACACCTTAACAGGATCGGGACGAATATCCTTGCAGGGAGATCTGTGAGTGCTGTTGGGAGATTTAAACTAGCTTGTCAGGGGGTTGGGAACCTGTGAGGGAATTCAGATAGGAGAAAAACAAAACTGGTTATGGGAAGTAGAAAAGCTGTGAATCAAAGTGGAAAGTAGCAGAAACAAATGCTAGAACCAATCAGGGTCAAAATACAGAATAGTGTTAAAAAGGCTCAATTAAAGGCACTCTATCTGAATGCACGCAAAATTCGCAACAAGGTCGATGAGTTGATGGCGCAAGTAGAAGTAAACTGGTATGATTTAATTGCCATTAAGGAGATGTGGCTGCAAGGTGACCAAGACTGGGACATGAATATTAAAGAACATTCGACATCTAGAGAAGGACAGGCAAAAAGGAAAAAGGAGGTGGGGTAGTGCTAATAATAAGGGATGGGATCAGTACGTTAGTGAGAGAGGATCTTCGATCGGAAGAACAGGATGTAGAATTTGCTTGGGTGGAGCTGAGAAATAGGGACAACTATTATTGGTAGGAGTGGTTTACAGGCCAACAAACAGTAGTAGTAATGTATAGCCTGATATAAATCCGGAAATTAGAAGTGCATGTAGCAAGAACAATGCAGTAAGCATGGGTGATTTCAATCTACATATAGATTGAATGAGCACCAATGCTGTGGAAGAATTCCTGGAATGTGTCCGAGATGGTTTTCTGCAGCAATATGTTGAGGAACCAACTAGGGAACAGGCTATTTTGGATCTAGTATTATGCAATGAGAAAGAGCTAATTAATACTCTGGTGGTAAAGGAACCTTGAGGGAAAAGTGACCATAGTATGATAAAATTTTCCATTAAGTTTGAAAAAGACGTAGTTCAATCCAAAACTAGGGTCTTAAATTTAAACAAGGCAATTATGAAGGTATGAGGAGCAAGCTGACCGTGGTGGATTGGAAAAATACGTTAAAAGATTTGACGATACATAGGCAATGGCTAGTATTTCAAGAATTAATGCATGGTTTTCAAAAAACATACATTCCTTTAAGGCAAAAGAACCCAATAGGGAAAGCGAGTCAGCTGTGGCTAACAAAGGAAGTTAAAGATAGTATTAGATCAAAGGGGAAGGTTTATAAAGTTGCCAAAAAGAAGTCGTAAGCCAGAAGATTGGGAGATTGTAAAAGCTTCTATTGGTATGTAAAAAGGAAGAAATTAACAAAGGTCCATTACAATCGGAGACAGGAGAACTTATAATGGGAAATTGAGAAATAGTAGAGAAGCAAAATAATTACTTTGTGTCTGTCTTCACAGAGGAAGATACAAGAAGTCTCCCTGAAATAATTGAGATCCAAGGGTCTAGTGAGAATGAGGAACATAACGAAATTAGGATTAGTAAAAAAGTAGTATTGGAGAAATTAATGGGACTGAAAGTTGACGAACTCCCGGGACCCGATGATCTTCGCCATAGAGTGTTGAAAGAGATGGGTACAGAGATAGAGGATGCATTGGTAATCATAGAACATAGAACAAAATACAGCACAGAAGGAGGCTATTCAGTCCATCGTGTCCGCGCGGGCCGAATAAGCTATCCACCCAAACTAATCCCTCCTTCCGGCACCTGGTCCAGGTTCCAGTACCTTAGGTGCATGTCCAGGTACCTTTTAAAAGAACTGAGGGTCTCTGCCTCCACCATCGATCCTGGTAGTGAATTCCAGACACCCACCACCCTCTGGATGAAAAAGTTTCTCTTCATGTCCCCTCTAATCATTCTAGATATCCACCTTAAATCTGTGTCCCCTGGTAACTGACCTCCCCACCAGGGGAAACAGTTCCTTTCTGTCTACTCTATCTAGGCCCTTCATAATTTTGTACACCTCAATCAAGTCACCCCTCAGCCTCCTCAATTCCAGGGAAAACAACCCCAATCTATCCAATCTTTCCTCATAGCTGCAACCCTCAAGTCCTGGTAACATTCTTTGAAATCTCCTCTCCCGAGCAATTATGTCCTTTCTGTAATGTGGTGACCGGAACTGCATGCAATACTCCAGCTGCGGCCTAACCAGCACTCTACACAGCTCCAGCATTATATCGCTGCTTTTGTATTCTATACCTCAGCCAATAAAGTAAAGCAATCCATGTGTCTTCTTCACCACTCCATCTATCTGTCCTGTCACCTTCAGCGACCTGTCGACATGCACTCCAAGGTCTCTCATTTCTTCTGCCCCTCTCAATATCCTCCCATTTATTGTATATTCCCTCGCTTTATTTGCCCTCCCCAACTGCATCACCTCAGACTTCTCAGGATTGAATTCCATTTGACACTTTTCTATCCACTTTTCAACCAAACCATTGATATCACTCTGGAGTCCACGACGCTCCTCCTCACTATGAATTACACGGCCAATTTTTGTGTCATCAGCAAATTTCCCAATAATGCCTTCCATATATAACTCTAAATTATTAATATATACCACAACCAGCAATGGACCCAACACTGAGCCCTGTGGAACACCACTGGAAACTGCTTTCCATTCACAAACACATCCATCGACTACTCCCCTTTGTTTCCTGTCACTGAGCCAATTCTGGATTCAACCTGCCACATTCCCCTGTAAGCCATGGGCTTTCATTTTACTGACCAGTCTGCCATGCGGGACCTTGTCAAATGCCTTACTAAAATCCACATCCACTGCACTACACTCATCAATCCTCCTTGTTACTTCCTCAAAAAACTCAATCAAGTTAGCAAGACATGACCTTCCCTTAACAAATCCATGCTGACTATCCCTGATCAGTCCGTGCCTTTCTAAGTGACAGTTTATCCCGTCCCTCAGAATAGATTCTAACAATTTATCCAGCACCGAGGTCAGACTGACTGGCCTATAATTACCTAGCTTATCCCTCGCACCCTTTTTAAACAATGGTACAACGTTTGCACACCTCCAATCATCTGGTACCTTGCCTGTATCTAGTGAGGATTTGAAGATGATCCTCAGCGTATCGCTATTTCCTCCCTGGCTGGGATGCAAAACATCCGGTCCTGGCGATTTATCCACTTTCAGGGATGTCAGACCCTCAAGCACTTCCTCTCTCATTATGCTTATCGAATATTTCACACACCTCCTCTTTAACTACAATGTCTGCATCAACCCTCTCCTTTGTGAAGAAAGAAACAAAAAACTCATTAGGAATCCTGCCCACATCTTCTGCATCTATGCAAGGGTCCCTGTACATCTCTGATAGGCCCTACCCTTTCCTTAGTTATCCTCTTACTCTTAATGTACTGATAAAATACCTTCGGGTTTTCCTTGATTTTACCTGCCAATAATTTTTCATGTCCTCTCTTTGCTTTTCTAATTTCCTTTTATATTTCACCCCTGCACTTTCTATACTCCTCTGGGCTTTTTAAAGTATTAAGATATTTGTGATCATCACAAGCTTTCTTTTTTGCTTTATCTTACCCTATAAACTTCTAGATAATCAGGGAGCTCTAGATTTGGCAGTACTACTCTTTATTGTTTTAGGGACATGCCTACACTGTGCCTGTAGTATCTTGTTCTCGAATGCCTCCCACTGGTTTGCCACTGATTTTCCTTCAAGAAGCTGTATCCAGTCCACCTTTGCCAGGTCACCTCTCAGTTTTGTAAAATTTGCCTTCCCCCAATTTAGAACCTTTGCTCCTGTTTTATGTTTGTCCTTTTCCATAATTATGCTAAAACTAACTGCATTATGGTCACTATCGCCAAAATGGTCACCCACTGTTACTTCATCCACTTGCCCAGCTTCATTACCGAAAATTAAATCTAGAATTGCGGCCCCTCTCGTTGGGCTTGTTATGTACTGGCTAAAAAAGTTCTCTTGAATGCAATTCAATAATTTTGTCCCCTCTGTACCCTTCACACTGCTTGTATCCCAGTCGATACTGGGGTAGTTGCAATCCCCAACCATCACCGCCCTAAAGTTATTGCACTCAGAAATTTGCCTACATACTTATTCCTCTATCTCCCTCTCACTATTTGGGGGTCTATAGAACGCTCCCAGTAATGTGGCTGCCCCCTTTTTATTTCTGAGCTCCACCCATATGGCCTCGTTTGATCATTCATTTAGCATATCATCTCTCCTCAAAGCTGTTATTTATCCCTTGACTAATAATGCTAGACCTCCCCCCCACCCCTTTTTATCTCCGTCTCTATCACGCCTGAATACTCTAAATCCGGGGATGTTGAGCTGCCATTCTTGCCCCTCCTTAAGCCGAGTTTCCGTTATAGCAACGATATTGTGTTGCCATGTGTCTATCTCTGATCTCAACTCAATTCACCTTTCAAAATTCTATAAATTCTGTAATGGTGCCTGCAGATTCAAAGGTTGCAAATGTGACTCCACTGTTTAAGAAAGGAGGGAGAGAGAAAAAGGGGAACTATACACCTGTTAGCCTGACGTCAGTAGTAGGGAAAATACCAGAATCTATTATAAAGGATGTGATTGCTGGACACCAACAGCACGTTTCTCTCTCTACCACTGAGAAGGACCACAGCAGCAATGTCATGAGAATACCATCACTCCAAGTTCCCTTTCAAGTGGTTCATATATATATATGGCTGTTTCTTTATCGTTGTTGGGTCAATACCCTGGAATTCTCCATCATGAGACCACCTTCTTAGGGCAACTAGGGATGAACAATAAATGTGACCTTGCCAGCGCCACCACAAAATACACACCTTTTATGGTTACTTCATAATTATACTTATCAACATCATAGATGGCTTATATCTCTGAGAGTTAACCCTTTGTAAAATGAATCTAATTTCATAACAAGATAATAAAATAAATTTAACCAATATCTCTTCTTGGCAAAATGTGCCAAAAACCTTAATATGCTACAAAGGAAAAGTGGTATAGGAGATGTGCTGTACTCTTTAAAGGTGGAACATGTGGCTACAAAAATGTTCCAACTTATCTGAAGAATTACCATAATAACAGTCAAAAGTACAAAAATCCTGTCTGACAAGTTATATTTGTTGGTATTCGTGAATTAACCCAGTAGGTGTGAAGAATATTTTTAAACTTAACATTAAGATGCCACTTATGTTTAGAGTAATGTTATGGTATCAGGTTGAATGACTTACAGTCACTAATGGGAATCGAAGATTGTCCCCTTGCAGATTATTGAAGTTCTCAAACGTGCTCCAGGCCACAAAGTCACCACTTGTGCTGGTTCCAGCAATCATCAAAACTTGGTACTGGAATCTAACATTTGGCTGCTCTTCATACGTGTTTATTTTTAACCAAAAACCTACAGTAAGAAAATCAGGTTCACTCAAGGACATATATTCTATTTACACATAAACTTAAAATGAAAGTTTTACATCTAGCACACATCCCTTAAACGACAAAGTGTCACATGTTAGCATACGTCACATTGTATATTACAATTGATGATTGGCTCAAATATTGCATTCATAAAGGAAAAAATTGTTAACTCGACAAAGCTGATTGCCTAAACTACAACAATTAGATAACCTACCAAGAACATGCAGCAACCTGGTACAAAAGCAGCCAGTTAAGAATCAGCAAAGTTGCCTAATAATAATTCTATCAGAATAAAGGGATAAAATGGAATTGTTTCTCATAGTGTTTTTTGAAAATATATTAGTCATTCCCTTGCTTTTTTTCCAGTAATCCTAAACATATAGTACTAAAAATAAGATTTATAAAATAACAAAAATACAGAAAAACTCAACTTCAGTTGCTTGCATTTTGTTGCTTTTTTGGCCCCTACATTGGTCGGCTAAGCCTTCCCTCCTAATATTTTTCAGGCTCCCATTCATATGTGGCAAGCAAAATTTTGTTTTGATTATAAAGTATCTAGGTGGTTAGATTGGATGCATTTTTTTCCATATGTGTGTGTCTGAAAATGCTCATAAAGGAAATGCTCATAAAGGGATCATGTAAAAGTGGGAAATTCTGAAAACCATTACTCAGGTTTGGAGGAAAGTTCTGAATGAAAGACCCAAATTTAAAAAGAAGCTTTTAATTAAATTGAACACTGCTGCTGATATGTTCTGGAAAAAATGCAAATTAATGTAATTTTGAGTATTAAAACTCAAACTTTAAACTGATTAGACAATCTGCCTGATTGTACAGCCTAAGGAACTGCGTGATCAGTCTATTAACTTTTCAAATCTAATACAATTTAGGTTATTTTTATTCAAAATATTGTATCTATAAAAATGAAGGAAAAAGAAACTGTAATACAAATTATTAATATACAAATCGATTTGGTATTGAATGAAAACTACTGGTTAAAACAGAACTGTAAAATGGCTTGCCTACTTTATTTTATGAAATAGGATTAAGATATCCGTCAGTTTTTTTATCTCTTATTTTTGGTTTCCTGAGAAAATGTGCATCTTGTGAATATGACCGTTTAGCTAGCAGGATTTGTCTGACCTTGATGAATTCAATTGTGAATCAGAGCGAATTCCCATGCCTGGGAGATAAGCTAACCCTTTTTTTATATAGCTATCAAACACAGTGCAAGTGATTCCTGGTTTCATAATAGGAAAACGGAAATGCCTTCTCCCCCAAAGCTCAGAGCCAACCTTTTAGACCTCTTAGGGCCTCAAAATTGGCTGTTCCGTTCATGTTATTAAAATTGTTCGGTTTGTTTCTCGGAGCCTCACCAAATCCTTAGACTCCACTCTTGGCTGGCGCTGACAATAATATGGCTTCTACAGGAATTTCACGACTATATTGGTAAATTATGTAGGATAAAGTAAAGCATTATGTACAGAACCCCTATTCTTACTACAATCCTTCACACTCAGCAAATAGCCTAATGATACTGGGATAGTTTCCACTTTTTTGGGCATAATTTTGCTGGTTAGGTTATAGCTCAAGTTTCTGCTAAAATTCATTTGCACAATCAAATATAAAATCATCCATGAACTGCTGTAATCAGATAGCATGACACAATGAAATTGTTTCTTTTTGATTTCTTTCCATTAGAAAGCACTTCTTGATGTACACAATTTTGGTAATCTTGCACAGTTTTATTAAAAGTGTTGAAAATGCATTTATCAAAATAAGTATTTTCAATAAAGGTGTCCAGATCTCCACCTGTAACAGGATTTAAAAATCACAGAAAATTACTTTAAAAAACTATACTGAACCAATTAATAGTTTCAATAGTGCATGACGTCATATTTTTAGTAAATTAAATACTTTTTGATCTGAAAAATCTTTTAAAACTCACCTACTTGTTCTTTTTTTCTTTCTTTTCTTTTGGGCCTCCTTATCTCGAGACAATGGATACGCGCCTGGAGGTGGTCAGTGGTTTGTGAAGCAGCGCCTGGAGTGGCTATAAAGGCCAATTCTAGAGTGACAGGCTCTTCCACAGGTGCTGCAGAGAAATTTGTTTGTCGGGGCTGTTGCACAGTTGGCTCTCCCCTTGCGCCTCTGTCTTTTTTCCTGCCAACTACTAAGTCTCTTCGACTCGCCACATTTTAGCCCTGTCTTTATGGCTGCCCGCCAGCTCTGACGAATGCTGGCAACTGACTCCCATGACTTGTGATCAATGTCACAGGATTTCATGTCGCGTTTGCAGACGTCTTTAAAGTGGAGACGTGGACGGCCGGTGGGTCTGATACCAGTGGCGAGCTCGCTGTACAATGTGTCTTTGGGGATTCTGCCATCTTCCATGCGGCTCACATGGCCAAGCCATCTCAAGTGCCGCTGACTCAGTAGTGTGTACAAGCTGGGGATGTTGGCCGCCTCGAGGACCTCTGTGTTGGAGATACGGTCCTGCCACCTGATGCCAAGTATTCTCCGGAGGCAGCGAAGATGGAATGAATTGAGACGTCGCTCTTGGCTGGCATACGTTGTCCAGGCCTCGCTGCCATAGAGCAAGGTACTGAGGACGCAGGCCTGGTACACTCGGACTTTTGTGTTCCGTGTCAGTGCACCATTTTCCCACACTCTCTTGGCCAGTCTGGACATAGCAGTGGAAGCCTTTCCCATGCGCTTGTTGATTTCTGCATCTAGAGACAGGTTACTGGTGATAGTTGAGCCTAGGTAGGTGAACTCTTGAACCACTTCCAGAGCGTGGTCGCCAATATTGATGGATGGAGCATTACTGACGTCCTGCCCCATGATGTTCATTTTCTTGAGGCTGATGGTTAGGCCAAATTCATTGCAGGCAGCGCAAACCTGTCGATGAGACTCTGCAGGCACTCTTCAGTGTGAGATGTTAAAGCAGCATCGTCAGCAAAGAGGAGTTCCCTGATGAGGACTTTCCGTACTTTGGACTTCGCTCTTAGATGGGCAAGGTTGAACAACCTGCCCCCTGATCTTGTGTGGAGGAAAATTCCTTCTTCAGAGGACTTGAACGCCTGTGAAAGCAGCAGGGAGAAGAAAATCCCAAACAGTGTGGGTGCGAGAACACAGCCCTGTTTCACGCCACTCAGGATAGGAAAGGGCTCTGATGAGGAGCCACCATGTTGAATTGTGCCTTTCATATTGTCATGGAATGAGGTGATGATACTTAGTAGCTTTGGTGGGCATCCGATCTTTTCTAGTAGTCTGAAGAGACCACGTCTGCTGACGAGGTCAAAGGCTTTGGTGAGATCAATGAAAGCAATGTAGAGGGGCATCTGTTGTTCACGGCATTTCTCCTGTATCTGACGAAGGGAGAACAGCATGTCAACGGTCGATCTCTCTGCACGAAAGCTACACTGTGCCTCAGGGTAGACGCGCTCGGCCAGCTTCTGGAGCCTGTTCAGAGCAACACGAGCAAAGACTTTCCCCACTATGCTGAGCAGGGAGATTCCACTGTAGTTGTTGCAGTCACCACGGTCACCTTTGTTTTTATAGAGGGTGATGATATTGGCATCGCGCATGTCCTGAGGTACTGCTCCCTCGTCCCAGGACAGGCATAGCAGTTCATGTAGTGCTGAGAGTATAGCAGGCTTGGCACTCTTGATTATTTCAGAGGTAATGCTGTCCTTCCCAGGAGCTTTTCCACTGGCTAGAGAATCAATGGCATCACGGAGTTCCGATTTGGTTGGCTGTTTGTCCAGCTCATCCATGACTGGTAGAGGCTGGGCTGCATTGAGGGCAGTCTCAGTGACAGCATTCTCCCTGGAGTACAGTTCTAGGTAGTGCTCAACCCAGTGGTCCATTTGTTTGTGTTGGTCAGTGATTATGTCCCCTGATTTAGATTTTAGGGGGGGGCGATCTTCTTGATGGTTGGCCCAAGAGCTCTCTTCATGCCATCATACATTCCTCTGATGTTTCCGGTGTCTGAGGCCAGCTGAATATGACTGCATAGGTGTTGCCAGTAGTCGTTTGTGCAGCGCCTGGCTGTTCTTTGTGCAGTGCTTCTGGCTGCTTTAAGTGCTGCGGATGTTAAATCGCTGGGAGCTTTCTTGTAGTTCAACAGTGCAATGCGCTTAGCGGCTATGACAGGTTCCAGCTCTTCATTATGAGATTGAAACCAGTCTGCATTTCTCTTCGCACTTATATGCCTTAAAAATGAGCACAATTTGAAGAGGCTTCCTGAAGCAGTGCAATGGACAAAATATCGGGGTCATGGCCAGTTTTGCGGGCAGAGTTTGATTTGGGCAAACTGAATTTTGAACCAGCATTAGAGATCTGGGAAAACACAAGCTTACGTGGTTTTGGACATAACTCACTGATGATTAAAATACCCCAATCTTTTGTGGTGGTTCAGCCCATTGTGCTCAGATACCTGGTGGGAACGTGACACCATTATGTTTAAGTAAATAACTTAAGCAAATGCAAATTTACAAGTTAACAGTTTACAATCAATTATTGAATTTGAAAATTATTGATAGTTACAACCACAATTACTCACTGGGAATGACCAACAGCTTTGTGACTACTTATAAAATGAGCAATTATGACAAGGCACTTCCTGTCCTGTTGAGTGTTAATATTCAACTGCTTTCCTTCTATGGTTCACAACAACATGCTTTGAGTAAGCACGCGATACTTGATGGTGGAATGTACAGAACAGACTTTATTGATATAGGTAATCAATCTATACAATACAGAGAGTTTTCTAGCTCTATCTTTCAAGCCCTCTGAAGAACAGGTGAAAACCAGGCTCCTTTATACACCCTATTTTGCCAATATCAAAAGGGACATGTCACAGATAAGCTCTCATGCTGTATCTGTTGTTGATTCCTTTGAAGACAGTCTATTCGCATAAACAGTCATAGTTGTTTACTTCAAACATACTTTTCTCAAACAAGTCATCCTGACTTAACTGCTCTCCAATCATTTGATGAGTAGGCTTTATCTTCTCCTTCAACTCCACTCACTTCCCCGACTTCCCCGGCTGTAACAGCCCCGACAAACAAATTTTTCTGCAGCACCTGTGGAAGAGCCTGTCACTCTAGAATTGGCCTTTATAGCCACTCCAGGCGCTGCTCCACACACCACTGACCACCTCCAGGCGCTTACCCATTGTCTCTCGAGATAAGGAGGCCAAAGAAGGAATCATTTGAAGAGTAGGCTTTATCTTCTCCTTCAACTCCACTCACTTCCTCCAAATAAAAGGTATTGTTTTGGGTACCCGCATGGGTCCTAGTCATGCAGGTCTTTTTGTGGGGTATGTCGAACATTCCTTGTTCCAGTCCTACTCAGGCCCCTCCCCAACTCTTTGTCCCATACATCTATGACTGTATCGGTGCCGTTTCCTGCTCTTGCCACGATCAATTTTGCTTCCAATTTCCACCCTTCTCTCACCTTAACATGGTCCATCTCCAACACTTCCCTTCCCTTCTTGACTTCTCTGTCTTCACTCCTGGGGATAGGCTGTCTACTAACATTCATTATAAGCCCACCAACTCCCACAGTCACCCCGACTACATTTCCTCACACACTGCCTCACGTAAGGGCTCCATTCCATTCTCCCAGTTTATCAATCTCTGTTGCCTCTGTTCTGATGATGCAACCTTCCTTTTTCCTTAACTGAGGATTCCACCCCCTCCCCACCCCACTGTAGTTGACAGGGCCCTCGACTGTGTCCAATGCATTTCCTGTACTTCTGCCCTCACCCCTTCCCCTCTCCAGCAATGAAGTTCCCCTTGTCTTCACTTTCCACCCCACCAGCCTCCACATCCAAAGGATCATCCTAGCCATTTCCAGCATCTACAGTGCGATGCCACCACCAAACAGATCTTTCCCTCCCCTCCCTATCAGCGTTCCAAAGGGATTGTTGCCTCCACGACACCCTGGTCCACTCCTGATTCACCCCCGACACCTCGTCCCCTTCAAACGGCACCTTCCATGCAGTCATTTATCTCCTCTCTCCTCACCATCCAAAGCCCCTAACACTTCTTCCAGGTGAAGCAGCGATTTACTTGTACTTCTTTCAATTTTGTATACTGTATTCGCTGCTCACAATGCAGTCTCCTCAACATTGGGGAGACCAAACGCAGATTGGGTGATCGTCTGCGGAACACCTCCACTCAGTCCGCAAGTATGACCCTGAGCTTACGGTTGCTTGCCATTTTAATTCACCGCCTTGCTCTCACACCCACATTTCTGTCACCGGCAATGTTCCAGTGAAGCTCAACACCGGCTAAAGGAAGAGCACCTTGTCTTTCCATTAGGCACTTTACAGCCCTCTGGACTCAACATCGAGTTCAACAACTTCAGACCATGACTGCCATTTTGATAGCTTTCTTACCATGTGCGAGTCTTAAACTTGGTTTTCATGTTTTTGCTTTCAGGCAGAGCTGTTCATTATTCTGCCATTAACACTCTCTCTGGACAAATGCTTTGTCTTTTACTACAGCTATTATCACTCCATTCGCCTTTTGTTCCTAATATAGAACATAGAACATAACAGCGCAGTACAGGCCCTTCGGCCCTCGATGTTGCGCCGACCTGTGAAACCATCTGACCTACACTATTCCATTTTCATCCATATGTCTATCCAATGACCACTTAAATGCCCTTAAAGTTGGCGAGTCTACTACTGTTGCAGGCAGGGCGTTCCACGCCCCTACTACTCTCTGAGTAAAGAAACTACCTCTGACATCTGTCCTATATCTATCACCCCTCAACTTAAAGCTATGTCCCCTCGTGTTTGCCATCACCATCCGAGGAAAAAGACTCTCACTATCCACCCTATCTAACCCTCTGATTATCTTATATGTCTCTATTAAGTCACCTCTCCTCCTCCTTCTCTCCAACGAAAACAACCTCAAGTCCCTCAGCCTTTCCTCGTAAGACCTTCCCTCCATACCAGGCAACATCCTAGTAAATCTCCTCTGCACCCTTTCCAAAGCTTCCATATCCTTCCTATAATGCGGTGACCAGAACTGCACGCAATACTCCAGGTGCGGCCGCACCAGAGTTTTGTACAGCTGCAGCATGACCTCGTGGCTCCGAAACTCGATCCCCCTACTAATAAAAGCTAACACACCATATGCCTTCTTAACAGCCCTATTCACCTGGGTGGCAACTTTCAGGGATTTATGTACCTGGACACCAAGATCTCTCTGCTCATCTACACTACCAAGAATCTTTCCATTAGCCCAGTACTCTGCATTCCTGTTACTCCTTCCAAAGTGAATCACCTCACACTTTTCCACATTAAACTCCATTTACCATCTCTCAGCCCAGCTCTGCAGCCTATCTATGTCCCTCTGTAACCTACAATATCTTTGTCATTTAATCTCCTGCCCTCAGCCCTATCACAGACCTTCCCCTTTTGTTCTTCTTTCCACCCCACCCCCTTTCATTTGCCCAAAGCCTAATTCATTTCTAACCTTTGCCAGTTCTGATGAAAGGTCACAGACCTGAAACGTTAACTCTGTTTCCGTCCACAGATACTGCCAGATCTGCTGTGTATTTCTAGCATTTTCAGTTTTTATTTTCGGTTTCCAGCATCCGCAGTAGTTTGCTTTTATTATAGGCTTTATTAAGTGTTATCTTTCTACAGTTAATAGATCCCTCTTTGCATGTTTATTTCTCAAGCTACTAAAGTTATACCTAATCTCGCATGTATGACATCAGTATCCCTTACTTCCTTGCACAAGCACTTCTTGTATCTAACACTAAGGCACTAAAAGTAGAAGGCAAGCCTTACTTTCTTCTCATGACATTACAGCCATTCTGTTTGCCTTGAAAAGCCTGTTGCTTCAAAAAACTGTACAAGGAAGTTTGATTGTTAACCTTGAACTCCCTAAGATGTCCACATACAACTCTCCAGAATGCCCAACAAGTCTTTCCTTAAAAGGGGTCTTGCAGCATTTCCTGCTCTAGTTAACCTTTTGTCTTTTTGCATTACCTTTGCTGCATTTTTAGTGTTGTATTTATTTTTGTTTCACCTTGGTGTGAACTTTTTGTTGTGCTTCTGATTGTTTTTCCCATCAGGTATTGCTGGGAATTTTGCAGCAAACTGAGGGTGGAAAATCCTTTTGTATTCAGAGATTTGGAGGAGGAAAAGGAGCCTCTCAGAAGAGATCACAGGCTTTTTTCAGATTTCTACATTTGTAGTTTGTTACTTTTCCACTAAGTTAGTATTTCCTAGTTAAAAAAGATACTGGGGGTTGTTACTGCTAATCAACATATATGCAAGCAAGTCTGTGTGTCTTATTCTAGCTGCGATGGGACTGTTCTCCTTAGAGCAGAGAAGGTTAAGGGAAGTTTTAACAGGAGCATTCCAAACTATGAGGGCGTTTGATGGAATAGATAGGAAAAAGCTGTTTCCACTAACAGGAGGTCAATAACTAAAGACAGAAAATTAAGACAATTGTCAAAATATCCAGGGTAATTAGGGGATTTTTTTTAGCAGCAAGTTATAAGCTAGAATGCACTACATGAAGAGTTTGCAAGTTCTCCCTGTGTCTGCGTGGGTTTTCCCCAGGTGCTCCGGTTTCCTCCCACAGCCAAAGACTTGCAGGTGATAGGTAAATTGGCCATTGTAAATTGCCCCGAGTGTAGGTAGGTGATAGGGAATATGGGATTACTGTAGGGTTAGTATAAATGGGTGGTTGTTGGTCGGCACAGACTCGGTGGGCCGAAGGGCCTGTTTCAGTGCTGTATCTCTAAAAAAAAAGGAGCTGGAAGTAAATTCATGGTAACTTTAAAAAGGGAATTGAATATGTAGCTGAAAAAAAGAAGTTTTCAGGGCTGTGTGGAAAATGTAGGGGAATAGGACTAATTTATTGCCCTTTCAAATAACTAGTACAGACATATGGGCCAAATAGCCTCCTTGTGCTGTATGAAGGCTGCCAAGCACAATTTGGGGGGCGGGGGGGGGGTGGGGGGGGGTGTTGTGGCAGCTATCAACTGGGGCATGACTCTCAGATCTTGAGCCCAGTGGCGATGAGGAGCAACATCCTCTGCAGGAAGGACGGAGCCCCAGGCATCAGGAGGGCCGGGGTGCAGGAAGGACATGGAGGCCATTTCCTCAACATAGGATCTACTGCCAAAGTCATCTACCTGGAGATGACGGAGAACCAGTGCTACAGGAGACTGTGACTCTCCAGGCAGATGGTCACAGACATCTGTGCCTTCGTTGCTGAATATTTCACCCCTCACAGTACTGGTCGGCACACCCTGCCAGTAGCTGTCAAAGTCAGTGTGCCCTTGAACTCCTTCACTCTGGCTCCTTTTTAGGAGTGGCTGTAGACTTTGGTGACATCTCTCAAATGGCAGCACACCATTGCATCTCACAGATCTATTTGCAGGTCTACCCCACATGCCAGAGCTGGACAGTACATTCGAATCCAGACAGAGGTTGTTGGATTTTGCCGCCATCGCTGGATTCACCCAGGTGCAGGACATCATCAATTGCACCCATGTAACCATCAAGGCACCCAGTAACCGCCCACTCGGATTCATCAACAGGAAGGGTTTCCACTCCCTCGATGTTCAGCTAGTCTGTGACCACAGCAAGAGCTTCCTCCATGTGTGCATTCACATTCCTGGCAGCTGCCATGACTCCTTCATCCTCTGGCAGTCCAGGCTACCGCAGCTCTTCACTCCAACTCTCAAAGTCCTTGGATGGATTCTAGAGGACAAGGGATAACCCTTGAAGAGATGGCTATTCACCACTCTACGAGAGCCTTAGACAGAGGCACAGAGGCAATAAAACCAAAGCCATTTGCTCACCAGGTCCACTATTGAGCAGTCATTGGTTCCAGTGCCTTGACCAGTCAGGTGGCGCTCTGTAATGCACTCCTCCAATTGTCCCACTCATTGTGGTGGTCTGCTGCACACTCCATAACATGGCCCTCCAGAAATATGTGGGCCTTGAGAACGTTGAGGCCCTGGAAGGACACAGTTCATCGGAGGAAGAGAAGGAGGAGGGAGAAGGTGCTCCGGCTACACAGGGTGGTAGCCAGGCCTGGTGCAGGACTCAATGGTCTCATCAGAATGCCATGAATTCAGGGATCACCTGCGCTGCAAGAAACTAGGGTTGCTCAAAGTGAATCCCTTAAAGAGAAACACTACATGTTCCTCTGGCAGGGGAAAGCCCAAGAGGCAACACGTGAGCACCAAGTGAATTTTGCAGTAAAAAACATGCTACTTGCAAAGATTGAATCCCCCCACAGAAGGCTCAGAGAGGGACTGTACCTTCTAGGGACTTCAATGCAAGGATGGGTACCGACTACACAGCTTAGCCAACATGCACAGGGCACCAGGAAATCTGCAAGATGAACGTAAATGGATCAAGGTTGCTCGAGCTATGTGTTACCATAGACTCTGTGTGACGAACAGATACTTACAAGCCATGCCACAAGGTGTCCTGGAGACATCTGAGATCACGCCACTGGTACCAGCTGGACCTCATCATCACCAGACATACCACTCTCAACAGTGTCCTCGTCACTTGTAGCTATCACAGCGCTGACTGTGACACTGACCACTCCCTGGTGAAGAGCATGGTCAGGCTTCAGCCAAGGAAGCCGTACCACTCCAAGAGGAAAGGTCATCCTCGGATCAACACTTTCCATACCACTGACCCAGAAAGGACCCAGGAGTTCCTCAACATCCTCTATCAGGCTCTTTCAGACAACAATGCCCAAGGCCAGAGTGCGGTGTCATCTGCGCATCACTATCTATAACTCAGTACTCATTGCATCCGGGAAAAGAGATCTGAGGAATGCTGACTGGTTAGAGGCTTATTGGACTGAAACGGAGTCAGTTACAGCAACCAAGAGGAGAGACCTCAAACTACGAGCAAGTCCCCAGCAAACAAAAACTAGATGCTCTCAGAGCTGCCAGAATCAAGTCTCAGCAGACTGCTCAGCGCTGTGCCAATCAATATTCGTTGAAACTCTGTAAAAGCTTACAATCTACTGCTGAACCCCGGGATGCTAGAGGGATGCAAGAAGGAATTAAAAAAGCAAGGGGCCCAGCAACAACCAAAGCAGCTCCCTTGAAGACAAGGCAGGGGTGATCATCACTGAACCTAGAAAGCAGATGAAAAGGTGGCTGGAGCATTACCTCAAACTCTATGCACCAGAGAATATTGTCACTGAAGAAGCTCTCAACGCCATTCCAGACTTTCCTGTCATGGAGGAGCTGGACAACAAGCCCGCCGCAGGAGAACACAACAAGGCCATTGACTGTCTTGCCAGTGGTAAAGCCCCAGGAAATGATGGCATCCCATCGGAAATCATCAAAAGTGGAAAACCGGCACTGTTGCAGCATCTCCACAGACTTTGGTTTTCTCTGTTTGAAGCAAAGATCTGTGCCTCAAGACATTCATGATGCAAACATAGTCACCTTGTACAAAAACAAGGGAGAATCACAGTGAAAGCAACAATTACTGAGGCATCTCCTTGCTAGGTATTGTGGGGAAGGTCTTTGCTCACATTGCTCTGACCAGATTGCAGACCCTGACGTCATGCATCTATCCTGAGTCTCAGCACGGCTTCAGAGCTGGCAGATCAGCAGTTGACAAGATTTTCCCACTTTGGCAGTTATAGAAGTGTCGCGAGTAGCCCAGACCACTCTCTATTGCCTTCACAGACCTCATCAAGGCCTTTGATCTCGTCAGCAGAGACAGACTCTTCAAACTGCTGTGGAAAATAGGTTGCCCTCCTAGACTCCTGGGCATCATTTCTTCTTTCCACGAGAACATGTACACTTCCATCAGTTACAATGGAGCAACATCAGATGCTTTCAAGATCAGCAGTGGGTTAAAGCAGGGCTCCATCCTGGTGTCAACTATCTTTGGCACATTTTTCTTCATGCTGCTATTGTATGCTTTTGGCAACTCAAATGAGGGTGTCTACCTGTATGCCAGAGCCGATGGCAAGCTGTTCAACTTAGCAAGACTGTGCGCCAAGACCAAAATTCGTAAAGTCCTAGTCCATGAGTTGCTGTTTGCTGATGATGTTGCACTGGCATCCCATACTGAAGTTCATTTGCAACAGCTTGTAAATCAGTTCTCCCAAGCCTGCAAGGAGCTTGGACTGACATTGTCAGGAATACCAAAGTTATTGGCCAGGACATAGAGACTCAACCTTCCATCAAAATTGACAGCCTCACTCTGGAGGTCGTCAACAGCTTCACGTATGTTGGATCAACAACCACCAGCAACCTGTCCCTTGATGCCGAAATAAGCACCAGGATTGCCAAGGCCGCAGCTATCATGTCAAAGTTGAGAAGACAAGGGAGGACCAAAAGCAAATTAAGCAAAAATACAAAGCTTATATAACCAGGCTTGTGTTCTCTGCATCCTCCTGTACAAAGCACAGACAACTTACGCAAACAAAGAAAAGCAACTGAACAGCTGTCACCTCCGCTGCCTCGGACAAATAGTGGACATCTCCCAGCAGCAGAGTGTGTCAAATACAGAAGTACATCAGTGTGCAGGATTCCCCAGCATGTTTGCCCTCAAGTCAGCAGCGACTCCGTTGGCTGGGTCATGCGACAGCTGCATCCCCAGAAAACATGCTGTATGGTAAGCTTGCTATCGGCACGAGATCTGCTATACCAGGATGTCTGCAAGTGGAACCTCAAGTTGACTCGGATCGGAGTTGATGTATGGGAAGTCCTTGCTGCTGATCGGAGCACCTGGAGACAAGCAGTCAGGAAGGGCATGGAAAAAGCAGAGGAAAAAGAAATGACCAGATGGTGGAAAAGAGAGCCCAGCAGAAGGAAAAAGCATCAATCAACCTCGGGTCAATGTTATTCATCTGTGCCAGCTGCGGAGGGATTGCCACTCATGAGTCGGTCTCGACATCCACAACGGACAATGTTCAATCCAGAAATGACATACACCCCGGGCGCAGTAAACTGTCTCTCGAGACAGAAGGATGCCATCATCATCGATTTATGAGACAGTGGGGTTGGCTTGTCTGAGCAGAGGATTATTTTAAGAAACGTAGGAGTGAATGTCCTTTCAAGGAGTAGAAAACAAACGATTCCCATAGCGAAGTAAAGACTAACAAATATCAGAGAGATGAAATAGAAAGGAAAAAAGAATGCCAGAAGTTAAAAGCTGATAGGGGAAAAAGAACGGCAGCAGCTAGAAACCAGCAATGGTGATCTAAGCTGTATGCTAACCCAACTTCAGATGAGAATTGCAGTATCTCCAGGAATTCAGCAAGTGAAGGAAAGGAACAGGCAGTTGAGAACTGAAACAAGCTGCTGAAACAACAGTTCGAAAGGTGGAAGAAAATAAACTTAAAGTTGAAACTGAAGCTGATGGTAAATGCTGCCAGATTCCGTACTGAGAAAATTGAGACATGAAAATTACTGAGTGAAAGAAAACTTAGAGGATGCTGGAATTTCAGTTTGTGTGAAAGTGTGTGAATTTGTGGAAGTTTCCCGACTCTGAATGTTTAAGAGGATGGAGCATTTCTTTTGTCTGAAAGTCCATCTTTGAAAGTGTCTGGTGTAATTGATTTGATTGTCAGTACCACCCACAGTTCTGTGCACAGAGTGAAACGCCATTTAAACCTATGCCATCATGTCTTTAGTGTTAGAAGTATACAGGCGTGTGATGTTTTAAGTTTGTGAACTGTTTTCTCTATGTATGTATACAACATGTATTATTTGTGAGAAACGCGAGTCACATTTTTGGTTTTGGACTGGTTGAAACTTTGTAATTTGCTTTCGGTTCGAGATGTATTCTGTATACTATCATACAGAAATTTGGCAATCTGAGTTCATAACCCAATTCAGGGTTCAATATTTCTACATTACATGGAAGTATGAAAGTGTAAATGTGATTGTTGAGGGTGTTCATTTCAATTTAAGGTTGTGCACCCAGAACGGGGATAAAAAAATCTGTATTACATTTTAAGTTAAAGAACTTGGTACGGATTTATTTTGACTAAAGTTTATTGTGATAGTGTATTTGTTAGTGTGCTAAATATAATCATTTAAATATATGCTTATGCTAATATGTCTATCATCACAGGAAGTTTTTGCAATATCACATAATTCACTTCTCTTGTACAGTCTGTTAACACATGCAAGCTGAAGCAACAACAAGTCTCCATTAAAGCTCTATGTTCATAGAAACATAGATAGCAACATAGAAAATAGGAGCAGGAGTGGGCCATTCGGCTCTACGAGCCTGCTCTGCCATTCATTATGATCTTGGCTGATCATCCAACTCAGTAACCTGTTCCCGCTTTCGCTCCATATCCTTTGATCCCTTTAAACCCAAGAGCTATATCTAATTCCTTCTTGAAAACATACAATGTTTTAGCCTCAACTGCTTTCTGTGGTAGCGAATTCCACAGGTTCTCCACTCTCCAGGTGAAGAAATTTCTCCTCATCTCAGTTCTGAATGGTTTATCCCCGTATCCTTAGACGATGACCCCTGGTTCTGGACTCCCCCACCATCGGAAACATCCTTCCTACATCTACCCTGTCAAGTCCTGTCAGAATTTTATAGGTTTCTATGAGATCCTCCCTCACTCTTCTGAACTCCAGCGAATATAATCCTAACCGGCTCAATCTCTCCTCATATATCAGTCCCACCATCCCAGGAATCAGTCTGGTAAACCATCGCTGCACTCCCTGTATAGCAAGAACATCCTTCCTCAGATAAGAGACCAAAACTGCACACAATATTCCAGATGTGGCCTCACCAAGGCCCTGTATAATTGCAGCAAGACATCCCTACTCCTGTACTCGAATCCTCTCGCTATGAAGGCCAACATACCATTTGCCTTTTTTAACCGCCTGTTGGACCTGCATGCTTACCTTCAGCGACTGGTGTACGAGAACACCCAGGTCTCATTGCATATTCCCCTCTCTCAGTTTATAGCCGTTCAGATAATAACCTGCCTTCCTGTCTTTGCTACCAAAGTGGATAACCTCACATTTATCCACATTATAGTGCATCTGCCATGCATTAGCCCACTCACTCAACGTGTCCAAATCACCCTGAAGCCTCTCTGCATCTTCCTCAGAACTCACCCTCCGACCCAGTTTTGTGTCATCTGCAAATTTGGAGATATTACATTGAGTTCCCTCATCTAAATCATTAATATATATTGTGAATAGCTGCGGTCCTAGCACCGATCCCTGCTGTACCTCACGAGTCACTGCCTGCCATTCGGAAAAAGACCCATTTATCCCTACTCTTTGTTTCCTGTCTGCCAACCAATTTTCTATCCATCGCAATACACTACCCCCAATACCATGCGCTTTAATTTTACATGCTGATCACTCATGTGGGACTTTGTTGAAAGCCTTTTGAAAGTCCAAATAAACCACATCCACTGGCTCCCCCTCATCAACTCTACTAGTTACATCTTTGAAGAATTCTAGTAGATTTGTCAAGCATGATTTCCCTTTTGTAAATCCATGCTGACACTGTCCGATTCTATCACTATTCTCCAAGGGCTCTGCTATAAAATCTTTGATAATGGACTCTAGAATTTTCCCCACTACTGCGTCAGGCTGACTAGTCTATAATTCCCTGCTTTCTCTCTACCTCCCTTTTTAAATAGTGGGGTTACACTAGCTACCCACCAATCTGTAGGAACTGTTCCAGAGTCTATAGAACCAATGCATCCACTATTTCTTTGGCCACTTCTGTAAGTACTCTGGGATGCAGACCATCAGGCCCTGGGGATTTATCGGCCTTCAATCCCATCAATTTCCCCAACACCATTTCTCTACTCATACTGATTTCCTTCAGTTCCTCTCTCTCACTAAACCCTGTGTTCCCCAACATTTCTGGTATGATATTTGTATCCACCTTTGTGAAGATAGAACCAAAGTACGCATTTAGTTGGTCAGCCATTTCTTTGTTCCCCATAATAAATTCCCCTGTTTCTGAATGTAAGGGACCTACATTTGTCTTCACTAATCTTTTTCTCTTCACATACCTATAGAAACTTTTATAGTCAGTTTTTATGTTCCCCGCAAGCTTGTTCTCGTACTCTATTTTCTCCTTCTTAATCAATCCCTTGGTCTTCCTTTGCTGAATTCTAAACTGCTCCCAATCCTCAGGTCTGTTGTTTTTTCTGGCAAATTTATATGCCTCTTCCTTGGATCTAATGCTATCTCTAATTTCCCTCGTAAGCCATGGTTTGGCTACCTTTCCCGTTTTACTTTTGCGCCAGACAGGAAGAAACAATTGTTGCAGTTCATCCATGCGCTCTTTGATTGTTTGCCATTGCCTATCCACTGTCATCCCTTTAAGTAACGTTTCTCAATCCATCATAGCCAACTCACGCCTCGTACCTTCACAGTTTCCTTTACTAAGATTCAGGACCCCAGTCTCAGAATCAACTACGTCACTCTCCATCTTGATGAAGAATTCTATCATATTATGGTCGCTCATCCTCAAGGGGTCTCGCACAACTAGATTGTCAATTATTCCTCTCTCATTACACAATACCCAGTCTAGGATGGCCTGTTCTCTAGTTGATTCCTCAACGTATTGGTCCAGAAAACCATCCCGTATACACTCCAAGAATTCCTCCTCTATGGTATTGTGACTAATTTGATTTGCCCAATCTATATGCAGATTAAATTCACCCATAATTACAGATGTTCCTTTATCGCATGCATCAGTAACTTCCTGTTTAATGTCATTCCCAACATCACCACTCCAGTTTGGGAGTCTATATACAACCCCCAATAACTTTTTTGCCCCTTAGTGTTTCTCAGCTCTACCCATACAAATTCCACATCGTCAGAGCTAATATCTTTCCTCACTATTGCGTTAATTTCCTCTTTAACCAGCAATGCAACTCCACCACCTTTTGCTTTTTTTCTGTCCTTCCTAAATACGGAATACCTCTGGATGTTCATTTACCATCCCTGGTCACCTTGCAGCCATGTCTTTGTAATCCGACTATATCATACCCATTTACATCTATTTGCGCAATTAATTCATCCACTTTATTGCGACTGCTCCGTGCGTTAAGACACAAAGCCTTAAGGCTTGTCTTTTTAAATTACTTGGCCCCTTCCCACTATTTTTCATTGTGGCCCTGTTTGATTTCTGGCCCTTGATTTCTCTGCCTATCACTTTTCTTATTCCCCTTACTGTCTTTTGTTCTCGTCTTTGATTCCCCCCTCCTCTGACTCCTTGCAAAGGTTCCCATCCCCCTGCCAATTTAATTTAAACTTTCCCCAACCACTCTAGCAAATACTCCCCCAGGACATCAGTCCCAGTCCAGCCCAGGTGTAACCCGTCCAGTTTGTACTAGTCCCACCTCCCTTAGAACCGGTGCCAATGTCCCAGGAATCTAAAACCCTCCCCCTCACACCATCTCTTCAGCTACATATTCATCCAATATATCCTGCTATTTCTACTCTGACTAGCACGTGGCACTGGTAGTAATCTTGAGATCACTACCTTTGAGGTTCCACTTTTCAACTTACTTCCTAACTCCCTATATTCTGCTTTTAGGACCTCATCCTTTATTTTTACCTACGTCGTCTGTACCATTGGCTGTTCACCCTCCCCCTTCAGAATGTCCTGTAACCGCTCTGAGACATCCTTGATCCTAGCACCAGGGAGGCAACATACCATCCTGGAGTCTCTTTTGCAGCCACAAAAACGCCTATCTAATTCCCCTTACGATTGAATCCCTATAACTATTACATTCCCACACTTTTTACTCCTCCCCTGTGCAGCAGAGCCAACTGTGGTGCAACGAACTGGGCTGTTGCTGCATTCCCTAGAGGTCATTCCCCCCAACAGTATCCAAAGCAGTATATCTGTTTTGCAGGGGAATAGCCACAGGAGATTCCTGCACAGCCTGCCTAGTCCTCTTGCTCTGCCTGGTGGTCACCCATTCCCTTCCTGCCCGTGAAGTCTGAGCCTGCAGTGTGACCACCTCTCTATACGTGCTATCCACGATAATCTCCGTCTCATGGATGCTCCACAGTGTCCGAAACCTGGGCTTCCAGGAGCGGCAGCTGGAGACACTTCCTGCACACATGCTGGTTTTGGGCACTGGAATTGTTCCCGGCTTCCCACATAGAGCACGAGAAGCACACCACGGCTTTGAGCTCTCCTGTCATGACTTAACCCTTTAAATTAAACCTTTTGGAAGATCTTAATATCAGATAATAATCAACCTCTATGCCTGCCCTTAAGCTTCATATGTATTCATCTAGAAAGAGATAATTCCATATGGTGACAGCAATATTGAATCGATAGCAGTGATCAGTAGCTGAAAATGACAGTTCAAGTCAGCAACCCTACCCGATGCACTGTGATAGCTCTCACATCAGGACAGCAACAGTGTGAGTCGAGATCAAAGGTGATTTGGTCGCACTCCGTGTTTTGCGCCAAGCCAGCAAGACAAAAATCAACGGTACTTCCAGCCGCAGAAATCAGTGCAGCACTGGATCCTGGCATGGATTCCTTTCCACCACCTCCGCACCTGTGCACCATTAGCCAACCCCAATGCCAGGGCCCCTCCCGCCTACAAGCTCACAAGCCCACGCTGCAGCAACACAGCTCTGGGCATAGTTCCTGCTCGGTTCTGTAGACATTGCAGCTTGCTGCAACTTTTAAAGCAAGGTTTGCTTCTCAGGGTGAGAAAAGAATAGAAGGCTTAGGCTATGGCAGCCAGATTTCCAGAGATGTCCCAGGCGAGTTCAAACTATTTAAGCAGAGGATTGAACTACGCTCCCTAGACCATGAGTTTGTGGATGCAGAAAAGCAGACTACAAAATTACGATCACCATAGGAAACAAAGCTCTGCACAGAATCAATATCTCTGGTTTATCTAATGCTGACCAGAAGGACCCATCAAAGCTACGGGCAACATTAGAAAAATAGCTTAAGATTAAAGTCAATTTCAGAGTACACCGCCCAGAACTCATGTGGTATAGACAGAAAGCCGACATGAGCTTGGATGGCTTTGTTAACCAATGCAGAGAGAAAACACAAGAATGGGACTTCTCTGATGCTGAACGCTTGGAGCAAATTATGGAGTTGGTTCATTGCTCCTGAGGCGTTCCAGAAAGACCTCTTGGAAAAGCCCAAGGAACACGTCGTGAAGAGCATACTATAGAACAGAAGCAGATACAAGGCAACTATCGCAGGAAGGAACAGTGTTTGCAAGCCTTCGGGTCCGTAACGCCTGTCTGTACAATATCCAAGGCTCCAGGCAGAACAAGGCATGCAGTAACTGCGGGCTCTTCCACCAACTACGTATAGCTCTCACAGATGCCCGGCATACTCAGACATGTGCAAGACATGCAGGCTTAGAGGGCACTGGGTCAAACTTTGCAGAAGGTCCAGCAGCAAGAACACGGGGAGAAACCAGAGCAGGAAGTGCTCAAACTGTAGAAGTGCGCCACCCAGAGGTGAAGGGAGATGAGACACTTCCAGGAATCACCAAAAGCACAGATGCATCCATGAAATGGGGGAATGCCCAACCCCCAAAATGGATGAGATTGATCAAGATGAAGAACCACAGCTGAACAGCTATTTCAACGATCACCTTAGTGGAACAAGTCCATTCCGTTAACAAAACAAAAGCTTTTGCAACATTCCAGATCGTCTGCCCCAATAAGGCTGGACAGCATCGACTGAGAGTAAAGATTGACACAGATGCAAGTACCAACACTACCTTTCCACATTCTCAAGGACACGTACCACGAAGCATGGAAATCTGTGGTCCAACCCACAAGCGTAAAGCTTATGGCATAGAATGGCTCGACAATAAAGGGCCTGGGTTCCCTAGACCTGGAATGCAGGCACAAAGAGTCAACATAGTCTACTCAGATATTCTACATGGTGGATGCATCAGGACCAGCAGTAGCAAGGCTGTCGACATCCAACACATTTAACATGGTCACCATCCATGAGCTGACCCAGTCAGAAGACCACAGCATTCAAAACAAGTGCACACCCATTTGATCAGTACAAAACCTCCAGAAGTTGTACTGAAACTAATTTGACACAGTTGGGAATTTCCACGGGAACACAGTCCTACACCCTAAACAAGGTGCAACGCCATCAATCGACCTGCCGCAAAAATGCAGTGTGCACATTCAAGAAAAGTTGAAGATTGAACTGGATGGACCCTCAGGATGGTGGCAGAGTGTTGTGGCTTCTTCTTGTCTCTGCAATCTACTAGGAGGTCACTGTGGAGGAGCAGGTGGCCCAAGTGCCCATGAGGCGGTCATCGAGGCTCAGGGCCTCAATCTGGCCTCGGTCGCCCCTCCACCGTCACAGCTGGGAGCTGGGAAAGAAGCTCTGACGTGAGCTGGATGGCGACCACGAGCGCAGGGTCAGCCTGGAGGACGCTGACATCGAGGAGGCCGTGCAGGCAGCGGGCTGGCCTGCTCGCCAGGGTCGCAACACCAACCCCCCCCCCACATTGCACCACCTTCGCACCGCCTTCCCCCCTCGCACCACCACCCCACCTTCTCTCCACCCCCCTCGCACCACCTTTCCCTCTCATCCCCTCCGCACCCCCACCCCCTTCCCCCCTCGCAGTTGACTGTAACACGGTACCAAACAGCACGACAAAAAAAGGAAAGTACCAGCCCTTCGTTTTGCAAGCTGGAACATCAGAACTATGTGTCCTGGCCTGTCGGAAGACCTTACACAAATCAACGACTCTCGGAAGACCGCCATCATTAACAACGAGTTTGGGAGACTCAATGTAGACATTGCAGCACTTCAGGAGACACGCCTCCCTGCAAGCGGACCTCTAAGAGAGCAAGACTACACCTTCTACTGGCAGGGTAGGGATCCTGAAGAACCAAGACAGCATGGAGTGAGCTTCGCCATCAGAAACTCTTTGCTCAGCATGATAGAGCCACCCTCAAATGGCTCGGAACGCATACCGTCCATCCGACTGCTCAACGCCTCTGGTCCAGTACACCTACTTAGCATCTATGCTCCAACACTCTGCTCCCCACCTGAGGTTAAAGACCAGTTCTATGAGGAACTTCATAATATAGTTAGTAACATTCCTAATACCAAACATTTGTTTCTGCTGGGGGACTTTAACGCCAGGATTGGGGCCGTCCAAGACTCATGCCCCTCCTGCCTTGGGCGCTATGGCATTGGAAGGATGAGTGAGAATGGACAGAGACTGCTGGAGTGGTGTACCTATCACAACCTCTGCATCACCAACTCGTTCTTTCATCCTAAACCCTGTCACCAGGTTTCATGGAGGCACCCAAAATCACGTCATTGTCACCAGCTGGGCCTCATCGTCACAAGGTGAGCCTCTATAAACAGTGTCCAAATCACACGCAGCTTCCACAGTGCGGACTGTGACATCGACCACTCCCTGGTGTGCAGCAAAGTTAGTCTCAAACCAAAGAAGCTGCAACACTCCAAGCAGAAGGGCCGCCCGCACATCAACACTAACAAAATTTCTTATCCACAGCTGTTACATAAGTTTCTAAATTCAATTGAAAAAGCCTTTCAAAACACTCCTGCAGGGGATGCAGAGACCAAGTGGGCCCACATCAGAGACACCATCTATGACTCAGCAATAACCAACTTTGGCAAACATGAGAAGCAGAATGCAGACTGGTTTCAATCTCACTTTGAAGAGCTGGAACCTGTCATGGCCACTAAGCGCATTGCACTGTTGAACTAGAAGAAAGCCCCCAGCGAGTTAACATCCGTAGCACTTAAAGTAGCCGGAAGAGCGCTGCACAAAGAAAAGCCAGGCGCTGTGCAAATGACTACTGGCAACACCAATGCAGTCGTATTCAGCTGGCCTCTGACACCAGAAACATTACAGGAATGTATGATAGCATTAAGAGAGCTTTTGAACCAACCATCAAGAAGATCGCCCCCCCCCACCTCACCCGACCCCCAAGTCTAAATCAGGGTACATGATCGCTGACCAACACAAGCAAATGGACGGCTGGGTGCAGCAGTACCTAGAACTGTACTCCAGGGAAAATGTGGTCACTCAGACCACCCTCAATGCTGCCAGTCATGGATGAGCTGGACCCACTACCAACAAAATCGGAACTCAGTGATGCCATTGATTCTCTAGCCAGAGGAAAAGCCCCTGGAAAGGACAGCATTACCCCTGAAATAATCAAGAGTGCCAAGCTTGCTATACTCTCAGCACTCCATGAACTGCTTTGCCTGTGCTGGGATAAGGGAGCAGTGCCACTGGACATGCGCAATGCCAATATCATCACCCTCTATAAGAACAAGGGTGACCACGGTGACTGCAACAACTACCGTGGAATCTCCCTGCTCAGCATCGTGGGGAAAGTCTTCGCTTGAGTCGCTTTAAACAGACTCCAGAAGCTGGCTGAGCATGTCTACCCTGAGGCACAATCCGCCATTGACATGCTGTTCTCCCTTCTGCCAGCTACAGGAGAAATGCCGCGAACAACAGATGCCCCTCTACGTTGCTTTCATTGATCTCACCAAAGCCTTTGACCTCATCAGCAGACGTGGTCTCTTCAGAATACTAGCAAAGATCGGATGTCCACCAAAGCTACTAAGTATCATCACCACATTCCATGACAATATGAAAGGCACAATTCAGCATAGCAGTGCCTCATCAGAGCCCTTTCCTATCCTGAGTGGCGTGAAACAGGGCTGTGTTCTTGCACCTACACTGTTTGGGATCTTTTTCTCACTGCTGCTCTCACATGCGTTCAAGTCTTCAGAAGAAGGAATTTTCCTCCACACAAGATCTGGTGGCAGGTTGTTCAACTTTGCCCGTCTAAGAGCAAAGACCAAATGGAAACTCCTCATCAGGGAACTCCTCTTTGCTGATGATGCTGCATTAACATCCCACACAGAAGACTGTATGCAGAGACTCATCGACAGGATTGCAGCTGCCTGCAACGAATTTGGCCTAACCATCAGCCTCAAGAAAACGAACATCATGGGACAGGATGTCAGAAATGCTCCATCCATCAATATCGGGGACCACGCTCTGGAAATGGTTCAAGAGTTCACCTACCTAGGCTCAACTATCACCAGTAACCTGTCTCTCAATGCAGAAATCAACAAGCGCATGGGAAAGGCATTCGCTGCTATGTCTAGACTGGCCAAGAGGGTGTGGGAAAATGGCGCACTGACAAGGAACACAACAGTCCGAGTGTTTCAAGCCTATGTCCTCAGTACATTGCTCTACGGCAGTGAGGCCTGGACAATGTAGGCCAGCCAAGAGCGACGTCTCAACTCATTCCATCTTCACTGCCTCCGGAGAATCCTTGGCATCAGGTGGCAGGACTATATCTCCAACACAGAAGTCCTCGAGGCGGCCAACATCCCCAGCATATACACGCTACTGAGCCAGCAGCGCTTGAGATGGCTTGGCCATGTGAGCCGCATGGAAGATGGCAGGATCCGCAAGGATGCATTGTACAGCGAGCTCGTCACTGGTATCAGACCCACCGGCCGTCCATGTCTCCGCTCTAAAGACGTCTGCAAACGCGACATGAAGTCCTGTGACATTGACCTCGTGGGAGTCAGTTGCCAGTGATCGTCAGAGCTGGCAGACAGCCATAAAGGCGGGACTAAAGAGTGGCGAGTCGAAGAGACTTCGCAGTTGGCAGGAAAAAAGACAGAAGCGCAAGGAGACAGCCAACTGTGTAACAACCCCGAAAACCAATTTTATCTGCAGCGCCTGTGGAAGAGCCTGTCACTCTAGAATTGGCCTTTATAGCCACTTCAGGCGCTGCTTCACAAACCACTGACCACCTCTAGGCGCTTACCCATTGTCTCTCGAGACAAGAAGGCCAAAGAAGAAGAACTAGATGGAATGATAAACAAGGCATCATTCGATGAGTGCAACATCACATGGACTACCACAATCAAGAAGAAAGGTTCAATTCAACTATGTTTACACCCAAAGAGGCTAAACCAAGCCTTACCGAGATATCCTCACAAAGATACCAATGCTAGAAGAGTTAAATCCAACGTTCAGTGGTGCTAAACACTTTTCCAAATTCGACACAAAAAACAAGATATTGGTCCGTTCACCTGTCAAGAGAGTTGCACGAGCTAACAATGTTCAGAACTCCTTTTGACAAATACTGTTTCCTCTGTTTACCATTTGGGCTGTCGGTCAGTCAGAATATATTTCAACAGCATATGGACCAGATAACAGAGCGAGCCTTAGTCTGTATGTTTATTGTGGATGACACCGCCATAGCAGGACGTACAGAAGAGCATGACAGAAACCTACACTTGTTAATGGAGACCACCAGACATATAGGTTTGGTTTTCAACAGCAAAAAGTACTCCATTAAGGCAGATCACAAAAATGTTTTTCCTGTCACTTACTCAAGCTCAGGTATCCTCCCTAATCCCAGGAAGATCAAAGACATCCAGTCAATGCCAACACCACAGTACAAGGACAACCTCCAAAAGGTATCTAGGTCTATTCAACTTCCTTCATATATACATACCGAGCTTCTTGGAGAAGCCATCTCTACCAAGAGAATTGCTGAAGAAAGACAAGCTATTCCTCTGACAGGACAATCACCAACATGCATTCAAAGTGTTGAAACAAGCACCTTCAACAAAGTCATGTCTTCAATAATATGACACTTGGAAGGCAACAACATTAGAAGTGGACGCATCACAGGAAGGTCTCAGAGGATGTCTTCAAGCCGACAAGCCTGTCGCATTTGGTTCAAAAGGTCTGTCACTAGCACAAGCAAATTACTCCAATATCAAACGAAAAACTCTCGCTCTTGTCTTTGGGATCACCAGGTTCCACACATACTTATTGAGGAAAGAGTTCACGGTCGAGACAGATCATAAGCTGCTGGAAATGATCTGGAGAAACCCACTCATGACTGCACCACCTTGACTCCAAAAATTACTCATCAAGATTCAGGGCTACAACTGCGATGTCAGATAAAAAACGGGTAGTCAGAAGGTCCTAATCAGACACTTTAAGAAGACTGCCCAACCCTGGGAAGGCGCAAGACGTACCACTCAACTTCCAAGTGGATGAAGTCTTTGCAAGCTTGGAGGATGTCTAGAACAGGAACTCCAGAGGGAGACTTCTCAAGACCCCACATTCTGAGCTCTATGACAGATTGTTGTAGAGGGTTGACCCGAGTCTCTATGACTCTATGACAATTCAGGAGATCCCTACGGATCTGAGAATGTATTAGCCAGTTGAGACAAAATTGGTACATCGAATAGAGTATTATTCAAAGGATGCCAAATCGGTTGTCCTTCACCTTCCATTTATAGTGCAGGCGGCCACTTCATCCATGCCCTGGCAGATTCAGTTGAGTGCTATTAACTGTCTTTGAGGGAGGTCAAATACAGGGTCAGTGATGAAGCGTTGGTTCCTTATACTGCAGGCGTCCCACAATGCTGTCCATCTGGATAGTCGGTTTTAAGCACTTCCTTGTTAGGTTTGTCAAGTCTTGCGAATGAGCATATTGGTGTTGCTCATGACTTTTTCATCTCACAGAGCACAATGGCATTGCGGCAAATGGCAGCTGGGGCAATGCGGGACAGCACCAGGAGCCACTCAGCTGGAGTGGACTGAAGCGTCCCTGATACCATCCTCAAGGCAGCGTTTAGTTGCATGTCCACGATCTTCGTGTGGCAGCTGCAGAACCATGAGGCAGAGCAGTATTCTGCAGCAGAATAGACTAGGGCCACTGTTGTGATACGATGTGTTCTGGCTATGTTCTCCCATGACATTCCAACAAGTTTCCAAACCAGGTTCACCCTGGTGTTTACTGTTTGGGTGGTGCCGATGAGATGAGGCCAGTAGGTAGAGACCTGTACAGGGTGATTAGATTAGATTAGAGATACAGCACTGAAACAGGCCCTTCGGCCCACCGAGTCTGTGCCGAACATCAACCACCCATTTATACTAATCCTACACTAATCCCATATTCCTACCAAACATCCCCACCTGTCCCTATATTTCCCTACCACCTACCTATACTAGTGACAATTTATAATGGCCAATTTACCTATCAACCTGCAAGTCTTTTGGCTTGTGGGAGGAAACCGGAGCACCCGGAGAAAACCCACGCAGACACAGGGAGAACTTGCAAACTCCACACAGGCAGTACCCGGAATCGAACCCGGGTCCCTGGAGCTGTGAGGCTGCGGTGCTAACCACTGCACCACTGTGCCGCCCTTGGTGACATCCAAGTATTCTGGATGGCAGCCATGGGTAACGCGCCTTCAACAGCAGGAAAATTGAGCTCTTTCCCAACAGTATTTTAGTTCAGATGGAATGCCGACACAAGTGTCTTCCCTAGACTGGGGGCAGAGATGCCAGATCCAGGGGCAGTATTACATTAAGTCCAGTTCGGTTGCGAGCATCCAAGTTGCTTCCTCGAGCATTGATGCCTGCATCAGAGGTGTTATGTCAACAGCATAGACAAACCGCTGGGATTTGGTGCTGGGCATGCTCACCGTATAGATGTTGAAAAAGGCCCGTGCGAGCAGCAACCTTTGGGGCAGACCATTGTTGAGCGTCCCTATCCAGCTGCTCGTTATCAAGATAGACATGGAACTGGGGGCTGCACGTTCGAGTGTCGATAAGCCGAAAGGTTTTCTGGCATTGATTGTTTATTGAAAGCTTCAGTAGCAGTCCTTCTTGCCAGGTAGACTTGTCGATGGCATACGACACAATGAAAGTAGCTCCAGTCTTCTGCTGCTTCTGGAAGCCTGCCTGAATGTTGGTAGTGAGTGCAAGGTACTGGTGAGAGCAGCTTCTTCCTTCTCTGAAGTCCACCTGCCTGTTGGGAGGGTGACTTCTAAAATAGGTTTTATCCAGTTAAGGATGAGTCATTCGACCACCTTGTAGACTGTAGACAGAAGAATGATGGGTTGGTAGCTTTTGTATCATATGCTGGTTTTCCTGCTTTTAGCATGGCAATGATTTTGGAATGACACCAGACTTCTGGGATTATCCCAGTGTTAAAGATGTCGAAGGCAAGTTTAGTAAACCACATCAATCCTTTTGGGCCTTGGTTCTTGAGGAATTCTGGATGGACACCATCGATCTTGGTGGCCTTCCCAGACTTGGTGCCTGTCAACACTGTGTCCGCCTCTTTGGTGGTGACGGTTGCCAGTATGGTTGCTTGTGGAGCAGCTTTTTGCAAAGACAGCTTCAGCAGCTTTTTCACTGTGCGTTTGCTTTCAGTGGTGCTCATTGCCTTTCAGTTGGTTAGGAAACAAGGCCGTAATTTCATCTGAACTTTGGCGCCTCCTGTCAGTGAGCGCCAGCAAGCCAAGTTCCAGGGTTTCCTGCTGGAATGCGAGAATCCAGGCTTTCAGTGGTTTCTCACCATCACGTTAATCTGCCTTTGTCTAGGGAATCCACGAGTGCTGTGGCTGTATCTGGGCCTTCAGTGACATTAAACTCTTGTCAGCAATCTCTTCCTCTCAACTAGGGAATTAATGACAACCCACACGTGGTCTCCCTGTGTATGTTAGTTTACAGAGAACTTGCTAACTAAAGTCATTAAGATGACCGAAAGTCTGAAAGAGACTTGCCTGTCTGAAAAGCACGAAACATCAAACATGTCTCTAATGTAAAAGCATTGTGTAAAACTACCAAGACTAGGCATCATTTGTTTCTGAAATTGGAACTGTATATCAATTTAATGTGAGTTGTTGTTTCAAGCATTCAAGACGTTTACCTGAAGTTTAAGGAGATAATCAAATTTTAGTTTAATTAAAAGAAACTGGTGGAAAGCAGTCTAGGTGGTTCCAGTGTATTAAGGAAGAAAGTTATGGGGGAATAAAACTGAACATTGACAAAAGCTGTCAGTCTAACAATACTGCTATTTGGATTTGGGATAATTTTGAAATGATAAAACGTCAGGTTCAATATAACAGGTTATTTGGGGAAAATAAAGGGTTACCTGAAATAAAGAATCAACGAACAGAATGTGTGAATATCTAGGACCAAGTCAGAACGTTTAATGTGTTTTCTATCTCTAATATAATATTGGACAGTAAAGTTCTTCTCGGGCTCATGAATGAGAAAGAATGGTAATTAATAGGATGTGTAAAATGGAATGAGAGGATGTGAGGAAGGATAGAAGATAGAAACAAGAAAATAATGCCTCCAAATCGGAATTTTTTCGAAAATCATTTGCTTAGTTGAATTGGAATAAATCACCTGGGTGCAAATTCAGCAAAAGATATCAATTTGGTATCAATGTTCTTAGAACCAGGTGAGAATGGGTCTAGGGGTTCCCTCTCAGCCTTTGCCTAGTTTAACCGTAACAGGGTTTAATTTTAGAAACACTGTGTTTTTGGCTCCACCTTAGCGAATCCTTGTTCACTGCTCCAATTGTAAGACAAAGAAATCAAACAGACTTCTAGATTTAAACAAGAAAAGTAGAATTTTATTAATCTTAAACTCTAGTCCAGTTAACGACTACGAATATGCGACACGACCACACTAGGGTGCATACGCAATAAACACACATGCAGATAGAGACAGAAAAGGTAGAAGGAATAAAGGGGAAAAAATTGAGGCAATATCTGGTAGTTACAATCCTTTAATTTCAGTGTGGAGTCTTTGGTTGCCGGTAAGTCTTGCAATTCATTGGAATTGGCCGTCCATGTCTCCGCTATAAAGACGTCTGCAAACGCGACATGAAATCGTGTGACATTGATCACAAGTCGTGGGAGTCAGTTGCCAGCATTCGCCAGAGCTGGCGGGCAGCCATAAAGACAGGGCTAAATTGTGGCGAGTCGAAGAGACTTAGTAGTTGGCAGGAAAAAAGACAGAGGCGCAAGGGGAGAGCCAACTGTGCAACAGCCCCGACAAACAAATTTCTCTGCAGCACCTGTGGAAGAGCCTGTCACTCCAAAATTGGCCTTTATAGCCACTCCAGGCGCTGCTTCACAAACCACTGACCACCTCCAGGCGCGTATCCATTGTCTCTCGAGATAAGGAGGCCCAAAAGAAAAAAAGAAAGAAGTCTTGCAATTCATTGGGGCCCAGTTCACGCTTCAACTTGTTCCGATGGTGGGAGTCTTTTCTCTCTTGAGGTTTACATGACTTCCGTGGGTCCGGTGGCTTGGGAGAAGGTGAGAGAGAGAACCAGGAGAGAGGCTTTCTTGTTCCAGGTTCCAGTTCAAACAGCCTTCTGATTCTTTCTTTGTGGCACAATTCAAAAAACCCCAGAATAAAAGCAAAATACTGCGGATGCTGGAAATCTGAAATAAAATCAAGAAATGCTGGAACCACTCAGCAGGTCTGGTAGCATCTGTGGAAAGAGAAGCTTTTCCACAGATGCTGCCAGACCTGCTGAGTGGTTCCAACATCTCTTGTTTTTATTTCAAAAAACCCCAGGTTGCCTAGCAGGTTAGTCATGTGACTATCTCCTTATTTGGAACAGTCTCTCCTGCGAGGTTTGTTGTTTGCACCTTAGCACTCTCTGGAATGTGCTTTCTTACACCTTTAATGTCTGGTGATCAAAATCCATTTGGGTTAATTGGAGCAGGGAATAGCCTTTTGTCTCCACAAGCAGCGTCTCTTAGTATGCAAATGTCCTTCCAGCCCAGTGTCTGGTGATCTTCCCCTTTATTCCTTCTACCTTTTCTTCACTCCAGCAACAGTTTAAAATCAATGTTCATATGACAAAATTCCTCATTCATGCAGGTGGGGGTCTGCATGACAACGTATATTCTTGTGAAAGCCAGGAAAGTGGAGGTGAGACTAGTAATTTGATACCTTTCTCTTGGAGGCCTATGAACTTTTTAAGAAAACCGCATTTGGTAGTCTGGTCACTAGCCGAGACATCAGGACTAAGCACGCAGACACCCCTCCCATGCCCTCTGCTCCCTCCCCCACTCCTGCCCCCGATTCCTTTGATAAGATCACCTGAAAGTCCAAGTTTGTATCAGGTGACAAGTATTGGGATACTGATGTGTGTGTGCAGATGTGATTTGTTACATGAAGCAACTAACATGACAACAGCACAGCATGAAATGGTTAATGTGGTTCAAGAAAGTGAGACAACTTTTTAAATCATCAAGGCACTGACACACAGTCCATCGAGAAACTGACTTTGAAAGAAGCAGGATAAACTTCAATTGGGGAATCCCCCCACCCCCTCACACCCCCTTCCCAGCTCCACCCTCGCACCATCTTCCCCTCACACCCCCTTCCCCTGCACCCCCTCCCCTACCCCCCTGCAAACCCCTTCCCAGCTCCCCCTCGTACCCCCTTCCTTCCATCCCTTCCCACCGCACCCTTGCCCTTCACACCCCCTCCCCCCCCGCCTCACCCCCTTCCCCCCCACCGGCATCCACCTACCCGAGCAGGGGCCCTAACAATAATATAAAAGCAAAATACTGCGGATGCTGGAAATCTGAAACAAAAACAAGAAATGCTGGAATCACTCAGCAGGTCTGGCAGCATCTGTGGAAAGAGAAGCAGAGTTAACGTTTCAGGTCAGTGACCCTTCTTCGGAACCCTAACAACCCCACTGTCTCGTGGGCATCTCGGGAGAGACCAAGGCTAAGGGAGTAAACCCTAACAGAAAATCCGGAGCGGAACCCCGAAGGCGGTCATGTGTCACCTTTGGCATGTTTCCGGCAGTTCCTGCAGCCATACCGGTGCCAAACGTCGTGCTCTGCACTCCTTTGGACCCCACCAGAAAGGCCGAGAGGGGGGGTTTTGACGCTTGGGCAACTCACAACCTCCATACATCCGCCCAGGCATGCGCCATGGAGAAGTCACTCCATTGTCGCCTCACAGCGGCCAAAACGACATGGAAGGCAGCAGTTACGGGTTATAAGCCCAGCTCAATTAGTGTAGAGATTGGGCGCCACGGGTTGCCTTTGTTGGTGGGAGAGGTCATCGCATCTCACTGGACAGCTACCACCCGCCTCAAACTGGGCAGCCCCCGGTCAGTAAGGTTCTGGCCCACCACAGTCCACCTGCTTCAATGGGTGCTTGGGGCTCAGGGTCATTGCCCGAAAAGTGGACTGCAACACTGCACCAAACAACTTGACAAAAAAAGGAAAGAAGGTTCCAGCTTGCAAAATGAAGGGCTGTAACGTCAGAACTATGTGTCCTGACCTGTCGGAAGACCTGACACAAATCAGTGATTCTCGGAAGACCGCCATCATTAACAACGAGCTCAGCAGACACAATGTGGACATTGCAGCACTTCAGGAGACACGCCTCCCTGCGAGCGGACCTCTAAGAGAGCAAGAATACACCTTCTACTGGCAGGGTAGGGATCCTGAAGAACCAAGACAGCATGCAGTGGGCTTCGCCATAGAAACTCTTTGCTCAGCATGATAGAGCCACCCTCAAATGGCTCGGAATGCATACTGTCCATCTGACTGTTCACCGCCTCTGGTCCAGTACACCTACTCAGCATCTATGCTCCAACACTCTGTTCCCCGTCTGAAGCTAAAGACCAGTTCTACGAGGAACTCCATAATATCATTTGTAGCATCCCCAATACTGAACACCTGTTCCTGCTGGGGGATTTTAATGCCAGGGTTGGGGCCGACCATGACTCATGGCCCTCCTGCCTTGGGCTCTATGGCATTGGAAGGATGAATGAGAATGGACAGAGACTGCTGGAGTTGTGTACCTATCATAACCTCTGCATCACCAACTCGTTCTTTCACACTAAACCCTGTCACCAGGTTTCTTGGAGGCACCCAAGATCATGTCGTTGGCACCAGCTGGACCTCATCGTCACAAGGCGAGCCTCTTTAAACAGTGTCCAAATCACACGCAGCTTCCGCAGTGCGGACTGCGACACCAACCATTCCCTGGTGTGCAGCAAGGTTAGACTCAAACCAAAGAAGCTGCATCACTCCAAGCAGAAGGGCCACCCGCGCATCAACACTAGCAGAATCTCTCATCCACAGCAGTTACATAGATTTCTGAATTCACTTGAAAAAGCCCTTTAGAACACTCCTGCAGGGGATGCAGAGACCACGTGGGCCCACATCAGAGACGCCATCTATGACTCAGCAATGACCACCTATGGCAAACGTGTGAAGCGGAATGTAGACTGGTTTCAATCTCACTTTGAAGAGCTGAAACCTGTCATAGTCACTAAGCGCATTGCACTGCTGGACTACAAGAAAGCCCCCAGCGAGTTAACATCCGTAGCACTTAAAGCAGCCAGAAGTGCTGCACAAAGAACAGTCAGGTGCTGCACAAATGACTACTGGCAACACCTATGCAGTCAGATTCAGCTGGCCTCTGACACCAGAATGATCAGAGGAATGTATGATGGCATCAAGAGAGCTTTTGGGCCAACCATCAAGAAGATCACCCCCCTCAAATCTAAATCAGGGGACACAATCACTGACCAACGCAAGCAAATGAACTGCAGGATGGAGCACTACCTAGAACTATACTCCAGGGTAAATGTTTTCACTGAAACCGCCCTCAATGCAGCCCAGTCTCTGCCAGTCATGGACAAGCTGGACGTACAGCCAACAAAATCGGAACTCAGTGATGCCACTGATTCTCTAGCCAGCAGAAAAGCCCCTGGGAAGAAAGGCATTACCCCTGAAATAATCAAGAGTGCCAAGCCTGCTATACTTTCAACACTCCATGAACTGCTTTGCCTGTGCTGGGACGAGGGAGCAGTACCACATTACATGCGCGATGCCAATATCATCACCCTCTATAAGAACAAGGGTGACCGCGGTGACTGCAACAACTCCCGTGGAATCTCCCTGCTCAGCATAGTGGGGAAAGTTTTCGCTCGAGTCGCTTTAAACAGACTCCAGTAGCTGGCTGAGCGTGTCTATCCTGAGGCACAGTGTGGCTTTCGAGCAGAGAGATCCACCATTGACATGCTGTTCTGCCTTCGCCAGCTACAAGAGAAATGCCGTGAACAACAGATGCCCCTCTACGTTGCTTTCATTGATCTCACCAAAGCCTTTGACCTCGTCAACAGACGTGGTCTCTTCAGACTACTAGCAAAGATCGGATGTCCACCAAAGCTATGAAGTATCATCACCTCATTCCATGACAATATGAAAGGCGCAATTCAGCATAGTGGCGCCTCATCAGACCCATTTCCTATCCTGAGTGGCGTGAAACAGAGCTGTGTTCTCGCACCTACACTGTTTGGAATCTTCTTCTCCCTGCTGCTCTCACATGCATTCAAGTCTTAAGAAGAAGGAATTTTCCTCCACACAAGATCTGGTGGCAGGTTGTTCAACCTTGCCCATCTAAGAGCGAAAACCAAAGTACGGAAAGTCCTCATCAGGGAACTCCTCTTTGCTGACGATGCTGCATTAACATCTCACACTGAAGAGTGCCTGCAGAAACTCATTGACAGGATTGCGGCTGCCTGCAATGAATTTGGCCGAACCATCAGCCTCAAGAAAACGAACATCATGGGACAGGACGTCAGAAATGCTCCATCCATCAATATTGGTGACCACGCTCTGGAAGTGGTTCAAGAGTTCACCTACCTAGGCTCAACTATCACCAGTAACCTGTCTCTCGATGCAGAAATCAACAAGCGCATGGGAAAGGCTTCCACTGCTATGTCTAGACTGGCCAAGAGAGTGTGGGAAAATGGCGCACTGACACGGAACTTAAAAGTCCGAGTGTATCAAGCCTGTGTCCTCAGTACCTTGCTCTACGGCAGCGAGGCCTGGACAACGTATGCCAGCCAAGAGCGACGTCTCAATTCATTCCATCTTCGCTGCCTCCGGAGTATCCTTGGCATCAGGTGGCAGGACCGTATCTCCAACACAGAAGTCCTCGAGGCAGCCAACATCCCCAGCATATACACCCTACTGAGCCAGCAGCGCTTGAGATGGCTTGGCCATGTGAGCCGCATGGAAGATGGCAGGATCCCCAAGGACACATTGTACAGCGAGCTCGTCACTGGTATCAGACCCACCAGCCATCCATGTCTCCACTTTAAAGACCCCTGCAAACGCGACATGAAGTCCATGACATTGATCACAAGGGCCCATTCATAATCACACTTTATGTAACATATCTCACAACAGTTCCACAGTGGCGCAGTGGTAAGCACCGCAGCCTCACAGCTCCAGCGACCCGGGTTCAATTCTGGGTACTGCCTGTGCGGAGTTTGCAAGTTCTCCCTGTGACCGCGTGGGTTTTCGCCGGACGCTTTGGTTTCCTCCCATAGCCAAAGACTTGCAGGTTGATAGGTAAATTGGCCATTATAAATTGCCCCTAGTGTAGGTAGGTGGTCAGGGAAGGTGGGGATGTGGTAGGAATATGGGATTAGTGTCGGATTAGTATAAATGGGTGGTTGATGGTCGGCACAGACTCGGTGGGCCAAAGGGCCTGTTTCAGTGCTGTATCTCTAAATAAATAAATTTCACTTCTCCATAATGGAAAATCGTTAAAAAAAACTGCAACCTCAAAAACAACTTTAATATATCGCACCTTTAACATAATCAAATGTTCCAAGGTGCTTCATAGGGGCATTATAAAACTAAACTTGACACCAAGCCACATAAGGAGACATTAGGGAAGCTTGGTCAGAGGTAGGTTTTAAGAAATGTCTTAAAGGAGGAAAGAGGTGGGAAGGTTGAAGGAGGGAATTCTAGAACTTAGGACTTTGGCAGCTACAGACATGCTCACCAATGGTGGACCAATTAAAATCGGGGATGCTCAAGAGGCCAGAATTAAAGGTGAACTGGACTTGGTACAAATTAGGACACAGGCAGCACAGTTTTGGATATTATGGAGTTTACAGCGGGTAGAATGTGGGCGACTGGCCAGGGGTATGTAGGAATAGTCAAATTTAGAAGTTACAAAGGCAAGGAATATAGATGAGCTGTGGCATGGCGGAGTCGGGCAATGTTACGGAGCTGGAAATAGTGATGGCATAGATATGCGGTCGGACCTCATCTCTGGGTCAAATATGACACCAAGGTTGCAAACAGTCTGGTTCAGCCTCAGGTGGTTGCTGGAGAGAGGGATGGAGTCAGTAGCTAAGGAACCGAAGACAAAGTCTTGGGTCTTCCCAATATTTAATTGGAGAAGGTTTCTGCTCATCCAGTGCTTGATGTTGGACAAGCAGTCTTATAATTTAGAGGAAGTGGAGGGATCGAGAGATAGTGGTAAGATAGAACTGGGTGGCATCAGCGTACATGTGGAGACTGCTGCTGTGGGTTCAAATGATGTCACCAAGGGGCAGCATGTGGATGAGAAATAGGAGGGTGTGGAAGTGGAAAGAGAAGCCATTGCAGGTGATTTTATGGCAATGACTAGGTAGCTAAGAATGGAACCAACTGAGGACAGTCCTACACAGCTGATGACAGTGGTGAGGTGTTGGATGCAGATGGTGAAGTCAACCATGTCAAAGGGCTGCAAACAGATCAAGAAGGATGAGAAGGGATAGTTTACCTATCTATACCTATCCTATAGTTTACCTACTTCAACCTCTCTACATATAGCCGAGTAATACAACCACATTTAGCTAATCTGCCAATCTTAGAGACCATGTCCATGACTGACCTTGACAATCCAGAGGACTATGCTTTATAGATTTCGGGCTGACTCACTGAATGCCCAACCATCTTCAGCTGCTTCATCAATGACCTTCCGTCCATCATAAGGTCAGAAGTAGGGATGTTCGCTGATGATACTGAGGCAACCCACGTCCATACACAAGACCTGGATAACATCCAGGCTAGGAGTGATAGGTGGCAAGTAACATTCATGCCATACAAATGCGAGGCAATGACTATCTCAAATAAGAGAGAATCTAACCATCTCCCCTTAAAGATCAATGGTCTTACCATCGCTGAATTCCCCCACTATTAACAACCTGGGGGTCACCATTGCCCAGAAATTGAACTGGACCAGCCACATAAATATTGCGGCTACAAGAGCAGGTCAGAGGCTGGGAATTCTGCAGCGAGTGACTCACCTCCTGTCTCCCCAATGCCTGTCCACTATCAACAAAGCACAAGTCAGAAATGTGATAGAATACTCTCCACTTCAATGATGGGCGCAGCTCCGACAACATTCAAGAAGCTCGACACTATACAGGACAAAGCAGCCCGCTTGATTGGCACCCATCCACCACCGTCAACATTCACTCCCTCTACCACCAATGCATAGTGTCAGCAGTGTGTACCATCTACACTGCACCACAGCAACTCACCAAGGCTCCTTCAATAGCACCTTCCAAACCCTACCACCTAGAAGGACAAGGGCAGCAGATGCATGGAAACACCACCCCCTGCAAATTCCCCTCCAAGTCACACGCCTTCCTGAATTGGAACTGTATTGCAGTTCCTTCACTGTCACTGGGTCAAATTTCTGGAACTGATTCAGAAAGAAAGGAAAAGAAAAGAAAGATTCCTAACAGCACTGTTGGTGTACCTACTGCAGCAGTTCAAGAAGGCACGACCACCTTCTCAAGGGCAATTAGGGATGGACAATAAATGTTGCCTAGCCAGCGACGCCCACATCCCATAAACGAAAATGGCTTTCATCACTAACTGTAAAAAGGTTTCTCATAACATGCAGCTGCAGTGCCTGTAAAATGCATCCAAATTCAAACATGTGTTTTTGAGCCTCTACCAGACCTGGGGAAATACCAAGCATTCTGAGACCTTATGCAGAACTTAATATAATAAATAGGAATAGTAGTTCATTTTGCCCTTTGAGCCTGCTCTACCATTCAATAAGATCATGGCTGATCTTCCACCTCAATTCCACCTTCCTACACTATCCCCATATAGCTTAATATCAAAGAATCCAGCAATCTCTGTCTGCAATATATTCAACAACCGAGAATCCGCAGTCCTCTGGGGTGGTGAATTCCAAAGATGTACAACCTGTTGAGTGAAATAATTTCTCCTCATCTCAATCCTAAATAGTCGACATCTTATTCTGAGACTCACCAGCTAGGAGAAACATGCTCCCAGCTTCTAACCTATCACACCCCTTATTTACTTCATATGTTTCAATGAGATCCCCTTATTCTTCTAAATTCTAGGGAATATAGGCCTAGTCTACTCAATCTCTCCTCATAGGATAATTCCCTTAACCTAGGAAATCAGTCCAGTGAATCTTTGTAACACTCCCTTCAAGTCAAATATATCCTTTCTTAGGTAAGGAGACCAAAACTACACAGTACTCCAAGTGCAGTCTCACCAAGGCCCTATACAACTGTAGTAAGACTTCTTCACTTTTTTTATTCTGTTATGGCCGGGCAGGTCTCACTGTTTGCCTACCAACTGACCACAGCAAGTGTTTTTGTTAATAGTGTAAAGCTCTGGTCAAGCCCCAACTGGAGTACTGCATCCAGTTCTGGTCACCACACTTTAGGAAGGATGTGAGGATCCTTGAGAGGGAGCAGAGAAGAGTTACCAGAATGGTTGCAGCGATGGAAGATTTTAGTTACAAGCTTAGACTGGAAAAGCTGGGTTTGTTCTCCTTACAACAAAGGAGATTACGGGGAGATTTAATTGACGTGTACAAAATTATGACAGACTTAGATAACTTAGGCAAGGAAAAGTTGTTCCTATTAAGAAATGGTACAAGGACTAGGGAACACACATTGAAGGTTTTGGGCAAAAGACGCAGGGGGAATATAAAGAAGCACTCGTTTTATGCAGCAGGGGGTAATGACCTGGAACTCACTATCCACAAGGGTGGTGGAAGCAGAGACAATCACTAACTTCAAGAGGAATCTGGATAGCCACTTGAGAGAAATAGACTTGCAGGACTATGGGGATCGAGCCAGGGAGTGGGTCTGACTGTATAGCTCCACAGAGAGCCGGCATGAACTCGATGGGCCGAATGATCTCCTCCTGTGCGTAAATTGCTCTATGACTCTAGTGTTTTAACCCCTTGTGTTTGCCAAATAAACAGAAAAATGACAGGTTTACTCATAGGTAAAAAAATGATTTATTTTAAACAATTCCTAAATGATCGGACCACTCACACACGCATTCACTCTCACACGCGCTCTCAAGAGAAGATAGAAAAGTACAAAGTAAGAAGTGTTCAGAGTTGTAAAAGTCTGTTGTTTCAGGAATAACCTGTGGGATCCTCCTCAGAAGGTGAATTTTTAAAGTTGCTGGCCTGTTTGCTGGTATCCGTTGGGCTGTTGCAGTCTCCTTGCAGTTCACTTTGAATTCAAGGCAGTACCAATGTCTCAAGTCAACTCTCACCAGTAGAAAAGTCATTTTTGCAAAGGCACTCTTATCTCTGCTGTAACTAGCTTCCAATTTGTCTCAGCTAACTGTGTTGGCTGGGAATGATCTCTCTTTCTCTCTTCTTTGCTGGAATTCAAGATGGCTTTTTATTGTACTGTGTGGCTGAGGAGAGACCAGACTGCTGTTGTTGTCTCTAGTCCTGTCCTGAAAAGACTCCCCCTTTTTTCCTCAAAAACGATTACCTTTTAAGGTGAATTTTTACAAGGATTGGCTTCACCCATGTGACTTCAGGTTTCAGTCCGAGCTGGCCTTAATGATGGCCCCATCCTGAGATGAGGGTGGTTCACAGTCCATTGTAATGGAGGTTATTCGGAGATGAGAAGTCTGAGAAAGGTCTTGTCTCATTGCATTCGAGTATAGCTGACATCCAGGTGTGATTATCTGTCGCATTTCCATGCAGACGGGGCTTAATTGGTTTTCAGCCTTAGCAGACACAGATGTGGATTTAAGTGTTAGAGATGCTGAGGGTCATGTGTCCTGCCCTCCATTTTGTTGACAGCACATGTACCTGTCTCTTTAAAATTATGCCAATTTTTTAACTTTTCACTTTGGTTCTGTATTTTCATCGCTGCACTTCTCATGAGTGTGAATTCGTCTTGGAATGTGAGCGTTGCTGGCAAAGCGAGCATTTTTTGCCCATCCCAAATTGCCATTGAGAAGATGGTGGTGAGCCACCTTCTTGAACCGCTACATTCCATGTGGTGTAGGTACATCTACAATGATGTTAGGTAGGGAGTGCCAGGATTTTGACCCAGTTACAGGGAAGGAAAAGCGATATAGTTCTAAGTCAGGATGCTGTGTGACTTGGAAGGAAATTGCATGGCATTCCCATGAATCTGCTGCCCTAGTTCTTCTAGGTGATACAGGTGGGGGTGGGGGGGGGTGGTCACGGGTTTGGAAGGTGCTGTCGTTGGAGCCTTGCTAAGTTGCTGCAGTGCATCTTGTAGATGATACACACTGCTGCCACTGTGCACCAGTGGTGGAAAGAGTGAATGTTTAAGGTGGCAGATGAGGTGCCAATAAAGCCAGCTGCTTTGTCTTGGATGGAATTGAGCTTCCCGAGTGTTGTTGGAGCTGCACTCATCAAGGCAAGTGCAGAGTATTCCATCACACTCCTTACTTGTGTCTTGTAGATGGTGGATGGCTTTGGGGAGTCAGCAGGTGAATTACTTGCCACAGAATTCCCAACCTCTGACCTGCTCTTGTAGCCACTGTTTTACATGACTGGTCCAGTTAGGTTTCTGGTCAATGATAACCACCAGGATGTTGATGATGGGGGATTCAACGATGGTAATGCTGTTGAATGTTAGAGGGAGATAGTTAGATTCTCTTTTGTTGGAGATGGTCATTGCCTGGCACTTATGTGGCATAAATGTATATCAACCCTGAATGTTGTCCAGGTCGTGCCGCACGTGGGAACGGACTACATCAGTATCTGAGGAGTCACGAATGGGACTGAACACTGAGCAATCATCAGTGAACATCCCCACTTCTGGCCTTATGTCTGAGGGAATGTCAATGATGAAGCAGATGAAGATGGTTGGGCATAGCACACTATCCTGAGGAACTCCTGCAGCAATGTCCTGAGGCTGAGATGATTGGCTTCCAACAATCACAACCATCTTCCTTTGTGCCAGGTATGATCCAAACAGTGGAGAGCTCCCCCCTCCGCCCCAATTCCCACTGACCTCAATTTTGCTTGGGCTCCTTGATGCCATACTCAGTCAAATGCTGCCTTCATATCAAGGGCAGTCACTCTTACCTCACCTCTAGAATTTAGTTCTTTTGTCCATGTTTGGACCAAGACTGAAATGAGGTCTGGAGCTGAGTGGCCCTGGCAGAAACCAAACTGACTATCTGTCGGCAGGTTGTTATTGAGTAACTGTCGCTTGATCACACTGTCGACATCTTGCATCAATTTGCTGATGATTGAGAGTAGACTGATGGGGCAGTAATTGGTCAGTTGGATTTGTCCTGCTTTCTGTAGACAGGGCATATCTGGGCAATTTTCCCCATTTGTTGGGTAGATTTCAGTGTTATGGGTATACTGGAAAAGCTTGGATAAAGGTGCGGCCAGTTTTGGAGCACAAATGTTCAATACCACAGCCTATAGCCTTTGCTGTATTTACTGCCTTCAGCCTTTTCTTGATATCACATGGAGTTAATTTAATTGTCTGAAAACAGACATCTATGCTAAGTGGGGACCTCAGGAGGAGGTCGAGATGAATCATCCACTTGACACTTCTGGCTGAAGGTGGTTGGAAATACTTCAGCCTTGTCTTTTGATGTGCTGGGCTCCATCATCATTGAAGCTGGGAATTTTTTTGCAGCCTCCTCCTCAGGTTAGTTGTTTAATTGTCCACCCCATTCACAACTGGATGTGGCAGGACTGCAGAGCTTTGACCCAATCCGTTGGTTGTGGGGTCATTTATTAGTATGCACATGGTCCTGTGTTGTAGCTTCACCAGGTTGGCATCTCATTTTTAGGTATGCCTGGTGCTACTCCTGTCATGCTCTCCTACATTCGTCTTCAAACCAGGATTGATCCCCTGGCTTAATGATAATGGTAGAGGGCTATGCCAGGCCACAAGGTTACAGATTGTGGCTGAATACAATTCTGCCACTGTTGATGGCCCACAGCACCTGATGGATGCCCAGTTGTGAACTGCTAGATCTGTTTTGAATCTATCCAATTTAGCATGGTGGTAGTGCCACACAACACGACGGAGGTTGTCCTCAGTACGAAGGCGGGACTTTGTCTCCATAAGGACTGTACGGTGGTCACTCCTACAAATACTACCATGGACAGACACATCTGTGAGAGATAGATTGATGAGGACGAGATCAAGTAGATTTTGCCCTCCTGTTGGTTCCTTCACCCACTACCGCAGGTCCAGTCTGGCAGATACGTCCTTCAGGACTTGGTCAGCTCGATCAGCAGTGGTGCTACTGAGCCACTCTTGGTGATGGACATTGGAGTCCCCCACACAAAGTGCATTCTGTGCCCTTGCTAACCTCAGTGCTTCTTCCAAATGGCATTCATCATGGAGGAACACTGTTACGAAAGCAAAATACTGTGGATACTGGAAATCCAAAAAAATTGAAATGCTGGAAAGACTCAGCAAATCATGCAGCAGCCGTGGAAAGAGAAAGAGAGTTAACGTTTCAGGTCAATAACTTTTCATCAAAACTGATTATTTCCAGCATTTTGTTTTTATTATGGAGAAGCACTGATTGATCAGCTGAGGAGGTGGTAATCAGCAGGATGTTTCCTTGCCCCTGTTTGACCTGATGCCATGAGACTTCATGGGATCCACTGTCTATGTTGAGGACTCCCAGGGCCACTCCCTCCCAACTGTATACCACTGTGTCACCACCTCTGATGGGTCTGTCCTGTCGATGGAGATGGAGGAATCTGGGTACGTTGGCTGTAAGGTATGATTCAGTGAAAATGACTATGTCAGGCTGTTGCTTGACGAGTCTGTGTTGTATGATCTTTTCAAGAGTGATGTCCCTTTAAGAACTCAGTATGTTAATGAGTTAAGTACCAGGATGCAGTCATGTGACTACAAGCCATAGTCACTTTACAACTAACACCCTAGACAAAGGTTCTGTATTTAGTTTGCTTTGTATTCCATATACTACTTTAGCTGTTAATAAACCTTCTGGAGATCGTCAAGGAACTTAAATCCACGTACCTCATTGTGTTGCTTAAGAAAACACAAAGAACACATGAAAGTCCATGAGACAGCTCTCCCAATTTTGGCACAAGTCTCCAAATGTTAGTGAGGAAGACTTTGCAAGGTCAATGGGGAAGTGTGTGCCTTTGTCTTTTCTGGTGCCTAGGTTGATGCCAGATTTCATTCTTATTCAACTTTTCTGTCCCAATTTGATACAACTGAGTGGATTGCTAGGCCATTTCAGAAGGCAGTTAAGGCCAGACCAGGTAAGGATAGCAGATGTCAGCCTCTTCAGGAGATTAATGAACCAAATGGGTTTTTACAACAATTTGGTAGTTTTGTGATTATTAATGAAACTAGCATTTTATTCCACATTGGTTAATTAATTGAATTTAAATTCCCCCAGCTGCTGTGGTGGGATTGAACTCATCTCTGCAGCACTCATCCAGGCCCCTGGACTAACAGTACCACTATGCTATCGACCCCTCTTATATACCAATCCCCTTGTAATAAAGGCCAACGTAGCATTTGAAGGCTTGTTCGGTAAAAGGCCCTCAACAAAACTCTTAGATAAGAAAGGACAACAAACCCAACCAATAAAAGGCAGGATCCATTTGTTTACCAGAAGCGAGGCCAAGCACAAATATGCTGCTTAATTTCTTAAGCCTACATTATACCCAAGCAAGTACAACCATGACAAAGACACATTAAGTAGTCCGCACACAAACATGATGTGATCAAAATTTACAATAGCTTCATGTAAATTCTTGAAAATACATTAAGTATCGAAATTATGAAGTACACCAAAATATACAGAACTTCAGCGCTGGTTGATTTTAATCCAGAACTGCGTTTGTAGTCGTGGTTTTCATACTCATTCACAAGTTAACTGTGGATGAGGAAGACCATTCTGCCCATCTACAATTCATCAATGTCAACTGAGCCTAACGGATACCCCCGTCACTGTAGCAACAATAATAAACATTAAATCGTCCTGATTTTAACGTTCCTAAGAAAGTATTTACATTTAAAAATAATTTTGGTGATCCAAAGTTACTGCTAACTGGGCCAAGAGCAGAAATGGTCTATTCCTGAATTAAAATAAATCTCTCACCATGACTCCTGTAAGCAACCAAAAGCGGCGGGATGTACGTTAGCGCCAGAACTATCAGTAGAAACAGCATGATTTTGGTGAAAATGTTTGCTTTGTAACGAATTAGCACTGGGTGCGAATAAATTTCATAGATGGCCATTTTTAACCCGTCTTTCGGGAAACCGCCAATTTTCTTTAAGATTGGTGTCTCCAGGTAACCATAACTTCCCCAGGCAACCGACGCGAGGCAGAGAGCAAGGGGCGGGGTTATTGTGACTGGCACGAGTATTGACCAACCACAGGACGGGGGTGCTCTGCCGTCATCTCGACCAATCCAATCAGCGCGAGAGGAAGGCGGGACTCCCCCTCAGTTCATCCAATGCCCAGTGCTGCTGAATGTTGCGTAGAAATGTGGATTGATAGCATGGTCCTACTCCTTGCAACTGGTAGGCAGCATGTAGATGATCTCTCCTCACTATCCCAGGCCCCAAACACTCCTTTCAGGTGAAGCAGCGATTTACTTGTACTTCTTTCAATGTAGTATACTGTATTTGCTGCTCACAATGTGGTCTCCTCTACATTGGGGAGAGCAAACGCAGACTGGATGAACGCCTTGCGGAACACCTCCGCTCAGTCCGCAAGCAGGACCCTGAGCTTCCGGTTGCTTGCCATTTCAACACTCCCCTGCTCACATCTCTGTCCTGGGATTGCTGCAGTGTTCCAGTGAACATCAACGCAAGCGAGGAACAGCATCTCATCTGCCGATTAGGCACACTACAGCCTGCCGGACTGAACATTGAGTTCAATAATTTCAGAACATGACAGCCCCCCATTTTACTTTCATTTTTAGTTATTTTTTCTTTCTTACATTTTTTACTTGAAATTATTTTATTTCATCTTAGTTTGTTCAGTTTGCTTACCCACTGTTTTTTTTCATGTTTGCACTTGCTGCTGTTCGATATTCAGTCCGTTAACACCTTATCTGTACTAATGCTTTGTCTTTCAACACACCATTAACATATTGTTTGCCTTTGTTCCATGACCTTTTGGTCAGCTATGTGGCCTTGTCCAATCTACACCTTCTCCTTTGTTATCTTTTGCCCCACCCCCACCTCACTTGCTTATAACCTGTGACATTTCTAATATTTGTCAGTTCTGAAGGAGGGTCACTGACCTGAAACGTTAACTCTGCTTCTCTTTCCACAGATGCAGCCAGACCTGCTGAGTGGTTCCAGCATTTCTTGTTTTTATTTCAGATTTCCAGCATCTGCAGTATTTTGCTTTTATTATTATAGAAAGAGGAGAGGGCCTTGGGGAAATCCAGAAGTAAGGGTGCAGGGGTAGGATGAGAAATCATTATTGGAGATCCTCTGTCTATGACTGGACAGGTCGGCAGTCCAATTCAGTTGGGCAACAGAGTAGCGGCATTGGAGGAAGATGGTATGACTGAATGTGTCAAAGACTACAGAGAGGTTGAGAAGGACTCGGAAAGATTGTTCACCATGGTCACAGACACAGAAGGTGGCATTTATGACTGGTTAGGGCTGTTTCTGTGCTGTGGCAGGAGTGGAAAGTTGATTGGACAAAGTCAGACATGAAATCTTAAGAAAGATGGGCCTGCATGTGGGAAGCAACAACATGTTAAAGACTTTGAAAAGGGAACCATTCCTCATCTACATGCTGCCTACCATCATCCTAAGACATGGGGTTAGGTTCCAGTTAAAGATTTGGAATCACAGAATAATACAGTGCAGAAGAGGTCCATCGGCCCATCGAGTCTGCACCGATGCATTAAAGACACCTGACCTGTCTACCTAATCCCAGCACTTAGCCCATAGCCTTGAATGTTATGACGTGCCAAGTGATCATCCAGGTACTTTTTAAAGGATGTTCGGCAACCCGCCTCAACCACCCTCCCAGGCAGTGCATTCCAGACTGTCACCACCCTCTGGGTAAAAAAGTTCTTCCTCAAATCCCCCTTAAACCTCCTGCCCCTCACCTTAAACTTCTGTCCCCTAGTAACTGACCCTTCAACTAAGGGGAACAGCTGCTCTCTATCCACCCTGTCCATGCCCCTCATAATCTTGTACACCTCGATCAGGTCACCCCTCAGTCTTCTCCAGCGAAAACAACCCAAGCCTTTCCAACCTCTCTTCATAGATTAAATGTTCCATCCCAGGCACCGTCCTGGTGAATTGCCTCTGCACCTCCTCCAGTGCAATCACATCCTTCCGATAATGTGGCGACCAGAATTGCACACAGTACTCCAGCTGTGGCCTTACCAAAGTTCTATACAACTCCAACATGACCTCCCTGCTTTTGTAATCTATGCCTCAATTGATGAAGGCAAGTGTTCCATATGCTTTTTTCACCACCCTATTAACCTTCCCTTCTGCTTTCAGAGATCTATGGACAAACACGCCAAGGTCCCTTTGTTCCTCAGAACTTCCCAGTGTCAGGCCATTCATTGAATACTTCCATGTCACATTACTCCTTCCAAAGTGTATCACCTCACACTTTTCAGCGTTAAATTCCATCCGCCACTTTTCTGCCCATTTGACCTCACTGTTAACCACTTGGCCAATCTTTGTGTCATCCACGAACGTACTGATACTACCCCCCACATAGTCATCTATGTCGTTTATATAAATGACAAACAATAGTGGACCCAGCACAGATCCCTGTGGTATCCCTGTGGCTTCCAGTCACTAAAACAGCCGTCTGTCATCACGCTCTGTCTCCTACAGCTAAGCCAATTTTGAATCCACCTTATCAAGTTACCCTGTATCCCATGTGCATTTGCTTTCTTGATAAGTCTCCCATGTGGGACCTTGTCCAAGGCTTTGCTGAAATCCATGTAAACTACATCAACTGCACTACCCTCATCTACACACCTGGTCACATGCTCAAAAATTCAATCAAATTTGTTAGGCATGACCTCCCTCTGACAAAGCCATGCTGACTATTCCCAATCAAATTTTGCCTCTCCAAGTGGAGATAGATTCTCTCCTTCAGAATTTTCTCCAATAGTTTCCCTACCACTGACGTGAGACTCACTGGTCTGTAGTTCTCTGGCTTATCTCTACAACCTTTCTTACATAGTGGGGACCACATTAGCTGTTCTCCAGTCCTCTGACACCTCCCCCGTGGCCAGAGAGGAATTAAAAATTAGGGTCAGAGCCCCTGCAATCTCCATCCTCGCCTCCCACAGCATCCTGGGACACAAATCGTCCGGACCTGGAGATTTGTCCACTTTTAAGCCTGCCAAAACCTCCAATACCTTGTCACTCCCTATGACAATTTGCTCAAGAACCTCACAGTCTCTCTCTCCCTAAGTTCCATATCTACATCCTCATTCTCTTGGGTGAAGATAGATGTGAAGTATTCATTCAACACCCTACCAATGTCCTCTGGCTCCACCCACAGATTTCCCCCTTGGTCCCTAATGGGGCCTACTCTTTCCTTCGTTATCCTCTTCCCATTGATATACTTATAGAATATCTTGGGATTTTCCCTACTTTTACCAGCCAGAGCTTTCTCATGTCCCCTCTTTGCTCTCCTAATTGCTTTCTTAAGCTCCATCCTCCATTTTCTGTACTCCACTAATGATTCCATTGATTTGCTCTCCTTGTATTTGCTAAAAGCCTCTCTTTTCCTACTCGTCGTATCCTGAATGTTTCTGGTCATCCATGGTTCTCTGGGCTTGTTGCTCCTAACTATTACCCTAGAGGGAACATGTTGGGCCTGTACCCTCCCCATTTCCTTTTTGAATGCCCCCCAATGCTCTTCTGTAGGTTTCCCAAAAAGTAACTCTTTCCAATCTACCTTGGCCAGATCCTGCCTTATTTTACTAAATTTCACTCTCCCCCAATCCAAAACCTTTTTTTGCAACTTGTCTATTTCTTTCTCCATAACAAGCTTAAATTGTACCATGTTGTGGTCGCTATCACCAAAATGCTCCCTCACCAACACATCAACCACCTGTCCGGCTTCATTCCCCAGAATTAGGTCCAGCACTGCACCCTCCCTTGTTGGATCCTCTACATATTGAGCTTAAAAAGTTCTTCTGTATACATTTTAAGAACTCCACTCCATCTTAGCCCTTAACACGATGACTATCCCAATTAATGTTGGGAAAGTTGAAATCACCTAATATAATTACCCTATTATTATTTTTACACACCTCTGCAAATTGCGCACATATTTGCTCCTCAAATTCCCGCTGACTATCTGGGGGTCTATAATAAATAAACACCTAGCAATGCGCCTGTCCCTTTTTTATTCCTAAACTCTACCCATAAAGCTTCATTTGATGTCCCCTCCAAGATATCATCTCTCCTTACTGCAGTAACTGACTCCTTAACCAATATTGCAATGCCCCCTCCTCTGTCTCGCCTGAAGATTCTATATCCCGGGATATTGAGCTGCCAATCCTGCCTCTCCCTCAACCATGTCTCCGTGATGGCTACTATATCACAATTCCACGTGTCAATCCTTGTCCTTAACTCATCCGTTTTACCTATAATACTCCTGGCATTAAAGTAGAGGCCATTTATCCTGGTCTTACTCCCTTGAAACTTACTTCCGCTGTATTCCCTCTTACTTGTTTGTTTTCCTGTGTTTAGCTGTGTCCCTATTCTGCTTGGAGTCTGCGTCCCCTCCCCCTGACAAATTAGTTTAAACTCCTCCCAACAGCACTAGCAAACCCGCCAGCAAGGATGTTAGTCCCCCTCTGGTTTAGAAGTAGACCGTCCCGCTTGTACAGGTCCCACCTTCCCCAGAAAGGTCCCAGTGGTCCAGGAATCTAAAACCCTCCCTCCTGCACCTGGAAGACTGGTACCATCATCTCTAAACCCTACCACTAACTTTGCATCCTCTCTAATGATTCCATCTCCCTCTCTGGCTACTATCACAGATTGAACTAGACCTTTCACAACCTTGGTATCCTATTTGACCATGGCCTGAACTTCCAACCCCATATTCTCTCCATCACAAAGACAACTTTGACCTCCCTATTTGAAAGCCAAGAACGGAAGCTGGGTGGTCAGCAGTTCTGTGGGAATGTGGTCAGGAAAGCAGGAGTTGGGGCTTGTGGGTAAGATGAGTTCACAAGGAGGAAATAGGAGAGAAACTAGAAAAAGATGTAGTTTCAGGGCTAGGGCAGGAAGAACTTTGGGGAAGGTTTGGCTTGGTGAGCAAGGAGAAAGAGGGATGCAGCTGAACAGATGGTCTCAATCTTTGTGACAAAGAAGTCCATGAGTTCCTTGCACTTGTTGCAGGTTCAGGGAGCAGGTGTTTAAGTAGACAATTGGTAATGGAAAAAAGAAACTGGCAGGGGCTGGTGACACTTGCTTTCAAGGATGATACTGGAGTAGTGAACAATTTTGGCAGAGGAAAGCAAGGCCTAATAGCACTTGATGTGGTCCAGCAGAGCTGGCTATGAATGGCTAAATCAGTTATGCTCTAGATACAGTCAAGTCTGCAACCTTTGGACTTGAGGGAGCAGAGTTGAGAGCCATACTGGGAAATAATCAAGGTGGGAGAGAGTAAGGCTTTTACTGAGGATAAGGACATCAAAGGTGGGAAAGAGGCTGTGGTTGAGCTGCTGCAGAATTATAATGATACATGGAGACCCAAAGGCTGGACAGTTGGGAGTTTCGAAGTGTGTGACTACGGGGGAGTTTATTCTAGGGTTGAATGGAGAGGAAGTGGGGTTCGAAGCAAGTGCGAAGATGTAGAAAGGATGGATGCAAGGAAGTGCTTGAAGATTGCATTTTCTGCATTCAGGAGAATTGGAGTAGAGAGGCCAAACGAGATGGTGAGGTTGAGGGAGTGGCTGTGAATATGGTTAGGAGAGTTTATATGAAAGGAGAGGTTAAGGGAGGGCAGTGGAATTAGAGGTGAGAGGACAAGTTAAGTTGATTTGGAGATTGAAATCACCGAAGATGAGGAGTGGATCAGTGCAGAGGCTGAGGGGGAATGTCTCACTGAGAGATGAGGGTGAGGCTTGGGTCATGGTAGAGAAGGAGGATTTAAAGACGAGGTGAGGGGCTTAAAACAAGGTGAGGTGCTCGAAGAAGATACCAGAGGAGTAGAGGATAGACAAAGGTATAATTTGATGGTAAGGGCAGTTTAGGCAACCCAAATGTTGGGAAATATAGACAGGGCAACTTCAGTAAGGGGCCAGGTATCACTATCTGTGAGCCAGGTTTCCATCAAAGCCATTATGTCAATGCAATCATCCTCAATAAGGCAATAAATGGCAAGGGCTTTGTTCTCAAGTGTTCAACAGGAAAGCATGCCACCAGCTTCTTGGGGTAACTAGGGTGGACAATATATGTGAGCTTGCTAGTATTCGCCACATCCTGAGAGCAAAAAAATTACATGTAATTACTTCTTCATGAAAATGTGATTGACAACATTTTACATTTGTGTATAAACACTTTACAGTTTGGGCTGTTTTCCTTTAACTTTCACAGTAAAAGGCAGTTTCCATAAACAGTTTGAATCTTCTATGAGGAACCTTGTGCCTTTTATACATGACATGAATGAGATAGCGTACCACAGATCTGACAATAACCCTTTACCTACAATAAAGTATGCTGCATCAGAGACTGATGGATGTCCATCATGATTTTCTGTCTAGTCTTCTCTCTTAACAAATACCACTGTCAACTCATTAAGTTCAGGCTAAAACTCACAAGTGTGAGAATAAAAAATACTGAAATGTTGTTTCTACAGCTTGTGGAAAATTACCAAGAAGTCATTTCTACACAACATAATGAAATCACTGAACAAGGGAACTAATAAGGGGATGTGAGTAAAGACCTTGAGACAGTACGGCAGTTAAAAATTGTGCTTATGCAGAGAAAAGAAAAGCAGCAAGAGTTAGAACAAAGGATGTAGTGAATGAGTAACTGACAGCTGCAAGTTAACACACACACAGGAGGCTTGCAAAAGAATGGAGAGCCAAATAAGGTAAAACAAAAACAAGAGTCAGGGGCTAGAAAGTTAGATTAGGGGGAGAAGTAAACAGAGGAGGAGACTGTAGCAACCATAGGATAGGTTAGTGTCATAATACGTTATAACCAATAATGTAAAATAAAGGCGTGGACAAATTGTATTGTATAAACATGAACTGAATATGTTGATCGGTGTGCCTGCTTGCAGGACACCCGATCTTGCAAGAACGTTAAATAAACTTACTTCTTCAGAGTTTGACTTGGTGTAAATTATTATTAAGTGGGCTACGTTTCTCACAATTGGGGGCTCGTCCGGGATCTCTTCATCATTGCCGGGACCGCGGCCGACGACAGATGAGAAGACGCGTCCCGTTGATTTAAAAACGGTCTCGTTTCTCTCGTCGGTAGCGGACCCGAGTAATCGACTGAAAACCATCCTAGGGAAGTCACTCTGAACGAGTATTTAGTGCGGCAGGTACACACGTGAAGTCAGGCAACTCCGTGCACGGACCAAGGTAAGAAAAATGACTTTTAAGTATTATCTTGGTGACTTATGGTTAACTGTAGGATAAGACCTTCTAAGTACTAAAAGTCCTTGAGGAGTGAATTTTACAGTCCTGCAGTATAAGACCCTTCAGCTAGGAGGTGAATACCGTAGGGTACAAGACCCTTCAGTTCGGAGGTGAATACTGTGGGGTATAAGACCCTTCAGCTAGGAGGTGAGTACTGTATGGTATAAGACCCTTCAGTTAGGAGGTGAATACCGTAAGGTATAAGACCCTTCAGCTAGGAGGTGAATACCGTAGGGTACAAGACCCTTCAGTTAGGAGGTGAATACTGTAGACCATGGGAAATAAATCGTCTAAAAAGGAAGACGATGGGAGACAAGGAAAGTCTGCCGGCAACATCCCTCCAGAAAGTCCATTGGGACGGATGTTGGAGTATTGGGATTTAGAGTCAAAAACCAAGGAGAAAAAGACCCAAATATGATCTAAGGACAGCAAGAAGGACCACCCCTAAACCCGACGATAATGACGACGATAGAGACAGAGAGTCTCCTACGATAATGATGCCCTTGAGAGAGGTACCAATAGGAAATAATGAAATTGGATTTGTTAGTGCACCATTAACGTCAGGAGAGGTAAGAGTGTTTAAAAAGGAAATGAAAGTCCTCGTAGAAGACCCCTGAAAATTTGGGAAAGAGAAAACCCTCCCGGGTAGGGGGAAACGAACCAGCCGAACAAAAATACCCTAATCAAGACCCGCAGTGGCAGAACAATAACGTCGGCCATAGGGGCCACCTTAGAAATCTGATAGTAAAAGGCATTAGGGAATCTGTCCCGAAATCACAAAATTTGAATAAGGCCTTCGAAGTAAGACAGGAAAAGGATGAGACTCCCTCAAATTTCTTACAGAGATTACGGGACACAATGCGGAAATATTCAGGTTTGATCCAGAAGACCCGGTTGCCCAAGGACTCCTTCGAGTCCATTTTGTAACAAAATCATGGCCAGACATCCAAAAGAAAATTCAAAAGATAGATGGATGGAGTGAAAAACAATTGGATGAACTGCTCAGAGAAGCGCAGAAAGTTTTCGTTAATAGAGATGAAGCCAGAGAAAAACAGTGAAGCTTAAATGAGATGGTAATTGTACAAGTGTTCCACCCTTTTATGTTGTAAACAAGTAGTTGAAGCCCCTGCAAAACTTATGCCTTTACAGAGTTACCGCAGGCCCCTCTTATGGCACAAGCAGGCGACGTATTGAGTGCGACCCCTCTGGCTGTTGAAGGCTGTTTCTAGACAAATAGAGACCATTAAAGGCACCTAGGTGGGATCAAGGGATTGATTTTTTAAAATGTTTTGAAGAATCAAAGGGGGGACTGTGAGAACAGAATTTAGATTTTAGAATTTTTAAGAACAGAATTACATGGGAACATTTAAGATGAAACAATTAATCAGTCATGTATTGCTAACAAGCTAGCTTCAGTGCTGCAGGGAGGGACAGCTTATCAGAAATGACTTCATAACTTCAGGGCTGCAGAGGCAACTTGGCCTTAAAGCTGGTACAGCGAGAGAGAGAGAGAGAGAGAGAGACATTGTACTTCAACAGCACTCTTCTTATCACCCAGACATGACAATCCTAGGGGAAAGTTAGAATGAAAAACATACCGACCAGGCTAATACACGCCCCCTTGTTAGAGGGTGGCCCTTCTGATTCAGCAGTTGCTGAGTTTTTTTTATATTTGCTTTTATATTATACTGTTTAAATGTTATTTGAGTAAATAGATCCACATAATCCTAGTGAATATATATATAATCATATATAAGTTGATCAGTAGAGAGAAGGTTATCATAGAATGATAAAAGGGGGGAATGTGGAAGTGAGCAGAAAGGCATGGCACTGGTGCTTGAAACAAGGTTACCCTGGACAAAATGTTTACCTATAGCGATACTCAGAATTCGGACAGCCCCTAGAAAAGATGTGGGACTGTCCCCCTATGAAATGCTATTCGGATTACCCTATATGGGAACCAGGGGCGAGATGCCAACCTTAGAAACTAAAGATTCGTTTCTAAAGAACTATATACTGGCGTTGTCTTCCTCATTGTCATTCCTCAGGAAGCAAGGCGTGTTAGCACAGACCCCACCTCTCGAATTTGCAGTACACAAGATCCAACCAGGAGATTGGGTTCTGGTGAAATCGTGGAAAGAGACTAAACTACAACCGAACTGGGAAGGACCATACCAGACTCTCCTGACCACTGAAACAGCCATAAGAACGGCAGAAAGAGGTTGGACCCACTACACAAGAATCAAGGGGCCGGTACAACCTCCCCCCCCCCCGGCCGAGGAAGGAACTTGGACAACCGAATTAACATAAGAACCATTGAAACTAAAGCTAAAAAGACTTTGAGTAACGAACTTTTTTATATAGCGGCGCGAGCGCGGAAATACTGTCTGTAGTATTGTGTGTCTTTTCTCTCTCTCTCTCCTTCTTTTCAAAAGTAGCCAGGAAATCAGAACCAGATTAAAATGGGTTGGATGTTTTTGTATGCAGTATTAGTCATCCCAGTAATGGGAAAAATAACAATGTGGGATGGAACTGACGGGGACAACGGTACACAGAAATCCCCAAGAGCCAGGACCCTCAGGTGGTAGAAGTAGACTTATGTTTCCTAATCCCATGTGGGGGCATACATAACCAAAGAAATTATCATGTGGAGTCCCTCCATTATTATGGGGATGGACTACTAACAGGAGACCCACTCCCACCGATTATATCCATTCACCAGAGCCCCATAAAACCAGGCCCAGATTGTCCAGATAAGGAATGCAACCCTATATATTTGACAATAAAAAGAACCGAGTGGACAGAAACGACTGGTGGAATATCCATCCAACGCCATCGGAATGGCTCAATAACAGAAGAACGACAAATCAAAACTACCCACTTCCAATTAGACAACAAGGTGTTTGGAGTAACAGTTAGAGAAGGGAAAAAGAAAGGTGAATTAAAATGTTGTTTTCAGGTAACAATAGATAAGACTGGTAAACCATCTAACAAACTAAAAGGGACCTCTCATAACGATCCTAACATAGTAAAAATAATAGAGGTAAAAGACTTGAGAAAGACAATTGAGATAGAAACCGGTTACGGGGACACAAATGCCTGGGTAGAATGGATAAAATATACTGTAAAAAGTTTGAACAAAAACAATTGCTATGCTTGTGCATCTGGTAGACCGATAGCTCAAGTAGTACCTTTCCCGCTGGGGTGGGAGCGTGACCGAAAGGGCATGGAATGCATGTTAGCCCTATATCAGGATAAGACGGCTTGGGGTATTCAAACTTGCATATCCTTGTCATTAATGTTCCCTCCCCTAGAGAAAAAAGATTCAAGGACTCCCCCTTCATTTTTAGCCACCAGTGTGAATCACACATCATGCGTAAGTCGACACGGTGCGGAGCTAACCAGAAATATGGGAGAGTTGAAGTCATGCATCGAGACTGAGGACGTAACTGAAAGAGTCAGGGGAGGGAACTACTCATCATTGAATGTCCCCAGAGCGGATTTATGGTGGTATTGCGGAGGAAAAATCCTGAGACAGACCCTACCCTCCCAGTGGAAGGGGACGTGCGCAATTGTTCAATTGGCAATACCATTCACCTTGGCATTTGAGAAACAAAAGATAATAACGAGGGAAAGAGGTAAAAGGGAAGCGATAGCGAACTCTTTTGACGACCAGGTGTACTTGGATTCCATAGGGGTCCCAAGAAGGGTACCTGATGAATTCAAGGCCCGAAACCAAATGACAGAATGGATAGTATCAACAGGAGTACAGACATTGAGAAGGCGGCTGAAATAATGCTCAGAGGATTTGAGAGGACATATAAGACCCCTCCTCAGTATGTAGAAAACAACAAGGATTAAGTAAAAGAAAAGGGGGAATTGTGAGAATAAAAAATACTGAAATGTTGTTTCTACAGCTTGTGGAAAATTACCAAGAAGTCATTTCTACACAACATAATGAAATCACTGAACAAGGGAACTGATAAGGGGATGTGAGTAAAGACCTTGAGACCTTGAGACAGTACGGCAGTTAAAAATTGTGCTTATGCAGAGAAAAGAAAAACAGCAAGAGTTAGAACAAAGGATGTAGTGACTGAGTAACTGACAGCTGCAAGTAAAATAAAGGCGTGGACAAATGGATTTGTATTGTATAAACATGAACTGAATATGTTGATTAGTGTGTTTGCTTGTAGGACACCCGATCTTGCAAGAACGTTAAATAAACTTACTTCTTCAGAGTTTGACTTGGTGTAAATTATTATTAAGTGGGCTACGTTTCTCACACAAGTAAGGTAACTAAATAGAAGCAGAAAGCCACAAAGAGGTTTGTAGTACATTACTTAACTTGCACAATACATTAAAAAGAAAAATAGATTGAATTTTTCGAGATATTAATCATATTCAATCCGTAAGTTGTTGAAGTGAAAACAAGGGGATTCTGGGCATCTGACAGTCCATTTGCTTTTGACATCTAACAGCATCTATAATAATAATACTCAGTTTTTGTCTGTCCGGACTGTTTTGTTTGGTCAGTTTAAGATGCGCCTCTGTTGGTGAGTTTATTTGGTGGGTGGTGCCTAGAGGAAGTGACACACTTGCAACTGCCACTAGTTGATGGCGGCAGCGGCAGTGGGGTGGAGAGGATTGGTGGAGAATGACAACAGCGGAAGGTAAGAGATTGTTTCCATGAGGGATGGGGATGACAAGAGCAGAATGGGGATGGCATGGGAGGAATGGGATGGGGATGGTATGGTAGGATAGGATAGAATGGCATGGGATAGGGATGACATGGGAGGGAGGGATGGTAGATGAGATGATGGAATTGGTTAAGTGTGGCAAAATAGCAGGGACAATTATTTGATAAACTTATTATTCAAAAGCTATTCTTTTTGCTAAAGATGAGGATTCACTAGATTTGAATGTAAAAGTTTTAGAAAAGCTGTCAGGTGAATTAAAATAAAATTTATGTTCTATGTTCTATTTATTCTATAGACGAAGAGTATCTGACAGCTGCAAGTTAACACACACACAGGAGGCTTGCAAAAGAATGGAGAGCCAAATAAGGTAAAACAAAAACAAGAGTCAGGGGCTAGAAAGTTAGATTAGGGGGAGAAGTAAACAGAGGAGGAGACTGTAGCAACCATAGGATAGGTTAGTGTCATAATACGTTATAACCGTCTATACCCTCCAAAGTTTCTACAGTGTTATGAAAGTGATATTTTTGTTTAAAAAAATATTTTTAAAGGAATTTATGGTTAAGTTGGACCAGGTTTTTTTTAAAAAGGAAGCCATCAAGAGGGCACTGAGGGAGCCGGATTGGCAACAGTGTTGCTGGTTGTCATATGGCTCGGGTTGGAGATGGAGTGGAAACCCTGGTAACAAGGGCAGAAAAGTGACAAATGCTCCTTTGATTGGACAAGGCCAGTAGTAACAGAGAGCACCTGGAAGGGCAGAAAAACTAACAAGCTCTTTGGTTGTCAGTCAGTGCGTGTGTGTTTTACCTTCTGGAAGGAGATAAAGTCAAGTGTGAAGAAAAAGGCACGAAAGGACGGAAGACCACAGCTCGCTTTCCTGAAACTCCCAAGAAGACCCTGTGAATTCTCCTGTGTCGATTCGTCTTGTTTCTTGTATTTCAAGAAAGCCTGGTAAAAATCATTCTCAACGCCGCCAGAACATAGGGCGGCGCAGTGGTTAGCACCGCAGCCTCACAGCTCCAGGGACCCGGGTTCGATTCTGGGTACTGCCTGTGCGGAGTTTGCAAGTTCTCCCTGTGTCTGCGTGGGTTTTCGCCGGGTGCTCCGGTTTCCTCCCACATCCAAAAGACTTGCAGGTTGATAGGTAAATTGGCCATTGTAAATTGCTCCTAGTATAGTAGGTGATAGGGAATATGGGATTACTGTAGGGTTAGTATAAATGGGTGGTTGTTGATCGGCACAGACTCGGTGGGCCGAAGGGCCTGTTTCAGTGCTGTATCTCTAAATAAAAATTTAAAAAATAAAAATACGAATTAGGAGCAGGAGTAGGCCACTTGACCCCTCGAACCTGCTCTGCCATTCAGTAAGTTCATGACTGAACTTATAACTCACATTTCCACCTACCCCCGATAACCTTCCACCCCCTTGCTATCAAGAATCTATCTACCTCTGCCTTAAAAACATTCAAAGACTCTGCTTCCACTGCCTTTTGAGGAAGAGAATTCCAAAGACTCATGATCCTCTGAGAGAGAAAAATTCTCCTCATCTCTGTCTTAAATGGGCGACCCCTTATTTTTAAACAGCGACCCCTAGTTCTAGATTCTCCCACAAGAGGAAACATCCTTTCCACATCCACCCTGTCATGACCCCTCAGGATCTTATATGTTTCAATCAAGTCGCCTCTTACTCTTCTAAATTCCAGCGGATACAAGCCTAGCCTGTTCAATCTTTCCTCGTAAGACAGGCCATCCATTCCAGGTATTAGTCTAGTAAACCTTTTCTGTACTGCCTCCAACGCATTTACATCCTTCCTCAAATAAGAAGACCAGTACTGTACACAGAACTCCAGATGTGGTCTCACCAATGCCCTGTATAGCTGAAGCATAACCTCCCTACTTTTGTATTCAATTCCCCTTGTGATAAATGATAACATTCTATTAGCTTTCCTAATTACGTGCTGTACCTACATACTAACCAAACTGTTCTAAAGATTTCAGTGACCTGTCTGCGTGTGATCTGACATTAGATTGTATGCCAGTTTGGAACAACATATCTCACATGCAGTTTCCTTCAAAAAGGAGCAAGTATTTAATGCAAATGCCTGTAACAGAGGTCTGATCTAAAAATCTTTTTTTTTGGTTAACCGGTGTATATATGTGTGTGTGTGTGAGTTTGAAGGGACTCAGGTAAAAAGGGACATTAAAATTTCATTAAAGTAGAAAGTGGACTTTTAAAAATTTAATGTTGGATTTTTAAAAAATTTGATCTGTGTGATATTGTTTTACTTCATTGCTAGTTAAGACTTGTTTTGTAATAAACTGTTAATTTTGTTGCTCAGTAAAGAAACCTGGTTCATGTGTTCTATTCTGGAGGGAAATAGTGTATCTGATTGACTGTTTCAGCAAGTGGGAAAACTTTAAAGAATATGTTGTGACCTATGGAGAAGTGGGACTGAATTAACAGTGCAGTCCTCCCGACTCAGTCATACAACAGTCTAACTCCAATGGGAATTCCATCACACAAACATAGACTCAAGGAAGGAGCAGTTATGATGTTTCTATGAAAGCTGAATCCTAAACAAGGACTTTGTTATGGAACATGACTGGTGGTTAGGAAGCTCTTTTCTTTGATGAGAGATGCTGAAATAGTAACAAGCAGATTTCAAGGAAATAGAGTGTTTATTCCTCGAATAATATTGAGTTTACCAGATGTAAACCTGCCTTTTCAAATTCAGGAGAAAACAGTTCCCAATTAGACTTTCATATTCTATTACAGACTTGCGACAAAATTTGTATTTATATTCCTAGGCCTGTTTTTACACATGGACAGCATTGCAAAGCTTCTTCCAGAATGAGAAGGTTAAATAACAAAGCTGTCCTGGGACAAAGGCAAAGAAAGTGTTAATGCTTGTGGTGAAAGACAAAGTCCAGAGAGAGTGTTAATGGCAGAGTAATGAATAATGCTGTCCACATGAAAAAACAGGCACATGGGTAAAAAATAAAACAAAATAGTAAAAAATAGAAAAATAAAAAAAGGCCAATCATGCTCTGAAATTGTTGAACTCAAGATTGAGTCTGCGAAGCTGTAGACTGCCTAATCGAAAGACCAAGTGCTGCTCCTCAAGTTTGCGTTGATGTTCACTGGAACATTGCAGTAGGCCAAGGACAGAAATATGGGCATGAAAGCAGGGGGGTGTGTTGAAATAGCAAGCAATCGGAAGCTCAGGGTCATACTTTCGGACTGAGCGGAGGTGTTCCGCAAAGCGGTCTCCCAATCTGCGTTTGGTCTCCCCAGTGTAGAGGCTGCTGCATTGTGAGCAGCGAATACAGTATACTAAATTGAAGGAAATACAAGTAAATCGTTACTTCACCTGGAAGGTTTGGGACCTTGGATGGTGAGGAAAGAGGAGGTAAAAGGGCAGGTATTACACCTCCTGCGATTGCATGGGAAGGTGCTGTGAGAAGGGGACGAGGTGTTGAGGGTGATGGAGGAGTGGACCAGGGTGTCACGGAGGGAACAATCCCTTCGGAATGCTGACAGAGGAGGGGATGGAAAGATGTGTTTAGTGGTGGCATCATGCTGGAGGTGGCGGAAATGGCAGAGGATGATCCTTTGTTGGATGTGTAGGTTGGCGGGGTGGAAAATGAGGACAAGGGGACCCTGTCGCGGTTTTGGGAGGGAGGGGAAGGGGTGAGGGCAGAAGTGCGGCCAATAGGTCGGACACGGTTGAGGGCCCTGTCAACCACAGTGCGGGGGGGAATCCTTGGTTGTTGAACAAGGAAGACATGTCAGAAGTGCTGTTGTGGAAGGTTGCATCATCAGAACAGATGCATCGGAGACGGAGAAATGGAGAGAATGGGATGGAGTCCTTACAGGAAACAGGGTGTGAGGAAGTGTAGTCAAGGTAGCAGTTGGAGTCAGTGGGCTTATAATGAATATTAGTAGACAGCCTATCCTCAGAGATGGAGACAGAGAAGTCAAGGAAAGGAAGGGAAGTTCTGATGAAAGGTCACAGACCTGAAACATTAACTCTGCTTCTCTCTCCACAGATGCTGCCTGACCTGCTGAGTATTTCCAGCGCTGTCTGTTTTTATTTCAGATTTCCAGCATCTGCCGGATTTTGCTTTTATTTCAGCATTAATTCCAGTTGGGCAAAGCCTGCCAAATTGATACTCTTGCTTCTGAGTCAAAGAGCCCCACTTCAGGCCTTGAATTAACGTCTGAATTAATGTTTATTAACGTCTTGAATTAACATTTAGAAATGAACATTGAAGAATTGGTGTTTTGTGAAAAAATGCAAACTGAAACTGCATTCTAAATGTATGGAACATAAATGAATAGATTCATTTTACATACCTAAAAAGCAGGATTGTCAAGTATTTTGTACAGTGTCAGCTATGGTTTTACTAAGCAAGATACATTTGCCAGAAATATATTGGGATGCAAAAAACAAAATGAGGCATTTTTAATGAAATGTAAAGTACTTACGTAGACTGAACTAAAAAGCGAGACAACATTCCATTGTCTGCTGGCTGGATTCCTGGAAGAAATCTTCAGAAATTTGATCATTCTGAAATTTGTTTGGAATAGATGATATCCTATCTACAATTTGACTTTTAAAAAATCAATAACACATGTATAATGAATGGCCAATTATTGCACTTCCCATTTTGTAGCATTTTAATGTTGCCACTATCATAAAGCCTAGTCTTTGCCACTTTGACATACTTGTCCAGCAAATTAGGCATCAAGGATATTATTTATATGGCCTCCCTGAGCTGTAGACAATTTTATATCACTACCTAGTAGGAAGGGAATTGAGGTTCATCAGACTCATTTTACTTAGGACCATACGATTAGAGAGACTTTTATCCAATGATCTGATTGTATTCCAATCTCAGAGGTGAAATTAGAATGTGTCAAGTCATCGCATCATCCGGTTTCCTACCTTTATTTTTATTTTTAAACATTTGTTTTATTCAATTTTCACCTTCGACGCAAATCTTCATTTTTGTATCGATGTAGTCACAACAGCCCCACTATTCATACAGACGGTAACTTGTCATGCCAGCTGATTTCACAAGCGAACAATGAGCCAAGAAAATAGATCTCATGTGTGCATGAAAGCACGGTCCAAAATGGCAGGCTTAAACTGAGCATAACATTGCGGGAAATAGAATGGAAACAAAATTTATCTGCTTAAAGGAAATAACATGACTGCAACAAAAGGATTCGCTGAGCTGAAAAGAAACCCATCACCTTGCATTTGGACAAATAACTGCTGATCTGGTTTTATAACATTGGGTCCAGCTCTATAGTTTTTTAAGTTAGTTATAATGCATTACATTGAAGAGTGTGCACATTCTATTCAACTTGCATCCATGCTGTTGATCCCAGTTGCAAAGTCAAGGCTACTGTGGGGGAGTCGCTCTGGCTATCTGCCTCTTTTCCGTGGCAATGGCCATGCCCGGTTAGCCCTGGAGAAGGAGCATGCACTTTCTGCCGGTACACTTGGGGCCTTCTGCAAATGGTGGGCATCACAGCGTACAGATTACATCCTGGATGTTCACAATAGGATTATGACTGAATTATTGTTACTGATTTTGTTAATTGTATTTATGGAACTCGACGGCACTTGCCTTAATGTGTTTTGTTTACGTGTGGTGACATTGGGACAACTGAATGTCATTCTTACAGATGTACTAAAAAAGACCTAGTGGGAAAGCTATTGAAGGAAACCACACACCGCCCTATGGGAGATGGGTGCTTAATCATACAGTCATAGAGTAAATATGGCACACATGAGGCCATTTGGCCCATTGAATATATGCCAGCTTTCCATACAGCAATCCAGTCAGTCCCATCCCCCCGCTCTATCCCCATAGCCCTGCAAGTTTATTTCCTTCAAGTGCCCATCCAATTTCCTTTTGAAATCATCGATCATCTCCGTTTCCGAACCCTCGTAGGCAATGCATTCCAGTCACTACCACTCACTACATAAAAAACTTATTCCTCATACCACCACCCCCCACCCCGCATCTCTTGCCCAAAACCTTAAATCTGTGCCCTCTATTCCTTGTACTATTAAATAATGGGAACCATTTTTCCTTCTCTACCTTATCTTTTTTTTATTCTTTCATGGAATGTGAGCGTTGCTGATAAGGCCAACATTTATTGTCCATCACAGATTGCTCTTAAGAAGGCAGTGATGAGCGACCTTCTTGAACCACTGCAGTCCATCTGGCATAGGTACTACCACAGTGCTGTTAGGGTTGGAGTTCCAGGTTTTTGACCTAGTGACAGTGAAGGAACAGTGATATCATTCCAAGTCAGGATAGTGTGTGGCTTGGAGGGGAACTTGCAGGTGGTGGTGTTCCCAGGCATCTGCTGCCCTTGTCCTTCTAGGTGGTAAAGATTGCAGGTTTGGAAGATGCTGTCGAAAGAGGCTTGGGGAGTTGATGCAATGCATCTTGTAGATGGTACACACTGCTGCCATTGTGTGTCAGTGGTGGAGGGAGTGAATGTTTAAGGTGGTGGATGGGTTGCCAATCAAGCGGGCTACTTTGTCCTGGATGGTGTCGAGCTTCTTGAGTGTTGTTGGAGCTGCACTCATCCAGGAAAGTGGAGAGAATTTCATCACACTCTTGATTTGTGCCTTGTAGATGGTGGACAGGCTTTGGGGAGTCAGCAAGTGAGTTACTCACCACAGAATTCCCAGCCTCTAACCTGCTCTTGTAGCCACAGTATTTATATGGCTGATCCAGTTAAGTTTCTGGTCAATGGCAACCCCAGGATGTTGAAGGTGGGGAATTCAGCGATGGTAATGCCGCTGAATGTCAAGAGGAGATGTTTAGATTCTCTTCTCTTGGAGATGGTCATTGCCTGGCACTTGGGTCACATAAATGTCACTTGCCACTTATCAGCCCAAGTATGAATATTAACCAGGTCTTGCCGCATCTGAACATGGGCTGCTTCAGTATCTGAGCAGTTACAGAAGTTACTGAACACTGAGCAATCATTAACAAACATCCCCACTGCTGACCTTAACATGGAGGACAGGTCATTGATGAAGCAGCTGAAGATGGTTGGGCCTAGGATACTACCCTGAGGAACTGCTGCACCAATGCCCTGGAGTGTAGATGTTTAGCCTCAACAATCAGAACCTTCTTCCTTTGTACTGGATATGACTCCAACCAGTGGAGAGTTTTCCATCGATTCCCATTGACAAATTTTGCTTGGGTTCCTCGATCTAAACCTGTCATAATCTTGGACACCACTATCAAATTTCCCCTTTGCTCCAGGGAGAACAACCCGAGCTTCCCCAACCTAACCTTGTAACTAAAATCCCTCATCACTGGAAACACTCTGTAAATCTCCTCTGCACCCTCTCAAAGACCCTCACAAATTTCCTAAATGCGGTGACCAGAACTGGACACAATACTCTAGTTGGGGCCTAACCAGAGCTTTATAAAGGTTCAGCATAACTTCCATGCTTTTGCACTCAATACCCGTATTTACGAAACCCAAGATTCCATATGCTTTGCTAACCACTCTGTCAACATATCCTGCCACCTTCAAAGACTATTCACATGAATCTCCAGGTCCCTCTGTCCCTGCACACTCTTTAGAACGGTGCCATTAAGTCTATATTGCCTCACCCTATTCTTTCTGCCAAAATGCATCACCTCACACTTCTCTGTATTAAATTCCATTTGCCATTTGTATGCCCATTCTGCTAGGTTATATATGTCCTTTTGCAGTCAGTTTCCATCAGCCTCACAGTTTGCCATTCCTCCAAGACGGGTATCATCGAAAAATTTTGAAATTTTACTCTGTATTCCAATATCGAAGTCATTTATAGATATCAAAAATGGCACTGATCTTTGGGGAACACAACTGTCTACCATCCTCCAGTCTGAAAAACAACAATTTACCACAACTCGCTGTTTTCTGTCCTTAAGCCAATTTTTTATCCAAGCTGACACAGACGCTTGTATTCCATGAGCCTCAATTTTGTTAATCAACCTTTTATGTGGTATTTTGTCAAATGCTTTCTTAAAATCCATAACATCCACCGCATTCCCTTCATCAACATTCTCTGTTACGTCATCAAAAAATTCAGTTAGATTATTCAAGCATAATCTGCCTTTTATAAATCTGCACTGGCTCTCCTTATTTAACTTAAACTTCTCCAAGTGCCTGTTGATTTTTTTCCAATTATTGTTTCTAAAACCTTACCCACCACTGATGCTAAACTGACCAGCCTGTAGTTATGGGAATGTCCTTACACCCTTGCTTGAATAAGGATGTCACATTTGCCACTCTCCAATCCTTTGCCACCTCCCCCACATCTACGGAAGATTGGAAGATCATGGCAAGCCCTTCCACTACCTCCATCCCCACTTCCTTTAGCAACCTGGGATGCAAGCCATCTGGACTAGGTGACTTATTCACTCTAAGCATAGCCAGCCTTTCCAGTACATCCTGCCTCTCAATTTTCACCCCATCCATTACCTGTACCATCTCCGGTTCTACCGGTACTTTGTCAGCACCCATTCCTTAGTAAACGTCGATACAAAGTACTCTTTAAATATTCTAGCCTTGCCTTGTGCCTCGAAGCATATATTGCCTTCTTTGTCCCAAATAAACCCCACTCCACGTCTTACTATTTACATGCCATTCGAAGATTTTGGGTTCCCTTTTATGTTGACTGCCATTCTATTCTAATATTCTTTCTTTGCCAGTCTCATTTTCCTCTTCATCTCCCTTCTCAACTTATTGTGTTTGACTTGGTTCTCACTTGAAGAACTCACCTGGCATGCATCATACACCGTCTTTTTCTGTTTCATCATAATCTTTATCTCCCTCATCACCCAAGGAGCTCTGTTTTTGGTTCCCCTACTTTTTGCCCTTATCAGAATGCTCCTAGCCTGTACCTGAAGCATCTCTTCCTTAAAGATAATCCATTGTTCCATTACAGTTTTTTCTGTCAGTCTTTGGTTCCATTTTATCCTGGATAGATCCTTTCTCATCCGATTGAAATTATCCCTCTTCCAATCTAGCCATTCTACCTCATATCATTCTTTGCTTTCCTGCATTACGTGTCTAAATTTGATGATACAATGATAACTCTTACCCAAGTGCTCCCAGCACCAGATCCAGCAATGCCTCCTTTCTAGTTGGGCCGAGAACATACTGATCAAGGAAGTTCTCCTGAACACAATCTGAAAATTCCTCCCCCTCCTTTCCCTTTACTCTAAAATTCTACCGTTCGATATTTGGGTAATTGAAGTCCACCAATTTTACCACTCTAAAGTTTTTGCACAGTTCTGTGATTTCCCTGTACATTTGCTCCTCTATTTCTCTCTCACTATTTGGAAGCCTACAGAATACCCCAGCAGTGTGATCATACCCTTTTTGCTTCTTAACTCTTACCAAAAGGGTGCTGTCCTTGCCCCCTAAAGGACATTCCCTCTTTCAAACACTACAATGTCTTCTCTAATCAATACTGCCACCCCACCTCCCTTTTCTGTCTTTTCTGAACACTATATATTCTTGCATATTAAGTGCCCAGTCCTTGCCATTTTTAAGCTACATCTCCATTATTGCCGCGATGTCATATTTCTATACTGCTATTTGTGCTTGTAGATCACCAACCTTATTCACCACACTTTATGCGTTTACACACATGCATTGTAATCCTGTCTTTGTATTCTCAGTCCACTCTAATCTAATAAGGAACTATTTCTTTCTCTAGTACTGTCCAACACTCTCACTCCTTTATACACCTTATTCCTCTTTTCTACTTCTTTGTGCTGGTGCCCATCTCCCTGTCAAGTTAGGTTAAACCCTCCCCAACCACACTAGTGAACCTCCCCGTGGGGACATTAGTCCCAGTCCTGTTGAGCTGTAACCCTTTTGAATAGGTGCCTCCTGCCCCAGAACTGGTCCCAATGCCCCAAGAATCTGAAGCCCTCCCTCCTTCACCATGCTTCAAGCCACACAATGATCCTCCCGAGCTTCCTATTTCTACTCTTGCGAGCGCGTGGCACTGGAGTAATCCAGAGATTACTACCTTTGTGGTCCTCCCTTTTTACTTCCTCCCTAGCTCCTGAAAATCTGACCATAGGACCTCGACACCTGCCCTTGCTATGTCGTTGGTACTAACGTGTACCACAATTTCTTGGTCATTCTCTTCCCCTTGCAGAATATTCTGCAGCCTCTCCATGATGTCCTTCACCCTGGCACCAGGGAGGCAACACACCATGCGAGATTCACAATGGTGGTTACAGAAATACCCGTCTGTCCCCCGACTATAGAATCTCCTATAACAACTGCACTACTACACTTTGCTGCTCCCTCCTGTGCAGTCAATTGCCCACTGGTGCCATGGCCTGGACTGCACTCCTTCAGGGTATCGTCACTCCCAGCAGTCTCTAATGCTGAGTGCCAATTTGAGAGTGGCACACACCTCAAAGACTCCTGCACATCCTGTCTCTTCCTGGTCTTCCAGGTGGCCACTCACCTAGTATCCTGTTGCCTGTGAGGTGACCACCTCCTGGAAAGTACAATCCAGGAAACTTTCCTGCTCCCTCATGCACTGCAGTGACTCCAGCTGCCCCTCAAGCTTGGAAATCCTGAGCTCGAACTGAAGCAACTGGAGACACTTCCCACACACGTAGTCGCCCAAGACACATGAAGTGTCCTGGACTTCCCACATGACACAGGAATTGCAAGCAACAGGTCACAGCTGCCTATTCATGATCGAAAAAAGACCCTATTCCCTCTTTTAGAATCTATTTGGTACTTGCCCTGCGCCTCTAAGCATATATCACCCATACTTTCCCAATAGGACCCACTCCTGCCTTACTGCCCACTTACTATTTACATGCCGATAGAAGATTTTTGGGTTCCCTTTTATGTTAATTCTATTCCATTTGATTCTAATATTCTCTCTTTGACAGTCTTATTTTCCTCTTCACTTTCCCTCTCAACTTACTGCATCTGACCTGGTTCTCGCTTGAAGAATTCACCTGACATGCATCATACACCCTCTTTTTTTGTTTCATCATGTTCTCTATGTCCCTTGTCATCCAAGGAGCCCTGGGTTTCATTCCCCTATCTTTTACCCTTGCTAGAATATACATAGCCTGTGCTGAAGCATCTCCTCCTTAAACATAGAAACATAGAAAATAGGAGCAGGAGTAGGCCATTAGGCCCTTTGGGCCTGCTCCGCCATTCAAAAAAGATCATGGCTGATGTTCAAATTCAGTACCCTGTTCCCACTTTCACCCCATATCCCTTGATCCCTTTGGCATTAAGAAATATATCTATCTCCTTCTTGAATATATTTAATGACTTGACCTTCACTGCCTGCTGCGGTTGAGAATTCCACAGGTTCACCCGCTCTGAGTGAAGAAATTTCTCCTCATCTCGATGGCATACCCCATATCCTGAGACTGTGACCCCTGGTTCTGGACTCCCCAGCCATCGGGAACATCCTCCCTGCATCTAGCCTGTCTAGACCTATTAGAATTTTATAGGTTTCTATGAGATCCACTCTTATTCTCCTAAACTCTAGTGAATATAGGCCTAGTCGACCCAATGTCTGCTCATACGCCAGTTCTGCCATCCCATGAATCAGCCTAGTAGATCTTCTTTGCACTCCCTCCTTGGCAAGAACATCCTTCCTCAGATAAAGAGACCAAAACTGCACACAATACTCCAGATGTGGTCTCACCAAGGCCCTGTATAACTGCAGTAAGACATCCATGCTCCTGTACTCAAATCCTCTTGTAATGAAGGCCAATGTACCATTCGCCTTCCTAACTGCTTGCTGCACCTGAATGCTTGCTTTCAGCGACTGGTGTACAAGGACACCCAGGTCTCGTTGCACCTCCCCTTTTCCCAATCTATCACCATTCAGATAATAATCTGCCTTTCCGTTTTTACAACCAAAGTGCATAACCTCACATTTATCCATGTTATACTGCATCTGCCATGCATTTGCCCACTCACCCAATTTGTCCAAAACAAATTACATTGCATCCTCCTCACAGCTCACATTCCACCCCCGCTCCCCCCCCCCACCCCCCCACCCACTTTGTGTCATCTGCAAACTTGGAAATGTTACATTTAGTTCCCTCACCCAAGTCATTAATATATATTGTGAATAGCTGGGGCCCAAGCACTGATCCCTGCGGTACCCTACTAGTCACTGCCTGCCACCTGGAAAAAGACCCGTTTATTCCTACTCTCTGTTTCCCGTCTGTCAACCAATTCTCAATCCATGCCAGTAGATTACCCCCATTACCATGTGCTTTACTTTTGCACACTAACCTCTTATGTGGGACCTTATCAAAAGCCTTCTGAAAATCCAAATACCACATCCAATGGTTCACCCTTATCTATTCTACTAGTTACATCCTCAAAAAACTCCAGTAGATTTGTTAAGCATGATTTCCCTTTCGTAAACCCATGCTGACTTTGTCCAATCCCGTTTATGCTTTCCAGGTGTTCTGCTATCATATCCTTTGTAATAGACTCTAGCATTTTCCCCACCACTGATGTAAGGCTGACTGGTCTGTAATTCCCTATTTTTTCTCTCACTCCTTTTTTAAATAGTGGAACAAACATTGTTTTGTCACAGTGTTTCCTATCAGTCTTTAGTTCCATTTTACCCTGGCTAGATCCCTTCTCATCCCATTGAAATTAGGCCTCTTCCAATTTAGAAGTTCTACCTTAGATTGTTCCTTGCTCTTCTCCATTGCTAGTCTAAACCTAATAATATAATGATCACTCTTACCCAAGTCTTCCCCCACAGATATTTGCTCCACTTTGCCCACCTCATTCCCCAGCACCAGATCCAGTAATGCCTCCTTCCTAGTTGAACCAAGAACAAACTGGTGAAGGAAATTCTCCTGAACATATTTCAGAAATTCCTCCTCCTCCTTTAGCCTAACATTATCCCAATTGATATTTGGGTAACTAAAGTCCCCCAATATCACCACTCTATTGTTCTTGCACATCTCTGTTATTTCCCTGCAGATTTGCTCATCTACCTCCCTTTCACTATTTGGAGGCCTATAGAATACCTGCAGTAGCGTGACCATACCCTTGAGCTTCTCAACTCTAACCAAATGTATTCTGTCCTTGTCCCCTCAAGGGCATCCTCTCTTTCCAACACTACAATGCCTTCCCTAATCAGTACTGCCACTCGACCTCCCTTTTTTCCCTCCCTATCTTTTGTGTCTAGATTTTATTCCAGTGTAGAGGGTCCTGGCGATGGGCCAAAAGGCGGGGTGAGAATCCGCCTCGGCCCTCCCTCAGACCCCCATCGGAATTCCACAGTGGGCAGGCAATTAACTGCCCACCGTTGAGGATGCTGTTCCTTTAAGGGACGAGCTCCCGCCTCCTAGAGCCGCAGGCCAATCAGAAGGGCAGCAGCTTGGCAGTACTGGCAGGGCCATCGCTGCAGGAGGCCACGCAGTACTGAAGGCTGGAGAGGTAAGTGGGGTCGAAATCGCTGGGGCCAGTTAGACAGGCCCCAGTGATGGATGGAGGAAGTTGGTGAGGGTTGGGTGGGGGGGGAGCATGGCGATTGCTGTGTGGGGGGGGGGCAGCGATCGCATGAGTGGGCCCTCCGGGATCCCTCGATTGCCCTCAAAGGAGGGACCCCATGGACCCCGCTAGGAGGACACCAGGCTTTACCTAGCAGCGCCTTCCTGCGTTGGCGAGCCCTTCCACCTTCAACAAATTCAAGTTGGAGATGGGATGAGGCCCTTAACTGGCCATTAATCTCATAAAGCTCGAGTCGCGCTGAACAGGCTCCAGAAGCTGGCCGAGCGCGTCTACCCTGAGGCACAGTGTGGCTTTCGTGCAGAGAGATCGACCGTTGACATACTGTTCTCCCTTCGTCAGACACAGGAGAAATGCCATGAATAACAGATGCCCCTCTACATTGCTTTCATTGATCTCACCAAAGCCTTTGACCTCGTCAGCAGACGTGGTCTCTTCAGACTACTAGAAAAGATCGGATGCCCACCAAAGCTACTAAGTATCATCACCTCATTCCATGACAATATGAAAGGCACAATTCAACATGGTGGCTCCTCATCAGAGCCCTTTCCTATCCTGAGTGGCGTGAAACAGGGCTGTGTTCTCGCACCCACACTGTTTGGGATTTTCTTCTCCCTGCTGCTTTCACATGTGTTCAAGTCCTCTGAAGAAGGAATTTTCCTCCACACAAGATCAGGGGGCAGGTTGTTCAACCTTGCCCGTCTAAGAGCGAAGTCCAAAGTACGGAAAGTCCTCATCAGGGAACTCCTCTTTGCTGACGATGCTGCTTTAACATCTCACACTGAAGAGTGCCTGCAGAGTCTCATCGACAGGTTTGCGGCTGCCTGCAATGAATTTGGCCTAACCATCAGCCTCAAGAAAACGAAGATCATGGGACAGGACGTCAGAAATGCTCCATCCATCAATTTTGGCGACCACGCTATGGAAGTGGTTCAAGAGTTCACCTACCTAGGCTCAACTATCACCAGTAACCTGTCTCTAGATGCAGAAATCAACAAGTGCATGGGTAAGGCTTCCACTGCTATGTCCAGACTGGCCAAGAGAGTGTGGGAAAATGGCGCACTGACACGGAACACAAAAGTCCGAGTGTATCAGGCCTGCGTCCTCAGTACCTTGCTCTATGGCAGCGAGGCCTGGACAACGTATGCCAGCCAAGAGCGACGTCTCAATTCATTCCATCTTCGCTGCCTCCAGAGAATACTTGGCATCAGGTGGCAGGACCGTATCTCCAACACAGAAGTCCTCGAGGCGGCCAACATCCCCAGCTTGTACACACTACTGAGTCAGCGGCGCTTGAGATGGCTTGGCCATATGAGCCGCATGGAAGATGGCAGGATCCCCAAAGACACATTGTACAGCGCGCTCGCCACTGGTATCAGACCCACCGGCCGTCCACGTCTCCGCTTTAAAGACGTCTGCAAACGCGACATGAAATCCTGTGACATTGATCACAAGTCGTGGGAGTCAGTTGCCAGCGTTCGCCAGAGCTGGCGGGCAGCCATAAAGACAGGGCTAAAATGTGGCGAGTCGAAGAGACTTAGTAGTTGGCAGGAAAAAAGACAGAGGCGCAAGGGGAGAGCCAACTGTGCAACAGCCCCGACAAACAAATTTCTCTGCAGCACCTGTGGAAGAGCCTGTCACTCTAGAATTGGCCTTTATAGCCATTCCAGGCGCTGCTTCACAAACCACTGACCACCTCCAGGCGCGTATCCATTGTCTCTCGAGATAAGGAGGCCCAAAAGAATTGGCCACTTAAAGGCTTCAAATGGCCTGGGGCGGGAAGGCTGTCCTCAGCCTTCCCTGTCCTGGACAAATTGCGGGTGCCCAGGCAATGACGGGAATGGTGTCCCCTGCCATTTTGTTTGCCCCTACTCTGTGCCTGTCTCCAAGGGCAGAACAAAATTCTGCCCTTTATATTCTTGAATATTAAGTGCCCAGTTCTCACCATTTTTAAGCCATATTTCCATTATTGCCACTACATCATATTCCTACACAGCTAGTTGCACTCGTAGCTCACCAAACGTATTCACCACACTTTTTGAGCTTACATCCATACATTCTAAACATTTCTTTGTATTCCTCATAGTCCTTCTTACTCTGCTCCGATCTAATATGGTACTGAATGCTAATGAATATGGAGTGAATTGGATTGGCTGAAGACTGGCATCTGTGATGCTGGGAACCTCGGGAGGAGGCCAAGATGGATCATCCACTTGGCACTTCTGGCTGAAGATGGGTACAAGTGCTTCAGCCTTGTCTTTTGCACTGGTGTGCTGGGCTCCCTCATCATTGAGGATGGGGATATCTGTGGAGCCACCCCCTCCTGTCAGTTGTTTAATTGTCCACCACCATTCATGACTGGATGTGGCAGGACTGCAGAACTTAGATATGATCCGTTGGTTGTGGGATCGCTTATCTCTGTCTATTGCATGCTGCTTATGCTGTTTGGCATGCAAGTAGTCCTGGGTTGTAGCTTCACCACGTTGACACCTTATTTTGAAGTATGCCTGGTGCTGCTCCTGGCATGCCCTCCTGCACTTTTCATTGAACGAGGGTTGATTCTCCAGCTTGATGGTAATGGTAGAGCGGGGGATATGCCGGGCCATGAGGTTACAAATTGTGGTTGAGTACAATTCTGCTGCTGCTGATGGCCCACAGTGCCTCATGGATGCCCAGTTTTGCATTGCTAGATCTGTTCAAAATCTATCCCTTTTTTTATGCATTCATGGGATGTGGGCATCGCTGGCTAGCCAGCATTTATTGCCCATCCTTAATTGCCCCAGAGAAGATGATAGTGAGCTGCCTTCTTGAACCGCTGCAGTCCATGTTTGGTAGGTATACCCATAATGCTGTTAGGGAGTTCCAGGATTTTGATTTAGCACAGTGGTAGTGCCACACAACACATTGGTGTATACCCTCAGTGTGAAGACAGATTTCGTCTCCACAAGGACTGTGTGGTGGTCACTCCTACCAATACTGTCATGGTCAGATGCATCTGCGACAGGTAGATTGGTGAGGACAAAGTCAAGCAGTGTTTTCCCTCTTGTTGGTTCTCTCACCACCAGCTGCTGACCCAGTCTAGCAGCTATGTCTTTTAGGACTCGGCCAAATCGGTCAGTAGTGGTGCTACGGAGCCAATCTTGGTGATGGACATTGAAGTCCCCCACCCAAAGTACATTTTGTGCTCTTGCTACCCTCACTGCTTCTTCCAATTGGTGTTCAACATGGAGAAGCACTGATTCATCAGCCGAGGGGGTGGGGGGGGAGGTGTGGTAGTGGTAATCAGCAGGGGTTTTCCTTGCCCATATTTGACCTGATGTCATGAGACTTTATGGGGTCCGGAGTCAATGTTGAGGACTCCCAGGGCAACTCCCTCCCGACTGTTTACCACTGTGCCGCCATCACTGGTGTGTCTGACCTGCCGCTGGGACAGGACATACCCAGGGATGGTGATGGTAGTTTCTGGGACATTGTCTTCAAGGTATGATTCCCATGAGTATGACTATGTGAGGCTGTTGTTTGACTAGTCTGTGGGACAGCTCTCCCAATTTTGTCACAAGCATCCAGATGTTAGTCAGGAGGATTTTGCAGGGTCGACAAGTCTTTTCAAAGACACAGGCCTGGATGTTTACAGTCATGAATTTTCTGAGGTGTTGTCGATTCCTGGTGGTTAAAACCTCAGGCAGTAGTTGCTTTTTCAGTTCTCTCCTGCAGCAAGTTAAAGTACAGTATCAGCAGCAGGGCCTCTTCCTTAGCTAGACTGATTTCACAGCCTTTGATGGGAACTGGCTTTCTGCGGTCTTTGGTTGCTCTCCTTTCTGTCTCCAGAGGACTACCTTTTAAGGTAAAAATCTGTCACATTTGAGTCTCTGTCAGGTGACACAGAACCCTCTCCCATGGTGTGACCACACAATGGTCCAGGATATGGAAACCACTGCTATTTGTTGGTGTCTGAATGGGGACCATTCTGTTACAATGTTGCTACTTTACACCTGTTCATCTTGGTTTGGCCTGTGGAGTCAGTCTGTCTTACAGAACCTTTGCTAGTTCATTCCTGTGATTAGGAGTCATCAACATGTAATGGAACTGCACTCACCTGTTCCATTTTTATTTTTCTAATCCTAGCCAGAGAATCACCATCAATGGCTTCTCTTCCCATTCCTGCATCGTTACCTCTGGTGTCCCCCAAGGATGTATCCTTGGCTCCCTCCTACTTCTCATCTACATGCTGCCCCTCAGTGACATCATCCAAAAATATGATGTCAATTTCCACATGTACACTGATGACACCCAGCTCTTCCTCACCACCACCTCTCTCGACCATGCCACTATCTCTAAATTATCAGACTGCTTATCTGACATCCAGTACTGGATGAGCAGAAATTTCCTCCATTTGTATATTGGGAAGATCAAAGCTATTGTCTTCGGTCCCTGACACAAACTCCACTCCCTTGCCACTGATTCCGTTCATCTCTGTAGCAACCATTTGAGGCTGAGCAAGACTGTTAGCAACCTTGGCATCATATCTGACCCCAAGATGAGCTTCGAACCACTTATCCATGGCGTCACTACGACCATCTATTTCCACCTCCGTAACATTACCCATTTCTGACCCTACCTCAGCTCTTCTGCTGCTGAAACCCTCGTCCATGCCTGTGTTACCTCCATACGACTATTCTAATGCAGTTCTGGCTGGCCTCCCACTTTCTACCCTCCGTAAACTTGAGGTCATCCAAAACTCTGCTGTTGACATCCCATCCCTTATTAAATGCTGTTCACCCATCACCCTTGTGTTCACTGACCTACACTGGCTCTTGGTTAAACAATGCCTCGATTTTAAAATTCACATCCTTCTTTTCAAATACTCCATGGCCTGGCCCCTCCCTGTCTCCGTAATCTCCTCCAGGCCAACAACCCTTTGAGATAGCCGCACTCCTCTAATTCCTCTTGAGCATCCCTGATCTTAATCTTGGAGGGGAACATGTGTGGCCGGCAAGTTCCCCTCCAAGCCACACACCATCCTGGCTTGGAACTATATCGCCGTTCCTTCACTGTCGCTGGGTCAAAATCCTGGAACTCCCTTCCTAACAGCACTGTGGGTGTACCTACCTCACATGGACTGCAGCAGTTCAAGAAGGCAGCTCACCACCACCTTCTCAAGGGCAATTAGGGATGGGCAATAAATGCTGGCCTGGCCAGCGGCGCCCACATCCAAAAATTACTTCATCTTTAGTGGCTGAGCCTTCAACTGCCTAGGGCCTAAACTCTGGAGTTCCTTCCCTAAATCTCTCTGCCTCGCTACCTCAAATTCCTCCCTTAAACCACTCCTTAAAACCTATCTCTTTGACCAAGACTTTGGTCATCTGCTCAAATATCTCCTTATGTGGCTTGTCATATTTTGTTGGCACCGCAGCCTCACAGCTCCAGTGACCCGGGTTCAATTCTAGGTACTGCCTGTGTGGAGTTTGCAAGTTCTCCCTGTGTCTGCGTGGGTTTCCTCCGGGTGCTCCAGTTTCCTCCCACATGCCAAAGACTTGCAGGTTGATAGGTTAATTGGCCATTATAAATTGCCCCTAGTATAGGTAGGTGGTAGGGGAATATGGGATTAGTGTAGGATTAGTATAAATGGGTGGTTGATGGTCGGCACAGACTTGGTGGACCAAAGGGCCTGTTTCACTGCTGTATCTCTATAAAAAAAAATAGAAAAATACCTCTATAATACGCGTTGGGACATTTTATGATGCTATAGGCACTATATAAATGTAAGTGGTTGTTGCCCTTACCCCGCCTGGCCTATATGCGACTCCAATACCACACAAATGTGATTAACATCTAATTGCCCTCAGCAATGGCAGAGTGGGCAACTGAGCTGCATCAAGCCACGACAAAGAACACCAACTGCTCATCACCACCTTCTCTGGGCAACTGGGGATGGGTAATAAATGTCAACTCCAGAAAGAGTACACAAGGGACAGTTGCTAAAGTGTACCCTTCCAGCTGTGGTGCTTACACTTTCCCTCAATCTGGAACCTATGTTGGGTAAGGGGGAAAAAATAGAAAATGTGTCAAAATATTTCCTCTGTAAAGTGATGCAATTTGATGGCGGAACTAATCTTCCAGAACAAACCATATCATTATAAGGGATACATTAATCCTTTGTTATTATTAATATAAGATTCTTTTAAAAGGATCTAGCATGCAAGAGTACAAATCAAAGACTACGGACCAAAATACTTTAATCTACAAGATGTATTCTGGGTGTTAGAATTCTCTGGCATTCTCACTTGAAGCACTGTCCTTCCTCACCTCCCCCCGCCTTTCAACAAGGAATAGTTGAGACCGAGAGGACATTCCCTGAGCTTGATACAGTGCAGTGCTGAGGGTTACGTTGTAGCAGCGTTTTGTTTCTTTTTAGAAAATAGAGACTTTTATATAGCGGGCAACATGAAATGGATGTTTAAAGAAGACCATTCATTAGGTGAGTTCAGTCTGTCGCCTCGGTATCAGTGGCACTGAATCCATTCTGCTGGGCTGCCTTGTCCGTCTTCATGGCCTAGTCCTGACCTGCGCAGTTTGCCTCTGGCCTCTTGTTTGTTTTTCTTTAGGGTGTGTAAATTGTTGCGTCTATTTAAGGTTTTTTTTTTAAGAGTTCGAGGAATGGTTTAACCAGTGTTCGAGTATTGCATCCCCTGTACCTGTATAACCAGGGTTGCGTTGAAACAGCCACAAATTAAAACCTGTTTTGTACTGTAATTTTTTATATTTAGAATCAATACTGTACATTATTTATGCATGTATAGTTTGTACCAGCTTACACAACCGTTCCCTGTTAATTTCAACAAGCCCTCACCCTCGTTGGTTTCCTCATGTTTATCAGCAGCATACTACTCTGAGGGATAGGCCCTACATCACATCAGCTTCAAACTGCAAATAATTTATATACTGACTTCCATCACCTAAGAATATTGCTATAAACTTATGAAGTAGTTTTGGAGCGTAGTTATTGTTGTAACATAGGGAACGGATTTGCACACAGCAAGGTCCCACAAAATGCAATATGGTAACCAGTTAATCTGTTTTTGGTGGTTTTGATTAATTTGGTTTTGGTAAGTGTTGGCAAGGACACCAAGGAAATTTCTTGCGCCCACAAGCGGGATCTTTTACATCCACGTTGGTTCTGTGTTTAAGCTCAATTTAAACTTAGCATCCTATAGGACCCTGAGTTGTGTTTCAGATTCCAAATCCTATCACCAAGACCACTAATATTGCCAACAATAATTTTCAGACTTTTTCTCAAAGTAAGTTGTTGACAGTTTATATTTACACTTCTGCCACATCTTCCACCTTTATCCTTACCTCACCCCACTGCCACTGAAATTCCCATCCGTGCCTTCATCAGGTCCAGACTTGGTTTCTCTAATAGTTTCCTTGCTGACTCCTAACTCTAGCCTACTCCACTACCTGAACCATACCTACATAGTGTTCTGCTGAAAGGTCATTGACCTGAAACGTTAACTTTGTTTCTTTCTCCACAGATGCTACCTGTTCTGCTGAGTATTTCCAGCATTTTCTGTTTTATTTCAGATTTCCAGCATCGACAGTATTTTGCTTTTGTCATATCCACATTAAATTGTGCAATCATGTCATTGCTACCTCTCACTGGCTCTCCATTCGCCAACACATTGAATTCAAACTTTCTGACACTTGTTTACAAGTGTCCAGCAGTCGATATAAAACTGCTATTCAGGAAAGGAGGGAGAGAGAAAACTGGAAACTACAGATTAGCTTGACATCAGTCATTGGGAAAATGCTGGAACCTATTAAGGAAGTCTTAACAATAGTATGATCAGACAGAATCAACACGGTTTTACAAAAGGGAAATCGTGTTTGACAAATTTATTAAAGTTTTATGAGCATGCAATTAGAAGGGCAGATAAAGGGGAACCAGGAGATGTAGTATACTTGGATTTCCAAAAGACATTCAATAAGGTGTCACACAAAAAGTTAACATGCAAGATAAGGGCTCATGGAGTTGCAAGTAATATATTAGCATGGCTGGAGGATTTGTTAACTGATGGGAAGCAAAGAATAGGTATAAACAAGGCATTTTCAAGTTCACAGGCTGTAACTAGTAGAGTTTGTCAAGGGTCAGTGCTGGGCTTTCAGCTATTTACAATCTATATTAATGCCTTAAACGAAGAGACTAGGAGTAATGTATTCAAGTTTGCTGACGATACAGAGTTAGGTGGGAATGTAAGCTGGGAGGGGGGCACAAAAAGGCTGTAAAGAGATAGAGACAGGTTATGTGAATGGGCAACAAGGTGGTAGATGTAGTATAATATGGGGAAGTGTGAGGTTATTCACTTTGGTGGTAAGAATAGAAAAGTAGAATATTTTTTAAAAGGCATGAAACTTGTAAATGTTTATGTTCAGAGAGACTTGGGTGTACTTGTACAAGGATAGCAGAAAGTTAGCATGCAGCTGCAGAAAGCAATTAGGAAGGCAGATGGCATGTTGGCCTTTATTGCAAGGGAGTTGGAGTACAAGAATAAGAAAGTCTTGCTGCAATTATATAGGGCTTTGGTGAGATGAGACCTGGAATACTGTTTGCAGTTTTGGTCTCCATATTTAAGGAAGGATATACTTGCATTGAGGCGATACAGCGAAGGTTCACTAGATTGGCCCCTGTTATGAGAAGGTTGTTTTATGATGAGAGGCTGAGTAAATTGGGTTTATTCTGTCTGGAGTTTAGAAGAATGAGAGGTGGTCTTATTGAAACATACAAGATTCTGAAGGGGCTTGACAAGGTAGATACTGAGAGGTTGTTTCCCCTAGTCGGGTAATCTAGAACACAAGCACTGTCTCAGGATAAGGGACCGATCATTTGGATTGAGATGAGGAGGAATTTCTTCACTCAGAAGGTTGTGAATCTTTGGAATTGTCTACTACAGAGGGTTTTGGATGCTCCATCGTTCAGTATATTTCAGGCTGAGATAGACAGATTTTTGGTCTCTTAGGGATATGGGGAGCGGGTGGGAAAGTATTGAGGCAGAAGATCAGCCATGATTGTGTTGAATGGCAGAGCAGGCTTGAAGGGCTATATGGTCAATCCTACTAGTGTTTCTTGTGTTCGAACCCTTCCCCATTACTGCAGTCTCCTCCACTGGTATGAAGCTGTATGTGCAACATTGGTTTCCCATACATCCCCACATCCCTCCACTCCACCTTTGGTGGCAGAGTTTTCAATATTTTTTTTTTCCGTGTGATTGGTAAAAACTTTTCGTTCCTTTTTCATTTATCTAAGTTAAGACTAAGTTAAGCTTAAGATTAAAAATGGCAGGAGATCTCAGACCCGTGTTATGCTCCTCTTGCTCAATATGGGAGCTCAGGGACACGGCTGATGTCCCTAACTCCTTCACGTGCTGGAAGTGTGTCCAGCTGCAGCTCTTGTTAGACCGCATGACGGCTCTGGAGCTGCGGATGGACTCACTTTGGAGCATCCGCGATGCTGAGGAGGTCGTGGATAGCACGTTTAGCGAATTGGTCACACCGCAGATTAGGATTGCTGAGGGAGAAAGGAAATGGGTGACCAAAAGGCAGAGAAAGAGCAGGAAGGCAGCGCAGGTGTCCCCCGCTTTCATCTCCCTCCAAAACAGATATACCGTTTTGGATACTGTTGGGGCAGATGGCTCACCAGGGGAAGGCAGCAGTAGCCAGGTTCATGGCACCGTGGCTGGCTCTGCTGTTCAGAAGGGCGAGAAAAAGAGTGGAAGGGCTATAGTCATAGGGGATTCGATTGTAAGGGGAGTAGATAGGCGGTTCTGTGGTCGAAAACGAGACTCCCGAATGGTATGTTGCCTCCCAGGTGCACGGGTCAGGGATGTCTCAGATCGGCTGCAGAACATTCTGAAGGGGGAGGGTGAACAGCCAGTTGTCATTGTGCACATAGGCACCAATGATATAGGTAAAAAAACGGGATGAGGTCCTACAAGCAGAATTTAGGGAGCTAGGAGCCAAGTTAAAAAGTAGGATCTCAGAGGTAGTAATCTCAGGATTGCTACCAGTGCCACGTGCTAGTCAGAGTAGAAATGAAAAAATAGTCAGGATGAATGCGTGGCTTGAGAGATGGTGCAGGAGGGAGGGGTTCAGATTTTTGGGACATTGGGACCGGTTCTGGGGGAGGTGGGACTATTACAAATTGGACGGTCTACACCTGGGCCGGACTGGAACCAATGTCCTTGGGGGTGCTTTTGCTAACGCTGTTGGGGAGGGTTTAAACTAATGTGGCAGGGGGATGGGAACCAAATGAGGAGGTCAGTGGACAGTAAGGAGGTAGTAACTAAAGCCTGTAAGGAACTAGATAATGAAGTCAGTGTGACTAAGGGGAAGAGTAGGCAGGGAGCAGATGATGAACGCAAAGGGACTGGTGGTCTGAGGTGCATTTGTTTTAATGCAAGAAGTGTCGTAGATAAGGCAGATGAACTTAGGGCTTGGATTAGTACCTGGGAGTATGATGTTATTGCTATTACTGAGACTTGGTTGAAGGAAGGGCACGATTGGCAACTAAATATCCCAGGATATCGATGCTTCAGGCAGGATAGAGAGGGAGGTAAAAGGGGTGGAGGAGTTGCATTACTGGTCAAAGAGGATATCACAGCTGTGCTGAAGGAGGGCACGATGGAGGACTCGAGCTGTGAGGCAATATGGGCAGAACTCAGAAATAGGAAGGGTGCGGTAACAATGTTGGGGCTGTACTACAGGCCTCCCAACAGCGAGCGTGAGATAGAGGTACAAATATATAAACAGATTATGGAAAGATGTAGGAGCAACAGGGTGGTGGTGATAGGAGATTTTAATTTTCCCAACATTGACTGGGATTCACTTAGTGTTAGAGGTCTAGATGGAGCAGAATTTGTAAGGAGCATCCAGGAGGGTTTTCTAGAGCAGTATGTAAATAGTCCAACTCGGGAAGGGACCATACTGGACCTGGTGTTGGGGAATGAGCCCGGCCAGGTGGTTGAAGTTTCAGTAGGGGACTACTTTGGGAATAGTGATCACAATTCCGTAAGTTTTAGAATACTCATGGACAAAGACGAGAGTGGTCCTAAAGGAAGAGTGCTAAATTGGGGGAAGGCCAACTATACAAAAATTCGGCAGGAGCTGGGGAATGTAGATTGGGAGCAGCTGTTTGAAGATAAATCCACATTTGATATGTGGGAGGCTTTTAAAGAGAGGTTGATTAGCGTGCAGGAGAGACATGTTCCTGCGAAAATGAGGGATAGAAATGGCAAGATTAGGGAACCATTGTTGACAGGTGAAATTGTGAAACTAGCTAAGAGGAAAAAGGAAGCATACATAAGGTCTAGGCGGCTGAAGAAAGACGAAGCTTTGGAAGAATATCGGGAATGAAGGACCAATCTGAAGCGAGGAATTAAGAGGGCTAAAAGGGGTCATGAAATATCTTTAGCAAACAGGGTTAAGGAAAATCCCAAAGCCTTTTATTCATATATAAGGAGCAAGAGGGTAACCAGAGAAAGGATTGGCCCACTCAAGGACAAAGGAGGAAAATTATGCGTGGAGTCAGAGAAAATGGGTGAGATTCTAAACGAGTACTTTGCATCGGTATTCACCGAGGAGAGGGACATGACGGATGTTGAGGTTAGGGACAGATGTTTGATTACTCTAGGTCAAGTCGGCATAAGGAGGGAGGAAGTGTTGGGTATTCTAAAAGGCATTAAGGTGGACAAGTCCCCAGGTCCGGATGGGATCTATCCCAGGTTACTGAGGGAAGCGAGAGAGGAAATAGCTGGGGCCTTAACAGATATCTTTGCAGCATCCTTAAACACGGGTGAGGTCCCAGAGGACTGGAGAATTGCTAATGTTGTCCCCTTGTTTAAGAAGGGTAGCAGGGATAATCCAGGTAATTATAGACCGGTGAGCCTGACGTCAGTGGTAGGGAAGCTGCTGGAAAAGATACTGAGGGATAGGATCTATTCCCATTTGGAAGAAAATGGGCTTATCAGTGATAGGCAACATGGTTTTGTGCAGGGAAGGTCATGTCTTACCAACTTAATAGAATTCTTTGAGGAAGTGACAAAGTTGATTGATGAGGGAAGGGCTGTAGATGTCATATACATGGACTTCAATAAGGCGTTTGATAAGGTTCCCCATGGTAGGTTGATGGAGAAAGTGAAGTCGCATGGGATCCAGGGTGTACTAGCTAGATGGATAAAGAACTGGCTGGGCAACAGGAAACAGAGAGTAGCAGTGGAAGGGAGTTTCTCAAAATGGAGACATGTGACCAGTGGTGTTCCACAGGGATCCGTGCTGGGACCACTGTTGTTTGTGATATACATAAATGATTTGGAGGAAAGTATAGGTGGTCTGATTAGCAAGTTTGCAGACGACATTAAGATTGGTGGAGTAGCAGATAGTTAAAGGGACTGTCAGAGAATACAGCAGAATATAGATAGATTGGAGAGTTGGGCAGAGAAATGGCAGATGGAGTTCAATCCGGGCAAATGCGAGGTGATGCATTTTGGAAGATCCAATTCAAGAGTGAACTATACAATAAATGGAAAAGTCCTGGGGAAAATTGATGTACAGAGAGATTTGGGTGTTCAGGTCCATTGTTCCCTGAAGGTGCAACGCAGGTCAATAGAGTGGTCAAGAAGGCATACGGCATGCTTTCCTTCATCGAACGGGGTATTGAGTACAAGGGTTGGCAGGTCATGTTACAGTTGTATAAGACTTTGGTTCGGCCACATTTGGAATACTGCGCGCAGTTCTGGTCGCCACATTACCAAAAGGATGTAGATGCTTTGGAGAGGGTGCAGAGGAGGTTCACCAGGATGTTGCCTGGTATGGAGGGCGCTAGCTATGAAGAGAAGTTGAGTAGATTAGGATTATTTTCATTAGAAAGACGGAGGTTGAGGGGGGACCTGATTGAGGTGTACAAAATCATGAGAGGGATAGACAAGGTGGATAGCAAGAAGCTTTTTCCCAGAGTGGGGGATTCAATTACTAGGGGTCACGAGTTCAAAGTGAGAGGGGAAAAGTTTAGGGGGGATATGCGTGGAAAGTTCTGTACGCAGAGGGTGGTGGGTGCCTGGAACGCGTTGCCAGCGGAGGTGGTAGACGCGGGCACGATAGCGTCTTTTAAGATGTATCTAGACAGATACATGAATGGGCAGCAAGCAAAGAGATACAGACCCTTAGAAAATAGGCGACAGGTTTAGATAGAGGATCTGGATCGGCGCAGGCTTGGAGGGCCGAAGGGCCTGTTCCTGTGCTGTAATTTTCTTTGTTCTTTTGTTCTTTGACCCTTGACTTTGCCACACCTTACCTAAATCTGTCTACCTTTCTTCCTTTCTCACCACGTTCAAAATCCTCCACAAAGCTTTTGACTATGCCTTCAATCACATTTCCTAACACTTCCACAACTACTCCGCATTCATTTTCCTTTGTTCTGTTAAAAGCCATGGACTGTGTACTACATTAGAGGCACAATATAAACACAAGTTGTTATTTTTTCCTGTATCTCTTTTTTGAGTCGAGGAATTAGTAGTGACAGTATTAGCATAAGAACAGTTAACTGTTATGATGATCTCTGGTTGTTTATTTTAATATAGGTATTAAGGTATTTATTTTTAGAGACAGTGCTGCTGTTGATATTGCAGAGAAAGAAAAGCCATGAGAATGTGTTAAATGCTCATCTGCTAATAGTGCCACAGTAATTTTCAGCCTGACAATATCGTAGTACATTCCATAAAAATAGCTCTCCATTACACTGACTGCAACAAAGTCTTATGGGCTTCATCAGAAGATGGCTGCCTGCATTGCCTTGACCTTGTGTCATTCACTGTTCTGTTCTTTTGCAGTCTGAATCTGGTATCCAAGGAAGAAGTGGTCCATTGAAGCTTGTAACTAGAGACTTAGCGTGTTTGACTGGGAGTACTGTTTGATTTGTCATTTCTCTTTATCCTTTGTCATACCATATTTATTCTGCATCATCATTAATGTATAGATCAAAGGAGCAATATTAATCTGAGAACATCTGAATTTAGAATTTGCCTTTTAATGAGCTCTGAACTTAAATCAGATCATAGGTTTAGGCAACAGGTGAGAAATCAATTTATGGGCACAAACCATTCATTATTGTCTATTTAATAGTTGATCTGTATTTTCCCATTAGCGTGCATTAATAATTAGTTACATTTCTGAAGGAAACAAGAATTTCTCACGAAAATAGATTTTTTAAAAATTCGTTCATGGGATGTGAGTGTCGCTGGCTAGGCCAGCATTTATTGTCCATCCCTAATTGCCCTTGAGAAGGTGGTGGTGAGTTGCATTCTTGAACCCATGAAGTCCATGTGGTGTAGGTACACCCAGAGTGCTGTTAGGGAGAGAGTTCCAGGATTTTGACCCAGCAACAGTGAAGGAATGGTGATATAGTTCTAAGTCAGGGAATGCACGTGAATGCCGATTCTATGCAATGTATTTTATAGTGAGGGTAATATCTGAGGATTAAATATGGGAAGTTTTATGGGGCCTGAAAGAGCAGGTTTCATAGCAAGCGGGGTGAACGTAATTAGGCAGGAGTTGACATTTTGATTTCCTGACGGTGGGTTCAAAGTTAGAGATTAAGTCAGTGGCGTTTTTGTGGCAGGTCGGGCCTCCTGTCATCTTGTGGCGGGTTTGCATACCATGAATACTTACTACCATATAATTAATTGAAATTAAGTGCTACCTGCCAGATTCAGTCAGTGGCGCACATCAATCTTGTGGCACCCGGATCCTGGTCGTTTAAAGGTGGCGTGTACCAGTCGGCGTTGTGCCTGAGGTCAGTCGTTTTCTTTCTTGAACTCTTTGGTACAAGGAAGGGCAACATTAAAATGGATGTTTGGCTTCAGGCTCGGGACCTGCAAGGGCGAATCATGTTGGGGGAGGTGGTCTAAGAGGGTGGGGTTCGTGTGCCTGGAGGTGTGGAAGAGGGAAGGCAGAGGGTGGGGTTTGGGTGCCTGGAAGTGCAGAGGAGGGAAGGCCTAGTGTTCTGGGTGAGGTGATGGTGTTGGGGGACGGCGGGGCAGGGGCGGAAGTTGGAGCAGATAATGAAGATGAGATGCATGATGGCCCGAAAAGGAGAGGGCAAGATGGAAGGTGGCAGGAGGAGGGTGGAAGATGGAGGATCTTGCCTTGAACCAGATGTGCACCGTTTTGCAAAAGGAGATGAAAACACATGGGGTTTGCAAGGAGGGCAGATCAAAGTGGGAGGAGGCTAGTGCTGGGTGGGTGCAGTTGCTGCTGTGCACAATGAGAGATTCATAGATCCTATCTGTTCATGCGTTCAGTGTTTGAACTTCATGGTCAAGCAAGGATTCATTTGAATGTCTGCCTCATTCAAACAGTTATAAAGCTGCAATGACATGGGTCCCATACACCCAATATTTTTGCAAACTTGGGAGCAAGAGGAGAGGATGTGACAGAGGAGGACGCACTGCCAGCAGCAGGCAGCACAAGAAGGGGTGGGCATCATAGAAGACGGGCGCTGGCATGTCCACATGTTGGAGAAGCAATGCCAGAGGTGTCTGAGGATGTCACGTGAAATGGTCACTGAGATTTGTGGGATCATTCAGCAAGACCTGCAGCCATGTGGTTTTGGTGGGAACATACGAATTAGGAGCAGGAGTAGACCACTCGACCCCTCAAGTCTGCTCCGCCATTCAACAAGATCATGGCTGATCTGATTGTAACCTCAACTCCACATTCGCGTCTACCCCAATAACCTTTTTACCCCCTTGATGATCAAGAATCTATCTACCACTGCCTTAAAAATATGCAAAGACTCTGCTTCCGCCACTTTTGAGGTAGAGACTTCCAAAGACTCACAACCTTCTGAGAGAAAAAAATTCTCCTCGTCTCTGTCTTAACTGATTTTTAAAGGGGAAACATCCTTTCCACATCCACCCTGTCAAGACCCCTCAGGATTTATATGTTTCAGTCAAGTCACCTCTTACTCTTCTAAACTCCGGCGATACAAGCCCAGCCTGTCCAACCTTTCCTCATAAGACAATGCAATGCTTTCCACGCATTTACATCTTTCCTTAAATAAGGAGACCAGAACTGTACACAGTTTCCAGATATGGTCTCACTAATGCCCTGTATAATTGATGCACAACCTCACTACTTTTGTATTCAATTCCCCTCGCAATAAACAATTACATTCTATTAGCTTTTCTAATTACATTCACATTGATTCATGCACTAGGATAGCCAGATCCCTCTGAAACTCCAAGCTCTGCAATCTCTCACCATTTAGATAATTATTTTTTTTTGTCTTCCTGCTAAAGTGAACAATTTCACATTCTCCCACATTATACTCCATTTGCCAGATCTTTGCCCACTCACTTAACCTTCTATATTCCTTTGTAGCCTCCTTATGTCCTCTTCACAGCTTATTTTCCTACCTACCTTTGTGTCATCAGAAACGTTAGCAACCATACCTTCAGTCCCTTCATCAAAGTCATTTCTAGAAATTGTAAAAGGTTGAGGCCCAGCACTGATTTCCTGTGGCACACCATTCATTACATCTTGCCAATCAGAAAATTACCCATTTATGCCTACTCTGTTTCCTGTTAGCTAGCCAATATTCTATTCATGCCAATATGTTACCCCCTACACCATGAGCTTTTATTTTCCACAAGAGCCTTTGATTTGGCACCTTATCAAATGCCTTCTGGAAATCTCAGTACAGTACATTCACCATTTTCCCTTTATCCACAGCACATGTTACGACCGACCACTCCAGTCAAAGCCCCCAATCAAAATATATGACTCTGATTGTGGTGGGAGAAACGCACTGACAATTCAATCCTGTCGCTCCACAGATCGCCTAACATATTTAAAACTTTCCAAATTAAAGAAAGACCCAGCCAAATTGTACCTTCTATTAACCCCTGAATGAGGTTAACCAGACCAGGTGTCTTTAAATCAATAAATTAACTCTTTAATTAGAAGAACTAAATTCTTAAAACTAAATTCTCCAATTATGAAGATATAAACAACATTTAAAATAGAAAAAATTAGAGTCCTTGCAAATTTACAGTCCAATGTTGCTTGAAGTCCTTGCAGAATGTTGCTTGAAGTCCTCACAGTCACCCGATGTGGGAAAAAAGGTTCTTCCAGAGTAGAACAGTCCGTAGTCGTAACTCCAGCAGTAGGTGATTTTTTTCTTCTCCAGCAAATTTCAACAATTAATGACTTGCAAACACTTTCAATAGAATCAATCTGACTTTAGAGTTTTTGAGGGATAAAAGATTGTCACAGTCTAACTTCTCTTCCTTCAGATTAAATGGTCAAGAGCTCTTCTTTCAGGTGCTAACACCAGCTGTCTGTGTTCTGTTAGAACGAACTCTTCAATTAAAAAGCCAGTTCAGAATTGAATTGTAACAAATGTATCGCTTAATACTCACTCCCAGTGGCTGTATCTATGGTAATGAGAATGCACCCTTTGGATCGCAGTCTCCAAATGGCTGTTTCTAAGGCAACGAAAATGCACCTTCCTATAACTCCTGAGGCTTGCCAATTCTTAAAGCAATACTGATCCTTTGCAAGCCTTAAAGGCAAACCGCATATTCCCGGAAAAAAAACTACAGGACCATGACACCTCCGTCCCTAGTGGAATGAAGCGCCATTCCTGAAATGCTTTTCATTACAATGGTTAAAAAATACAAATTGAAAAAACGCCAACTTGTTTTTTCCAAGCATTTACAGATATACACATTTCTAAAAAAAATGTTTAAACTACAGCAACATGTTCCACTCGAACATTTTGACTTAAAGCTTTCAAAAAGGTTGTTCCACTTAACTCATTTTAAATTTACAAGCATAGTCTTCTGATTGTTTCATGTTTTCCTTCCAAGTGTCACTATTGTCCATCACCTCAGCCAGGTGAGCTGCACAGCTAGGAGCACTGACCACTATTGGGTTCACTATTCTCTGAGAATTTTCTAGAGTACCCCTTAACCATCACTTGACACTGGAAAACCCTGTCAGGTGTAACTGAAGCTGATTTTTTTCTTATCCTGGGGTGTCAAAGGAATTTGACAGTATCCAACACATCTGTCCATTAAAGACATATTGGGTTGCTCACTCTGTCCATACAGTCCTTTAATTGAGAATTTGGGTAGGAGTCTGCCTTCTTTACCACAGTGACTTTTCTAGCGTCTATTCAAGTTTGAGCTGTCCCACCAGGTTTAGTCAACAAGACCGTCTGCGAATTCCAGCTGTCCTGACTAGGTTCATCCAAGCTGCTCCTCAGGATGCATTGTACCTTTGCTTCCACTTGGGCCTGTCTGTCTGGACCTAAGCAACAAGGATGTCATTTTAAAGGAATGGGCAGCGCAGTGGTTAGCACCGCAGCCTCACGGCTCCAGGGACACAGGTTGCGGAGTTTGCAAGTTCTCCCTGTGACCGCATTGGTTTTCGCCGGGTGCTCCGGTTTCCTCCCGCAGCCAAAGACTTGCCGGTTGATAGGTAAATTGGCCATTGTGAATTGCCCCTAGTGTAGGTAGGTGATAGGAGAATTGAGGGAAGGTGGGGATGTATTCGGGAATGTGGGATTACTGTAAGGTTAGTATAAATGGGTGGTTGTTGGTCGGCACAGACTCGGTGGGTCGAAGGGCCTGTTTCAGTGCTGTATCTCTAAATAAAATAAAATATACCCAAATCATGTGTAGCTAAGGTTGTACATCCTGGCTTTTCCCTACAAACTTTTTGAAACATTGTGCAAACCCAGGTTAGGACTTCACCCTGTTTTGCCTCGAAGTGTAAAAGCCTATTGTTTAATTTTCCGAGCCATTCTGCATTCGCTGATTGGATAGTTGGAGGTTCAATCTGAGAATTTCCCAGGCTTACTTCTGCCTCATCCTCACTATCCTTTTCCTTCTCCACGGTCCCGATTAACTGACATACCTGTACTGGCTTATCCTCCTCCCTGTGGTAATATGGTTTGAGCAAATTAATGTGACACAGCCGGTTCTTCATCCAGCGATCAGGGGTGTCAATCAAGTAATCTACCTTACCCACTCTTTTGATCACTCTATATGGGCTACTGAACCGTGCTGGTTCTCCCTGTGATAGTAACAACACTAATACGCTAACACTGGTTTTATGGTAGGTTGTGGTTTTCCCACTGTTTGATAGGTGTGGCATGCCCTACAAAATTGTCTCACATCCTTTGTAAGACCTGACCAGTAATAATGTTTGATTATGTGTGATTTGGTCTTCCGAATTCCCCTTTGTCCTGAAAAGGGAATGTCATGTGCTAACCTTAATAATCCTTGTTGATATTTAGGTGGTGCCACTATCTGTTCAACAACTTTCCAGTCTTCGTCGGCAGGTCTATGAGGTGGTCTCCATTTCCTCCTCAAAACCCCGTTTGCCATATAATAGCCTTCCGAAACTCCTTTCACCTCAGCTTCTGACAGAGCCGTCTGTGCTATTTGATAGATCTCTGGATCAGCTTTGCTGTGCTGCAATGATAGACGATCTGTTAAACATCTCATTTGGATTATCTAAATCCCCAAATAAGCTTTCAGATACTTGACTATCTATTTGTGGTATCCCTTTTCCCTCCGACAATGGATCCCATTTAGCCATTGCTCGGGTAACTACACACGCAGGAAATATTCCCGGAACTTGCTCCTGTAATTGCTCCATTTCCTTAATTTCACATGGTTCCTCTGTAACTATCAGGGAAACTGATACTTTTGATCCAGCCAAATTGTTTCCTAGGAGTAGATCAATTCCTTTTACTGGTAAACTGTGGACAACACCTACAGTTACGATCCCAGATATTAAGTCACGCTCTAGGCATATTTTATACAAAGGTACGGGTATACACTCCCTGCTAATTCCATTTACTAAAACTTTAGCGTTCAAGGCGCTCTCTGGTGGAAACCTCATATCTTTCCCCAGTAAGTGTGTTTGGGTCGCTCCTGTGTCCCTGAGTATAATGATAGGTTTTCCTGCTTCACTTACAGGATACGGAGTTACTCTCCCCTTTAACAAAAAATTATTATAACTCAGGTATTTTATTCTTAACCTCTACACTCCTCTTAGTTTTAGTATCTGGTTTCACATTCACAGCTGTCGTTAAAGCTATAGCCTGGTCTGCTATACTCTCAGTCAGAGTCTTTTCCTCTGCACTAACTTTGCGTACCCCAACAAGTCCTATGGGTTTACCTTGCAATTTCCAGCACTCTGAACGAAGATGACCCATTTTGTGGCAATGATAACACTTTGGCTTGCGAACCTCACTTCTACCCTTAGCACCTTCCTTTCTTACCTGAGGAGGTGATCCTGGGGCATTCCCAGCTGTTCATTTTTGTCCCCGGCTACTTACCTTCCTTTCACTCTCCCACTTCCTATCCTTCTCGGGTTTATGGGGGTGATGGACAGAATAGATTGGCTTATTCACAAGCTCAAAATCATCAGCAATCTCTGCTGCTTGCCTAGCTTTCAAAACTTGCTGGTTATCTATGAGTTCTCACTACTGAAGGAATGGAGTTTTTAAACTCTTCTAAGAGAATCAATTCTCGAAGGTGCTCATATGTGGTTTCTATCTTTAATGCCCGTATCCAACAGTCAAAATTCATTTGCTTGACCCCCTCAAATTCTAAATATGTCTGCCCAGTCAATCGCCGTATGTTCCTAAACTTCTGACGGTAAGCTTCAGGGACTAACTCATACGCAGAGAGAATAGTTTTTTTTGCCATCTCATAATCTGCAGAAGCCTCTTCAGAAAGCATGGCATAAGCTTCATGAGCTCTGCCTACCAGCCTGCCCTGCATCAGCAATGTCTAACTTTCTTTCGGCCATTTCACCTGTTTGGCTATTTTTTTCAAAAGATATGAAAAATGCCTCTAAGTCCCTTTCCTCGACCTTAGGAAGAGCCTGTATAAATTTAAACACCTTCTCGCTGGGTCCTGATCTAAATTCAGAATCTTCCTGAACCGAATTTTCCCTGGATTTAAGACTACCCCTTTGTCTTAGTTCCATCTCTTTTAATTTAAATTCCCTCTCTTCTCTTTCACTCGCTCTCTGAAGTTCAAGTTTTCTTACTGCTTTTTCCCTTTTTTTTCCAATTCAGGTTTTCTTAATTTTTTTTCTGCCTCAAGTTTTTTTGTTTCTAACTGAATCCTAGCCAATACAACTGCATCACTCTCGGACCTACTACCTTCATATCTCTCGTATTCCCTTTCTTGTTCCTCGTATTGCCCTTCATCTGTATCATCAACAACATCATCTGGAATTAGTAGATGATGATGTTCGGCTACTATGTCAATTATCCCTTCTTTTTTGGCTCCTGATTTCAATTCCAACCCCAATTTCACTTCCAATTCTTTTAATTTACACTTAGTTAAAATTATCAAGTCACTCAGGCAAATATTCTGCTTTTCCAAAAACTCTGCTTTAACGATTAATGCCATTACAATGGTATAGACTGTACTTTATTGTACAAGAGACCTGGTTCTTTTAATTTCTTTGTAATTGGTGTCAGATTTAGATCCCAACAATCGAGTTTCCAATTGATAAGATCCCAGACTCGAGAGCAATTAATCTGATGCCTAACTCAGGACCCCAATTTAAATATGTTATCCCAGAGAAGAGTAATTACTTTGATTCCAAATGTAAGCCCTCCAAATTTGTCTGATTCCAGATGCGAGCCACCGAATTAAATATGATTCAACTGCAAGTGAGCCCCCAATTAAGATATGATTCAAATCCAGAGACCCAATTAATATGTGATTCAAATCTTGAGCGAGCTCCCCAATTAATATGATTCAAATCACAGACGAGAAACCCAATAAATATGTTACGACTGACTGCTTCAGTCAAAGCCCCCAATTAAAATATACGATTCTGATTGTGGTGGGAGAAACGCACTGATAATTCAATCCCGTCGCGCCACAGATCGCCTAACATATCATTTAAAACTTTCCAAATTAAAGAAAAACCCAGCCAAATTGTACCATCTATTAACCCCTGAATGAGGCTAACCAAACCAGGTGTCTTTAAATCAATAAATTAACTCTTTAATTAGAAGAACTAACTCCATAGACTCAATGAAGATATAAACAACATTTAAAATAGAAAAACTGACAGTCCTTGCAAGTTTAGAGTCCAGTGTTGCTTGAAGTCCTTGCAGAATGTTGCTTGATGTCCTCACAGTCGTCCGATGCGGAAAAAAGGTTCTTCCACAGTAGAACAGTCTGTTGTCTATCTCCAGCAGTAGGTGATGCTTTTCATCGCCAGTGAATTTCAACAATTAACGACTTGCAAACACTTTCAGTAGAATCAATCTGACTTAAGTTTTTGAGGGATAAAAAATTGTCACAGTCTAACTTCTCTTCCTTCAATTTAAATTACCAGAGATGTCCGTTTTGGCTTGACTTTTTTAGAATTTTGAGAGATAATAATTAAACAGACTAAATTTCTATTCCTTCAGTTTAAATGGTCAAGAGCTCTTTTTTCAGGTGTTAACACTAGCTGTCTATGTCTGTGTTCTGTTAGAACAAACTGTTTTCAACTAAAAAGCCAGTTCAAAATTGAATTGTAACAAATGTATCACTTAATACTCACTCCCAGTGGCTGTATCTTTGGTAACGAGAATGCACCCTTTGAATCGCAGTCTCCAAATAGTTGTTTCTAAGGCAACGAAAATGCACCTTCCTATAACTCCTGAGGCTTGCTGGCTCTTAAAGCAATACTGATCCCTTGCAAGCTTTAAAGGCAAACCGCATATTCCCCCCAAAAAAACGACAGGACCATGACAATGTTACTACTTCAGAGAACTCCAATAAGTTGGTTAAACCTGATTTCCCTTTCACAAAACCATGTTGACTCTGCCTGATTACTTGAATTTTTCTAAGTGCCCTTCTTATAATGTCTTTAATAATAACTTCTGACATTTGCCCTATGACAGATGTTAAGCCAACGGGCCTGTAGTTTCCTGCTTTCTGTCTCCCTCCTTTTTTGAATAAAGGAGTTACATTCGCTCTTTTCCAATCTAAAAGATCCTTCCCCCGAATCTAGGGAATTTTGGGAAATTAAAACCAACGTATCAACTATCTCACTAGCCACTTCTTTTAAGACCCTAGGATGAAGACCACCAGCACCTGGAGACTTGCCAGCTCACACTCCAACAATTTGCTCAGTACTACCTCTCTTGTGATTGTAATTTTCTTGAGTTCCTCCCTCCCTTCCATTTCCTGATTTACATCTATTTCTGGGATGTTACTTGTATCCTCTATAGTGAAGACTAATGCAAAATACCTATTCAGTTTATCTGCCATCTTTTTATTTTCCATTATTAATTCCCCAGACTCACTTTCTATAGGACCAACACTCACTTTTTGTTAACTTATCATTTTTAAGTATCGATAAAATCTCTTACTATTCGTTTTTATTTTTCTAGCTAGCTTTCTCTCGTACTCTAATTTTCCCTCCTTTATTAATCTTGTATTCATTCTTTGCTGTTTTTTATATTCTGTCCAATCTTCTGACCTGCCACCCATCTTTGCACTATTATAGGCTTTTTCTTTAATTTTTGGTACTATCTTTAATTCATTGCGCTGCCCCGTTGCCCTGGATGACCGTGGCCGATGAGCTCTGGAGGAATGGGGCCTTGAGGTCTCCATCCTACTGGGGGTCTCCTGCGCTGGCGCAGGGGAATTCCCTTGACCTCGCCTGCTGGAGATAAGGGAGTCAGTGTCAGGGGGGAAGAGCACATGCCACTCACCCTGGGGATGTCCTCCGAGGAAGACCCCGGGGCAGCTGACACATTCTCCTCCTCCATCTGAGTGCTTGGTGACATCTGCCTGTCTCCCTAAGGGGAAGGGGCACCCAGAGGGAGGTCCAGTTGCCTCGTCCCCCTCTCGCTTAGCCGCTGCTGTACAGAGCCCACAGCTACAGCGGTGGAATGCAGGTCAGAGTGCATATGGGTCAATTGTTCAACCTGGCCCTCCATGGTAGTCGCCATGCTCTTCGTGGAGGAAGCCATATGCTCACATGCCTGGGATATGGCAGATGTCATGGCTTGCATGGACTCCTCCATCACGTGCAAAGCTGTGCATAACCTCTGGCATTTCTGACATATGTTCCCCAAACAGTCACTGCATTTCCAGCAGCCTACTTGTGGCCTCGACCAGAGGACCATCATCAGCGTGAGGCTCAGCAGGGTCCTGGTCCCCTGCAGACCTCTGCATGTCAGGGACCTGGCTGTAACATTCTCCCTCAGCTGCTGAGAGGTGTCTGTGCCATGCCCACCAGATTGTAACTCGGAATCGATGTGCAAATCCCCTGTGGATTGTGTGGACGTAACTGCGCTGGTGGAGGTTGCAGAAGATGCAGGTAACGGTGCACCCTCTGGGGCATTGTTATCATCGTCCCCAGAGGCAGAGTCAACAGCTCGCTGGCTTGTCATCATGTGATTGTGGGCATTGCAGTGGGGAACAAACAGAAGCACGTGAAGCATCATCACAGCATGCACACATCACTTTTTTGCACAGTTCTCCTGATTGCCCTTATGGCATCAACAGTAAGGTTGGCTCTTCATTCTTCAGTCTAGATGATCCAGCCTCGCCGTCCTCCCTCTGCCACTATCTGAACTGCTTCCCTCCTCTGCTGGGGTCAGGAGTCTAATATGTGGAACAAAACCCGCTATCTTGTAGCGCTCTGTAGATTGTGGATCTGTTTCTCCTGCACAAGAAAGTGCTGATTTAATGGCATGTCAAATGACGCCCAACACCCCTAGTCTGAAGGCATTCCCATCATTCGTTCTGGCCTGTCAGTTGCACACTGCATCAAAGCGCAACCCGACTCCAGACTTCCACAAACAATTAGAACTAAAGGCTGACAAGTCCCCAGGACCTGATCGCCTGCATCCTAGGGTTGTAAAATAGTGGCCGCAGAGTAGATGCATTAGTTGTCATCTTCCAAAATTCCCTAAGTTCTGTAAGGTCCCAGTGGAGACGTGTAAAGACGAGTGAGGGTGAGTAAAATTATTGTACGAATTTAAGGGGAAAAACCTAGAATACCCTGCCTAAAGAAAAACAGCCAGACTGATTAACCTCCATGATTGTACTGACGGATTATTTATAGCCCTGCTGTACGTGCTGCTTCGCTGAATAATGTTGGGTTCCACCAATGAAAAGCATTTCCCGCCGTCTGATCGCACGTGTCTTCTGTGCCCGCTGGAACTTTGATTTTAAATTATAATTCGTGGGAACCAACATAAAGGGAGAGAGCGGAGTTGCTTCCCACTTCTGGTTCTGTCATCAGAAATATCGCAAGATGGATAAAATCTCACCCATGGGCCAGAATTTCACCCTTGGCGAATGGGAGTCATCCACCGATTGAAAAGTCGGTGGCGCATCTGCCTCTGCCTGGCCTGGGGATCCGGACTACATTTTGCAGTCCCCAGGCCTTTAATTGGTCTGAGGCGGGACTTCCACCTCATTGAGGCAGGAAGTCCTGCCTAATGGAGCTTCCGGCCAGTTAGCGATTCGGCAGCTCTCTGTCCTAGCAACGCCACCGAGAGCGGTGGCCACTGCTGGGACTGCAACCCAGCCTCAGGAGGAAGATGTTTGGGTGCCCCAGAGAACTGGTAAGTTTTGGGGGTCTTGCCGGGTGCAATCGGCGAGGCAAGGGTGCTCGATTGGGGGCCAAGAGTGCATGTTGGGTGTTGGGGGTCGTTGGACATCAGGGTGCTTGATCAGGAGGGCCCACCAACCCCTGCCTCCAAGGCTGTTGGAAAGCCATCTTTTAACAGGCAACTTTTCACGGGCCTGAGCCGCCCGCCAGCCAAGGGTAAAATCCCCATGGCGGCTGGTGGAGGCCCTTAAGTGGCCATTATTTGGCCACTTAACGGCCTTGATTGGCCTGGAGTGGGCGGGCTACCCTGCGCAACATGGAGACAGGAGCAGGTCGGGAAGGGCCCCCCGAGCCTCCCGCTCCATTTTATGCCCTCCCCCACCACCACTTTGGGAGGGTGTAAAATTCTGGCCATGGTATCTATACATATGTTGATGAGGACTAAACACAAAACACTGTTCAATTCTTATTCATACTTTAGCCTTGAAAAATATGTGTATATATTCAGTATACCTTTCCTGATACGCTGCCAAAAAATGAGCATACTCACCTCTTTATAAAAAGAGATGGTGTGTTACCTCATACTACACCCCCCATAGAAAATAAATGTCTGCTAAGGATTGTAACAGCAGCATAATTACATCTGGTAATATATTTATAATATATGGAAAGCCTCTTTATTGTAATTTATTTCTTTAATTCATGTATTCAATGATGTCACCATTCCTTTGATGCACTTTCCTGTGATGAGTGAATTGTAGTCGGTCTGCTTTGTCATGTTGCTCTATTATTCATGACCTGCTCAAGCACTTTGTTGCGATGCCAGGTAAGAGGCAAGGAGAAAGAACATTTTAGTGCATTATCTCTCCATTGCCTCACCCATCTTATCTCTGTACTTTCTGAAATCTTTGCGCTCTCCCAAATCTGGCCTCTTGTGCATCCTGATTTTTAATCGCTCCACCATTGGGTGCTGTGCCTTCAGCTGCCAAGGCTCTAAGCTCTGGAATTCCCTCCCTCAACTTCGCCACCTATCTATCTGTCTCACGTCCTTTAAGATGCTCCTTAAAACCTACCTCTTTTCATCTGTCCTAGTATCTCCTGACGTAGCTCAGTGTGAAATTTTGTTTGATAATGCTCTGGTGAAGTGCCTTGGGTCATCTCACTATGTCAAAGGCACTATATAACTGAAGTAGTAGTTGTTGTATTATATTAAAATGTCATGGCAAGGACACACATTACTGCTCCATTTGAGGTTCCTAGTTGGTTTGAGGCACATACATACAATTTATGTTTTTAGATACCCCTATAGCAAGGCAAGCTTGGAACCTTTTTAAACTTCAAGATTGGTTTTGTACCAGATGCAGTTATACGACACCTAATTTGAACCAAAACCAATATGAGACTACCACCTCAATGTGGTCTCTTTATTTGTCAAAATTTGGAATAGAATATGGTGATTGGATGAGGAGAGGTGGGAGGAGGCTCATGTGGAGCATTAACACTGGCATGGACCAAAAGGCCTATAACGTTTGCGTCATCCAAGTACCAGGCCATGACCATCTCCAATAAGAGAGACTCTTAACACCTCTCCATGACATTCAACAGCATTACCATCATCGGATCTCTCCCACCATTAAAATCCTGGGGGTTACCATTAACCAGAAACTTAATTGGATGACCCACATAAATGCTGTGACTACAAGAGCAGGTCAGAGCCTGGGTATTCTGCGGTGAGTGACTTGTTTCCTAGCTCCCCAAAGCCTTTCCACCACCTACAAGGCATAAGTACGGAGTGTGATGGGATACTCTCCACTTGCCTGGACATGTGCAGCTCCACCAACATGGAAGGAGCTCAACACTATCCAGGCAAAGCAACCCGCTTGATCGGCATCCAATCCACCACCTAAAACACTAAAAATCTGAAATTGAAAGCTAGTCTCTAATGATGCCATGAAACTATTAACAATTGTCATAAATACCCATCTGGTTCACTAATGTCCTTCAGGGAAGGAAATCTGCTGTACTTACCTGGTCTGGCCTACATGTGACTCCAGACCCAGAATATTGTCGTTGAATCCTAACTGCCCTCTGAAATGGCCTAGCAAGCCACTCAGTTCAAGGGCAATTGGGGATGGGCAACAAATGCTGGCCTGATTGCGACGCCCACTTCTCATGAAAGAATTAAAAAAATTCACGCCCTCCAGCACCAGTGCAATGTAGCTGCTGCGTGACCATCTACAATAGGGTTGTCCAACCTTTTGGCTTTGGGGGTGGGGGGGTGCCACATTACAATTATTGTCTTGCAATGGTGGCCGGTGAAACAATTTTGAAACAATAAAGGCATTAAAAATCTATTTTGCTATTAATCAAAGCAGCAACAAATGCACATTTTTGTGAAGAAGCTTTAAATGAGGAGACTAATTTATTCACTTACTTTCTCTTCACTGTGTTGGACACTAATTTAATGAGATACCTGGCATTATTTTGCTTGCACAAGTAGTCAATGTTTTCCCGCACACTTGGAGCAATGTGGCGTATTCTGGTCAGATGTCCAACTGTCAGACTGATCTTGATCACCCTGTATCCACACCCCTCCTTTCTCTCTCTATCCCCCTCTTCTCTCTCTCTATCCCCCTCTTCTCTCTCTCTATCCCCCTCTTCTCTCTCTCTATCCCCCCAGTCCTTCCTCTCCCTGTCCCCCCAGTCCTTCCTCTCCCTGTCCCCCCAGTCCTTCCTCTCCCTGTCCCCCCAGTCCTTCCTCTCCCTGGCCCCCCAGTCCTTCCTCTCTCTGGCCCCCCAGTCCTTCCTCTCTCTGTCCCCCCAGTCCTTCCTCTCTCTGGCCCCCCAGTCCTTCCTCTCTCTGGCCCCCCAGTCCTTCCTCTCTCTGGCCCCCCAGTCCTTCCTCTCTCTGGCCCCCCAGTCCTTCCTCTCTCTGGCCCCCCAGTCCTTCCTCTCTCTGGCCCCCCAGTCCTTCCTCTCTCTGGCCCCCCAGTCCTTCCTCTCTCTGGCCCCCCAGTCCTTCCTCTCTCTGGCCCCCCAGTCCTTCCTCTCTCTGGCCCCCCAGTCCTTCCTCTCTCTGGCCCCCCAGTCCTTCCTCTCTCTGGCCCCCCCGTCCTTCCTCTCTCTGGCCCCCCCGTCCTTCCTCTCTCTGGCCCCCCCGTCCTTCCTCTCTCTGTCCCCCCCCGTCCTTCCTCTCTCTGTCCCCCCCCCCGTCCTTCCTCTCTCTGTCCCCCCCCCCGTCCTTCCTCTCTCTGTCCCCCCCCCGTCCTTCCTCTCTCTGTCCCCCCCCCCGTCCTTCGTCTCTCTGTCCCCCCCCCTGTCCTTCGTCTCTCTGTCCCCCCCCCGTCCTTCCTCTCTCTGTCCCCCCCCCGTCCTTCCTCTCTCTGTCCCCCCCCCGTCCTTCCTCTCTCTGTCCCCCCCCCCGTCCTTCCTCTCTCTGTCCCCCCCCCCGTCCTTCCTCTCTCTGTCCCCCCCCCCGTCCTTCCTCTCTCTGTCCCCCCCCCCGTCCTTCCTCTCTCTGTCCCCCCCCCCGTCCTTCCTCTCTCTGTCCCCCCCCCGTCCTTCCTCTCTCTGTCCCCCCCCCCGTCCTTCCTCTCTCTGTCCCCCCCCCGTCCTTCCTCTCTCTGTCCCCCCCCCCCCGTCCTTCCTCTCTCTGTCCCCCCCCGTCCTTCCTCTCTCTGTCCCCCCCCGTCCTTCCTCTCTCTGTCCCCCCCCCCGTCCTTCCTCTCTCTGTCCCCCCCCCCCGTCCTTCCTCTCTCTGTCCCCCCCCCCGTCCTTCCTCTCTCTGTCCCCCCCCCCCCGTCCTTCCTCTCTCTGTCCCCCCCCCCCCGTCCTTCGTCTCTCTGTCCCCCCCCCCCCGTCCTTCGTCTCTCTGTCCCCCCCCGTCCTTCGTCTCTCTGTCCCCCCCCGTCCTTCCTCTCTCTGTCCCCCCCCCCCGTCCTTCCTCTCTCTGTCCCTCCCCCCGTCCTTCCTCTCTCTGTCCCCCCCCCCGTCCTTCCTCTCTCTGTCCCCCCCCCCGTCCTTCCTCTCTCTGTCCCCCCCCCCCCCGTCCTTCCTCTCTCTGTCCCCCCCCCCGTCCTTCCTCTCTCTGTCCCCCCCCCGTCCTTCCTCTCTCTGTCCCCTCCCCCCCCCCGTCCTTCCTCTCTCTGTCCCCCCCCCCCCCCCCCCGTCCTTCCTCTCTCTGTCCCCCCCCCCGTCCTTCCTCTCTCTGTCCCCCCCCCCGTCCTTCCTCTCTCTGTCCCCCCCCCGTCCTTCCTCTCTCTGTCCCCCCCCCCCCGTCCTTCCTCTCTCTGTCCCCCCCCGTCCTTCCTCTCTCTGTCCCCCCCCGTCCTTCCTCTCTCTGTCCCCCCCCGTCCTTCCTCTCTCTGTCCCCCCCCGTCCTTCCTCTCTCTGTCCCCCCCCGTCCTTCCTCTCTCTGTCCCCCCCCGTCCTTCCTCTCTCTGCCCCCCCCCCCGTCCTTCCTCTCTCTGTCCACCCCCCGTCCTTCCTCTCTCTGTCCCCCCCCCGTCCTTCCTCTCTCTGTCCCCCCCCCCCGTCCTTCCTCTCTCTGTCCCCCCCCCGTCCTTCCTCTCTCTGTCCCCCCCCCGTCCTTCCTCTCTCTGTCCCCCCCCCCGGTCCTTCCTCTCTCTGTTCCCCCCCCCCCGTCCTTCCTCTCTCTGTCCCCCCCCCGTCCTTCCTCTCTCTGTCCCCCCCCCGTCCTTCCTCTCTCTGTCCCCCCCCCGTCCTTCCTCTCTCTGTCCCCCCCCCGTCCTTCCTCTCTCTGTCCCCCCCCCGTCCTTCCTCTCTCTGTCCCCCCCCCCGTCCTTCCTCTCTCTGTCCCCCCCCCGTCCTTCCTCTCTCTGTCCCCCCCCCCCGTCCTTCCTCTCTCTGTCCCCCCCCCCGTCCTTCCTCTCTCTGTCCCCCCCCCGTCCTTCCTCTCTCTGTCCCCCCCCCCGGTCCTTCCTCTCTCTGTTCCCCCCCCCCCGTCCTTCCTCTCTCTGTCCCCCCCCCCCGTCCTTCCTCTCTCTGTCCCCCCCCCCGTCCTTCCTCTCTCTGTCCCCCCCCCGTCCTTCCTCTCTCTGTCCCCCCCCCGTCCTTCCTCTCTCTGTCCCCCCCCCGTCCTTCCTCTCTCTGTCCCCCCCCCGTCCTTCCTCTCTCTGTCCCCCCCCCGTCCTTCCTCTCTCTGTCCCCCCCCCGTCCTTCCTCTCTCTGTCCCCCCCCCCCGTCCTTCCTCTCTCTGTCCCCCCCCCGTCCTTCCTCTCTCTGTCCCCCCCCCCCGTCCTTCCTCTCTCTGTCCCCCCCCCCCGTCCTTCCTCTCTCTGTCCCCCCCCCGTCCTTCCTCTCTCTGCCCCCCACCCCCGTCCTTCCTCTCCTTTCTCTCTCTCTCATGCAGGTACTTCATAAGAGTTGTGCTGCTTAGACACTTAGTCACATTTGTGTACTTAAGTTTTTATGGTTGACAACTTTGAGCAGGTTATCATGAATTTAAAGGTCATTGTACCATCAGAACCACTGTGTCAATGACACCAAGGTGTAGGCATGCATTCTTTCACTCAAAGTACTAGTATAATTTAGCATCATGAGTAACATTTGTCATTTACAGTTTATTGCTTTCAAAGAAAAATTGAACCATCAGTGCCCCTCTCAGTTCATTTGGAATTTATTGAGAGAAACAAATTATAACTAATCACTAGTTATCTAAAATATATTCTTATTTGTCTATCCTTCCACAATGAGCTAATGAAAGAGGGAGGTCATATGTAAACATTTTCTTAAGTGTGGATATGTTTGAGCAAATATTCTCCACCTCTCCACCCCGTGCGCTAAGACAGCCGGTAAGCAAATAATACCTAGGCCTCCGTTGATGACGCTAGGGTAAACACAGTAAATCTGCGCCACATGAATACAAAGGTCCCAGGTTCAAACCCCATTCTGGGTTGACTTAGCTCCTGTTATTTAGGGGAGCAGTAGGAATGATTATGGCATTCCTGGATTAGAGAAAGGAATATTGGGCTGGCTCTCCGCTGTTGATCACTATTAAGCAACTCCAGCTGGAAGATCACATGGATGTCTGGCTTAGATGTCACCCACAGAAAAATGGCCTGTTGTGGGTCACACTTGAATAGTTGTGACTCGGACAAGGTACTGGAGGTCAGCAGCCGTATGTGGTATCTTAAACCAACAAGGGAGTCAGCAGTATCAGGGAGGAGGTGAGAAAAATGTGTGAGGAAAAAATGTATATTGTTAAATATGTATAGTAAATTTCTTTCTATTAATACTGACCTTTACTTTACAGAACATAGGTGTATCGAATCTGCCAAAATTAGAGCAAAATATCCAGACAGAGTACCAGTGAGTATCATTCCAGTAAAATGGTATAAAAAGAGCTTGATGAGAATTCTTTTCGCATCCTGTTTTGACAAAAGAAAAAGAGAAATCATTTAAACTTATTCTCTTACAAAAACACTTTCTAACATTCAAATAGTCCTCCTATATTTTGTATACTTGACAACAGTCATAGAGTTATTTACAGCACAGAAGAAGGCCATTCAGCCCATCAAGTCCATGCCGGCCTCTCCATGGAGCTATCCAATCAGTCCCACTCCCCGGCTTGATCCCTATAGCCCTGCAAGTCTATTTTTCTCAGATGGCGATCCAACTTCCTCTTGAAGTTATTGATCGAGAGTTCCAGGTCATTACCACCTGCTGCATTTAAAAAAAAGTGCTTCCTCATATTCCCCCTGTATCTTTTGCCCAAAATTTTCAATCTGTGTCCTCTAGTCCTTGTACCATTTGTCAATGGGAACAGTTTTGCCTTGTCTAACTTATCTACCCCCTTCATAATCATGTACAGTTCTATTAAATCTCCTTTCAATCTCCTTTGTTCTAAGGAGAATAAACCCAATTTTTCCAGATTAACCTTGTAACTAAAATCCTCTAGCCCTGGAACCATTCTGGTAAATCTCCTCTGTACCCTCTCAAGGGTCCTCACATCATTCCGAAAGAGTGGTGACCAGAACTGGGTGCAATACGCCAGCTGGGGCCTAACCAGAGCTTTATAAACGTCCAGCATAGCTTCCCTGCTTTTGTGCTCAATGCCTCTATTTATAAAGCCCAAGATTCCATATGCTTTACTAACCACTCTCTCAATATGACCTGCCACCTTCAAAGATGGATGCACATGCACTCCCAGGTCCCTCTGTTCCTGCACACTCTTTAGAACTGTGCCATTAAGTATATATTGCCACTCCCTATTTCTTCTGCCAAAATGCATCACCTCACACTTGTCAGTATTAGGTTCCATCTGCCACCTGTCTGCGCATTCTGCTAACTTATCTATGTTCTGTTGCAAGCAGTTCATATCATCCTCACTATTTGACTCACCTCCAAGTTTGGTGTCACCAGTAAATCTTGAGATTCTACTCTGTATTTCAGGATCTAAGTCATTTACATATAACAAAGCAATGATCCCAGTACTGAACCTTGGGGAACAGCACTGTCTGCCATCTTCCAGTCTGAAAAGCAACCATTTACTACGACTCGCTGTTTTCTGTCCTTCAGCCATTTTTTAAAAATCCAATTGGACACTGACCCTCTTATTCCATGAGCCTTAATTTTGTTAATCAGCCATTTATATGGTACCTTATCATATGCTTTCTTCAAACCCATATAAACAACATCCACTGCATTCCTTTCACCAGCCTTCTCTGATACCTCATCAAAAATTTCAATTAGATTAGCCTTTTACAAATCCATGTTGGTTATCCTTAATTAACTCAAACCTCTCCAAGTGTTCATTGATATTTTCCCTGCTTATTGTTTCTAAAACTTTACCCACCACTGATGTTAAACTAACTGGACTGTCGTTCCTAGGACTGACCTTACACCCTTTCTTTCTTGAATAAGGATGTCACGTTTGCCACTCTCCAATCCTCGGCACCTCCCCCATATCCAGGGAAGATTGAAAGATTATGACAAGCCCTTCCACTATCTCCATTCCCACTTCCTTTAACAACCTGGGATGCAAACCATCCGGACAAGGTGACTTATCAACCCTAAGCATAGCCGACCTTTGTAGTCCCTCCCCACTGTCGATTTTTATCCTATCCGTTGCCTCTACTGTCTCTGCTTCTACAGATATTTTGTCAGCCTCCATTTCCTTAGTGAACACTGATATAAAAGTGCTCATTAAGTATATTAGCCTTGCCCTGTGCCTCTAAGCATATATTTCCCTCTCTGTCCCTGTAGATCGTGGTCAAAGCTTCAAATAGCTACACAAACAGTAGCAAGAATAAATAATAGTTTTTAAAAGGAAAATGGATAGATATTTGGAAAAGACAAATTTAAAATGTTTATATGGAAAGAACGTGGAATGGTATAGTTATAGTTGGCTGAATGGCCTACTTCAATTAAATCTGTATAAAATCATTGCGTTTTACAGAAGTCACTTATTTGGAACGCATTTAATGCTTCAAACTGGCATTTCTTTAGCTCAAACTTTAAAAAATCTCAACCAATTACAGTAGAAGTTTAAATTGGTAGAATTTAAAGAGCAGTGGGTTGGGTTTACAACAAGCAGGCTATGCACTTGGATCCAGGCTAAGGTTGTGACAGGTGTGGATTAAGAAGGAAATAATTGCAGTGTTCTTCATAGGTCTGGGTTACTAGGAAAATTAATTGATTGATGAAGAAAAGGACTTTTAACTTGTATATTTTGTAATATTATCTGATTTACTATGCACTAGCTAACAAGTGGGGCATTTACATGTAAACACATATAGAACATACATTATGACTTTTTTAATGACAGGAAATAGGGATATGTGTACACTTTTGACAATTATTACATATATGAGCACATGGTTTTTTTTTAAAGTATGTCAGAATTGTATTGCGTAAACTCACTCAAGTTAACCCTTTTGATATTTTATGATAACTTTTAGAATGTGTACATGGTTTTAACAATTAGCCATAAAAAATTTCAGTAATTCTGAAACTAGAATTAAAAGAGGACGTTGAGGACTTCTGCGTTCTCAGGTTCTATTAAAGCAGTAAGAATGTCTAGGAGTAAGTTTTGTGATCATTAAGTATCTGCCCAACGTTTGTTACAATTAAAAATAGAGAATGCTGGAAGCACCTGGCAGGCCAGGCAACATCTGTGGAGAGAGGAAGGCATGGTTAACATTTCAAGTAAAAGACACCTCTTTTGTCTCAAGTTATGTTATAGTGCTTTAAATGAGCTAGTTACAGCACTATATATGGAGATTTTCTACGAGTGCCTGTAGTCACTCATTTCACAAGATCAGAAACACTGAAAAGTAGGGCGTGCAGTCCCTTGTGGTGTGCCTGCCACATGATATGACAATCCGTATTTGTGACATATTTGTAAAATATTTGTCAATTGGAGGTATCTGCAAAACATTTGTAAAATCTATTCAAAATGTCAAGATATTAAATTTATTTGTAATTGTTTTGTGGTTTCAATAGGTGATAGTGGAGAAGGTATCTGGCTCACAGATAGTGGATATAGACAAAAGAAAGTACCTGGTGCCCTCTGATATCACAGTGGCACAGTTCATGTGGATTATTAGGAAACGGATCCAGCTGCCATCTGAGAAAGCGATCTTCCTTTTTGTAGATAAGACAGTCCCTCAATCCAGGTCAGTGGTTTAATAACTTGCAATTGGCTTATTTAGCCAAGTTTTCGAGATATAAATCTGCACTGATGTTGTAAATGACAAACTTCACATGCAGTGAAGTAAATATTAAAATAACTTTCATTAAAGTGGGAAATGGAATATTTAAAATGGGATTATTCTTGGTATAAAGCAGATGGCTTCAATTTTTGATTAACTTTTGATTCATGGAACTATAAGTTATGTTTCCAGCTGTGAATATGGTTTTATAGCTGTTGCATCATTATGGCAGTTAAACAGTGAAGTGAGGGTTATGATTACGATTAATGGAACAAATAAAATTTAAAGCACAGAAGGGGACCATTCGTCCCTCCTCATGTTTCTCTTTGTTACAGTTCTCTCCATTTATTCCTTTATTCTTAATATCTATAACCATTGGACATTCTTGTCTATTGGCTTCATGTTGCCTTCTGACTGCCAGAAATTTTTACTTACTTAATGAACAACAATAGAATGTCCAGATAATGAGGATAACCTTCATAATTGATTTGGGATTTCTTGCATTTAGTTGTTGTTCCAGTTTCATCGAAGTAAACAATGTTAACTCTGATTTAGTTGCTCCACTTTTAACAGTACCAATCACACAATTGTTACAGCATAGAAGGAGGCCCTTCGGCCTGTCGTGTCTGCGCTGGCTCTCCGAAGGAGCAATTTGCCAAGTGTCACTCACCTCCTCCCTGTAGCACTGCACAATCGGAGAATAAACGTGCCGGTATTGTGGATAGCACATTTCTATTGCTTCCTCCCAAGTGGAAATGGCAAATATATTAAGAACAGCATATGCACAGCAGCAAATGGGTTATGATATGCTTCTTTGAAATTACTGAACAATTAGAGCACTATTCACCATCCCCCATGTGGTGATGTGTTCTATGGGCATTGTTAAATTTGGGTTTAGCATCATTTCAGAACAGTGTATGTATTTAGATCATATTCCATGTGTTTAATACATTCAGTTTCACTGTTGTGAAATATTCCTGTTACTCATTGACATTAAGATTTCCACAATCATTGATATCATCTATTTTTCACTAAAAGAGTAAAAATTACAAAAGCATTGCAAAGCTTCTTCCCTTTTACATATTTACATTGTCGTGTCCCAGAAAGGTGTAATATTTTTTAATGTGGGTGATATCAGCATTTATTATTCATCCCTAATTTTCTTGAGGATATTGAGTCAACCAATTGTGTGGGACTCGGGTCACTTGAAAACCAGTTTGGGGCAGCAGGTTCCTTTTCTGGAAGAACGTTAATGACCTAGTTGAGTTTTTACAAAAATCTATTGGCTTTCAATGGCATTTTTTTTCTGGTGCCTGCCCACCATTTACCAGCCTTATTGAATTCAGTTTTACAACTTGCTGTGGTGGGATTTTAACTCGTGCCCTTGGGTTGTTAGTCTAGTCCCATAACCACCAAGGTTCTGTACCCTTGCTGGAAATATGTGTGTCACAATTGGAGATTTTCTTCCACAGAAAAGATTGGAAAAAAGTGTTACTGTTGTGCTTTTAAAAAGCATTGTGTATCCAGATAAGTTGGTTTTTAAAAAAAGGCTGAGGTGACGTGATTTTTTAAGATGCTGTTGAGTTGGCTGTGAAGTTGTTTTCTCATAGACTGTAAATAATCATCTCATTAACCTATCTTGGCAATTAACAAACACTTCACATCCATTGTGTTACAAGGTACTTGAAACCATCTTGTGTAAATTTGGTGAAACATCCCACTGGGTTAATATGGCATGTTCTTAATCTGTATTATTGCACAAAGATGAGTTATCCAGATAGAATTAACTCCAGTCATAACAGCTGTTGTGTATATTCATTTGCTTGAAATAAAGCACCTTAAAGATTCAAATGTGGCCTCATCTCACCAAGTGCTAGTTCAGTGTGCAATTGAAGAAGCACACATGCAAAAGATGCCAGATCTCCAGTGCAGACCATAAGGGGATAGCATTGTTACATCTGTGGGTTATGCTATTGTAAGATAGATTTTAGGGCAATGTGAGTTAACTCCCATAAAAGTAAGATGCTCTTAATGCTTACAGAAACAACTGAAGCCACTGAAGTTTCAAAGGTATCTACAGCAGATCTGACTCGGTAATGGTGGTAAATTCCCTACATGATTAGTTCCCTTTCTCAGGCAGACCACTGGAGAAAGTCACTAAATCAATTGTCGTCATACTGTGGTGAACCACTTCTCAATCTGTACCTATCAGTGTGTCACTGAGCCTCGATCCACAGCCCATCAGCTCTGGAATTCTGCTGGAGCTGAGATACATAATATAAAGGGACAGATAGATATTGGGAATGTGGCCTTTGGGGAAAAAAAATTGTCAAGAAACCCTGCAGTAAACCAAGATGATGTGCTTTATTAGACATAGGTAGGTTGTTTTGCTCATGTTCACCTATTAACAGCATAGATAAATGCCTGGGAATAGATAACTTTGAGGTGCACTCATTCTGAAAATGTGAAGAGACATGGAGGTAGATTTTAATGTTCACTACCAGCTGGAAAATTGGTGGTAGTGGATTGTACTCCCTTTATACACCCTGTCCGAATATCTTTGCACAGGAAGGTGCAGCGGGTTAATTAATGGTCGGCCGTAATGCTATGTTGACTTTACTGCTTGGTGTGAAAGTTAACCCATGGAGATTTTAACGATAGAGTGGATATGAATAAAATAAATACCTAGTCCATTTGACTCTGAGCTAAGCCGCACATCCTATCCATCACCAAGAGTGTTTACGTCCAACTTAGTCGCATTGTTTGCCTCCACACATACCTCAGCCTCTCTGCTTCGAGAACTCTGATATATGGCTTTGTCACCTCCAGTATTTACAGCTCTAGCTCTTTCCTTCCTTGCCTCCCAATCTCTATCTTCCATAATCTCCAATGCTGCTACACCTATATTATCCAGCATTAAATTATACTTGCTAGGATCTCCCCCAGCCTCCCCATTCTCGCTGACCTGCAATCGTATCCTGTTCCATAATGCTGGTATTTATCTATAAATTCCTCCATGAATTTTCTCCATCCTATCTCTGTATCCTCCTCCAGCTCTATGTTCCCTTCCCATATATTCAGTTCCTCTTCTTTTGACCTTCTGTACACCCCCACCTCCCTTACTCCCACCTTTGGTGGCAGAAATTTGCAAGTCCCTCTGTAAACCTCTCTCCCTTTTTAATAAACAAAAAACCTCTCTCTTTTCTTGAAGTATGTTTTCCTGATGTCTGTTTGTGAGGCACCTTAGGATATTTCTTTATATTAAAGGAACTATATAGTTTACTTCATTTCCCACATTGATAGTTCAGCAGCTCTAATAACCTTCAAAATTTAAAAGAACACTGCTTTACTATTATGCTCACTGTTTGTTTCTTGTTATAGTTTGACCATGGGCCAACTGTATGAGAAGGAAAAAGATGAAGATGGATTTTTGTATGTGGCTTATAGTGGAGAAAATACATTTGGCTTCTAAATGAATGTGCTTCAGCTCACAGCCACAGTTAATGCTCACCAATGGAAAGCCTCCTTGTACTGTAGATACACTATCTTTTTGGAATATGATCTTGTGTGGAACATTAATCATTATGAATGCATTTATTACTTGTTTCACGCTATATTCAGTTTATTGTGTTTAAATTAAATTATATAAACAGATTAGTTTTCTTTGTTGCAGCTCAGTATTGTAACATGCCTGCTGTTTTGAGATTTTTAATTAGTTGAGACCCATATTTAAGAGAAATTGTGTAAATATTGAATGATAAGGTGGCTGGAACAACCTAACCAACAATAAAAGACATTAGAATTTAGAAATCGGTGTTCTTTTAAATTGTGGCCTTATTTTCTTTATTTGGGACATTTAAATAATATATTAGATATCTAAAATGTCTTACTCTGTCAATAAAAAAGGAAGAGAAAACCTACATTATCTTAAATGCACAGTAATGATTATTCAGTGATGCTGTGGTAGGTTACAACAGTGTAAAGATACTGGGTGAGGAAAAGGAGATTGGATTCCACTCCACTGGATTAATACATTGCCCCTTCTTTCAGCTTCATATCCAGTTCATATTCATTGGATGGAAGTGTCTTATCCTTGCTGACTGTAATCATATTATGTGAAATGTGATTTCAGTTAATAGTGGGTATAGACCGAGAACACAAAACTACCCCAGTTCAGCAGAAATTGGCAGTCTTCTTCAGAAAGCACGTAGGGATGGCTGGTGTGAGAAATGGTAAAAACCACATTGGTGCAATAAGGGATACTGGTCTGAGATTAAAGAACATTGTTGTGGCAAAATAAAGGGAACATTTCTCTGCATCTGGCCATGTCATACCTGACCTGCGAATGGTAGATGCTGACAGTAAGGCCTGGATTTTAACTTAGGGGGTGGTAGGAGAGGGAAGAGTCAGGATTGCCTAAGTACTGTGCAATTTTAACTACATGGTGTGCACGTGATGCCAGTAATGGTTTTCTGCCTGGAAGCCAGCCTGACGACAGGCTTGGCCCTCAGTCAGACAGGGAACAGATTGGTGGAGGCCACGGGACAATGTAGGTACGTGTGCCAGTGTGTTGGGGGTGGGGGGCAAGTGGGTTTTGATCCTGGGATGGAGGGTCAATCAGGGGTGGGTGGGCGATCTCAGCCAAAAGTCAGGAGCGCTGCCATTCCTGGAGTTGGGGGGAGGTCAGATGCCTTAGTAAAGGGGAAGGAATCCTGGGACACAAGCAAAATATTGCAGATGCTGGAAATTTAAAACAAAAACAGAAAATGCTAGCAATATTCAGGCAGCAACTGTGGCCAGAAAAAGAGTTAACGTTTCAAGTCTGACCCTTTTATGGAGATGTACTGAAACTGCAAGGGGTATCGCACACAGTTGCTGTGTGACCGCACCCAGCACATCATGCCGGTGAATTCCTATCCCAGCAGCATTCATGATGCGTTCATCCTGCACCATTCTGTCACGTCAGCAATCTTTAAACACCATGTTGGACCAAAGAGGGCAATCTGCTGTGAACCTGGATGAAAACCCACCACACACTGCCAGCATTCATGCAATGAGAGCCATACTGCAACGAGGAACGATCATCGGAGTGCAGAAGCAACAATTCCGCTGCCTGGATTGCTCGGGAGGAGCTGTCCAGTATGAATGTTCCAATTCATGGTGGTCTGTTGCATCCTCCACAGCTTGACCATAATGCGGATGCAGTCCTTGCCGATGTTCAATGACCACATCAAGAGGAGGAGGAGCCAAAAGAAGGGAGAAGGCAGCTGGTACATTTGGACAGGCTGTCCGTAAGCACATCATCACACTCCAGTTCCCCTGAATGAAACCCCAGTTCCCTGTTCAACAGTTTCCCCAGTGTTCAACAATTCCCCACCTTACCATCCACTGTGACAGACCAGCACAGCGTTCACTTGGCCACCATCCTGAACAAAAGACGCCACAAAACCACCATTTAATGCTAACTTTATCCAAGAACAATATTCCATACAATACCCAGCTAATCACCCTTGTGCATTCCGTCAGAACCTGTCTTGCCAGTGCCTTTGTACAGCCTAATTCTCCAATGCAGTGCTACCCCAGACACTGTAGCATAGCTTGGGTGGAAGACTGGTGACTTTCAATGGGGGTAGAGTACAGATGGCCTTGCAGGATGACGTCAGGCAGCTCTTGGCCTCGAAGGCCCGGTTTCAGACTGCACATCCTTGGCATGGGCGACAGCAATCTGAGCTGACTGATTGACAGGCAGCAGCAAAGCACTGGCAGAATGGTAGTGGTGGGAGCACGAATGCTGCTATTCTGAGAGATAGCATGTTTACGCTACTTGGAGCATAGTTTCAAACTAGTACAAAAGTGACCAACATATAAACTCAGATAAAGTAGTGGAACCTCAAACTCTGGAATCATCTAAGAATCAGTTTGGATTCTGTAATGCGCTGACTGCAGGTCATTCTGGATGAATTAAGATGGGCTGAAAGAACTTTCCCTCACCAGTAATTATCTTGTGAATGCTACCTGCCCATGTTTCCCTTTTACTAGCTGCATGATTCCATTTCAAGCAATTCTTCCCTGGTGTACTTGCGAAATATCAACAGAAACTTGCAGTTCCACAAAGATAAAGGTACCAATATTACTTTGGGAATTACACAGCGAACAATGTTGCACATCCACGTTAGGTCAAGCTCCTCACCATCCCCTAGAAATCTTAGTTACTAGCATCACATAAACACTTAAATGAGAGAAACTGGAATGTAAATATGTTTGTTCAGGGTAAAGCAAATAATTAAGTACCAATTGTAATAGGCAATGTGGCAGATCATTTCAACAATTCAGCTATTGAATTTGTTTGCATAATTAGACCAAATGGTAGCAAAGGTTTGCTCCCTTTAATAATGCCAACTTTATGATGGTAACATATCAAGGTAAATAATCAAGACTAATTGACAGGTATCAATAACTATTTCAGAAACATCTCTTGAATGTGTTTTGTAACATGTATATAATGATAGACTTTTTTTGGAGGACACTATTGAACACTCTACCTAAACACTGAAGGGGCTAAATTGGATAGTGCACAAAATTAGGCATAGGGATCGCATTGTGCGATTAACCCACACCCGTTGAAAGTGATGCAGGCAGCATGCAAGTTTTGTGCTGTCTTTTCTTTCCATCATTATGGCATGCAGCCCAGCACTGAATGCGTTGCTGAGTAGGGCCCAACTTTGGCTACAGCAGGAGCTGAAACAGCGATTTGAAGACCTTGAGGAAGGAGCAGAAGTGGTGCAGCAAGCAGAAGAGTGTGTCCCTTCCCCATGCCGTACTGGAGTCATTGGTGCAGGCGAATGACTGGAGGAGAGAGGTTTTCTTCCCTTGCAGGCCAGGAGGCCCTCCATACAATTCCTTAAAAGGCAGTGGGAGTGGTAGTCAATGTCAGCAGTATGGCGCTGAGGAAATGGATGCAGTACTGCAAGAAGTTTAATGCCCACACAGGAGTGGTCAAGGTTTTTTTTTATTTGTTCATGGGCTTTAGGTGTCACTGGCTAGGCCAGCATTTATTGCCTGTCCCTAATTGCCATTGAGAAGCAATTTTCAGTATTTACCTTTTCTATACTGTGTACAATCATTACTCAGACCTCTAAGAGTAGGGGTCTGCCTATGGCTCTCCTTCGCACCACCTCTAAGTACTTGCCTCTCTTTCTGTCTTGGTGTTGAGAACTGATGTCAGTACTCCAGTTGAAATACTATACTGTTTAATCATGGCTCTGTCTCACTTATTTTCTACTGTTAATTATGCATCTAAAAATCTTTTGGCTTTGCTGATTGCTGCTGTGCAAATTGGACATATTGAGCATTGAGTCGACAAGACCTTTTTCAGCTTTATCTTTAATATTTCAACACCATTAGTGGAGCGTGTGTTATGCCAATTTTTCCTGCCTATGTACAGTACTTTACATTTTTAATGTTAAATGTTATCATTGCTCTGCCCACTTAGATATTTTGTTAAATTCATTCTGTAATTAACATTGTCACTGAGAGTGAGATTACAAGATATTTTTAACTGAAAATGTCATGCACTATTTATTGACTACCAGATCACAAAGTAAAGTTAAACATTAAGTATACGAGCAATTGATAGATATAAATAGACAATAGACATAGTCAGGGTCACCTAGCAGTTTGAATAGCAAAGAATTAATGGACAGAGTTATGTAACAAAATGAGAAAATAGAGGTTGTAAAGGCATTTTAGTGGTGTCGCTTACAGAAGTAAGGCTACCCACCGAAGAAGATTAGAGAAATGAGATAATCTCCTTCCAACTGTAAAGCAAGACTATGTCTAATGGAGAGATTCTAACGAAGTCAAACGGAATTTGCTTGAATGCACGGGAATAAGCTCTTTTCATAATGTCTTAACTTCAAAGAAATATTTCTTGCATTCAAATAACCAATCAAAAAGAAATCCTTTCTGCTGTTAATCATTTCTAATAGACTCGTATTCTGAGATACCTTGAGGCAATGAAGCATGCATTTCTTGAGGATGTGAGACTATGTGTCTCCAATTTACAACCCCATTACTTTATATTGAATTACATAGGATATGCAGCTTAGAAATAGGCCATTCAGCCCAACCAGCCCCTGCCGGTGTTTATGTTCCACAAATGCCTTCTCCCATTCTTCCTCATCTAACTCTTATCAGCATAACCCTCTATTCCTTTTTCTATGCTTATCTGGCATCCCTTTGAATGCATCTATGATATTAGCCACAACCACTCACTGTGGTTGCGAGTTCCACATTCTCACCACTTTCTGGGTAAATCAGTTTCTTCTGAATTCCCTATTTGATTTCTTGGTGACTATCTTAGCTTGATGTCCTCTAGTTTTGCTCTTCCCCACAAGTGGAAATACTCTATGTCTACTCTATCAAAGATTTTCATAATTTTAAAGACTTCTATTAGATCACCCTTTAGCCTTCTCTTTTCCATTCTTGATATAACCTTGCATTTCTGGTACCATCCTTGTAAATTTTTTTTGCACTCTCTCCAGGGTCTCCATATCATTTTTTATAATATGGTGACCAGAACTGTAAACAATTCTCCAAGTGTGGTCTAACCAAGCCTCAATACAAGTTTAGGATAACTTCTCTAATATTCAATTCTATCCCTGTAGAAATAAACCCTTGTGCTTGGTTTGCTTTTTTAAAGCCTTATTAACCTGCATCGCTACTTCTGGTGATTTGTGTACTTGTAGTCCCAGATCCCTTTGCTCCTATACCCCATTTAGATTATTAACTTCTAAGTACGATGCAACCTCCTTATTTTCCATACCAAAATGTAAAACCTTGCACTTAGCTGTGTTGAAAAACATTAGCCAATTATATGCCCATTCTGCAAATTTATTTGTCAGTTCTGAAGAAGGGTCACTGACCTGAAATGTTAACTCTGCTTCTCTCTCCACAGATGCTGCCAGACCTGCTGAGTATTTCCAGCATTTTTTGTTTTTATTACTGCAAATTTATTAATGTTTTCTTGTAATGTGTCGCAGTTTTACTCAGTTTTGACTATGCCTCCCAATTTGGCATTGAATTTAGAAATTTTGCTTTTGACACCAAAGTCTAAATCATTAATATAAATTATGACTAACTGTGGTCCAATCACTGATCCTTGTGGGACCCCACTTTTCACTCTGAATTTCTACCCCTTACCCTTACTATCTGTTTTCTGTATTGCAGCCAGCTAGTTATCTACTCTGCTACTTTTCCCCCTACACTGTATGCTCTGACCTTATTTAATAGTATATTATATAGCACCTTATTAAAGGCCTTTTGGAAATGTAGATAAATTACACCTATTGCATTATCCTTGTCCACTGTTACCTCTGCAAAGTCGTCACTGAGGTTTGTCAAGGAAGACCGTCCCTTTTGAATTCAATGCTGACTATTATTATATTTTTGGTTTCTGAATGTTTCAAATTGGCTCACTCTGTCTTCCTCTCTTTGTCTCTCCCTCCTGCTATCTCTGATACGAGGAGAGAGACAGAGGGAGAGAGGGTTAGTTATGCAGACAGAGAGAGTGTTCTGGAGAGGGACAAGGTTGGAGAGAGAGATTGCGGGGTCGATTGAAAGGGAGAATGTAAGAGAAATTAATTTGATGTAATCCTTCACTGCTGTGTGCACAAACATTTAAGAGATAGGTATGAAGACAGAAATATCAGGAGAGATCTCTGTCTGTCTCTCTGTCTCTCCATCTGTCTTTCGCTCTCTGTCTCTCCCTCTCTCTCCTTCTATCTCTGTCTCTCTCTTTCTGTCCCTCCATCTGTCTTTCCTCCCTGTCAATCCCTCTCTCTCCTTCCATCTCTGCCCCGCTCTCTCTGTCTCTGTCTCTCCAACTGCCTTTCCCTCGCTGTCTCTCCCAATCTCTCCTTCTCTCTTTGTCTCTGCCTCTCTCTCTGTCTCTCTCTCTGTCCCTCCATCTGTCTTTCCCTCTCTGTCTCTCCCTCTCTCTCCTTCTATCTCTCTCTCTCTATCTCTATCTCTCCATCTCTCTTTCCCTCCCAGTCACTCCCTCTCTCTCTTTCAATCTCTGTCTCTCCCTCTCTCTCCTTCTATCACTGTCTCTCTCTCTCTCTTTCCATCTGTCGTTCCCTCCCTGTCACTCCCTCTCTCTCCTTCCATCTCTGCCTCTCTCTCTGTCTCTCCATGTCTTTCCCTCTCTGACTCTCCCTCTCTCTCCTTCTATCACTGTCTCTCTCTCTCTGTCTTTCCATCTGTCTTTCCCTCCCTGTCACTCCCTCTCTCTCCTTCAATCTCTGTCTCTCCCTCGGTCTCCTTCTATCACTGTCTCTCCATCTGTCTGTCCCTCTCTGTCTCTCTCTCTCTCCTTCTCTCTCTGTCTCTCACTTTGTCCCTCCGTCTCTTTCCCTCCCTGTCACTCCCTCTCTCTCCTATCTCTGTCTTTCTCTCTGTCTCTCCATCTGTCTTTCCCTCCCCATCACTCCCTCTCTCTACTTCCATCTCTGCCTCTCTCTCTGTCCCTCCATCTTTCTTCCCACCCCCACCCCATCACTCCATCTCTCTCCTATCTGTCTCTCTCTCTCTATCTCTCCATCTCTCTTTCCCTCCCAGTCACTCCCTCTCTCTCCTTCAATCTCTGTCTCTCCCTCTCCTTCTATCACTGTCTCTCCATCTGTCTGTCCCTCTCTGTCTCTCACTCTCTCTCCTCCTCTCTCTGTCTCTCACTTTGTCCCTCCATCTGTCTTTCCCTCCCTGTCACTCCCTCTCTCTCCTTCTATCTCTGTCTCTCTCTCTCTATCCCACCGTCTGTCCTTCCCTCCCTGTCACTCCATTTCTCTCCCTGTCTCTCTCTCTCTATCCCTCCATCTGTCTTTCCCTCCCTGACACTCCCTCTCTCTCCTTCTCTCTCTGTCTCTCTCTCTATCCCTCCATCTGTCTTTCCCTCCCTGACACTCCCTCTCTCTCCTTCCATCTCTGCCTCTCTCTCTGTCTCTCCATCTGTCTTTCCCTTTCTGTCTCTCCCTCTCTCTCCTTCTTTCACTGTCTCTCTCTCTTTGTCTTTCCATCTGTCTTTCCCTCCCTGTCACTCCCTCTCTCTCCTTCCATCTCTGCCTCTCTCTCTTTCTCTGTCTCTCCAACTGCCTTTCCCTCTCTGTCTCTCCCAATCTCTCCTTCTCTCTCTGTCTCTGCCTCTCTCTCTGTCTCTCTCTCCGTCCCTCCATCTGTCTTTCCCTCTCTGTCTCTCCCTCTCTCTCCTTCTATCTGTCTCTCTCTCTCTATCTCTCCATCTCTCTTTCCCTCCCAGTCACTCCCTCTCTCTCCTTCAATCTCTGTCTCTCCCTCTCTCTCCTTCCATCTCTGCCTCTCTCTCTGTCTCTCCATCTGTCTTTCCCTTTCTGTCTCTCCCTCTCTCTCCTTCTTTCACTGTCTCTCTCTCTCTGTCTTTCCATCTGTCTTTCCCTCCCTGTCACTCCCTCTCTCTCCTTCCATCTCTGCCTCTCTCTCTTTCTCTGTCTCTCCAACTGCCTTTCCCTCTCTGTCTCTCCCAATCTCTCCTTCTCTCTCTGTCTCTGCCTCTCTCTCTGTCTCTCTCTCTGTCCCTCCATCTGTCTTTCCCTCTCTGTCTCTCCCTCTCTCTCCTTCTATCTCTGTCTCTCTCTCTCTATCTCTCCAGCTCTCTTTCCCTCCCAGTCACTCCCTCTCTCTCCTTCAATCTCTGTCTCTCTCTCTCTCTGTCCCTCCATCTGTCCATCCGTCCTTCCCTCCCTGTCACTCCATCTCTCCCTGTCACTCAATCTCTCTCCTTCTCTCTCTGTCTCTCTCTTGGTCTCTCCATCTGTCTTCCCACCCACCCCCATCACTCCATCTCTCTCCTTCAATCTCTGTCTCTCTCTCTCTCTCTATCCCTCCATCTGTCCTTCCTTCACTGTCACTCCATCTCTCTCCTCTCTCTGTCTCTCACTCTGTCCCTCCATCTGTCTTTCCCTCTCTGTCACTCCCTCCCTCTCCTTCTATCTCTGTCACTCCCTCTCTGTCTTTCTATTTCTATTGCTAATCAAGGAGAGTATTACAGCGACAGAAAGGACATTTGAGGACTCGTCTACTGAGGTAGTATGGGCCGAGGTTAGAAACAGGAGAGGTGAGGTCACCCTGTTGGGAGTCTTTTATAGACCTCCAAATACTTTTTTCCTGCCAACTACTAAGTCTCTTCGACTCGCCACAATTTAGCCCTGTCTTTATGGCTGCCCGCCAGCTCTGGCGAATGCTGGCAACTGACTCCCACGACTTGTGATCAATGTCATACGATTTCATGTCGCGTTTGCAGACGTCTTTATAGCAGAGACATGGACACTTTAACTTTCCAATGGCGCTTGAGATGGCTTGGCCATGTGAGCCGCATGGAAGATGGCAGGATCCCCAAAGACACATTGTACAGCGAGCTCGCCACTGGTATCAGACCCACCGGCCGTCCATGTCTCTGCTATAAAGACGTCTGCAAACGCGACATGAAATCGTGTGACATTGATCACAAGTCGTGGGAGTCAGTTGCCAGCATTCGCCAGAGCTGGCGGGCAGCCATAAAGACAGGGCTAAATTGTGGCGAGTCGAAGAGACTTAGTAGTTGGCAGGAAAAAAGACAGAGGCGCAAGGGGAGAGCCAACTGTGCAACAGCCCCGACAAACAAATTTCTCTGCAGCACCTGTGGAAGAGCCTGTCACTCCAGAATTGGCCTTTATAGCCACTCCAGGCGCTGCTTCACAAACCACTGACCACCTCCAGGCGCATATCCATTGTCTCTCGAGATAAGGAGGCCCAAAAGAAGAAATAGTTCCAGAGATGTAGAGGAAAGGATAGCAAAGATGATTCTCGACAGGGGCGAGAGTAACAGGGTAGTTGTTATGGGGGACTTTAACTTTCCAAATATCGACTGGAAATACTATAGTTCGAGTACTTTAGATGGGTCAGTTTTTGTCCAGTGTGTGCAGGAGGGTTTTCTGACACAGTATGTGGACAGGCCAACCAGGGACGATGCCACATTGGATTTGGTACTGGGTAATGAACCCGGCCAGGTGTTAGATTTAGAAGTTGGTGAGCACTTTGGTGATCGTGACCACAATTCGGTTAGGTTTACCTTAGCGATGGGCAGGGACAGGTATATACCGCAGGGCAAAAATTATAGCTGGGGGAAAGGAAATTATGATGCGATTAGGCAAGATTTAGGATGCGTAGGATGGGGAAGGAAACTGCAGGGGATGGGCACAATCGAAATGTGGAGCTTATTCAAGGAGCAGCTACTGCGTGTCCTTGATAAGTATGTACCTGTGAGGCAGGGAGGAAGTTGTCGAGCGAGGGAGCCGTGGTTTACTAAAGAAGTTGAAGCGCTTGTCAAGAGGAAGAAGAAGGCTTATGTTAGGATGAGACGTGAAGGCTCAGTTAGGGCGCTTGAGAGTTACAAGCTAGCCAGGAAGGATCTAAAGGGAGAGCTAAGAAGAGCAAGGAGAGGACACGAGAAGTCATTGGTGGATAGGATCAGGGAAAACCCTAAGGCTTTCTATAGGTATATCAGGAATAAAAGAATGACTAGAGTTAGATTAGGGCCAATCAAGGATAGTAGTGGGAAGTTGTGTGTGGAATCAGAGGAGATAGGGGAAGTGTTAAATGAATATTTTGCATCAGTATTTACAGTAGAGAAAGAAAATGTTGTCGAGGAGAATACTGAGATTCAGGCTACTAGGCTAGATGGGATTGAGGTTCACGAGGAGGAGGTGTTATCAATTTTGGAAAGTGTGAAAAAAGATAAGTCCCCTGGGCCAGATGGGATTTATCCTAGGATTCTCTGGGAAGCTAGGGAGGAGATTGCAGAGCCTTTGTCCTTGATTTTTATATCGTCATTGTCGACAGGAATAGTGCCGGAAGACTGGAGGATAGCAAATATTGTCCCCTTGTTCAAGAAGGGGAGTAGAGACAGCCCTGGTAATTATAGACCTGTGAGCCTTACTTCGGTTGTGGGTAAAATGTTGGAAAAGGTTATAAGAGACAGGATTTATAATCATCTTGAAAAGAATAAGTTCATTAGCAATAGTCAGCACGGTTTTGTGACGGGTAGGTCGTGCCTCACAAACCTTATTGAGTTTTTCGAGAAGGTGACCAAACAGGTGGATGAGGGTAAAGCAGTGGGTGTGGTGTATATGGATTTCAGTAAGGCGTTTGATAAGGTTCCCGATGGTAGGCTATTGCAGAAAATACGGAGGTATGGGGTTGAAGGTGATTTAGAGCTTTGGATCAGAAATTGGCCAGCTGAAAGAAGACAGAGGGTGGTGGTTGATGGCAAATGTTCATCCTGGAGTTTAGTTACTAGTGGTGTACCGCAAGGATCTGTTTTGGGGCCACTGCTGTTTGTCATTTTTATAAATGACCTGGAAGAGGGTGTAGAAGGGTGGGTTAGTAAATTTGCGGATGACACTAAGGTAGGTGGAGTTGTGGATAGTGCCGAAGGATGTTGTAGGGTACAGAGGGACATAGATAGGCTGCAGAGCTGGGCTGAGAGATGGCAAATGGAGTTTAATGCGGAAAAGTGCGAGGTGATTCACTTTGGAAGGAGTAACAGGAATGCAGAGTACTGGGCTAATGGGAAGATTCTTGGTAGTGTAGATGAACAGAGAGATCTTGGTGTCCAGGTGCATAAATCCCTGAAAGTTGCCACCCAGGTTAATAGGGCTGTTAAGAAGGCATATGGTGTGTTAGCTTTTATTAGTAGGGGGATCGAGTTTCGGAGCCACGAGGTCATGCTGCAGCTGTACAAAACTCTGGTGAGACCGCACCTGGAGTATTGCGTGCAGTTCTGGTCACCGCATTATAGGAAGGATATGGAAGCTATGGAAAGGGTGCAGAGGAGATTTACTAGGATGTTGCCTGGTATGGAGGGAAGGTCTTACGAGGAAAGGCTGAGGGGACTTGAGGTTGTTTTCGTTGGAGAGAAGGAGGAGGAGAGGTGACTTAATAGAGACATATAAGATAATCAGAGGGTTGGATAGGGTGGATAGTGAGAGTCTTTTTCCTCGGATGGTGATGGCAAACACGAGGGGACATAGCTTTAGGACAGCTGTTAGAGGTAGTTTCTTTACTCAGAGAGTAGTAGGGGCGTGGAACGCCCTGCCTGCAACAGTAGTAGACTCGCCAACTTTAAGGGCATTTAAGTGGTCATTGGATAGACATATGGATGAAAATGGAATAGTGTAGGTCAGATGGTTTCACAGGTCGGCGCAACATCGAGGGCCGAAGGACCTGTACTGCGCTGTAATGTTCTAAAAAAAAAGTTATCAAATATGTTTGGTACAGGGGAAGGTGGGAGAGGAAAATAATGCATCTGCTGCACTTTGTAACATTTTGAGATCATCAAAGGCACTTTATAAATGCAAGTTCCTTATGCAATTGATCACAGATCAAATGCAGTGCAGAACAGATATATCAACCAGCACCCGCAAATTTAAATCCTAGGCCATGGTGTAAAATGTCAAGTACAATAGTGTTAGTTAGGATCAACCTGAAGCTTTTCAGAATGTGCCACAGTAAAGCTTGAGATAGATAAAGGGAACATTAAACACTGATGCATTAGAACTTCAAAAAGTATCCAATCCTTCAGGAGGTGCAGTGCACTGGTACACCTACAGAACGTGACACCGTGCAAAAAGAAAGAACTTGTATTTCTCTAGCTCTTCTCACAATCACATTGCAAAGAATCTCACAGTCAATTAAATACTTTTTTTTAAGTGTAGTCACTGCTGCAATGCAGGAAACACAGCAGCCAATATGTACACAGCAAGCTCCCACCAATGTGACAAATGACCATTTCATTCGCTTCTTGTTGGTCAAGGGACAAAAATTGGCCCCAGGACACCAGGGTGAACTCTCCACTGCTCCCCTTCCAACAATGGCTGTGGGATCCTTCACCTCCACCCAAGAGGGCAGATGGGGCCTCAGGTTCAGTGTCTCATTTGAAAGACAGCACCCCTGACAGTGTATTGTTTCCTCAGCTCTGATACCAGGGCATGTCAGCCCAGGTTATGGGGCTCGGATTTCTGGAGTGGGAGCTCGAATCCATGAACTTCTGATTCAGAGGAAGGGCAGGTGTGATTGACTGAGCCAAGGCGGACACACAAGTGCTATGACTAGAGACTCCTGGCTAAATAACACGTCATCTCCGATGGAAGTGTTACACAGCAACCCTCCATGGGAAACCTACAAGAGGCTGTACAGACAAGAAACAACGCATTGCAGGGCATCAGTAGCATGTTTTTTTACTCTTAAGCACTCCCTACATAATGGTCGTTGAATTCCAGGAATAATTCATTGTGCAAAGAATCCTGTGTCAGGTTGCCAAGGAGCCATATAAAATCCTCTATTGGCAAAATATAGAACAAATAAGAGCAGAGGAGCTCTCCCTAGTGTCCTGGGCCAGTATTTATCATTCAACTAATTTATTATTATTCTTTCCATTAGGGTGTCCAAGGCAAATATAAGGCGTGTGACATATTTATATCTCACTATATCTCACAGCTATTTGTGGGTCTGTGCCTCTTTTACACAGGACCAGATAATGTTCCTATCCCCCCTGCAAGTCATTTCCTGGATCTGAGTCTTCCATTAGCCCTATGCCTATCTGTCATGTTAAAAGACTCACTGAATAATTGTGCTTGGAGTGCGCAAGATGGCAGATCCATGTTACGTTGACCTTTCAACAAATGTCAGGTCTGCTGTAAATATTCTCTCCACACAGGCATGCGCCCATACTAGCCAATGACACTTGGAACAGATTGAACACACTTTGGCATAACCTCACTCAGCTACCTCTTCACAAAGAGAAATAAGAAAACATGCCACCCTGTTCCAGCATGCAGAACAGTTATGCTCTTTCTGTGGCCATCTTTTTGTTAGCATTAGCACAATGCTAGCAACATATACATTAGCACTGGACATCACCTCTACCAATATGATCAGCGTGGGTTGTCCAAACTCTTGGGGTTCTTAGAGCTGTGCATTGTTTGAATTGTGTATTAGCACAATGAAATGTCTGAACTTTGAGGAGTGTGCATACTTTGTATTGTCTAAACTGTGGGGGTGTTGGTGTTGTTCTTTTTCTGAACTCTTAAAGAATATTCTTACAGTGCCACAATATGTTGGCAACTATCTCTATGTTGTTAAGCAATGTTTGAATACCGCACTGCCTGCCTCCAGCCTGCCTGCCACTATCCAGGGCAAGTTAGACATTTGACATAATGCAGGGTGAGTGATGTTGTCAGTACACCTGTACACTACAGGACATGCCAATGTCCACAAATTCATCCTTTTGCAATTACATCTTTTGTTGGAAAATGGTAATGAGACCAAGATCAGCCTGTTGAGAAGTACTTTCTAGTTAATGGCTCTGAATTTCCTCAGGGCCTACAGTATAGTCAGTGCAAAACAGTTAGGAGAGCAGCAGGTGAGAGGTAGGGAGGAATGAGGTGTGATCCTAGAACACCCAGTCTCTGTCCCCAAGACCAAAAAAAGCTATTTATAATTTTTTGAAAAATAATATTTAAATTCTACTAGTCAATTTGTCTGTGCGAATGACAAAGTAAGGACAGAAAGAACAGTACATTTATTGTCCTGAAACTTTTTTTCAGAATTGTTGAATCAGTCAGTCATCGCCAGATTTCATTACTATATCTAGCAACAAAAGGTGCGTTTATAAAATACTATAGATACTATGGTGTCTGTTACACAGAACTTCTGCAATCATTTTGGCCACTGTGGAATAACAGTATAATTAGTTTCCTTAAGTTACTTCTGTTAACTTGGAAGATGTTAGTCTCAACACAAGAAAAGTTATAGGCATACGTTTTGTTGCACATTGACTAAGTCACAAAGTTTCGATATAATCCCTTTGGGTACTTGAGCTTTTGGTTGCTTATTATGTAAAAATGTTACTATTGCATTTCCCCTGCTTCATAAAAGAATATTCAAGAATACACACTGAAGTAATCCTCTGAAAAACATATCTATAGTGGATATCTGTGCATTCTAAACATTGTATTTAGTATAATGTGATGACTGGGACAGCAGTGTGGTGCAATATATCAAGTCCAAAGCTCTGTGCTGTAATGATGAGCTGCCACCATATAATGAGTTCTTTTTATGTTGTCTGATGTGTGGAGTCCAGGTGGTTGAAGATCTCAAACAGGTTTATTAACAGCTAAATATTATATACAGCACAGAGCTAACTATTTACTGAACCTTCCTCTAGGTGTTACAGTTACAGAGTGACTCAGGCTTTGAGTCACATGACTACATCCTGGCACGAAGCTCATTAGCAGACTATGATCTTAAAAAGACATCATTCTTAAAGGCAATCATACAGCATCACCTTTCTTTCCAACGATAAGTCTCATATGCTACAATAAAAAAACACATAGCACTAGATAACATCAAAATAATTTACATATGTATGAACATGTAAGATTATGAACCTTACAAGTATAGAGGCTCAAAAGTCTTGGTGGTTTGACAACTCTTGCTCGGGGAATTTGCATCTCATCTGTTGCTGTTCTTTCTGAAGTTTCTCCCTCTCTGCATTCAGTTTCTATTGCTCTGCCTTCAGCCTGCTGACATACTCGGTTGCTTTTCTCAAGATGACCACCTTTGAGGCCTTGCCATTCTTGGAAATCTCCAGCACCTCATCTCAAAGAACCAACAGACAATGCTTCGACTTATTTCTCCTCTGCCTCCTCAGGGCATTGCATGTCCTTCGCTTCTCCTCATCCTCCATGTCTGAAGGTTTGGGGCTCAAGCTCGAGGGCTCGTTGAGGGAAGAGCACTTGGACTCAAGGAGGTATCTGTCCGTTCTGGCTTGTTGTGGTGCTGGCGGTTCTCTACAGAGCAGAAGTGAAGGCGTGGCATAGTTGTGCTGTTGCTGGGTTTCCAGACGGCATGGTTTGATGCTGGTAGGAGTCTGCAAGCGGGTTCCGGTCCTAGGAGATTTCCCCTTGGAATTGCTCTCATGGATAGTTATGATGTTGAAGTCCTTACACGCTGGTAGTCCTGCCACTGCTGGCTTGCTCATGTCCACCAGGTAGAACGTTTGTGGTTTCCATGCCGACTTGCCATATCTGCATTGCATTGTTAACGTGCCACTGCAAGGGATGGGTGACCCATCGTATGCAGATAACTTGGCAGTTGTCGGTTGTATCATTGATTTCCAGCGACTCCAGTACATATCCTTCAGCTTTCTTTGGGCACATGATGTTAATAATATCGAAAGCTTTTGGTTTTTTGACTTCATCAACATGTGTCAGGTTCACAATGTGGAATGTCTGTTCGTCTTCTGTCTGAGAACTACTTCTCTCTGCGTCTTCTCTCAGGTCTGCTTCACTGTGGACTTTGTGTATCGGCTTGCATCTACGCAGGTCACTGGCCCTTTCCTTACTGCTGTTGCCTTGCCATCTGTTTGCCTGTGTCCTACCGTGACCTCTGGCTACGTCTTCGGAGCCAGATTTCTTGAATAGGTGGGCCCAGTGTCCTTTTGCACTGCACACCTTGCACAGATCTCAAAATGCAGGACAATTTTCCATGTGTGGGACAAACCACACTTACCACACAGCTTGCTTGCTCTTTTCAACCTGGTTGTGGTGCCGATACTGTTGGCTGCATCTCGTGCTTGCAGGTGCTGTTGTCCAGCTACAATGGCTTCCTATTTCCTGCCATCTTCCATCAGTGCATCAATGTTGTGACCTTTCTTTTTCCCCAAGAGGTCTTTCTCAAACACTTCAATGGGTGTTGATACAATCACCAACTCCATTATTCTATCTGACAGCTCAGCTCTGGAAATCACATTCATTGCCCTTACTACTGACGAATTGGTCTATTGATTCCTGTGGCTATTGCCCATAGAACATCAATTCCAGGTGGTGAATTCTAAAATTTACTCTTAATCGGAGCTGATCTTCTAGCACTTTTCATATCTTTGTGAGATCGTTCTGGTCCTTGTCAGATAAACTAGAGGTATTGATTCTGTGTAATCCCTCATTTCAACTTCTATTAGTATTTTCACAGCCTATTTTTCTGGTTCTACAATTACTTGGTCTGTGAAGCATAACTGCATTCTTTATTTGAAAAGTTGGAACTCAGATAATATATCCATGTAACAGCCCCAACAACCAATTTTATCTGCAGCACGTGTGTAAGAGTCTGTCACTCTAGAATTGGCCTTTATAGCCACTCCAGGCACTGCTTCACAAACCACTGACCACTTCCAGGCGCTTACCCATTGTCTCTCGAGACAAGGAGACCAAAGAAAAAGAAGAAGAAGCATAACTGCATTCTTTATTTGAAAAGTTGGAACTCTGATAGGATATCCATGGCCTTCCAGTTAATGCTGGGAATTTTGTTCTCCATTTTTCTGCTGCTCTTTTGCTTTAAAACTTGTTCCATGACTCTGTACTGTCTTACCCTTAAAAAAAACTCTCTTGGCTGCTTTGATTAACAGGAGCAGGTGTTTAGCAGTGCTTGTCTGTTTATCTTGCTTCCAGCACTCTAGTCTGTCTGTTTACACAGCTGTGCAATAGACATTTCAAGTGTTTTTTCTTTGCTAGAGTTTGTTTATACAACCGTTCAATAGACAATTCTTCATGAGTGAGTGGTTTATGGGTTTTTTAAACTTTGGCTGCTGAATGGAAGCTCTTCACACTTGAGTCATTTCATGTTTTTTTTTAAAGCTTTAGCTTCAGGCTGCGTGAATGGAGGATTCCCACCCTTTTTGCTGTTGGACACCTCCTATAATGGTGCCGACATCGATCAGCCTGGGGAAGGAGTCGGGTCTTCCCTGTTTTTTCTACCACAGAGTTATTTAAAAAAAAACAATTTTCTAAGCACTTTAGAGCTTATTTTTTACTGGGATTCCTCTACCGATGGCACAATGACTCACCCAATCACAGTGATTGATTTGCAGCCTGTAGTTCTGTGCTCTGTCTGCTACAGCAAGAGGTATGTGCTTTCTTCTGTCCACTTTTTGGGCCAGTATTTCTGTTGATTTTTCTCTCCAGTGGCTGTAGCAAAGTCGTTTTTAAAGCCATTTTATCTGTGGCCTTCAACTTAGACTTTTTTTTACACTGCAGCTGCCACTATGTAATGATGAGCTACCAATATATAATGAGTTCTTTTTTTTATGTTGTCTGGTGCAACATAAATGAGATGCATGGAGTCCAGTTGGTTGAAGATCTCAAACAGGTTTATTAACAGATAAATGTTATATACAGCACAGAGCTAACTATTTACAGAACCTTCCTCTAGGTGTTACAGTTACAGAGTGACTCAGGCTTCGAATCACACGATTACATCCTGGCAGGTAGCTCATTAGCATACTAAGATCTTAAAGGGACATCACTCTTAAAGGCAATCATACAACATGTGCCACAAGAAATGATCAGATGTACTTTTACCCCTGTCAATGATCCATGAGCCAAGTCACCAATTTCGGCCATAATGGTTTTGGGAGGTACACAAGACAAGACACTGCACTACAGGGCAAAATCATTTCCAGACCACTGTCAACCTCAGCAAAAATTTAAGAACATTGGCTTGGCTTCTCAGGCAAGAGCAGTGTATAGTGTGAAGATACCAAAGATCAGGCAAAAATAACAGAAAATAGCAGCATGAAAACTGAATCAGTTAAATTACCAATTATTTCTTACAGACTAGGTCTATTTATTTTAGAAACTTGGCTGTTCTCAAGCTCGGGATTGATTACAAAATGGAGGTTCACCAGACTAATCCCTGGGATGGCAGGATTGTCTTATGAGGAAAGATTGAGGAAACTGGGCCTGTGTTCTCCAGAGTTTCAAAGACTGAGAGGTGATCTCATTGAAACATACAAACTTCTTACAGGGTAGATGTGGAAAGGATGTTTCCACTGGCTGGTGAGTCTAGAACCAGGGGACATAGTCTCAGAATAAGGGGCAGGCCATTTAAGACGGAGATGAGGAGGAATTTCTTTAATGAGAGGGTGGTGAATCTGGAATTCTCTACCCCAGAGCGCTGTGAAGCTCAATCATTGAGCATGTTCAAGACAGAAATTGATAGATTTCTGGATACTAATGTCATCAAGGGATATGGGGATAGTCGGGAAAATGGCGTAGAGGTAGATGATCAGCCATGTCTTGTTTGAATGGCGGAGCAGGTTCGATGGGCCGAACCCTTTAGTGATTAGACTAGAGTCCTGACAGTGATCATTTTATATTTTTTATATAAATACTGTATATTTTATAATAATTAATCACTCAGGACCTTCCTGATCTCTGCATCTCAGCTGCTCACTGGATAAACTTGCAGCAAGTATTTCAACCTGTAAAGCAGGAGTCTAGGTAATGTATAATAATATTTTCTGCGTCTTCGGGCAATTGCTGTGTTTATTTTAAGCAATACAGATACTGGTACAGTGTGGCACAACCTGTCTGGGCACGACTCCATGGGTTTCTGTTTAACTCGTGACCAAACAATCACTGACTTTGTGGCTCCAATCTTCACCTTTTTAAACAACCTTTCAAGTCCAATTAATACTGTGTGTGTCTGACCTGGGCCCAGCCCGACCCGGACCCGGCTCAACCCGACCTGAACCCGAAAGCCGGACCTGGAAGAGCAACACAAGCCGACCCAAAACCTGACACATGTCGTCAGGTCCCATCGGGTTCGGGTCAGGTAGCAGGTCTTTACCTAGGTGTCGTTGTTCATAAGTCGCTGAAAGCTAGCATGTAGGTGCAGCAAGCAATTAAGAAGGCAAACAATATGTTAGCCTTTATCGCAAGAGGATTTGAGTACAGGAGCAAAGAAGTCTTGCTTCAATTGTATAGAGCATTGGTTAGGTCGCACCTGGAATATTGTGTATAGTTCTGGTTCCCTTGCCTGAGGAAGGATATATTTGCCATAGAGGGAGTGCAGCACAGGTTCACCAGACTCATTCCTGGGATGGTGGGATTGTCCTCTGAGGAGAGATTGACGAGAAGTAACATTAGCGCCACACAAGTGCCAGGCAATGACCATCTCCAACAACAGAGAATCTAACCATCTCCCTTTGACATTACCATCACCGAATCCCTGATTATCAAAATCCTAGGGGCTACCATTGACCAGAAACTGAACTGGAGTAGCCATATAAATTCCATGGCTTCAACAGCAGGTCAGAGGCTAGGAATCCTGCGGTGAGTAACTCGCCTCCTGACTCCCCAAAGCCTGTCCACCATCTACAAGGCACAAGTCAGGAGTGTGATGGAATACCCGTGACCTCTACCAACTAGAAGGACAAGGGCAGCAAATGCATGGGAACATCACCACCTGCATGTTCCCCTCCAAGTCACACACCATCCTGACTTGGAACTATATCGTCGTTCATTCACTGTTGCTGGGTCAAAATCCTGGAACTCCCTTCCTAACAGCACTGTGGGTGTACCTACCTCACATGGACTGCAGTGGTTCAAGAAGGCAGCTCACCACCACCTTCTCAGGGGCAATTAGGGATGGGCAATAAATGCCAACGACGTCCACATTCCATGAATGAATAAAAAAAAACTGGGCCTGTATTCTCCGGAGTTTAGAAGAATGAGAGGTGACCTCATAGAAACTTACAAAATTCTTAAGGGATAGACAGGGTATATGCAGAATGGGGTTTTCCCCTGATTGTGTGATCTAGAACCAGGAGACACAACCTCAGAATAAAGGGCAAGCCATTTAGGACTGAGATGAGGAGGAACTTCTTCACTCAGTGGGTGGTGAATCTTTGAAATTCTCTGCCCCAGAGGGTGATGGAAGCTCAGTCACTGAGTAAATTCAAGACAGAGATCAATAGATTTCCAGTTGCTAATGACATCAAAGGATATGGGGATAGTGCGGGAATATGGCGTTGAGGTAGACGATCAGCTATGATCTAGAATGGCGGAGCAGGTTCAAAGGGCTGAATGGCTTACTCTTGCTCCTATGTTCCTATAGCACGCAAGTTATTTGAAAACTTAGGGTAATTATTTCTTACAGACTAGGTGTATTTATTTTAGAAACTGAACACATTTTCCAGTTAGTTTCATGTTACAAACTGTTAAATTTTATTTCAGAGAGGCTGCATATGTCAGAGAAAAATATCCATCCAACCAGAGGAGAAGGACAAGGCACAGAGATAAAATTTGGGTCCAGTTTTATCTGTGTGTGAATAAATGGGTTTTGAATGGGTTAAAATTAGGTGACTTCTAATTTCCACCCATATCAGGTCCCTTTCTCCTTTTTCCAGGTCCATCGAACTCCATGGGCAAGCTGCAGTGGACAAGGACAATCCTCTAAGAAAATGTACTGTCGCTTCTGCTCACCCTAGCAAAATGCAGCTCAGAAACTGGTACCACCAACACATGTCAGAAACCATATAACTTTATCAAGGTTACGGTCATTGTAGCTTCAAAAATGAGTTGTTAGTATTGGATTATGAGGGGTCGGATTTAATTACCCTAAGTGTTCAAATTCTTGAGATGCCAATTGCTATTTCAAAATTTTTACCTTCCTGGATAATGTCTAAGTGCAATATCCTTGGAATAACAATAAGGGAACAGGACAAATTGGATCAAATTGCTGTGTGTCATGGGTATTTCTGTGCAGATGTTGAACTAAAGTCTCTCTTTTATAGATTCCATGGTCTAGGGTGCGCTTATATAACTGAATGTAAGTTTAAATTTAATGGTCTTCAGAGTGGGTCATTATATTGTTTCCTAATTGCCAAATGAGGAAAGAAGTGAAAGAAATATCCATAATGTGCATTTTTCTTTGTATAGTAAGCATCTGGCCAGTTGGAGCAGAAGGAGCAATAGGTGACTTAGCTTTATTGTGAATACAAGTTGAAAATAACTGAAGAATGTAATAAAAGATAAGAATGAACATCGCTCATTCTTCTCAAAATGGAAGTTTGCCTAATATTGTGTAGAGTGTAACAGGAAACCTATGTTCCTTCTTTGTTATGACAGTCTACCACAATTCAAATCTTCAGCACTATTTCAGCATTAGTCATGAGCACATTTCCAGGGGATGGTACAAGATCAGCAAAGTTAGGTTGTAAAAAGAAAGTTTTCAGTAAATTTGCCAAACAAGGCGAGATTGTGACTCTAGTTTCCGATCAAATTTCATGCAACATTGCCTGTGCAAGAAAGCTTTATTTCAAGAATAGTTAAGTAATCTGCAAATGTCTTGCCATACATAGAATGTGGCATCCCAGATTTAAGTAGTGATTTTGAATCGCACTTGCATTCAGACATCCAAAGGTGTGGATATTTTTGTACATTTTGTACATTTAACTCTCACATTAGGTAAGTATTTGATGTTTGTCCAGTAGTTAGTGCATACTGTGTCCAATTAAGGCAAGTCTGTACATCAAGGAAGGTTTGAAGTCTGTACTTCAGAAAGCTAACCTCATGAAAATTCATCGACCGAAACATTGGGCTGAAATTTATGTTGCCGCTGCTGGTAAACAATGGTGGCCCGCATGCATGGGCCGCACTTCGTGGAACTGCCGCAATATTAAACATGGTGGCTCATTTAAATGGCCAGGGCGGACCACACCCTCCACCCCACCGACCGGTGACGTGGAGGGGGCAGGCGGTCCGTCCCCGGCAATGGTGTCAGCTGCCTTTGCGCGGGCGCTGATGCTATTTTTAAAGGGCTTCGAGCCCTAACTTACAATTTATATAATTAAAGGAATACTGATGGTAAAAAATTAAATAAAGTGATCCTGACCCTCTCCCAACCCCACCCAATAAGCATAGAATTAATTACCTGCCTTCTCCCCTCCCTCAAACAATTACCTTGTGCTCCTCACCTTACCCCCAAAAGTTCATCAACTTTAAACTTTACCCCTTCCCCCTACCCCCTAGACCAATGAAATTACTTTGACGTCGCTCCCCTCCCTCCCGCACTGAAAAACTCACCTGCTCCCCCCTCCCCACCAGTGTTGGGTTTCGGATTCCTAGACGGGGATCCGAAGGCACGGGAGTGCCGGCCACTGACCACCAATATTGCTCCGGGACAGATGGCAGGAGGGGCTAAATAATTATTTCTTTTATTTTAATAAATTTACATATGTAAATTTGGTTCCTGTCGCCGAGTGGTGGGGGAGGGGGAGGCTGCCGCGAGGCCTCTCTTGCTGCTAGCAATATCGGGCCGGGCCTTCCCGGCATCGAAGCCCGTGGCAGGCCTCTGCCGGAGGCATTTTCCGGCCCCTCCTGCCGTGAACACCCACATTGGTTGGGGGGGATGGGGCTGTAAAATCCAGCCCATTGGGTGGAATTTTACCAGGCCCTGGGTGGCAGGAATGAAGGAAGGGGACCGGTAAAATGCTGGGGAGCCACATAGGGATGGATCCCCAAAGTATTCCCGCTGCTGGGTAAGTTTCCCAGCAGTGGGAACAGCAGCGGCTCAGCTATCTGCTGAACAGAAGTAAGCCGCTAATTTGATTGATTAATGGACTAATTAAGGGTGATTTTCCTAGGCCACTGGTACTTTGCTAGGGGCAGAACAAGCCACCCGGCATGCAGTGGCTGTCAACTGCATGAAGGCAGCCTCCCAGAGACTTCCCGGGGGTGATGGGGTCTGCGGGGTTGACGGCTGTCAGAGCCAGAGTCTCCATGGCACAGGGAGAGGGCCACCGGCAACAAATGATGCCCCTGGGGTCCCAACGCTGTCGCTGCAGGGGATTCCCTTCCATGCTCCAGACCCTGCCTACCTGGCCCACAATAAAATTTATTTAATGCTCAGCCTTCTAAGGGTGCCTCAAAATGGAGGCGCCCTCACGTTTTCCTTGCTGCCTCAGCAGTGGCCACCTCTCTTAGTGGTCCTACTGAGGCTCCAGAGTTGGCTGCCCTCTGATTGGGCCAGCAGTGTGGTATGCCTGCCTGCCGGCTCTTAATTGCCTCCTCCTGGCAATATTGCAGGGGAAGTCTCACTTCCCACCCAAATGTGCTGGCCACTTGAAAACCACTCTGGTGACGGGACCTTCACTGCTTTGCAATGGGCTGGGTTTTGCTGATCTCAGTGGGACCATTTATAGGTCCTGATCACACTGGAAGTCGGACTGGATGATTGGCAGTACTTTGTGGGAGGCAACCATTTATTTATTTATTTAGAGATACAACACTGAAACAGGCCCTTCGGCCCACCGAGTCTGTGCCAACCAACAACCACCCATTTATGCTAATCCTACATTAATTCCATATTCCCTACCACATCCCCATCTTCCCTCAATTCTCCTACCACCTACCTACACTAGGGGCAATTTACCATGGCCAATTTACCTATCAACCTGCAAGTCTTTGGCTGTGGGAGGAAACCAGAGCACCCAGCGGAAACCCACACAGTCACAGGGAGAACTTGCCCCATTTAAAGGGCATCCATCAGTCTTAAAGTGGATGCAGGCAAAGCGAAGCAGCGTTGAGGGGACACCCCAGATACCGGATGTGGCAGTCAGCTGCGGCAGGGCGGCCTCAAGTTTCTCTGACACCTCCCTGGAGGTGATGATGGAGGCGATGTGAGCCGGGCACCACATTTTGTTTCCTGAGAGCGGCAGGAGGAGTCCTGCCAAGCAAACAAATGAGGAATGGCTGGAGGTTGCCAGGGAGATCAGCAGTCGCAGCATGGTAAGCAGGACCTGGGTCGAGTGCTGGAAGTGCTTCAACAACCTTGTGTGTCCTGCCAAGGTGAGTATGAAACAGAGTCAAGCTGTTCAACCTGAGTATCTTACAGAGATGGCACAGCTCTGAGCAGGAGGGCTTCGAAGCAGACAGTGAATAGGTATACCAAGGAGGTTATTGCCCATGGCCAATCCTCACACAAGTAAAGTGTTCAAAGCAATGTAAGGTTGACATGAAGGTAATATAAGCACTGGAAAAATGCAATGACAGGAGCATCACTTCAGATAATGGATCAGGATGTGTAAATGGGAAGGTTGATTGCAGCTGACCTCTCTATCCTCACATTGCAGAAGAAACAAGCACACCACGTTCACAAGAGGAGACGTTCAGGGAGTGGAGTGGTCAACCTTGGAATATTGAGGCTCATGGAGGAGGAGGCCCTTGGAAGGGTGGTCACAGTGCAGGCAGGCGGCGACAGTAAGAGTGCTGTGTGGCAGAGAGAGGGTGAAAGTTTATTGGATGGTCCATGAATGCGCCTTGGAGCAGCTTCCAATTCTGTGAAGTCATTTCCAGTGGATGCTGCTTGATGTGTTGAAAGCTGTCTGCTGAAGCACCAGCTGAGAAGCAGAAGGTTGGGTAACAAATGTTTTCTCTTTTACACAGGGCTGGATCAGAAGCAGCTGAGTGTGGAGGCCACAGAAACCTCACAGGATGACTTGTACTCTGAGGAACCATCATTACAGGAGTCAATCGTACCATCCACCAGTGCAGATACATATACCTCGGTGGGGCCTCAGGTGACTTTAGAACAGGTGACACAAGGTTAGCAGCATGGCACATGCGAGCAGAAACAGGTGATGAAGGCAGGGGCCAGCTCCAGCCATGCTTACCTGGCTGGGGTCATGTATAAAGCAGGTGCTAGTGGAGAAGCAACGGGAGCTGTGTGGGCATCTGTCAGAGTTTCCTGAGGCAGTGTGGTCCCTTGCAATGAAAATGGAGGAGTTCATTCCTGTCATGAACACCTCAATGTCTCAGGCATATGAGTTCCTCCATTAAAAGAGTGGCCAATTTCAAGGAGAGTCATATGCAGCAGTCCACCATGCAGGAACAGTGGATTGGCATGAACAGAATATATGATGCATTCTATAGTCATGACAAGTCAGCTGCATTGATAAGGCATGGATGCATGCATGCCTAATCAGGTGTTCTCACTCACCTGGCAGGAACATAGGAACTTTCAGCCCATCGAGCCTGCCCACCATTCAATATGATGATGGCTGATCATCCGCTTTAATGCCTTTTTCCCACACTATCCTCATGTCTCCTTATGTCATTTGTATTTGGAAATCTGTCAATCTCTGCTTTAAACATACTCAATGACTGAGCTTCCACAGCCCTCTGGCGTAGAGAATTCCAAAGATTTACAACCCTTTGAGTAAAGAAATTCCTCTTCATCTCTGTCCTAAGTGGCTTCCCCCTTATTTTCAAATTGTGTCCCCTGGTTCTAGACTCCCCAAGCAGGGGAAACATCTTAGCTGCATTTACCCTCTCTATCCTTTTAAGTATTTTGTAGGTTTCAATGAGATCACCTCTCATTTTCAAAACTCTGGAGAATACAGGCCCAGTTTCCCCAATTTCGCTTCATAAATCAGAATTTTCCTGGCTTCCCTGCCATCATAGTCAGTGTGTCTCTTCAGGAGTCCAATCTCTGGGTTGCCTTGAAACACCTCCAGCTGATTCTTCTCGACATCCTCATCCTCAGATGAGGCATCGCGTTCTTCCACATGGACCTCCTCCAGTTCCTCTCATCTCTGGATGGCCATGTTGTGCAGAGCGCAGCAAACCACAATGCGGGAAACCCTTGTGGGGGCATACCGCAGGGCGGCCCCCAATCTGTGAAGGCACCAGAATCACATCTTGAAAAGGCCAATGGCCTGCTCAATGGTTGCTTGTGCTGAAATGGCCGGGGTTCTTGTTTTTATTTCAGATTTCCAGCATCCGCAGTATTTTGATTTTATTATAACGGGGTTATATCTCTCCTGTGCCACAGTTGTGGGGCTTTGCACTGGGGTCAGCAGCCATCTCTTCACCAGGTACCCCTTGTCTGCCAGGAGCCATCCACATAGTCCATGGTGGAAGAAACAGCTGCAGCACTGCGACTGCCTCAAAATGAATGAATCATGACAGATGCCAGGAAACCTCGCGTACACTGAAGGAAGTGCTTATGATGGTTGCACACCCACTGAATGTTTAGTGAGTGGAAATCCTTCCTGCTGATGAATGATCCGGGCCGAGACGACAGAGTTTCGATGGCAATATGTGTGCAGTCAATCACATCCTGCATCTGAGGGAATCCAACCATTCAGGCAAACCCAACAACCCTTTGTGCTTTACTGGCCTCATCTGTGCTGAAGGCAATGAAGTCAGATACCCTCACAAAAAGTACATCCATCACCTGAGATATGCAGCTATCGGCTGCCAATTGCAAGATCCCACATAGGTCATCTGTGGGATCACATTAGACCAACTTCCATGAGTAAGCATAACAGCTACAATCTGTATAAATAGGCAAAGCTGTCGGTGACACTGCTGCTCTGACGTGTTCAGAAAGCTGATTCTCTGGCAGTATACTTGATTCTGTGGGTATTGCCTTCTGCCCCTTGATCTGCACCCCATCATCCATGTGCACCATGTGATTCCTTTGTTGCTGGGGCAGTTGCTCCTCCTCAATGCTCCAGCCACCTGAGTAGGTGGCCCCCATTATCAGAGACCATGTCAGACGCTAGGACCTCAGCTTTCTCCAAGACCCTCCCTTTCCATCACCAATCCCAGATGTTTAGCTCCCTTTCAATAATGGCAGGTTTGTGTATGTGTAAGAGCTTCTGCTCACTGTTTAATCCTTTTGTACAATACTTTAAATGTCTGCCATTTCAATCAAGGGCTTCCCACTGTGCAGCTGCCGCATCTGCTTGGACAAGTTGCTGACAGCGTGGGTCCCGTGCACCTCTGGTCAAATTCCACAGCCTCATATAATTGCTTGTCAAGTGTTTCCCTAACTATCTTAATTGCCTGCCTGCTACTACTGGGCAGGAGACTGCAATCCCAGGGAAGCCACCTCTGGTAAAATAGTGTGAAGGTGGCTTCATGTCATGCGACCAGCATGCCGTGCTGCAGTATGGATTTGCCGGCTTGCCAGCCTCTGACGCCTTGACAAAATTCAGCCCTTAAGTGCTATGTAAATGCAAGTCTGTTTCTCTTTGGTCAAAGGTGATGACAGCTTTTCTGAATGATTTACCTTTTATCAGCAGCAGCTAGTATCAAAGTACTTAGAATCACAAACTCCCTGTACATTTTATTATTTTTTCTTGTTTTGCAAGCAATTCTAAAAATCTAATAGAATGTGGATCTGAATTTGAAACACATCACAGACAAACAAAAATCTAACTGGAGTTTAACAAAATCTTCTTTTAGACCTTCTGCTTCACTGCGGAGTGCACTAGCATTCTAGAGAAAAACTGATCACTTGTCTTTTGGATTTGCTCAATGCTGTGAAAATATTCATAAAAGGTACAATGGTCTCAACTATTCAATGGCAAAGCATTCCATTTCTTCATTTGTTCTCAAGATGTGGGTGACACTGGCAAATCTACATTTATTGCCAATATCTTTAATCACAGGGGAGGATGTCACAGTTGAACAGTGCAATTGCTCTTCTCCCCACCTCTTCGCAGGGATGGCGTGGGCTTGAAAATAAATAAACTGAAGGGCAGGAGCACAAACTCGCTTCTAATTTGGGAATTATGGAAAGTACTTCAGAGTGTAATTTTTGTGAATTACTTACTTAAATCCTACATCGTACAGCTCAGTGAAATTCATGAATACTATTAAAAACCATTAAATTACAGATTTTATAAATGCACACACCAGCTGTTCATACTTGGGAGTACTTTGTTTATTGATATAACTTGTGGTCAGGAGACAAGTACAGATCAACAGCATGGGGAGAAAATTATACAAAAAATGAAAACTTAAAACATGTTTTGTATTTAATATAATTATTGATGCCCTGATACCAGTTACAACAATTGCATTCTGGTCAGCTAAGAGTTTTTCTTAGCTAAAATAGGAAAAATGTAACATGCATAGCCATCATACCCAAACTATTTATTGCCATGCTTGGACAATGCCAGACAGTTCTTTCTATCACAATACAACTCCATCAAAACACTATTAGAACTTGACACCAACAAACCATTAAACCTTTTGGCTTCAATCTGAAGACTGGGGAATTTAGTTAACTTTATAATAAAAACATAATCCCTTCTAAATTCTGATGAAGATTCCTTACCTGACCCATCTATCATTATTTCAGAGGACCAGCTATGTCTCTGTTGTTTTTTAAAAATTTATAAACCCTTCTAAATTTGATCACAAAAATGTCATAGAACAGGCAATTCTGATGGAAACAATAGTGATGCTTTCCCATTTTCCATTAAACGTCATTGCTACTATTTTGTCTTTGCTTGCTGATTGTACCTCATCTGTTTACATAAACTCTGGCTATTACACAAGTCTCTCTAGACAGATGTAGAAGTCCAGGCTTAGCACATGAAAGCTTAGCAGTTTAAAAAAAATTGTTATATACACTTCATCCAATGCAAGCTGACAATGTCAATCTTAAAAGCAAATTTGGATCTACTGTGATCCATGTGTAATCATTCACACAGAAGTGGCTTTTGTCATATTACTTTGCGGCTTGCTCTCTACTGAAATTGCAGAAAGTCCCTTGGGGTTCTAATCCAGGTAACGAATGCTTGCTTCTGTATTTCATTCCAAGCTTGCTGATAATTTGTTGCAGCCTCCTTGAATTCCCAGTAGGTTTTTAATGTATTATTTCTGTTTAAGAAAAGGAAAAATAGAAATGTAGTTGTCAATAATGAGAAGCTGTTATGAATAACTTACAGTAACAAAATGATTAAAATACACAAAGAAATCAGATACATTAGAAGTTCCTCATGGTTGAGTTGACTTTTTAATGATAATTTTTCTCTTTTAGTTTTACATCTGTGCAGATTACAGTCCTGCTACGCATCAGCTTTTATACAGGGTATGGATACACTTTGCACATCAGCAACTTGTAATCTCTTGCAGCTACAGGGGTACAAACAGACCTTGTATGCTAGCTTCTCATTGTCTATTCATTTGCTTTTTTTTGTAAACAGCTGTAGCATATTGTTTCATTTTACCTGCTGGCATTTATTCTCATTTTTTTTTTATAGAGATACAGCACTGAAACAGGCCCTTCGGCCCGAGTCTGTGCCGACCATCAACCACCCATTTATACTAATCCTGCACTAATTCCAAATTCCTACCACATCCCCACCTGTCCCTATATTTCCCTACCACCTACCTATACTAGGGGCAATTTCTAATGGCCAATTTACCTATAAACCTGCAAGTCTTTGGCATGTGGGAGGAAACCGGAGCACCCGGAGGAAACCCATGCAGACACAGGGAGAACTTGCAAACTCCACACAGGCAGTACCCAGAATTGAACCCGGGTCCCTGGAGCTGTGAGGCTGCGGTGCTAACCACTGCGCCACTGTTCCCGCAGTATTATAATTAACGGCTTTTATTTTCGGTTTAAACCCAAAAGCAATGACAAAACCTCACCCAAAATACAGACTTTTTGTTTAATATTAAGAGCATTCCTAAAGAAAATAAACTTGCTACTGATAAAAGGGCATAAGCACTGCTGAAAATGGTGAAACTCTGGTTATAAAGCAGGATGATTGTAGATATTACTTTGTACTAGATATATCTTGTTTCAAATTGTCTTGTTAGAATATGAAGAGGAAGATTAAGAGCAATAATTATGACTATTTCAAAAATTAAATACTTAGAAGAGAAACAAATAAAAATTATCCGAGACAGATCAAGGGATCTCTCAGGTTTTCCTTCTTGTCTGCAATCTATTTTTTCTCCCATTTCAATTTCTTCTGTTGCTTCCAATTAATTTCTCCACCAATATGTTGCTCAGTGAAGATACAATGGAGACCTGCTCAATGGTCCAACTGAAATAAGGAACTAGGAGTCACATTGGAACTGAAACATCATGCAACTCAAACAATCTGATTCATCTCAGATAACTTGGAGACACCAGGTAATGTGGGAGACAGAGTGAAGTGCTGTACTTGAATTGCATTTTTTGTCAGACTCCAGGAAAGAGGCATACATTAAGTACATAGACAACAGAGGATGAGGGAACGCAAAGGGATTAGGACAGAAATCTCCTTGTGTGACGGTGTCAAATTTTGAAAAAATTCCTGTAGTGCGCTTTGGGATGTTTTACTATGTTAATGGCACTATATAAATACAAGTTGTTGTGCAGGGTGGAACTTGGGAAGCCAGACAGGACGGCATTGGAGAAGTTGATTCTGGAGGCAACAAAAATATAAGTGAGGGTTTTGGCAAAGGTAGGGATGAGATAGGGTTGGAAGCAGGCAGTGCTGCAGAGAAGGAAGTAAACGTTTCTGGTGATGGATATAAAATTTGAAACTCAGCTCTGGTTGAATGGGATACTGTCACATTCACGCAAGGAGCAAATATGAACTATAAAAAGAGAACTGATGAATTAACCTTCCATAAATGGACACACTTTTGCTACCAGACAAAATGGGAGTAGACATCAGATGTTCTCTCCTGTACTGTGAATACACATACTGACTGCTAGAGACTGAAACCATCATAATGTCTGGACCAGCCTTGAAGGAAGCATTAGAAAGCTAATGGCCCCATTCCATGTTAATGGCTACCTTTTCAACCAGTTGGACTAACAATGACCTTTGCAGACATAGCAACTCCAGATCCAAACTGTGGATAATAGATGTGACCAAACACCACTTTAACAAGATGAGCGACATTCAAACACCATTGTCTAACAATGGCCACATATTCACTGATGTTGTATGAAAACACCTCGGGAGAACAACTTTGGTCATCTGACAGGAACCAAGCCTGATAAGGTTTTTTTCAATAAAGAGAGACTTTTCTGTGCAGAAAGTGAGAGCAGGAGACAGAAATCCTGCAGCCAGGAAGACTGACAGCGATCCATTCTAGCCTACAAGACCCTGCCAAATACCATCTTTAAAAAAACTACCAAGAGGGAGCAACAAAAAGATGACCTTTGACAACACCCCATCAGAGAGATTGAAACAGGATCTTCATCAGAGTGTAACTGAGATTTAACCAAAGAAGTCTGCAGCCAAGCAACCCTCCACCTGAAACTCTCCGAAGCTTGATTCCAGTGAGCCAGGAGAAAAGGAAGAATAGGCCTACGCCGTTTAAATTCTCCTCCTGGGAAAACAAACAAGGTTTCACAACAAACTCTTAAACAGCAGACCTAAATGCATGCTTTCATTTAATCTCCATCTTCTCCTGTGTCTGTGCGTGTGGGTGAAGTTGCAAATTTTCAGGTTTTGCTTAATTAACATTTATCTTTCTTTAAACCTACGAGGAAACATGTCATTTGTGATTAATGAATATTAAAATGCTCAAATAATTCTAATAAAAACATTGTCTGCGGTCAGTTGAGAGGTGAAAAGGGAAACCACCCCTATCATTTCCTACCTATCTGTAGCAATATCAAAGTTGCATACCATCTAAGTCAGCCTAAGCCAGCAGCCAGGGAAGGGAGTCAGGACAAATGGTATGGAGTATTTGACAGGAGCCAAATCACATAGCTTGGTTTTCCAATTGCGCAGCAGAAGGAAGTTCAGACTTAATGACAAAAAAAATCTGACTTTGAACATGAAGGTGGAAGGATTGTAGAAGGATAGTTGATTGTTGCAGAGGGGAGTCTTTGCCCGTTACAGTGATCATGAAAAGGGAACAGGATTTGGCAATCTATACTTCAACTTGGTGAAGCCAGATCTGGCAGCGGGCAACTAGGCAAGTTGTGATCCAAGTTGTGAGTAAGATGCCAGCAGCCTGCAATTTTGAGTGGCAATACTGGCTGGTCAGTTATCAGCTAAGCTACTTTGTGAAGGAGCTCAAAAATTGTAGCAATCCATTTGAGGAGAAGGGTGAGAAGAGAATGGCTTTGTCTCTTGTACCAATATGAACAAATTTCTTGAAAAGTGACAAAGAAGCTTTTACATTAAACATGAAGAAGTCGATGACTTGTCTCAAATAAAGTCTGAACCACGTTTGATATCTACTAAGTTTGCCCACATAACAGGGATTATACTTCACAACAGTTCACTGAAAGATGTCCTGAGCACAGGATAAGACACTATATACATGCATGCAAGTTCTTTCTTTCTAGGTCACAATATCAAAAACTAATTCACCTATTTATAACAGACAAAAAGTTAATATCTATCTTTGCTTCAGGCTTTATTAATTTCCTTTAAAAATAAGTCTTTGTACAAAGTAGGATATACAACTACCTCAGGCTACATTGCAAGAGTATGTGGAAACTAAATGAAAGTAATTTTTAAAAAAAACATTTTTATGTAACCCTTTTGAAAAAATAGTCGCTGGTAACATAAAAGCTGCCCCATACCTCTTACTGCTTTGGGATCAGTTAGCAAAAACATGCAATGCAAACAGAACTGGCACAACTCATCTTTTGAATCTGAAGAATGTTGGGTTCACATTTTGTTTCATAGTCTCAAAAGACAAAATTAGATATGTTGTGTGTGACTGGAAAGGTTGGTGACAATGCCAAACATAAAAGAAAACAGGAAAATTATTCATTGTGTCTGAAATAAATAAACTGTATGACGCTCTCTGCCAGGCAGCAGAATAACCAAAAAAGTTACTCCCACATCAGCAAACTGTTTTTGACGAATCTGAGGGTGAGGAACAGAAACAGGTCATTTAGCCCATCAAGCCATTTTTGTTACCCATAGCAGCTCTGTCTTTTTAATCACAATGACCTATTTTTCTCCATATTCCTCAATAGCCAATTCCCAATTAAGTATCTATCTCCCTTTTAAACATCTTAATTGACTTTGCATCTATGACAGTCTGGGCAGTTCCACATTCTCAGGACCATTTTGTGCAAAGCTTTTCCTGGATTTGCTTTTAATCAGGTTCAGCTCAAGATTATGTTCTGGATTCCCCAGAAGAGAGAAGAATCATTTCCTCACTACCCTGTCGATTCCCTTCATTATTTTCAAAATCTCAATCACAAATGCCTAATTTCTAGTCATTCACCATTACTTAGTCTTTTTATTCCAGCTATCATTCAAATGAATCAATAGTTTTTAACCATGCCACCTAGCTTTTAAGTGTGCCCCTGGCCCTAAATCCCTGTCTATCCCATCTGGTGGAGGTAGAAACCCTCAATTCTTTTAAAAGGTACCTGGACATGCACCTGAAGTGCTGTAACCTGCAAGGCTATGGACCAAGTGCTGGAAGGTGGGATTAGATTGGGCGACCAGTATTTTCGGCCAGCATGGATACGATGGGCTGAATGGCCTCCTTCTGTGCCATTATTTTTCTATGGTTCTAGTGCCTCCCCATTGGGATTATTCCTCAGTGTTCATGGATAAAAATAAAAATTGAATACATAACTCTTCAGAGTGCTCTTCACCCATTGCAGGTTTATACATTTGCGTTCCTCACATCCACAGTTCCATTAGTAAATCTGCTTAAAGTTACATCCTTACTGAGACATATGGAAAAAATCTGCACATCCAAAAATTCAAACAAACCACTAAGAAAAAAGCTTGAATAAAAACAGAAAATGCTGGAAATATGCAGCAAGTCTGGCAGCAACTGTGGAGTGAGAAAGAGAGTTAAGGAACGGCAAACTCCAGCAGCTGATGGGACTAATGCCCCTCCAGATCCTTCTTCCCCTCACGTTACTCTGACCCCACCCCTTGCCATGTATTCACTATACCCTCTGACCTTCCCCTCTCTGATGCTGAATGCTCTGTACTCAGCAAATGACTCAATTTTAACCCCTTACGTCCCCACCTCAATGAATTTTGCACTCGGCATGACGTTGAGTTCTTCTTCCGTTGCCTTCGCCTCCGGCTCACTTCTTTGACCAGGAGTCCTACCCCGTCCAGCAGACCCATTCACCCGCCTCCAGCATTCTCCCTCTACCTGGACCCCTCCCCCGGCCGATTACCCACTCTTGATCTTTTCATTGAAAACTGTCGGAGACATCGGCCATCTCAATTTCTCTGCCCCCCTCACTCACTCTAACTTGTCTCCCTCTGAACTTGCTGCACTCCGTTCTCTCAGGTCTAACCCCGACATTGTCATCAAACCTGCAGACAAGGGTGGTGCTGTTGTTGTCTGGCGTACCGACCTCTATCTTGCAGAGGCTCAGCGCCAACTCTAAGACACTTCTCCCTACCTCCCCCTGGACTATGACCCACAACTGAACATCAAGCTGCTGTCAACAGGATTGTCACTGATCTCATCTCCTCTGGAGATCTTCCTTCTACAGCTTCCAACCTCATAGTCCCGCAACCCCGGACAGCCCGCTTCTACCTCCTTCCTAAAATCCACAAACAGGACTGTCCTGGCAGACCCATTGTCGCAGTCTGTTCCTGCCCCACTGAACTTATTTCTTCCTATCTTGACTATCTTTTCTCCCCTGGTCCAGTCTCTTCCCACCTACATCCGTGACTCTTCTGACACCCTATGTCATTTTGATAATTTCCAGTTTCCTGGCCCCAACTGCCTCCTCTTCACTATGGACGTCCAATATCTCTACACCTCCATCCCCGACCAGGACGGTTTGAGGGCTCTCCGCTTCTTCCTTGAACAGAGGCCCAACCAATCCCCATCCACCACCACCCTCCTCCGCTTGGCTGAACCTATCACAGATGCATTGTCCATGATAGTATTGGTAGGAGTGACCATAGTACAGTCAAGACAAAGTACCATTTTCATACTGAGGACACCCTCCATCATGTTGTGTGGCACTAACATTGTGCTAACTGGACTAGATTCAGAACAGATCTACCAATGCAAAAATGGGCACCTGTGAGCTGCTTTGGGCCATCAGCAACAGAATTGTATTCAACCACAATCTGTAACCTCATGGCCTGGCATATCCCTCACTCTACCATTCTCACATTGAACAACTTCTCCTTCAACTCCACTCACTTCCTTCAAGTAAAAGGGGTTCTATGGGTACCCGCACAGGTCCTAGTTATGCCTGTCTTTTTTGTGGCATATGTCAAACATTCCTTGTTCCAGTCCTACTCAGGACCCCTCCCCCAACTCTTTTTCTGGTACTTTGATCGGTGCCGTTTCCTGCTCCCGCCAAGAACTGGAAAGTTTTATCAACTTTGCTTTCAATTTCCACCCTTCTCTCACCTTTACATGGTCCATCTTTGACACTTCCCTTCCTCGACTTCTCTGTCTCCATTTCTGGGGATAGGCTGTCTACTAATATTCACTATAAGCCCACCGACACCCACAGCTACCTCAATTACACTTCTTCACACCCTGCCTCCTGTAAGGACGCCATTCCATTCTCCCAGTTTCTCAGTCTCCGAAGCAACTGCTCTGATGATGCAACCTTCCATGACAGAACTTCTGATATGTCTTCCTTTTTCCTCAACTGAGGATTCCCCCCCACTGTGGTTGACAGGACCCTCAACCGTGTCCAGCCCATTTCCCGCACCTCTACCCTCACCCTTCCCCTCCCTCCCAGAACCACGACAGGGTTCCCCTTGTCTTCACTTTCCAACCCACCAGCCTCCACATCCAAAGGATCACCCTCCACCATTTCCGCCACATCCAGTATGATGTCACTACCAAACGCATCTTCCCCTCCCCGTCAGTGTTCCAAAGGGATCGTTCCCTCAGTGACACCCTGGTTCACTCCTCCATTACCCCCAACACCTCGTCCCCTTCCCACAGTACCTTCCCGTGCAATCACAGAAGGTGTAATACCTGCACTTCTCCCTCCGCTCTCCTCACTATCCAAGGCCCCAAACACTCCTTTCAGGTGAAGCAGTGATGTACTTGTACTTCTTTGAATTTAGTATACTGGATTCGCTGCTCACAATGTGGTCTCCTCTACATTGGGGAGATGAAACGCAGATTGGGTGACCGCTTTGCGGAACACCTTTGCTCAGTCCAAAAGCATGATCCTGAGCTTCTGGTTACTTGCCATTTCAACACACCCCCCCTGCTCTCATGCCACATATCTGCCCTGGGATTGCTGCAGTTTCCAGTGAACATCAACGCAAGCTCGAGGACCAGCATCTCATTTACCGATTAGGCACGCTACAGCCTGCTGGACTGAACACTGTTCAATAATTTCAATTATTTTCAGTTTTTTTTTCTTTTTATTTTATTTTAGTTTGTTTCATCATTCATTTTTTTAACCATGTGCCTGCTCACTTTTTTTTTCATGTTTGTGCTTTGGGCCAGGGCTGTTCAATTTTCTGTCCATTAACACCCTCTCTGCATTAATGCTTTGTTTTTCAGCACAGCATTAACATACCATTTGCCTTTGCTCCATGACCTTCTAGTCAGTTATTCTCTGTGACCCTGTCAACACCTTTACTTTTGTTATCTCTTGCCCCACCCCCACTTTATTAGCTTAAAACCTATTACATTTCTAATCTTTGTCAATTCTGATGAAGGGTCACTGACCTGGAACGTTAACTCTGCTTCTCTCTCCACAGATGCTACCAGACCTGCTGAGTATTTCCAGCATTTCTCGCTTTTATTTCAGATTTCCAGCATCTGCAGTATTTTGCTTTTATTATACTGGGGTATTCATATCTCTTGTTCTAATGTTAATGGTCTCAACTGAGGTCATAACAATAGCTGCTACATTTGATTCAGTTTTGTAACTATTTCTGTACGTTGCTTTTAAAGTAATGACCTACCGAAGGGATATTGGACGGCTTTCTTCAGAAAGTAAAGCGAGGAGCTCTCGGAATGCCTTGAAAAGCTCAGCCTTGCAGATTCTGCACCTGCAAATAAAGAACCAATTTTGCTACATTGCAAAGAGCACCAAGTTTATTGATAATAGAGACGCCACATCGTTTCTACTTGTTACTGCCAGTTCCTGAACCCATCCAAAAAGCATGGGTCGTACAAGTTGGGAGGCATTCATTTCCAGTGTATCTGAAGGGATCATTTACTTGCTCTCAGCTGAAATGCTGCAAAAGTATGGGAGACAATTTGCTCGTATTGGATGTTTTGTTTGGCTGCTTAGATGATGTTGAAGTGCTTGCACAACATTTCTGAATTCTTCAGGGGCTTCTGGCAATGCACTTTGTCTTGCTGGGAGGTAAATCTGGCAATTCCACTCTAACCAGAGGAGCAGAAACAGCCACTAGAGAAAGGAGCAAATGAAGCTTTACTGCAAAAAATCCTCATCCTCTCAACAGAGTGCTTAAGCCCAGGGCAACACGCCACCAGTTCTATGAGGAGTGGTGCATAAAGAGATGCGCTTCTCTGGAAAGGCAGTGACAAAGTTGTCACTTCAAGCATCAAGACCTAAAGCCAACTGCCACAGCTAGCACAGTATTGCCCTGTGCAGTCAAGATGACTGCAGTTATGAGCTTCTTTACCTCTGGTTTCTTACTGGTTGCCACAGGAATTTTAGAACTTCAGTCAATCTGCAGTTTATGCTTGCATTAAGCAGATGACTAAGGTCACATTTATTGGAACAAACATTCACATCACTTTCCCTCAGAGGACAACCAAAAGCAGGTTAGACCGCTAGAGTATGTTTGCACACATTGTAGGTTTCCGTGAGTCCAGGCTATCATTGTCTGTACTCACATCATCCTGTGGGTTCCTTTATGTGACAACTAACTTCAGACGCTCACTAGATACGAGCGGAACATTTTCTGTGCAAAGATTTTATTAAAAGGTTTTTAATTTTGCTTACTTACTCAAATGATTACACATGAATTATCACCCTGGTGTGAGCCCACCGTGCCTGTCTTAACTGTTCTCTTACCTCATTTACTGCCCCTTCGAGAAACTCTCAGATCCCAGCGTAAGAGATGAAATGCTGTTGTGGGTCAGCCGGGGTTCTTGAGAGCTCATGGTCTGCAACCTATAGGATCTCAGGTCCAAGAAGGCATAGATGCAGACTGCACAAAACTGACATCTACCAGGACAGCCTGGACCAGCTGGTTACCTGGCACCGGAGTGGGTAATGACTGAGGGGTTGGTGAGAATACAGACATGCGGTCATCCTGAGTGGTTTAACATGTTCCATTCACGTTGCCACACTGCCCCTGTCATCTGGCTGCAACTCAGGGATCCATCTGCTATATGAGAGACTGTGCATCTGAATATTTAAGTCTTTAATGCTTTTCTAACTCTTAAAGTTTCACCATTCAATATATTTTCCTTTCTAAATTATCACAAATTCTGTACCCTTGCCACAGATTCTAACCCCTTCTGTAACTACTGTCTCAGTTGGAACTAGTGACGGCACAGTGGTGCAGTGGTTAGCACCGCAGCCTCACAGCTCCAGGGACCCGGGTTCAATTCTGGGTACTGCCTGTGTGGAGTTTGCAAGTTCTCCCTGTGTCTGCGTGGGTTTCCTCCGGGTGCTCCGGTTTCCTCCCACATGCCAAAGACTTGCAGGTTGATAGGTTAATTGGCCATTAGAAATTGCCCCTAGTATAGGTAGGTGGTAGGGAAAATATAGGGACAGGTGGGGATGTGGTAGGAATATGGAATTAGTGTAGGATTAGTATAAATGGGTGGTTGATGGTCGGCACAGACTCGGTGGGCCGAAGGGCCTGTTTCAGTGCTGTATCTCTAAACTAAGACTAAACTAAACTGCTTGCAAACTCCTATTGACTCAGCTGAGCTTCCAGACCCATAGCCTGGGCCCTACGCTTTGAATTCCTCTCCCGAAGCTTGTCCGCTTCCCTCTCCTCCTAAAAAACCATCTCTTTGATCAAGCTTTTGGTCACTCCTCCCATCATCATCTTCCTTGACTAAACATCCAATTTTGTCTGATTACGCCACTGTGAAGTAGTGGGACATGTTTCAACATTAAAGGTGTTAAATGTAATTGGTTATTGTTATTCTTCCCAAAATGCATCATCTCACATTTTTCCACATTAAATTTCACCTGACATCTGTCCAGTCTACCAGCCTGTTTATTCTCCAAAGTGTTATATACACAAAGCAATCTAGAATACTTTAAGCAAATGAAACTAATTTGAAATGCTTTCATTTGATGGAAACCATAAATTAATAGTTCATAGAGTCATAGAAAGTTTATGACACAGAAAGAGGCCACTTGGCCCATTGTTCTGTGCCGGCTGAAAAACAAGCCACCCAGCCTAATCCCATTTGGTCCGCAGCCCTGCAGGTTACAGCACTTCTATATTATATATTTATACATATAGAATATATCATGCACAATTGTCAGGAAATTTAGTTATAAACAAAGGACATTTTATCTAATTAAAAATGTGTAATTTTGTACCTGGCTTGTGGTGTTCCAAGAATCTTTTTTGTTGCTCCTTGCTTAAAGCCATTTACAGAGACATCCAGTGGCTGGTGTGGAACAGCACACCAGCTAATTGCTATAAGAGATTAAAAACAATCACTTCTGCTTAACAGCATCACAATATCTTTGTAAGGTAATGACGGTCATTAACTATATTTGTGTACATATAAATTGAGATCAACAGTTGCATTGAATAGTTGAACCGTGCACAGTAAATTGACTTGCCTTAAAAAAATCCTAGACCAAGATTAAAATATTGCATTCTGAAAAGGAAAATGTGTGTGAATTTATGATCAAAACTTCAACTTTTTTTTTGATTAAAGAGAACTATCTTTCTCATTTAGTTACCATATTACATTTCAAGGTGGAAGTGTGGGGCTGACACAAAGCAGCACTATGTACCTGCTCCAGTTGAAGAGCTAGCACTAGCACAGCTATAAAGGGCTGAACGACCTCCTCCTGAGCTGTAATATGACCCGACATCCGTCATCCAGCAACCTTCATTGCTATCACACTGGATGCTATTCATGGAACCATAAGTAATTTAAAATTTCAGCAATAATCAGGACTCATCTCCCAACTCTTTTGGCCTACTATTGGCAGCTGTGCCTTAAGCCTTGCAGACCCCAAGCTCTGGAATTCCTTCCCCAAATGTCTCTGCTTCTCCACTTCTCTCTTCTTAAAAACTTACCTCTTTGGTCAAGCTTGTAATTCCCCCTCCCAATATCTCCTCTTTTGGTTCAGTGTCAATTTTTGTCCAATTATGGGCCTGTGAAGTGCTTTGGGATGTTTCCCTCTATTAAAAGGCACTATATAAATGCATGTTATTGTTGATTTTGACTTGGGGTAAATGAAGGGAAGGTTTGAACTCAGAACTTTTTTAAATTTGCAAAATATTGAGTAGGAGAGTAATACACATTTCAAGTATTTCTTCTCTCTCCCTCCTCCTCCCCACACCATCACCCTGCCCAACCCCAACTCATCATATATCCCTTTAATGTTCATACTTTGGGCACAGTGCACAGCAGAAGCAGACTCCAGGAAATACACCCACTTCAACAAAATATACTCTTATTTATAAATTCACAACCATTCTGTATAAACCACATTTTATACAGTCAGTGAAAGTTACATAGAATTACATAGAATATTCAGCAAAGATCAGGCCATTCAGCCCAACCAGTCCACATCACTTATGTTCCACTTGAGCTGCCTCCCCATCTTCCCTCGATTAACTCTCATTCGCATAACTCTCTATTCCCTTCTCCCTCAAATGCTTAGCTAGCTTCCCTTAAATGCATCTTTACCAGAATTAATGTGAGCACCTGATAACGAATGCCACCAATGGGAAGTACACAACTTTACCACTTCTGTCACCTTTCACTGGAAACAACTAACTGTACTCCGACTCAAAGTGTGTTCAGGTGCCATTGGCAACAACATGTTAGAGGGCTATCTTTAATTACAATTTTTATTTCTAAAGGGGCAATAATTACAGCAGTTTGCCTATATTACAACAAAACTGCACTTCAAAAAATAATTTAATATAGCTCTGAAGTGCTTTGAGATATTATAAGGACATGAAATGTGCTTGACAAATGCAAGTTCTCTTTTTGTTTCCTAATTAATAGGCTGACTCAATTAAAAATGTTATACTATATATTTTTTGCCTGGAACAAATACTATGAATAGAATGGCCCGGATTTTGCAATAATAATAACGGTGAGGCTAACAGTATTCACCATTAGTACGGAGCAAATGGGGCAGCAACTACTGGCAACTGCACACCCATATTTAAATGCAGAAAACCAGAAGTTGCTGTCAGAGATAGCCAGCTCCTTCACAGGCAACATTACAACAGTCCTTGCCAATAGAATCGGCAATGAAAGACATGCCATGGCACAAACCTGGGGTACTTTCCCACTAGTTTCCCACAAAAGAAGCCAGAAAAAATTGGGGCTCATGAATTCCTAGTAAGTGAACTTTAATAGTGTGATGTGTGATAAATACTGCCAAACCTCTCTGGCTCTGAAAATTTAATTTTACAAGTATGGAGTCTCATTCCTTCAGAAATTAGTGGAGATTATAAAAAAGTTTTTTTTTCTTTACTTATATTGTCTGTCTCTTTTATCTCTCTTAATCTCATCTGTCATTCCCAATCTTTATTTTGCTTTCTATACATGATTTAAATCTAATTTATATTTCCAGCTTTATACTTCCTGGTTTAGACTCTGCATACCTCAGTGAGGATTCTTTGAAAGCCTTGCTGTTTCCCGCCTTGCTCACACCCGCCACAGATGCCCTGTAGAGGATGCCACACTTGATCAAACACCAGTTTAGATAAGTCTGCAAAAACCTTGTGGGCAGCTATCAGTGAGCTGAACAGTAAGTGCTTTTCCTGTGCCACAAACCACAAAATCCCAGCCACAATGTGGAATATAAATGATCACAGCACAAACAAGAAAGAAACCTATGAAACATGACTACTGTATATGGAGAGGTATATAATTTCTGTACAACCAAACATCATCGCTGCAGTATTTATAAGGTTAATATTTCAAAGACCAAATATTTGTTATAACATTTGTGAAAATTTTTTTTTTTAAATTGTGCTCTACCTGCTGCACAAGGTACAAGTCTCCCTTTGCTGGGGTCATAGCTGCTTTGTACTGAATGGCGACTGTGCACAAATTCCAACTGTGACTGTAGCAGCATTACATCTTGAACTCTGAATTCTTTTGGGAGTGAGGTAATGTGGCGACATCTGTTGGAACACAAGAGAAAAATGAACAGTAACTCAATGTATTCTTTGGATATAGGACCTTTGCTGTATCACTTTATCAGAGTTCAGATGATTACATCCTCAAACAGCTTTTATTTCAATATATGGCAACACTGAATGGAGCACATGAAATTCAGTTTTCAAGCATTCCTTGTAAAATTACTTACATGACATTTTATTGAATAATAAACAATACTTTGTTAGAACAGAATGAGATTTTAACCTACCCAGAATTATTATACGTAGTTAAGATTGAAGGCTACTCATCATTGATCAAGTAAAAAACTTTAGCTCTATAATTATAACCTTTTTTTGGAGAGTTGTAATTTTTCAAAGCTAATGACAACCAGATCTAGTGATTCAATACACAACAACAAAAAGCAGTCTGGTGTGGACAGAGATTCCCAATTCCCAACACAGATTCAAGATGCAAGTAAAGCAGAGATTAAGCCATTAGCTGGTGGGCTGATGAAATATGATAATAGCCATGTTGAAGCTTTCAAATGCTTAATGGTTTGCACACTTCAGGTTCTGAACTGCTGTGAACTATTTAGCCAGTTAATGAAAGTCATGCAAAAGAACAGTAACATAATTTTGTCCTAGTGCAACCATCATTCATAAAGAGTAGGAAAGGATCATACAAGATGTAGGAAAAATGGCACCCATTTCTGCACTAAAAGAATAAACTTACATTTATTTAGCTCCATACATCACCTCAGGATATCCCAAAGTGCTTCACAACTAATTATTTTTTTGAAGTGTAGTCACTGTTGTAATATAGGGAAATATGGCAGCCAATTGGTGCACAAGTTTTCACAAAAAGCATTCAGATAAATAACTAGATAATCTTTTGTGATATTGATTGAGGGAATAAATGGTGGTCAGATCACGGAGATGACCTTCCTGCTCTTCGAATAGTACCATAGGATCCTTTACATCCACTGTAGAGGGCAGATGAGGCCTTGGTTTAATGTCTCAACTGAAACAGCACCTACAACAATACAAAACTCTCTCTGTACTACCCTGAAGTGTTAACCCTAGGTTATATGCTTAAGTCTCTGGAGTGCAGCTTGAACTAAAGTTATGCTACAGAGTCATGGCAGTCAAAGGACATTTAAAAGGTGAGTGGACTCTGATCACCCCATAGTATTCTAGTTCTAAGACAGCATTAACACCAGTCATAAAATAGTTAACCTAAACTCAGATTGAAAATGAAAGTAATTTCTTTTGTAATTTCCAGGAAAGATTACATTTTAATCCATATTCCCTTAATTCTAGAAAAAAAAACTTTAAAAATATTTCACAGAAGATTCAACAAAAAGAATCTTTGATGAAAATTCTTTGGCTATCTCTTTTAACTTGTAACAGATTATTTCACCGTATCGAGTGTAACATAAGAAAGCTTACATAATTCACAAATACCAAAAGATGTGCGTGAATTAGATTCCTCTTCAGGTTTGAAGAAAAATCCATGAGTTTTATCTACTCAATTTTTAGTCTTAAAAACATTTTACCAAAACACTATTTCACCAATAAAGATAAAAAGAAATTATCACAAAAATTAAGTCTGACATTTTAACAAGACTAAAACTGATCCTGTAAAAGTGTGAAGTTTTTGTACATCTCACTGTAAAAACAAAATACAGCTCTATTCATTTCAATGGGTTACAAAACTGTACTTACTGCCTCCCCCTCTTCCTCTCCAAATAATTGAAGTGTTTCTGTTGCCAATGGTCAGACCATGGCAACTGCTACAAACCAGATGATACAGAAAGTGCAAACAGAAAGCACAATTGCAGCATCTTAGTCACGTACAATGGATTGCAAATGGTCAAGTTCTAAAAACAAATATGCTTGTACTAACTAATGGCATAATTTTAAATCTAACTAAACAATGAAACCAAATTATGACTGTTGGTATCAAATCAGGCCAGAAACCAGCAGTCTGTTTCACTACAGTGCTTATGTTTGTGTGATAACTAATTCAAGTGGAAAGTAACTACAGGTTAAGTAAAAGTATAGACACAACTTTTATTAAAAAAAAGGAAGAACTATATAGGTAAATATCAGCTTTGATTACAATTCTCCTTTGTGATACTCTGCAAGAATTCATTTCAGGCAGTGGCATGTGGAACCAGCACAGCAGAGTGAAATAAGACAAAGAAATTCCCTTATATATAAAAGCAAAATACTGCAGATGCTGGAAATCTGAAATAAAAACAAGAAATGCTGGAAATACTCAGCAGGTCTGACAGCATCTGTGGAGAGAGGTCAGTGACCCTTCATCAGAACTTTCCTTCTTGGAAGAAATTCCCTTCCTGCACAACATGGAAAGGATTGTTTATGGCAAAGGCAAGAAATACCCAAAAACCTTATAGTGATTAATATTTGTACCTGTTACTATTTTGGGAGAAACCACCACTAAAGAAAAACCAACCCAATTGTCCACTTCCCAAACTGCCTATTCTTATGACACTTTGAACATAGGAACAGGAGTAGGCCATTCAGCCCGTTGAGCTTGCTCCACCGTTCAATTAGATCATGGCTGATCATCTACCTAAACGCCACTTTCCCACACTATCCCCATTTGGTAATTATCATTCCACATATGTGGGGACGGGGGGGATGGGGTGGGGGGGTTTGAAGGTGTTCTAAATTTGCATTGCAAACCCTGCTCGCTCTTTACTCTGAGGTAGTCTGGCTTTTTCAGAGTTTCCTGCCATTTCACGTATACAGTATGCCAAAAACAGCCAATTGGGGAAAGATTTTTTAAATATTCTGATGCACAGTTAACCAGTATCTTCCAACAGAATGGGAGGCAAAACTGCTGCACTGCAGTGAAAGTGGAGTATTGGCCAGATATAAAGAGGCCATCATTTATATTACCGTAGCCACGGATCTGAAGATAAAGCTCAAAACAGCACATGTTGGCTACAAAAAACATTACAACTTTTGTTTGCCAGTAATCTCATGGCTTCTTTCAGGCTGCCAAATTAAACTCGAGCGCACCAAAACTGAGGGCAGTTATGTGTTGTTGACTCATATCCAGTGGGAAAGAATTGAGACAGCCAAACCAGTTCAGTTTTGGATCTTTACCAAACTTAGAGAAAGGACACTTTCATTCCATCTATTTGGAATAAATTTGAAGTAAGACAGCAAGAGAAAAAGTAGTCTCCCAGACCCATAATTTACGAAGTCTCAATAGTAATCTTTACTTTCCAGTTTTTAATGATTGATTGTATTTCCTGTTTCAGCCATGATGTAATCCTACTTGGCTGGGATGACAGCACTGAGATTTGCAAAATGAAAAGTGGACTGAATTTAGCAAACAGGAGCAGATAAAGAAATATTCACCATGTCAGAAACAAATTCATCACATTTGACTGAATACAGCTAAATTTGGTGCTAAATGTTGTACGTGCAATGGTTTAATGTAGTTTATTTCAGGTAATTCAATCCATTTTTGTGTTTAAAAATTTGAATTATCCAATAAGTGCTACAAATTGAATATTAGATCATTTTAATTAAGCAAATTCTAAATATTAGGAGTAGACTGCAGTACCATTTCTTCAGTCTGGCCAGAATACTTATGTTCTTTACAGAAGCAAATTATTGTTACCTATCCAGTATAGCTCTCTTCATGGCCTCCTCACTATATGGACACTGTCCCACCACAACAGAAGAGAAATACACCGGTTCCTCAAAGAAATGCATGAGAAGTGCTCCTTGACAGCCAAGAATGTTCCAACGAGCAAGTTTATCACTACAGGACATTGATAATGTCCTGTCACCTCTTCCTGGCTTCACCCTCAATGATTCCACACAGTGGTAGTTAATTCCAGACTTATGGGGATCTTGAAGGCCGCCTGGTACACATTTAGCTCCAGTTCGGTGTATGTCTGAAACTCTGATGTGCATCTGCCTGGTCTCATCTGCATCCAGTATAACAGTGTTATACTCAGCAGTATCATGGCTACTAATATGTATTGTTTCTGCTGCATTGTGATTATCATTGATCCTGACATCAATACTTCCTTCGGCAGACGGACGACTGGGTTTTTTTTCAGGAACACTGGTATTTCCAGACACACAGTCTCCACTTTCATAAACCCTTTTTGCTCTTTTTTCAGGAAGCTCTGTGTTGCTTTCATCACACTTCCGTTTTTTGACCTGTTTGTGTTCATTATTTAATAATTGTACATCTTCAGTGCTTTTATTATCTTGAACAACGATATCTCTTCGCTCACCACTCTCCTCTACTGTCAGTTTCGGACAAGGTCTGTTCTCATGTTCTGTCTTTGGGATAATTGAAGCATCACCACCTGCAAAAGCAACAGATAGAGGTTTCTATTCAAATGACTTAAAAGCTTTTAAATGTCAATATAATTTTCACAATCTCATAGGAATTAATATTCAGGGCTCCGGAACCTTAAAACAAATCTGACATAATTACTGCAAAATAAAACGTTGGCTAATGCATCCCTAAATCACTATACATAATTTGCAATAAAATATAAATTCCTTTAAGACACAAAAAACCCACAAAACGTGGTCCAACTGTGACTAACAAGGAGTTAAAGATAGTATTAGATTAAAGGAAGAGACTTTACAACATTGCCAAAAGAGTAATGAGCCTGAGGATTGGGAGAAATTCAGCAAAGGAGGACCAAGAAATTGATAAAGGAAAGAGAAAAGAGAGTATGAGAGTGGACTAACAAGAGACACAAGGACAGATTGTAAACTTTTCTACAGGTTAGGTAAATAGGAACAGATTTGTGAAAGTAAATGTGGGCCAATTAGAGACAGAGGCAGATGAAATTATAATGGGGAAATAAGGAAATGGCAAAGACATTAAGCAAATACTTTTTATTTTGTTTTCACAGTAGAAGACAGAAAAAAACATTCTGGAAATAACAGGGAACCAAAGGTCTAGCGAGAATGAGCAACTTAAAAGCAATCAATATATATAAATAAATAAATATGACTGGAGTAATTAATGGGACTAAGTGGCAACAAATCTCTGGACTGGATGTCCTGCGTCCTAGTTTTTAAAAGAGGTAGCTGCAGAGATGATGGATGCATTGGTTTTGATCTTCCACAATTTCTTAGATTCTAGAACAGTTTCCAAGGATTGGAAGGTAACAAACATAACCCTGCTACAGGCCAGTTAGCCTAACATTAGAAGTAGGGAGAATGCAGTGGCGCAGTGGTTAGCACCGCAGCCTCACAGCTCCAACGACCCGGGTTCGATTCTGGGTACTGCCTGTGCGGAGTTTGCAAGTTCTCCCTGTGTCTGCGTGGGTTTCCTCCGGGTGCTCCGGTTTCCTCCCACATGCCAAAGACTTGCAGGTTGATAGGTTAATTGGCCATTATAAGTTGCCCCTGGTATAGGTAGGTGGTAGGGAAATATATAGGGACAGGTGGGGATGTGGTGGGAATATGGGATTAGTGTCTTTCTTTTTTCTTTCTTTCTTTTGGGCCTCCTTATCTCGAGAGACAATGGATATGCGCCTGGAGGTGGTCAGTGGTTTGTGAAGCAGCGCCTGGAGTGGCTATAAAGGCCAATTCTGGAGTGACAGGCTCTTCCACAGGTGCTGCAGAGAAATTTGTTTGTTGGGGCTGTTGCACAGTTGGCTCTCCCCTTGCGCCTCTGTCTTTTTTCCTGCCAACTACTAAGTCTCTTCGACTCGCCACAATTTAGTCCTGTCTTTATGGCTGCCCGCCAGCTCTGGCGAATGCTGGCAACTGACTCCCACGACTTGTGATCAATGTCACACGATTTCATGTCGCGTTTGCAGACGTCTTTATAACGGAGACATGGACGGCCGGTGGGTCTGATACCATGGGTGGTTGATGGTCGGCACAGACTCGGTGGGCCGAAGGGCCTGTTTCAGTGCTGTATCTCTAAACTAAACTATTATTGGGGATGTAGTAGCAGGACACTTAGAAAAATCATAATATGATTAAGCAAAGTCAACATGGATTTATGAAAGGGAAATTGAGTTTCACAATTCTGTTAAGAATTTCTGAGGATTTTATTAGTAAGATGGATAAGGAGGAACCAGTGGATGTAGTGTTATTGGATTTGCAAAAAGCATTCGATAAGGTGCCACACAAGAGGTTATTGCACAAAATTTGGACTCATGGGATTGTGGGTAACAGATTAGCATGGACTGAGGATTGGTTAATGGACAGAAAACACAGAGTAGGAATAAACAGGACATTTTCAGGTAGGCAGGTTGTAACTAGCAGGGGTCCCGCAAGGATCAGTGCTTGGGCCTCAGCTATTTACAATCTATATTAATGACTTAGATGGGGGGACTGAAGGCAACAGATACAAGTTTGCTGACAATACAAAGTAAGGTGGGAAAGTAAGCGGTGAGGAGGACGCAGAGGCTGCAGAAGTTTATAGACAGGTGGTGAGAGTGGGCAAGAACATGGTACAGATGGAATACCATGTGGCGAAGTGTGAAGTTATCAACTTTGGGAGGAAAAATTTAAAAAAGTAGAATTTTTTTGAATGGTGAGAGACTGGGAAATGCTTGCATTCAGAGAGACCTGGATGTCATTGTACATGAATCACAGAAAGTTAACATACAGGTACAGCAAGCAATTAAGTAGGCAAATGTTATGTTAACTTTGGTTACAAAGGGATTGGAGTACAAGAGTAAAGAAGTCTTACTACAATTATAAAGGGCCTTGGTGAGGCCACAGCTGGAGTACTGTGTGTAGTTTTTGTCCCCTTACCTAAGGAAGGACCCACTTACCCTAGACGGAGTGCAAAGAAAGTTCACTAGACTGGTTCCTGGGATGAGGGGATTGTCCTACGGGGAGGGATTGAGTAGACTGGGCCTATATCCCCTGGAGTTTAGAAGAACGAGAGATAATCTAATTGAAACATATAAATTCTTCAGGGGCTTGACAGGGTTGATGTTGAGAAAATGTTTCTCCTAACTAGGGAATCTAGATCACAACATCACAGTCTCAGAATAAGGGGTTGTGCATTTAGGACTGAGATGAGAAGAAATTATACTATGGAGCAAGGATGGACACCTACCTCTTCATTTAGTTTAAATAATCCATTGGTCCAGGTTTCACGGCTAAGAAACCAATCTGAAGAATTACTACAAACAAATTTTGAACAGCAATGGTGTCAATAATATAGTAATTCTTCAGTATTGTATAGTCATGAAACTATGCTCCAGCTATTTCTATGCTCCCTGTTAGGCCACTAAGAACCACACAAGGTCACCTATCTGGCTTCCTACTAGCTTATCAAGGATAAAATGAACAGCATGAGCACCACAAGGTGACATACCCTGACCTATTTCTAAAAACCATAGTGCAATTTTTTGATGTCTGATAGTTCAGCATTTTGTGTGGCACCCCAACAAATAGCGATCTCAACACAGAATTAGTAAAAATCACACAGACGATTGCAAGTTTGAGATCTTCTAGTTGGGAAAGCAAGGAACTGACTCCTTGACCTACCAGACTGCCTCCATAAGCTTCATCCTAACTTTTGTTGACATTCACATCCAAACATTCCACTTGAACCAAGATAAGAATCATTAGGCTATGCATCTAGCTTTACAAAATATCAATTGTACCCCAATAATTAGTTTTTGTGGGATGAAATTGAATGGAATGACATTGGGTTTTCTACCTCAACTCCCGCAACACTACATACTCAACAGCAAACTTGATGTAGTGGCAAAACCAAACAGGTGTCTGGATGACTGTGAATCACAGAACACAAGTAGGATGAATCCGTAACCTGAGCGCAATTAAGTAAACTGCATCTTTATGTAGCAAAGCAAGTTTGTTTCAAATATCCACATGTTTTCCTAACACTGCTTTAAAATTTTCCCCATGTTAGAAATTTAATTAATCAAAAGGCATGATATTCATTAGATATACTCACATGGAGTGTGACTCATGAATAACAGAAAGGAGATGCCTGGCTTCAGAATCCATTTTCCTTTGTGCCTGCCTGCAATGAAGATGCTATTTTTCTCTTTAAATGCCTCTTTCAGTTGATAATGTAAATACCTGCAATACAGAAAAAGAAATGGAAATTTATAATAGCAAATAACATGCTGGCTAATACCAATAGTCATCAAAATGTGCAATGCCGAATGCGAATTTTTTTTTTTATATCCATCGGTTAGAAAGCTGAATTAAACTTTAAAAGATAAAGAACTTGAAATAAACTTTAAAAAGAAACAGGAGACAAAAAAACTGATAAAAGGAACACTGCTAGCAGCTAAAATGGCCACTGCAATTTACCTTACATTCCAAAGTATTGAGGTGGAAATGAATATCTGGTTAATTTCCATCCAGAACAATGGTGAAAATTTTGAATAGATTACCTGGTCCTGCCTGCATTAACAAGGCATTCAAAACCATCTTGGAACATTGCAGACGACACAAAGCTGGGTGGGAGTGTGAGCTGTGAGCAGGATGCAGAGAAGCTCCAGTGTGATTTGAACAGGTTGAGTGAGTGGGCAAATACAGGGCAGATGCAGTATAATGTGGATAAATGTGAGGTTATCCATTTTGGTAGCAAAAACAGAAAGGCAGATTATCTGAACAGCAATAGATTGGGAAAGGGGGAGGTGCAGTGAGACCTGGGTGTCCTTGTGCACCAGTCGCTGAAAGCAAGCATGCAGGTGCAGCAGGCAGTTAAGGCGGCAAATGGTACGTTGGCCTTCATAGCGAGAGGATTCGAGTACAAGAGCAAGGATGTCTTGCTGCAATTATACAAGGCCTTCGTGAGACCACATCTGGAGTATCGTGTGCAGTTTTGGTCTCCTTGTCTGAGGAAGGATGTTCTTGCTATGGAGGGAGAGCAGCGAAGGTTCACCAGACTATTTCCTGGGATGGCAGGACTGACATATGAAGAGAGATTGGGTCAATTAGGCTTGTATTCGCTAGAGTTTAGAAGAATGAGAGGGGATCTCATAGAAACCTACAAAATTCTAACAGGACTGGACAGACTAAATGCAGGAAGAATGTTCCCAACGGCAGGGGAGTTCAGGACCAGGGGTCACAGTCTAAGGATAAGGGGTAAGTCATTTAGGACTGAGATGAAGAGAGATTTCTTCACCCAGAGAGTGGTGAACCTGTGGAATTCTCTACCATGGAAAGCAGTTGAGGCCAAATCCTTAAATATATTCAAGTAAAAGTTAGATATAATTCTTAGGGCTAATGGGATCAAGGGATAGGGGGAGAAAGCGGGAATGGGTTGCTGAGTTTGGATGATCAGCCATGATTGTACTGAATGGCGGAGCAGGCTCAAAGGGCCGAATGGCCTACTCCTGCTCCTATTTTTCTATGTTTCCATTAACACTGGTGGAGACAAACCTCTCAAAGGGTAAATACACAAACAATGGGACCCGAGAGAGATTGGAATTCTTAGACTTGATTTAATTAGTTCAAAAGAGAGAATGCAATGGGCCATCATGTGACAGACCCTCCATCTGTGTGAAAACTTGCAGTTTCTTCTCTCTACATCAGACAAGCACCTGAGTTTGACCATTGCAGGACCCAATTGGGATCTGTCTTTCCCTCTCTCTCTCTCTCCAGGCCACCCTGCAAATCTGAACCTTGTCTACTGGCTGTAAAACATCCAAGTCTAGCATTGCTGCAGATAGAGACCCCAGGAAGAAAACCATCTGCATTACTGTCTGCAAGAAAACCCTGAACCAAGTGGCTATCTCTACCAGCCAGAAACTTCAGGACGAGTTCGGCTGGAAGACAACTGAATTATCAGACTCCACAGACTGTATATTCTTTTTATTATTCCAGACTCTAATCCAACCAATCTATTCTTCTCCACTCTGTAACCTATTTGTATGTGAGATTCTCGTGTGTGCGCGCGTGTGAAAGTTGGAGCATAGTTTATTATTTTACCTAGATTGGGTTTTGGTTTTAAGCACAATTACCTATCCTCTTTCTTGTTTAAACTCAAGAAAACCTGTCAGATTGGTTCTTTTATGATCATAGAACAAAAAGGGTTCCTTCACTGTCCTGGGTCAAAATCCTGGAACTCCCTTCCTAACAGCACTGTGGGTGCACCTACCCCACATGGACTGCAACAGTTCAAGGCGGCAGCTCATCAACACCTTCTCAAGGGCAATAAATGCTGTCCTAGCCAGTGATGCCCATATCCCATGAATGAATAAAAAAACACTCACTGAATTGGTAAGCATATCCATGCTTTAAAAGAAATAAACTCTTTTGTGGTCAAACAAGGAGAGGGACAAGAGGGGAGCCTTTCGACCCCTCCTCACCTGATCGTAACACAATATTTTCAAATAGGTGAATGAAGTATTATTAGCTTTTACTTTCAGAATTTCAAGTCTTTTCATTTCTTCCCTTTGCCACATCCTTCAGTAGCTTTCAATGAATAAATAGAAGTCCTCTGTTGATATAATAGCATGGTGTACTGTAATAGGAACACACACTACCAGGGACTGGAAAGATGCAACGGCAATTTTGCCCCTCCACTAACTTCATAATCTCAGCCTTGATCCCAAGCATAAACTCTAAATGGAAGATTGCAGATCAAGAGGGAAGAGAATGAGAAGAGCAACTGCCAGACTGTTCTCACGTGAAGTCTAATGCTTAGCTTGAGAACAGAACACCTGCTTTTCCTCTCAGTCACTCATGGTTGTGCCATGGCAAGACTGGCACAAGTGGAAACAAATTGCTATTATGTCTTGCTTTCCTACCAACAACCTGATCCTTGGCTTCTTCGAATGAAAGACATTTTAACACTAGCCAAGTCAGAAAATGCATTTGCCTATTGCCTACATTTATGAAATTAAAAATAAAGAAATGTATAATACACAAAATAAAGTAGACCACACTCAGTCACACCACTCAATCGATGAAATTCCAAACTGAAAATGTACAATGCAAGCTTCAACATTTACTGCCAATAAAACTTGTAAACAGATCTAGACCTCCTTATTGCAAGGATCTTCCATTATTCACTGATGGAGAAGCATCCAAGAAAGCGTTCACTGAATGCAATAGAAGTTGAGACCACTGATTGACCTAAGCGATGATCCTTGAACCACTTGACCCTGTGTATGCCAGTAACAGTTTTCCAGAGTGAGTAGCTCCAGATGGCATTTTGGACTGTCCAATATCACAAAAGACAGACTGATGTGTGTTTAAGTAGCGCTTTATCACATTTCTTAAAAATGTTTCAAAGCACTTCAGATACATTGATTTAGTTTTAAGTGTCATTGTTATGTAGACTAATAAGGCATACATATTTATGCACAGTAAGATCCCACAACCATTGCAATATTACTTGTTCCTTTGGTATGTGAACTATTGTAAGATTCACAGGACTGCAAGCAATGTCCAAAGAAAATGTGGGTTTTTATTATAACTTAAAACTAAAACATGATATACACACACACACAGCTACTGCAGGAGTCACACCAACACACAACTTACTCTGTCGGGCTATACCCTCAACTCCCTGGTCACGTGTGACTCGACATCACTTCCTCCGGTGACCTTCACTTATGGTTTCTTAAGGTGATCTTCTTAAGGTTGTCCCACAACAACAATATGAATGACACAGTTAATCTGCTTATTTTATGGTAGTGTTGGTCGAGGGAGGAGTACTCATCAGAACATTGGAAGAAGATTGTTAAAGCTCATCTGAATACCAAATAGGTAGATGGGACCATAGCTTAACTTTGGATCCAAAGCACAGCATTGCCTCAGTATTGTTGCAGATGAATTCCACTGCATTCAACAGATCCACTCTCAATGTGAGGACACTATCTATTCTGACAGGCATCCATTTAGGTAAAGATTTAGCATTTTTAAAAACAAGTTAAGAGCAATTTTATTTTTAATACAGGGAGTAATCTGAATAAAAGGTATTCCCTCTAAATGTTTTCCCCTGTAACTCTAACAGATTTTCCTAATTTGATAAAACTATAAACAGAATAACTTACAAAGGAGTCAGTACAGGCTTTCTTTACTTTATGGACATTCCATTGCTAGAATTCTCACCTCAGGAACCCACGCCGTGCAGTCACCTCAGCATGGCTGTCATTAACCACATCACCTAGAAAATATTTGGAGAAAATAGGAAACGTGATGTGGAGGAACTATGCAGCACAAATCAATATATTTTTATATTTAAAAAAATCAGTTTTGAATGCTGCGATTAACCTTTGGACATCATGTTACCACTAAGTTCGAGTCAACTGGTTGGAGTTAAAAACCTGCTGAGCAGATGCAATCAGATCTAAATGTTGTATCCAATAGACACCAGCTGACTTTGTAATCTGACAAGCTAGGCTTCCTGCTCCACTTTCTATTACAATTTCAGAGCATGACCTGCCACTTGCTCCTTGGCCTCCCATTCTCCACCAAGAGCTACACTCTTACATATACTTGTGCCAGTCCTTCTTTTCCCCTCTCCATTTATGGGCTTTGCTACTCCCAGTCTCAGTAACAAGATTGCTCTCGGTTGCTGCACCTCCCCTGGGCTCTTGGAGTCGCAGATAAGGAAGTAGTAAGAGAAATCCCTTTGATGGGCAGGAAAGAGAGTTATTTTAGAGAGTAAGGCAGACGGAGTTATGGAAGAGTTGGCAGGAAATAGGAGGGAGATCCTGCTGCAGTGAGGGACGAGAAGGAAACAGATAGTGACACACACCCCAACAGCCTTGCCACTGGGAATGAAGGCTTTAACCCATGGAGGATTGCACTGTACAGCCAGATGCAAGTGGTGAAAATGCCTTTGAGAAGATGCTTAAAGATCTCATGGCCGTCAGTATATGTCACTGACGCACACATTTCCACGCTCCCAAGTTTCTCATTCGCGACGTCAGAATCGTGCAGGCTGAAAAATCTAAAATACAGCTCACCTTACCTGGTTCCGGCACAATAGGAGCCAACTTGCAAGCAGTGCCATGGTAAATGAACCAGGAATTTAATATCAACATAGAAGTACACTATATCTGATTGGTACATTTCTTATACTCAGCGGCACTGCAGCTGGTATCATGATAATGGGAAGTAAAGTTTGTGGACAGGAATGTGTGCTCTACATTGATTCTTAATTTTATAGACAGATAGATGTATTAATTGCTTATTTGTAAACCAAGACAATATCTAAGCCTTCCACCATTCTTTGGAGATTTGAATTTTTCAGTATTTAAGGGAAATCAGTTTGCATCTTGTTTGTACATACCATTGACTTGTTCATCTCAACTACACCAGTAAGGAAATGTTGAGCAGCACCCAGACAATTCTCCACAGTTGAATATGAATTAGACCTGATTAGCATATGAAAATAGTAGAACACCATTTCATCATCATTCAACGCATGTAAATTTAAGCTTTGTATGAAATGGATGTATAAGTTTATCATTGATTTAATTTCAGGAGGTAATGTACTACAATAAATTTGAAATATTTCAGTGCTGTATAAAATAGAGCTTAGTAAATGAGACACACTTTTTACAATGTGACAAACAAGAATACCTTTCAAATGTTGTGACAAAGGTGAAATACTATTATATTGCTGATTCACCATACATACCATCTTTGCTCATTTTTATCTGTCCAATGCATTTTGATCCAGTTCCCATTGCAACAACTTCCAGGGGTACTGCAAGAAAGACAGGTCCTTCATATAGCATCTCAGAATCCCACCCTCCCAACATTAAAATGTGTGTTGAACAAAAAGATCACTAATGTTAATCACAGAATTCAAAGTAATGCGATGTTATGCTAACTTTGTGAAATGACAGAGTGAATATTAATTCTGCAAGACAATAAAAGCAGACTTTAGCATTCTTCCCTCTCACCCCCAAAACATTCTTTCATCACTTAGGCTTATTTGAGGATCACTCTCAGTGTACATGTCTAAGACAGCAAGTCTCGCCGTGCTTTTTTTTTTTACCTTGGGGGCACTGAATGTCCTCACCTGATGTTCACACGTGAACACTTATAAGAAGGAATATCAAATAGGAATAAGGAACCCTATCTGATTAATCTCTTCCCAAATCCAGAGGCATATTACCATCAGCCCAGCTGGGATTAACAAACTCACCATACACTGGAGAAAAAAGCTGGGCTTTCCTGGTTGATATGGCTCAGTACCAGGCCAGATGGTGCATTTAGACAGCAGTACTTTCAAAGAAAATCATTACACCAGCAGCACCAAGAGTATCAGTACCGAAATTCATGAGCTTCACATCAAACAAGTCTTAGCTTTTCAAGCTATTCAAAACTGTCATTATTATTTATTTGTTTTTTGGTAATTGTCACACAGGCTGCAAGGAGCAGCACATTACAATAGTTATGCATAGGAATATCAGAGGACAAATTAACTATTGCCAGTAAAATTAATTTAGACAATTCTAGCCTAGTTCACAGTGGCTCCAACTCCAAAGCACACAAGTGTTGAATATACTGGCAGTGTCAAACAGCCTACAATAATAGTTGGCATGGGAAACTGACATGTCTTTCTAGCACAGCCAGAGTGTTAAGGCTGTGGTTAAGGTATACAAGCCAAGAGTGAAAAGCAACTTCTGCCTCGAATCTTAATACTCAACATAATCGGGCTGAAATTCTTCCTATTGATGATTATATCAATAAATGTATATGGTATAAAATGGGATTTCCTCTATTGTGCCGTCTCCAAATAAATTGATTTATTCCATCTTCCATGACCCAATTCCTTCATGTTGTTCAGCATGAAAGATCATTGACAGAAATTATAAAAGAAATTGTTTTGAACCTCCAGCCAAATGTGATATCAGTGAACTTGTAGAAACTGAATAGGTTGTAGGGATTCCAAATACAGTAACTTTATTCTGGTGCTGGAACTTGGTCAACGACATTATTGACTTCCTGTTGTCGTGCACAAATGAAGAAAGATGCTTGAGATTGAGAGCATTTAGAAAATTGCGGCTTTGTTCCCCTTGTCTGTCTTATACATAAATGTCAAGAAATATGGTGAGGCGATAGAGACTTAATAACACAATTCTAACGAATGGGCAGGAACAGAGGGACCTGGGGGGCATTGTGCATCAATTTTTGAGGGTGGCAGGACATACTGAGAGAGTGGTTAGCAAAGCATGTGGGATCTTGGGCTTCATAAATAGAGGCATAGAGTACAAAAGCAGTTAAGTTGAACCTTTATAAAGCTCTGGTTAGGCCCCAGCTAGAGTATTGTGTCCAATTCTGGTCATCACACTTTAGGAAGGATATGAGGGTCCTTGAGAGGGTGCAGAGGAGATTTACCAGAATGGTTCCAGGAATGAGGGATTTTAGCTACAAGGTTAGGTTGGAGAAGCTGGGGTTGTCCTCCTTGGAGCAAAGGAAATTGAGGAGAGATTTAATACAGGTGTAAAGGATTATGACAGGCTTAGATAAGGTAGACAAGGAAAAACTACTCCCATTAATTGATGGTACAGGGGATACAGATTGAAGCTTTTGGGCAACAGATGCAGGGGGAATGTGAGGAAGAACTTTTTTTTTTAAAAAACACAGCGAGTGGTAATGACCTGGAACTCGCTGCCCACAAGTGTGGTGGAAGCAGAAACAATCAATGATTTCAAAGGGAAATTGGATAGTCACTTGAAGGAAATAAACTTGCAAGGCTATGGGGATCGAGTGGGACTGACTGCACTGCTCTACAGAGAGCAGGCATGGACTCAATGGGCCAAATAGCCTCCTCTATGCCGTAAATGACTCTATGAACAGTGGGACATTACTAAAAATATCAATTTACAGTCAGAATTCCAAAAATAATCAGCTTCTTCAATATCAATTGGACCAGTCAAAAATCTCATCAAAAAGTTTAAAATATACCTGTCAATAACACATAAGCTATGATAGACAACAGTAAATCTCCTGCTTTCTTACCATCATTGCTCTCACTGCTACAACATGGTTTTGTGCTTAGTTTCCCCTCAACTTTTACCACAGCTGCAAGTAGTGTCCATTCCCGTTTGGGGTCTGGCAGACCCTTCTTTGGTAGTTTGGTAGAATAGTGTTTATAGCAAAGACTGGCAATTTCATCTGCTGTCCACATTGCTGGAATACTTAAGGGGAACAGAAAGAAAAGTACTGTTACAAATGGAAACATAAACACTATGGATTAGACTGAAATAATATTTTGTAAAGTGAATAAACATTTCTCTTCCCTGCAAGGGTACATGGACTATGCATGAAATAAGCAATACTACCTCTTCCGAACTGCAATAATATTTCCACAGAAAGGAGAGATTAGGAGGAATACCTGAAAACTTAGTCGATAGAAACAAATTGCATTCAGTAGTTGAGGGGGCTAGAACAAAGGTCCATATACACAAGATTAAATGTAAAAGATTTAGAACAGATAACAGGAGAAACTTCTTGACACAAATTGAGGGCTTGTGGAATACAATTCTACAGACTGTGGCATGGACAGAAATGCCCTCAAAATTCAAGATTAGATTGGCTAGATGGATGAAGGAAAAAGAGATAAAGGTTTATGGGAACAGAACATGTAAATACGATTAGAACTATTTGCCTATGTGAAGGGGAAACCCCTGACAGGCCGAATGGCCTGTTTCCATGTTATTACTTCTCTGTTGGACATACATAGAAGTTAAAGAGGTAGAAAGGTTTAGCGAGGGCGCTCCAAGGAGTAAGATCATGGTTGCTGGCACCAGTGGTGGATGAAGGGCAGAGTCAGCAACTGAAGGATGAGGAAAGGGATGTAAGGCTGCAGGATATTGCAGAGATAGGTGTTAGGAACTAATATAGGTGAACAAGGATGGGGGTGATAAGTGAGTGGAATAAAGTGCAAGACAGAATACAGATGCAAAGTTTTAAATCACATTGGAATTCATGGAGGACGGAGCACAGAAATAGCAATGAGGACACTGGAATGATCAAGCCTAGAGTTGACAAAAACATAAATATTTCAAAGGCAGAAGGACAGATATGGGGGTGGGGTGCAAATGTGTTTTTGGTGATGGATCTGGAGTTTGAAACTCAATTTTGGATCAAAGAGAACACCAAAATCTCACTGTGCGGGCAGCACAGTGGTTAGCACCGCAGCTTCACAGCTCCAGCGACCCAGGTTCAGTTCTGGGTACTGCCTGTGCAGAGTTTGCAAGTTCTCCCTGTGACTGTGTGGGTTTCCACCGGATGCTCCGGTTTCCTCCCACAGCCAAAGACCTGCAGGTTGATAGGTAAATTGGCCATTGTAGATAGCCCCTAGTGTAGGTAGGTAGGTGGTAGGAGAATGGTGGGTAAGTGGTAGGGAATATGGGATTAATGTAGGATTAGTATAAATGGGTGGTTGTTGGTCGGCACAGACCCGGTGGGCCGAAGGGCCTGTTTCAGTGCTGTATCTCTAAATAAAAAAAACTAAATAAATCTATAAGGTCTTCCTAGTACTAGAAGGCTGCAGAGTGGGCATCCAGCTTACACTGCTGTACAAATTATGTGCACAGATTAATACAGCAAAGATATTATACAGGCTGACGGGCAAAATACCACTACAACAATAACTACATATATTTTTATAACTCCTTTAATATATTAAAACTTCATCCCAAAGCACTTCATAAGAGCATTATCAAATAAAATTTGACACCAAGCAACGTAAGATGATATTAGGACTGAAAGCTTTGTCAAGAGATAAGGAGGAGAGGGAGTTGGTGAAGTAAAGAGGTTTAGGAGGGAATTCCGGAGCTTAGAGGAGTAGGCAGCTGAAGGCGGAGTGACTAAAATCAGGGATGTTCAAGAGGCCAGAACTAGAGGAGCGCCAAGTTCTTAAAGGGCGGGCAGAAGTTACACAGATAGGGAGGGGATGGCCATGGAGGGATTTGAGAACAAAGTTGGTAATTTTAAAACTGAGGTGTTGCCGGACCAGAAGCCTATGTTGGTCACCGAATTGGACTTAGTGCGAGTTAGGATACCGGCAACATAGTTTTGGACGAGCTCAAGTTTAGGGATAGTCAAAGATGGGAGGCTGGCCAAGACAGTGGTGAAATAGTCAAGTCTAGAGGTAACAAATGCCTGGATGAGGGTTTCAACAGCAAATGAACTGAGGTAGGGGCAGAGTCAGGAGATGTTACTGAGGTTGAGCCTGTATGTGGTGGGAGGCTCATCTCTGGATCAAATACAACATCAAGGTCACAAACAGTCTGGTTCAGAGAGAGGAATGGAGTTGATGACTAGGAGACATTGCAAAGTCTCCATTATTACAATTCTCCTGTTCTGAACGTTTACATACAGTCAGTCATACAGCAATTAGCATTGTGCAAGTTTACTTCAGGTCAACTTTTATTCAAAATAAAAGGCACTTTCTTATCTTGACAGTGGTTCATTCAAGCAAAGCCATTTGGCATAGCCTCACAAAATAACACTGTGGGTTTACTACCTCCATCTCATGAGAGTATGCTCAGTGCAAACAGTATTGGTATGGCATGAAGCCAGAATATGACCTGCATAACTTGTCCCCAGGCAACAGGAGATGTCAGTATGAAGATTCAAAATAATTTCACTGTTAGCAAGAGTCCTAGTCACTACTACAACTGGACTATATTTTTGAGGTCTGCACTAGTGGAAACAGATTCCAGACCAAGTGAAACAAAAAAAAATTGATGCATTTAGATTATGCAATCAATTTTGTATAGAACTATCATCTAAAGTGGATTCCCCAATTGGAAAATGGATAAGTAAACCACCAACGCCTCCATCACCTGTAATGCTATAAAATCTATCTTAAATGCCAAATTTAGTTCACAATAAAGTGATCCCAATTTAAAACGTCTTTAAAGAACGTATCATTACAACAAATATTAATTGTATTAAAGTACTTGTCAGAAGAAATTCTTCACAGAAAAAAAACCTGTCATTAAGCTCTCCAGTGTGAAATCAATCTACTGAACTGGGTAGCAATAGTCCACTGTGAAGAGGGAGTATCGGAAAAACTGTAGTATCACTGTGGAAAATGGGGAAAAAAAACACTGTTCTGTCTGGAACTTAGCAACACTCCCAGACAGCGAGTGACGACTTTGGGCAATTTCACTGAAGCATTCCAAAAAACCCTTCACCATTTCCTTCCATTACTCACTGTCTGTTTACTACTCTACAGCGAAAGCCAGGAAAGCCCCACAAACAGGAGGGAGAATCTGTATTCAGAAAAATCGCTGCTGTGAAAAGAAATTATAGCTAATTACTAAATGGTGCTGTTATACATTTTCGTTGAGGGTACCCCCACAAATTTGGACCTGGATAATCGCAACGTATTATGGCTAATCACTCGTTTATTTAGACAGAACCCACAGTATTTATTAGCAAACGTGTCAAGCTCTCCAAAAATACCAACATATGACACCCACCTTACCCTCACAATGTGGCCACCACTAGACAGGGTACTACTGCGCATATGCGCTACAGCTACGCCGCGATTGGCTGAGTAACTGACCCGTGAAGTTCGGCCGCGGCACCGTCACCTGACCTGATCACGTGCGACTGAGGTTAACGCTTTGATTGGCCGATTCGACAACTGTTATGGCAGTTTGTGTCCTTGAGCAGCCGCCGTTGGTGGAGTGCAAGATCGTGCTGACGTACTGAACCTTTATGATTCACAAATAAAACAGAAAATGCAGGTCAGGCAGTATTTGTGGAGAGATAAGCAGAGTTAACGTTTCAGGTGTGTGACCTTTTATCAGTTCATACGCAAGTGAAAATGAGCTGAAACGTTCGAAAGAGCATACAGGGCGTGGCCAGGCCTATGAGACAGATAAGAGTGCTATCACATGGCATGTACGAACCAATTAAATGGCTGAAGAAATGAGCCTTTGGACTGTGCCAATCACATGAGCCATTAGATAACAAGTCACGTGGGCAAAGATTGGACAGCCACAAGAATCAGAACTGAATAATGAATCTGATGAAAGGTTATTAACCTGAAACATTAACTCTGTTTCTCTATCCACAGATGCTGTCAGACCGGCTGAGTTTTTAAAAAAATTCCAAGGCCAGCATTTATTGCCCATTTCTAGAGTATTTCCAGTACTTTCTGTTTTTACTTAAGAGCTCACGGCGTTGGGGAATTTTCACATCGGCAAACTCTTAACTAGTGGGATGCTACATCTATATTAATGACTTAGATGAAGGGAGAGTATAATGTCAAATTTACTGATGACGATATAAAGATAGGTTAGTGGGCAAAAATTTGTCTGATAATTGAAAGATCCAGTTCATTGAGCATTGAGCTCACCACATGTTGACTGACTGACTTATAGGCACACAAGATGCATGGAAGGTTTGGGTAAAGTAACATTGAGCATAGTCTTAAGATTCCTTCAACTATAATGGTAATGAATTAAGCAGGCGTTTGAGAGAAAATGAATTGGCAAACTAATGAATTTATTTCCTAGCCTAAAGACACAGATGTTACTTGTTGCACTCCCACTCCAGCCAAGATTATCAGTATTGAGTGGGAATCGAATGTGTGACCTTTGTGGTATACATTGTCCTGTACACACAAGTCATCATCCACTGAGCTATTAAAAGGAGTCCAAATGTAAAAAAAAAGGCTGCAGTCTGCTGTTAGAGGATATAATGACAATGTTCCATTACATTGCTATAGTTTATTCAGTGACTCTTTATAGACACATTCACTTTAATACAGAAGTTAAACTGCATATAAGAAACAAATCTGGATGTACTGCAGAGTATAAAAGGCATTAAACATTACAATTAAACGTCTAGTTCTTCTGATATGAAATGATTTGCAGGGATGGAAGGTTGTTGCAAAACAAGAAAACTGTAAATGTCAGTATATTTGAAAGTACATTAGGCAGACAGTACACATTTATAACATCTAAAATGTACATTACAATTAAGTACATGTCTCTTCAGTATATTATTGAAAATCTCAGGGAAAGTAGAGAAAAATGAAACCTTAAAAACAAAAATTTTCAAATCTTCCCATCTCTGCAGCTATAAAACAGAATATTTTTACTGAAAAGGGGAAATGTGATGCAATCATTCTGTGATCCAAGCTGAACAGCACAGCTCCTATTCTGCTGAATGTTCATTTTCAGTTGAATCTGCAGGTTCCTTTTTGTTATCCTCTGGTTTCATTGCTGGGAAGAACAAGACTTCCTAAAGTAGCAAAATACAATGTGAAATTAACTTTGTAATATTACAGTTTTTAAAAATCTTTAATGATGTACTCGATCTCAGGTATAGCTGATTAACCAAACCAACTTTAGACAGCTAGTCACTGAACACAGGTTAGAAAAAAAAATAAAAACTAATGCTCTGTACACTACATCCTGAAACTAGCCACAGACAATTTTAAATATTGATGTTTTAGGATAACCTTTTAAACCAAGAGTTGGTTCCATTGTATTGTTAACTATTTTAAGGGGTAGTGGCTATGGTACTGGACTAGAAGCCCCAGAGGTAACTATATCTTTATTGAAGATTTGAGGCAAGTTCCAGAGGAGACAAGGCCATGAATTTTTACAGACCATTTGATGAATAAAAACTTTGTTGCCGAGATTGACAGGCCACAAGTTTATATTTGGCTGCTTGGTGTTCAGTTCACTGGACAGCCTGAAGTGGTCAAGAGATAGACACCCAGCGGAATCTCTGGTGTGAGGTGCCACATAAGGAGTAAGCAACAGTGTTTGATGATCAGTCTTATATTGAGGGTTAGTACCAGAAAAGCATCTGTTGTTTTGGCATTTTGGGATCAGTAAAAGTTTATAATTACCATAAATGTACTTATACTGAGTATAAGCTATTTTAGCTGTTTCCAATAAAGATGTGTAGTGAATTGATTGGCCGATTCGACAACTGTTATGGCAGTTTGTGTCCTTGAGCAGCCGCCGTTGGTGGAGTGCAAGATCGTGCTGACGTACTGAACCTTTATGATTCACAAATAAAACAGAAAATGCAGGTCAGGCAGTATTTGTGGAGAGATAAGCAGAGTTAACGTTTCAGGTGTGTGACCTTTTATCAGTTCATACGCAAGTGAAAATGAGCTGAAACGTTCGAAAGAGCATACAGGGCGTGGCCAGGCCTATGAGACAGATAAGAGTGCTATCACATGGCATGTACGAACCAATTAAATGGCTGAAGAAATGAGCCTTTGGACTGTGCCAATCACATGAGCCATTAGATAACAAGTCACGTGGGCAAAGATTGGACAGCCACAAGAATCAGAACTGAATAATGAATCTGATGAAAGGTTATTAACCTGAAACATTAACTCTGTTTCTCTATCCACAGATGCTGTCAGACCGGCTGAGTTTTTAAAAAAATTCCAAGGCCAGCATTTATTGCCCATTTCTAGAGTATTTCCAGTACTTTCTGTTTTTACTTAAGAGCTCACGGCGTTGGGGAATTTTCACATCGGCAAACTCTTAACTAGTGGGATGCTACATCTATATTAATGACTTAGATGAAGGGAGAGTATAATGTCAAATTTACTGATGACGATATAAAGATAGGTTAGTGGGCAAAAATTTGTCTGATAATTGAAAGATCCAGTTCATTGAGCATTGAGCTCACCACATGTTGACTGACTGACTTATAGGCACACAAGATGCATGGAAGGTTTGGGTAAAGTAACATTGAGCATAGTCTTAAGATTCCTTCAACTATAATGGTAATGAATTAAGCAGGCGTTTGAGAGAAAATGAATTGGCAAACTAATGAATTTATTTCCTAGCCTAAAGACACAGATGTTACTTGTTGCACTCCCACTCCAGCCAAGATTATCAGTATTGAGTGGGAATCGAATGTGTGACCTTTGTGGTATACATTGTCCTGTACACACAAGTCATCATCCACTGAGCTATTAAAAGGAGTCCAAATGTAAAAAAAAAGGCTGCAGTCTGCTGTTAGAGGATATAATGACAATGTTCCATTACATTGCTATAGTTTATTCAGTGACTCTTTATAGACACATTCACTTTAATACAGAAGTTAAACTGCATATAAGAAACAAATCTGGATGTACTGCAGAGTATAAAAGGCATTAAACATTACAATTAAACATCTAGTTCTTCTGATATGAAGTGATTTGCAGGGATGGAAGGTTGTTGCAAAACAAGAAAACTGTAAATGTCAGTATATTTGAAAGTACATTAGGCAGACAGTACACATTTATAACATCTAAAATGTACATTACAATTAAGTACATGTCTCTTCAGTATATTATTGAAAATCTCAGGGAAAGTAGAGAAAAATGAAACCTTAAAAACAAAAATTTTCAAATCTTCCCATCTCTGCAGCTATAAAACAGAATATTTTTACTGAAAAGGGGAAATGTGATGCAATCATTCTGTGATCCAAGCTGAACAGCACAGCTCCTATTCTGCTGAATGTTCATTTTCAGTTGAATCTGCAGGTTCCTTTTTGTTATCCTCTGGTTTCATTGCTGGGAAGAACAAGACTTCCTAAAGTAGCAAAATACAATGTGAAATTAACTTTGTAATATTACAGTTTTTAAAAATCTTTAATGATGTACTCGATCTCAGGTCTAGCTGATTAACCAAACCAACTTTAGACAGCTCGTCACTGAACACAGGTTAGAAAAAAAAATAAAAACTAATGCTCTGTACACTACATCCTGAAACTAGCCACAGACAATTTTAAATATTGATGTTTTAGGATAACCTTTTAAACCAAGAGTTGGTTCCATTGCATTGTTAACTATTTTAAGGGGTAGTGGCTATGGTACTGGACTAGAAGCCCCAGAGGTAACTATATCTTTATTGAAGATTTGAGGCAAGTTCCAGAGGAGACAAGGCCATGAATTTTTACAGACCATTTGATGAATAAAAACTTTGTTGCCGAGATTGACAGGCCACAAGTTTATATTTGGCTGCTTGGTGTTCAGTTCACTGGACAGCCTGAAGTGGTCAAGAGATAGACACCCAGCGGAATCTCTGGTGTGAGGTGCCACATAAGGAGTAAGCAACAGTGTTTGATGATCAGTCTTATATTGAGGGTTAGTACCAGAAAAGCATCTGTTGTTTTGGCATTTTGGGATCAGTAAAAGTTTATAATTACCATAAATGTACTTATACTGAGTATAAGCTATTTTAGCTGTTTCCAATAAAGATGTGTAGTGAATTTCAGCCTAAGCCACTTGTATTTATATAGAACTCAGCATGTTCTCACTTCACAACCAGTGAATTACTTTATAAGTGTAGTTCTTTGTACACAAATGCTGCAGCTAAGTTGTCTACAGTGAGGTTCCACAAAGAGCAAAAAGACATAAATGACCAGTTAATCTGTATTAGTGGTGTTCGTTGAAAGATGAATGTTTACAAGGACACCAGAACTCCCAGCTTTTTTTTTCCAAATAATATAGGCTCTTTCACAGCCACCTCAGTCAGCAGATATGGCCACGGCTTAATGTCTCATCCAAAAGACAGCACTGCTGCCAAAGCAGCACTCAAAGTGTCAGTCAAAAGGAACATTCATAGGGGTTGTGAGGTCTGCTTACAGGAATGGACCGTTGCACTGAACTCAATGACAGATAGGAAGTAGTGGTCAGTTATGGGCAAACAGGATTTAGCATGGGACAGAATATCTCCAGCAGAGGTTTGAACAAGATTTATGGAGGATGGGAGTCTAGCAAACAGTGCTTTACAATATTTGAGTCTGTTTGACTAAGACATGTACAAGGAACAGAATGAAGTTGAGGCAGATATAGGTAATGTCATGGAAACAGGACAAAGATGCTTGGTTATTGGATTGGATATGGGAATTAGAGTTCGGAAGAGGATCCGAAAGGGGTGTAAATGGTCTGGTTTGGCCTGACGTAAAGGCTGGGGAGCAAGATACAGCCAACTGCAATGGAGTGGAGTTCATGGCATGGGTCAAAGATGATGTATTTCCTATGAGGAGCTGGAGAAAATTTTGACTTATACAAAATGATTTCGACAAGCAGTTTCTTGGCAAGGGCATGTTGAGTGGTCAAAAGTGAGGGGACAGGTGTCATCAGCAGACATATGAAAGCTGACCCATTTCTCTGGGTGATGCTGGTTAGGGGCAGTATGGTAGATAACAGGGCCAAGAATAGACCTTTGGGGACTCTAGCTGCACATGTAAGAGAGGAAGAGAAGCCACTACTGGGGTGTTTTTCAAAATTTGTTCTCAGGTATCGATGATATGGGGAAGCCCACATTTATTGCCCAGAGTTGGCTTGAGCAAATGGTGCTGGACAGTCGACTTAATCCGCTGAAATACTTGCTACATAATTTTGACCAGTGACAATGAAGCACAGTGATATATCCAGGTGGACTGGCTATGTTTGGTTATGGAAGAGTGGAATCATACAAGTACAGTCCCAATAGACAACAGAGGAGAGGTAATAGGGGAGATTGGCTTGATCAATCATGAAGGAGAATGTGGAATGTTAATACACAATAATCCTAGAGGATATCACTTGTAATCTTGATTTGGGTCATTTTGGTATTACAAGAAATCAAACGGAGCTCTGGAAGAAATGGCCACGCAACTGGGAGACAACAACACATTCAAAGACCTTAAAGATTGGAGACAAAGCAGTTGTTGAGAGAGGATGAATAGATCAACATGTTTTTTTTGAGCAGGGGAGTGATGACAATCATTTTGAAGGAAAGAGGGACAGTGCCTGAGGAGAGGAAATCATTACCAGTACTTCAGACAGTATTGTTCAAAGGTTCTTATCCATGTTTTTTTAAAATACATTTTGTTAAAAAAATGTCTAACTTGCCTATAGAAAAGAAAGAAGAGTGGAAAGTTAATTTTATTGGAGTTATGAGCACATTTTATTTTAAATAGATCTGTTACTAAGAATTACGTTATCAACCAGTTACCAGATTTTTAATTACCCCTCACCCCTGCTAACTGATGCCAAGGACATTTCTACAGCCACAGAAATCATCCAGTACTCCACTCAAGTAGCCCCCCCCCCCCCACACAACAGCCACACATTCACAATTTCCAGCAGAGAAACTTGCTTATTTTCTTTCTTTTCTCCATAACCCAGGAATGCCAAATTCAATTGTAGCATCCTTCCTGCTGCTTCAGAGATAGACTAACTTAACAGATTTTGGTTTCAACTCTCAATCTGCCTGATCTATATGGCCCAGCAGCATACCAAAATAGAAAGAGCAATATTCAACCAAAATTCCAATGGTGAAAGAAATGACATACATTCAATTTTATAGGACATTATTGTGTTTTTTTTCAAAACTACTCGCAAAAAAGATACCTTGAGGTTTGACTTTTTGGTCACTTAAATAGTTTTGGACAATGTGCCCTGAAATTTTAAACCAGCTCTAGGACCCCAAATGTTCCCCTGGTTCAAGCTAGTTCTGAGACTAGAACTGGCTGTTTTAATTTTTTAAATAGAAAAAACCCCCCAAAACATTGCACTTACATTTTTTTTTTACATTAAGAAATCAGTTTACCTTGATATTATTAGAATTAGTCAGGAACATGGCAAGTCTGTCTAAGCCCATGCCCCAGCCAGCAGTCGGAGGAAGTCCGTACTCCAAAGCAATACAGAAGTTTTCATCAATAAACATGGCTTCATCGTCACCAGCTGTTTTAGCCTGCAGCAACGTTAATAAAAAGGTATTCAATGACAAAAGTGTAAAGGCACAAAAATCAAACGTATTTCTTTAAACATTCCCTTGACTTTAAACAAGATCAAATTTGCCAAATTAAAAACATGACACGGGTGCTTTGTCTAAATGGAGCCATAGGGGCAACTGAGAAAGTTGCTGGGTGATGAGCAGGCTAGCTCATTAGATTCATGGAACCAGGACCTTGCATCAGGTCATCTAGAGGGGAACGGGGGCAATCCAGCAGGCAGCTGAGTAAGATGGAGGGGTTGGGTGGGCCCAGTGCGCTGATGGGTTGGTGGATGAACAAGTGAGATGAGGCAGAGTGAGGCATTTTTCTGATTCTTTCTGAACAAAGAAGTGCCAGGCAGTGGGGTGGCACGTCTGGAAGAAATGTAAGGGAGCGATAATTTAAAAAAGGATTACTTTTAAACCCAGTTATCTATTTACTTTTAAGCTTATGCCAACAAGGTTGCTGGCTGAGACAAAGGTATTCAGTGAAATAGGCTGTTTTGCAGTGACTCAGCATGGCTTTTCTAAATTATTTCTCACTACACTATACACATGTATTTAGATTGTCAATGTACTGCTGGCTGCTAAAACATTCAACATGGAAAACCTCTATAGTGCCACCTACATGCAGGTTATTATTGACACTGTCATAATGCATTTTCCCATTGAGAAGGGACAGGAATATTTAATTATTTTTAAAAATGAAATCTTGCTATGCACTCAAAAATTTTAATAGTTATAAATGCAATTTATGGGCAATGGAATATAGAAGATATAGTCATGTCCCAACCATTATAACCAATACACATTTCCATTAATGAATTTAACCATGGAGCTCCATTCTCACAAACAGGTCTTACCAAAGCCGTATCAGACCCCAATGACTCACCGTTCTGCAAGCATGATCCGTTTGGATTTCTAACGATGTTTGTGAAGCTGGTAATACTATTAAGTTTGACAGAGTTTCACAGGCCTCCATTGATAGAGGTACAGTATTAAGAACAAAACCATTTAATTCAAATAGTTAAGTTTGGTTGCAATTAGCACCTTAACAAACATCACAATAATGACAAATGGAGAATTGTGCATTGCTGAGGTATGAATGTTTTTTGTAAATCCAGAGTTCAGTACAGTGAGGTCCTATTTTGCAACCCCAGAGCTGTTAAGTGGATTGGAGGTACTGTCTCAGGTTGAGATTCTATTACCATACTAATATTTTCAGAAAGTAATTTTTTGATATTTCTTTGTACTGATTAAGGCAAGGGGTGTCAGCCGTAAAAAAAAAAGGAACATTTGCTTTTTTTTTTTATAAATAAAAAAGGCACCTCTTAAAAGCTTCAAGAATTTCCCAGATCAAAGTAAAGCTCTCTGTACTCTGCCCTAGCATTATGGCTTAATTCAAACTTCAATACAGCACCTATGTTTTTAACTTCGGAAAGAGCTTGCCAATTCTGTAGTTAATTGTACTTTGAAAAGTGAGAAAGCTCCTTTCTCAGTTAATTGAAATAGTTTTGGTTTAAGAAAATAGAATCAGAGTTTCTTTTCTCTACATATCATGAATGGTACACTACTGGCACTGCTACTTGCAGTCTCAAGCTTAGATCTAATACAAATAGTCACCTTTGCCTGATCTTCAAATAGTTCTCTCTGTTTAATAGGATCATTCAATTCTGTATATGCATTGCAAATCTCCTTTCTCATAACAAAAAGTTCGAAGCGCTCTGTCAAACCCTTGAAGGAACGATGCCTAAAACAGATCAAAAAGCAAATGCATGTATATTTACAAGGTTATTGAACTAATATAAATAATTCACAGTCCTTCAAACATCTTGTTTTTACTAGTGGTATATCATTTAGGAACCATCAGTATGGTTTTTCTTTACATTAAGTGCTTGGCATCCCCTCCACCTTCATTCTAAATAATGGCCCTGATAATCATAGATTCATATTCAGAATTAAAACAAATCACACACTATTATTAGCAAACAACTGCCATTCAAATCATACACTAAACTGAAAATTTACAGTGGATGATCAAAATGGAAGTTACGTCCAAGTTTCAGTTATGCATCCTTGTTCAGATCTGCATTGATGAAGCATACATACCTGGATCATAATCTGCTCTGATTGAAATGCTGAAAATTTCCAGCCTTCCACCCAATAGCAATAATAGTAAGCTCCTGGGAGTGGCAAAAAGATATTTTAAAAAGTCCTAGGCGAATTCGAGGAAGTTACAACCATAGCTACCAGAAAGGACTTTCTGGTCTTTTTTTAAAAAAAAGCCATTGGCTCCATTCGGTCATCGCCCAGCAGCCTTGACAAAGGTTGGCAAATCCCTGAAGTCAACATGAAACCTGATAAAAGCTGAAAAAAAAAACACTAACCCTATATGCATCTCTAGTACGGACCTGGACACCAGATTTTACCCATAAATCTTACACAGGGTTACAAACTGCAGACAGCTGTAATGATTTAAATGAGCTGACTGGAGAAAATTGGGAGCAGTCAATTCACTGCTGTTGACTATCTTTGCTCCAACATGACTCAAATCATGCAATTGCACAGAAGAAATTTCCCCTTATATTTCCATTTATTTGAAGAGCACTGGTGAATGGAACACTTGGCTGAAAGACACAGTAATCATCTAATGTTATACTCAAATTGCTCACAGGCATTTTTGGCATTTAGAGCTGCTTCTTTCAAGACCCTCAGCATTAAAAGCTCTATTTAAATATCAGTGTTCATGTTTAAAATTAGATTTCCAAATATTTAGTGTTTTGCCGAGCCAAGCATATAACTTCAGCTGGTTATTGAATCTATTTGTCAGCACAACTTCTGCTCACCAATTTAAACAAACTAGAGGAACAATGGCCTGGAGCTTGCAGTCAGCGGCGAAGCAACAGCATTTGACGCTAACCTCAAAGAAAGCTGCCAACAAGGATCAGCAATCTCTGGAATGTGGATTTCACCTTTTCTGATGTTAATTTGAAACGGGAGAGAAGTTAAGGGGATCTCCAGGCATCCAGCAATGTGGTCATCAAGGACAAAGGTAAATAAGGGTACGGGTAAACAGTCCAAATTTACACAGACAGCAAACCAGGAAGTAAAATGCACTGATTCTTTTTCACTTAGTGATATTTTAGAGAACAAAATAAAGATTGGGGCATACACATGGGATTATGGTACAGACTGAAATATTAAACTTTTTTAAAAAGTGGAATTATCATAATGGAGAAATTTGACATTCCACAAATATACAATCAATTTTTCAGAGCCAGAGAGGTTGTTCAGCAGTAATTGAATGGCAGCATAAAAGTGGAAGTTCTCTTCAGTTTAATGATTTCCAATTGCAGTCTGCAGCAACTTCAACAGTGCAACCTATGGCAAAGCGCAGTCACCGACAGCAACATCAGGTTTTCCACGTTTAACTGCTCGTGTGCAGACTTCAGAAGTTGCTGTCAGTTTCAAAGGAGTAACGATGTTGCGTGCTGAAAGTTTCACTGCTCATTATGACCACAAAATCCGGGCCAATGTTGTAAACTGCAGTCTGCAACTGTAGGATCACTAGGCAATTTGACATAGAGGCACAACATTTAGTTCCTGGAATTTGACTTGAAGTTGGCTCTCCCAGCACTTATTTTTTGTTTGTTTGATCTAGTGATCTCCAGTCCATAACAAAATTGTGGATTCCCAATATATTTGAATAAACCAGCCTAACTGCAGCTCAAGTCCTAACTGTCGTGACCACCATAATTTCACGAGTTGACACAGGCTCATTTTAGCTGGACATGTCAAATATAGACAAGAACAAATTAGCCACTCTAGATATGTCTAGGGAGATTTAAGTCAGAGGCAGTTTATAAACTAAAAACATACTCGTAAAAAGACAGCACTATATGACTAGACTATCTGGTCATCTTTTCCAGTATTTTATATTAAAATAAATGATATGTTTGTGACAGAAAACCTAAGGCATACAAACCTCATGACAAATGAATTACTACACCACTGTAGAATATGTTTGTACTTGAGCGGGGGAAGTGGGATTTGGAGATGGGGAGGGGGGGTGGCGGGGCGCAAGAGAAGGACAGAGAGTCATACCACAAACGAATTGTGTATTATCTCCTCTCCCCACTTCCAAAAATTAATGAGTTTTAAGCACTGCCGAAATACAAATGTAGTGTTAGTCCTGGTCTGATTAGTCATAAACCTTACCATTTGGCCAGTGGGCTCATTATCTGAGGGTGATCGCAGATGAATGTTGGATTAATACAAGTAACCTCCAGGAATTCACCAACCAACTGAAACAAAATTTTAGTAATTAAAGTCAAAACTAAATTTGTTATTCAAAATATACTGCAAATCTCACAAACTCAGTAAAGCAGCTGTCCAGAGGTGGTGGCAAGCCAGCTTGTGTAGCACTCCTCGGGCTGAATTTTACTTGCTCCTCAACGCCGTGGGTCGCGGCAGGGGGAACCCATAAAATTCAGCAGGGAGAGGCCCACCTCGACCCCCAACACGAGAAGGGCCCGCCACATATTACCAGCGGCGAGGCCTTCATCTAAATATGCAAATTAACATAAATTAGATGTAAATTGACCGACCTGCAGGCAGCGGCTGTCCGACGCTGATTTTACTGCCACCATTTGTACCTCGCGGAGCGCGGCGCACTAATAAAATCCAGCCCCTTATTTCAAGAAATTGGGATTTAAGGCAAAGGTGCGGTAGATAAATGATTCTGCTTTTTGCATTGTGTACATTGAATTTACTTGACATGATCAATAAAAAGTGAGGGGAATGTCTGATGCAAAAGGAGGAGAAAAATTGACCACTAAAAAGAGCTGGAATACTGTAATCATGGACTTTAGAAAGCCTACTACAGCTTTTTTTTGAGAAACACAAATTGCACTTTCATTTTTTTGTCAAACTAGGAATCAGAACACATATAAAGAAGTTATTCTATCCCATTTATCAGTTAGTGAAACAACTTCTGATATCAATTCCGGTTTAATCAGGTGCCAATGATCCTTTGCCATTTTGTGCAGCTTCCCATGCCTGCACTACTAGCGGGAACAAACAAAGCAGTAAACAAAAAACACATAAAACTACTTGTTTAAATCTTATACAAAACACTTCATAATATGCCAAGCAGTAACACAATGATGATTAAAATATCAATAAATCGCACGAACGCTGCTCTTGCAGATTATTTTGTCATTTCAGTCACATCATTAGGCTCTTGACTGTGTGCCGACCTGGGGTTTCTTACTGTATTTTCAACTCCGTACCTTGTCCAAAAGCCTGGCTGTAGACCTTGGAGGTGAACATTCAACACCTTTCTGAATGCATACATCATCGAAGAATTTCCGGGCCTCTGTTTACATAAAATGAGGGGAGTTAATTTTACAGCAGGTGAAAATTTAACAGCACTAACAAAGAACATTTAAAAATTGTCACAAATGAAGTGTTTTGCTAATAATTTGTTTTTTGATTCATTCATGGCATGTTGAAAAGGGTAATTAGAGGAATACTGGGGCTGATTAGGGGCCAAAAAATAGGCTTGCGCATGGGAGTACCTCAGCCATGCCCACTGCTAACTGAGCACTTTGCATTCTTTATCAAGGAAGACGAAGCTACAAAATTCATAGCAAAAGAGAAAGTAGTTGAAATACTCAATGTGCTAAAAATTGATAAAGCAGAGGTACTAGAAAGGCTGGTTGTACTTAAAGTTGATAAGTCACCAGGCCCGATGGGATGCATCAGAGGATTGTGAAGGAAGTGAAGCCGGAAATTGTGGAGGTACTGCCACGATCTTCCAGTCCTCCTTAGATAGAGTGGTGGTGCCAGGAGGACTGGAAAATTGCAAATTTTACACCTTTTTTTTTTGAACATGAGTGTAAGAATAAACCCAGCAACTACAGTCCAGTCAGTTTAACATCGGTGATGGGAAAGCTATTAGAAATGATTATCCGAGACAAAATTAAGTCACTTGAACAAATATGGATTAATTAAGGAAAGCCAGCACAGATTTGTTAAAGGCATGAGACTTGGTATAAGTTAGGATATATATATATATATAAAAATAAATAAAAGTTGGATGAGCTCAGGTTTATGGAGGGTGGAAAATGGGAGGTGAGCCAGGATCCCATTGGAATATTTGATCCTGGAGGCAACAAACACAAGGATGAGGGCTTTCAGCAGCAAATGGCTGAGATAGGGGTGGAGGTGGATAATATTACAGAGGTGAAAATAGGTGGTTTTTGTGATGGAGAGGATAGAGTGAGAATCTCAGCTCCAAGTCAAATAGGATGCTATGGTTGCAAACCAGTTCGCAACCAGTCTGGCTCTGACCAGATCGTTGCCAGAGAGAAGAATGGAATCAGCAGCTAGGCAACAGAGTTTATGGCGGGGTCCACAACATGGGCTTTAGTCTTCTCACCGTTTAATTGCAGGGAATTTTGGCTCATCCAGAACGGAATGTCAGAAAAACAATACCTGACAACACAGACGCAGTGGAGATGTTACAAGAGGTGGTGGTGAGGGACAGCTGGTTGTCCTCAGCATACACGTGAAACCTGATGTTGTGATTTCGAAAGATGTCGCTGAAGGGCAGCATGTAAATGAGAAATAGGACAGGCCCAAGGATAGATCCTTGGGATACTCCGGAGGTAGCGGAGCAGGGGCGAGGAAGAGGGATGAACTGGAACAGATTCTCTGGCTGCAACGGGATAGGTAAAATGGTTGAACAAGCAAGGTGAGGTGCTGGAGGAGGATCGTGTAATTAACTGTCAAAGATTACAGAAATAAGGGTCAAGCTTTGGGGAGCAAAATAGATGAGCAGCTATCACACAACTGGCTATTTAGCTCTTCAGTAAAAACAATACTATTTAAAAAAAAACCTTACTCTTACCTTCAGTCTCGTATTGATCAGCAGGTGGAAATTTTACTCCCACAATTTTCTCCAGATCTGCTGTCAAACTGACACGCTTGAAAGGTGGCGTAAAGTCAATCTCATAACTTTGACCCTCAGGTCCGTCAGGATGGTACGTGATCTTGTAACTGCCTGTGACATGCTTGACCATCCCTACAGAAACAAAAATTCACATTCGTGTTCCAAAAAGATTTGATCCAGTTCAGTGCCAAGTTAGCTTATTTGTTGAGACAGCAGTAAGGACACTGCAATTTGCCTCTGTCCCCGAGATATGGGAGAAGGGAAGATGAAAAATACAGCCAGATTTGTCACTCCTGATCATTATGCAGTACTTCCTGCGAAAGGCCTGCTACCTGACCCGAACCCAACGCTGTGTCGGGTTGCAGTTCCGGGTCCAGCATTGGGTTGGGTCGGACACACTCTATCACAGATAAGTAGCTCCGATGTTAATTTAATTTTTGAACTAGAAAGGTAGTTTTGTTAGTTATTTTAAGCTTGTGCAGATCAGCAAAGTGAAAAACAGAAGGTAAGTTAACGGATGGTTGGGTCGGGTTGGGCACGGGAAAAAATGGAAGGACTTGGGCCAGGTTTTTTTTTGCAGACCCGAGCAGGCCTTTAATTCCTGCTAGAAGAGTGCAGGTGTGGCTATCAGATAATGACAAGATAGAGCTAAACTTCAATGGGTCCCCCACAGTTAAAAAGCTCACTAACACTCACTGTTGAGACTCACTCACGAAGATGGTCACTTGGACAGAATAACAGTACGAGAGTTGGAGACTGTGGAATTATTTTCCAGCAAGAACTCAACACCTTTGGGATACGATGAGAAGGACACAAACTAGGGTAACATCACCAGAAGGCAACAATCATTCTTTTTAAGGTTTGTAACATAAAGCTATTTACAATATTAACAAATGCAATGAGTACACCACTAAGTATCATATTACTAACCTGAAAGAAGTTTTTCAGTGATTTGCATCAGGTCATTATAATCAGCATAGGCCATGTAAAACTCGCATGTGGTAAATTCTGGATTGTGAGTGAGATCGATGCCTTCATTCCTAAACTGGCGGCCAATTTCATACACTCTGTCAAGACCTCCCACAACCAACATCTGAAAAGTGAACATACCTTCTATTTAAGGAGATTTTCCTTGGGTTATACAACAGCCAAATGAAATTATTATTGCTTTCTACAAGTTAGGTTATAACTCAAGAACCACAAATTGCAATCACAGATTGTATATTTATAGCAAAACTCACTCTTGGACACCAGGTAGTATTTCAACAAGGGAGAAGCTGAGCAGAATACTGTTTATAGCATTTAATATGATGAGTTTTTTTTTTAAAGTACTATTTTCATTAACATTTATTTTTAAATCTATCCTTTCATTTTTAGTTTAAAAGCACTATTATGAAAACCTATTCATCTGCATCTTGACACTTTCCACAATGAAAAATGTAACAGTTAAATAAATTACAAACTGATTGAAAATTTATGAAACAAAACAGTGCAATTCAAATTTTATTACATACATCTGAATAAATAGTACACAAAAATATTCATACTGTTATTGTCTTTTGCATTAAATGAACACAAGCTTCAATATACTCAAACCAGTATAGGTTTCCAAATAGTAAATAATGTTTTTCTTTATTCGTCCTGGGATGTGGCATTGCTGGCTAGGCCAGCATTTATTGCCCATCCCCAATTGCCCTCGAGAAGGTGGTGGTGAGCTGCCTTCTTGAATCGCTGCAGTTCTTGAGGTGCAGGTACACCAACAGTGCTGTTAGGAAGAGAGTTCCAGGATTTTGATCCAGCAACACAGTGAAGGAATGGCAATATTAGTTCCAAGTCAGAACGGTGTGTGACTTGGAGGGGAACATGCAGGTGGTGGTGTTCCCATGCATCTGCTGCCCTTATCCTTCCAGGTGGTACATGTTGCAGGTTTGGAAGGCGCTGTCGAAGGAGCCTTGGTGCGTTGCTGCAGTGCATCTTGTAGATGATAGATACTGTTGCCACTCTGCGTCGGCGGCGAAGGGAGAGAATGTTGAAGGTGGTGGATGGATGGATGGATGGATGGATGGAGTGCCAATCAAGTGGGCTGCTTTGTCCTGGATGGTGTCGAGCTTCTCAAGTATTGTTGGAGCTGCGCCCATCCAGGCAAGTGGAGAGTATTCTATCACACTCCTGGACTTGTAGATGGTGGACAGGCATTGGGGAGACAGGAAGTCAGTTACCCGCTGCAGAATTCCCAGCCTCTGACCTGCTCTTGTAGCCACAGTATTTATATGGCAGTTCAGCTTCTGGTCAATAGTTAGCCCCTCAGGATGTTGATATTGGGGGATTCAGCAAAGGTAATGCCATTGAACATCAAGGAAAGATGGTTAGATTCTCTCTTGTTCAAGATGGTAATTGCCCGGCACGTGTGTGGCACGAATGTTACTTGCCACTTATCAGCTCAAGCCTGAGTGTTGTCTAGATCTTTTTAAAATTTTGTTTTTAATTTTATTTATTTTTTTTATTTTTTTATTTTTATTTTAGCGATACAGCACTGAAACAGGCCGTTTGGCCCACCGAGTCTGTGCCGACCAACAACCACGCATTTATACTCATCCTACATTAACCCCATATTCTCTACCACATCCCCACCATTCTCCTACCACCTACCTACACTAGGGGCAATTTACAATGGCCAATTCGTGCTGCATCTGGACACAGACTGCTTCAGTATCTTCAACTCCTTCTCCCATGTTTTGTTGTACCATGTTAATAAGGTATACACATACAGACATGTAAATTTGGAGCAAGGAACAGTTAATTTACCATAACATTTTATTAGTTATCAGGAACGCAATGAAAATGTCTCTGCACACAACCTCTTTTTTATGCCAGTGCATAACTGATCAAATTTTTATCTGCTCATGGATGCCCAGTTTTGAACTGCTAGATCGGTTCTGAATCTATCCCATTTAGCATGCTAGTACAGCCACGCAACATGAATGGGCGGTGTCCTCAGCATGAAGATGGGACTTAGTCTCCGCAAGGACTATGCAGTGGTCACTCTTAGCAAATCTATCATGGATAGATGTATCTGCAACAGGTAGATTGGTGAAGGATGAGGTCAAATGGGTTTCTCTCTCATGATGATTTCTCCCGGTTCAATGAGGAGAGTTGGAGAGCATGTCAGGAGCAGCACCAAACATACCTAAAAAAAGTTACCAACCTGGTAAAGCTAGAACACAAGACAACAAGCATGCTAACTTGCTCAAATATAGAAACAAAAAACCAATTAACATACAGAAGTTAGGATTATGAATTTAGACTACAGCAAATTAAGACCTCACCAATTCAGAACTTTCAGCAAAAAAATTCAGTTAATCAGAATTAACATCACTGTACATAGAAATAGTTATAGTTTTCTCATTTTTGTACAAATCAGAGTTTGAAAATAAGTGTCAGACTTGGCTCGGGGCAGCAAACACATCTCCAAGTCAGAAGGTTCAAACCCCACCCTGACACTTGAACACAGCCCGACATATTTATAGTCGCAGCATCATATCTTACAGCAGATATGCTGTAATGTATGATATGTGGGGAGGCAGTGGCATAATGGTAATGTCACAACTAGTAATCCAGAGGCCCTTGGGACACAGGTTCAAATCTCACCATTGCAGTTGGAAGAATTTAAATTCAGTTAATTAATAAATTAAATTATTAATAAAAATCTGGAATCGAAAGCTAGTCTCAGTAAAAGGTGCCTTGAAACTATCAATCGTCGATTGTTGTAAAAGCCCATCTGGTTCAATAATGTCTTTTAGGGAAGGAAATTTGCCGTTCTTATCTGGTCTGGCTCAGTTTGGGTTCGGCAGGACTAATCAACTTCAGACCTCATTACAGCTTGGTCCAAACTTGGACAAAACAACTAAATTCCTGGAGATGAGGAGAGTGTGACTGCCCTTGACATCAAGGCAGCATTCAACTGAGTGTGGCATCAAGAAACCCGAGTAAAACTGAAGTTAATGGGAATCAGGGGGAAATCTCTATACTGGCTGGAATCAGGGAGAAATCTCTATACTGGCTGGAATCATACCAAGCACAAAAAAAATGACTCGCCTCCAAAAACCACAACCATCTCAGCCCCAGGACATTGCTGCAGAAGTTCTTCAGGGCAGTGTCCTAGGCCTAACCATCTTCAGCTGCTTCAATGACCTTCCCCCATCCCAAGGTCAGAAGTGGAAACGTTCGCTATTGATTGCACAGTGTTCAGTTCCAGTCATAACTCCTGAGATAACAAAGCAGCCTGTGTCCGCACGCAGCAAGACTTGGACAACATTCAGACTTGGGCTAATATCATTCAAGCCACATAAGCGGCAGGTAATGACCATCTCCAGCAAGAGAGAATCTAATGATCTCCCCATGCCATTCAATGGCATTACCATTGCTGAATCCCCCCCTAACATCATCCTGGGGTTATCATTGACTATAAACTTGATGGGACCAGCCACAAAAATATTGTGGCCACAAAAGCAGGTCAAAGGCTCGGAATTCTGTGGCAAGTAACACCTCCCGACTCCCCAAAGCTTGTCCACCATCTACAAGGCACAAGTTAGGTGTGTGATGGAACACCCCCCACTTGCCTGGATGGGTGCAGCTCCAACAACACTCAAGAAGATCGACACCATCCAGGACAATGTAGCCCACTTGATTGGCATCCCATTCGCCCCCTCCATCACCGGTGCACAGTGGCAGCAGTGTGCATCATCTATAAGATGCACTGCAGCAACACACCAAGGCTCCTTCAACAGTACCTTCCAAGCCCGCAACCTCTACCAACTAGAAGAGCAAGGGTAGCAGATGCCACCACCTGCAGGTGCCTCTTCAAAATCACATGCCATCCTGACTTGCCAATGTATTGTTGTTCTTTCGCAGTCACTGAGCCAAAATCCTGGAACTACCTCCCTAACGGCACTGTGCGTGTACTTACACAAGGACTGCAGCAGTTCAAGAAGCAGCTCACCACCACCACCTCTCAAGAGCAATTAGAGAGGGAAAGTAAATTCTGGCTATGCCAGCGATGCCCACATCCCACGAATGAATTAAGAAACATAATCTAAGTTCACACTTCAGCCCCAAGGAAGCACTACATCTTCATTCAAATGTCTCATCTGAAAGACGAAGTCTTTGATCACGTAAAAGATCCCATAGCATCATACTGAGAACAGGAGAGTTTTCCTGGTGTACTAGCCAACATTCATCTCTCAACCAACATCACTTATCTGGTTATTTGTCCAAATGCTGTTTGTGGAGACTTTGCTGTGTGAATACTGGCTGCAACGTTTCCCTACGTTAAAACATGTTTGCAATGTAGTTGCAGTTGTATCAGCTATGAAATGCTTTGGGACAGCGCAAGAACATGAAAGATGCTCTATAAATTCCCATTCATCTTTCAGAGGAGTTGCACTTGTACCTTATGATAAAGCTCTGGAGCAATTCGCATGTACAAATCCATGTCTAACTCATTATGGTGTGTAATGAATGGCTTGGCAACAGCTCCACCTGGAATTATATTCATCATGGGTGTCTCCACCTGTAGGAAAGAAACAAGTATATAAAACTTACAGCAACAATGGAGTCCATCAAGAAAAATGTAATGCACTCTAGGGGTTCCACTAAAGAAAAATTACACAAAGATTGTTTAAAACTACATTTAATTGATATAATGTTCACATACCACTTTAGAAAAAATATATATCACAGTAAACATTCAGTAATAACAGTAGGATATATTAAAGTATTCATCAAGTCTGCTGAAGCTCTTAACGCACTGAATCAGGTCTATGTAGAACTGAAGATCAAAAGATGAACCAAGGTCCTTTAAAGGAGTTTATAAATATTCTCATTCCAACTCACTGGCTTAGAATTTTGAGGCACTGGATAAAATGCACTAACCAGAGATACAATTACTATAAATAGTAAAAAATTTCCACAGTCACTCTCGCCTAAAAAGAAAATCAAAATATATGCTATTCAATAATATGATATATTTATAAAAATGATGCAAAGAAACTTGCCTCAAGAAATCCCAGATTATCTAAAAATGTTCGTAGATAGGTGATGATTTTGGCCCTGTTGATGAATTTCTGCCTCACATAATCATTTAAAATCAGATCCAAATACCTCTGACGAAATCTAGTTTCCTGTCAGAAGTTAAAGAATAAACAGATTACAAAAAAATAAAAAAGCCACGGAAAAGAAAAAAGCACCCCAAAATATACACATACAGACACTTTTAAAAAAAAAAGTCAGTTTTCCACTGTCCAAGAAGCTGGATAGGTAGCTTCTTTCCAGACATTTGAAAATGTACTATTACTGAATGCTCAAAGCTGCACAAAGTGTGACAATGAGCTGATTTCCCTCCCTTGAATTCATTTGGTATTTTCTATAAACTGAATAAGCTTGAGAGCTCACCACTACTAGAACATGAAGCATCAGTGAAGTTAAATCTAGTAAAAGAAACAGTAATCATACATGGCTGTTATTGCACTAAGCAGTTCATCAGAATTTGGTATCCATTCCATGCATTTTATCATCCTGGGATTGACCTGCAGGTGGATGACTTCAGGCAGTATCATTTATCGGTTTCTTTTTGTCTTAGTGAAAAGGGCAGATCAAGTCTTAACCCCAATGGAATCAGATGTCCCTGAATCTTCTTCAGACAGCAATTGAAGGGAGGAAACAGACTGGAAAGAAGAATTATGTTCTAGGCATATTGAAGATATACCTTTTTTAAGCAGGGTTCAATGTCAGACAGTGGTAGTCACTGGAATGGAGGGATAGAATGCAAAGAGCAGGAAATCTCAACATTCTGGGTATAGGAGGCTATATCTCAGCAGGTGGAGGCTCAGCACTTCTTTTAAGATCTTAAGACAGAACCAATTTCTGATGCAGTTCTTCCAACACATTAGCTTTTACTAAATAATAATGAGCAACACCATGACTTGTAAAAATCAAAACGTTAAAAAGTGAAAGATCTAATGAAAAGCCTCAACTACGAAATTGTGCATGTTGAGTGGAGACTAACAGAAATGCAGTGCTAAAACAGAATAAAAATGAGTTACATGCTCTTTCAAGAAGTGAAAGATTCATTATTGACAAGCAGTATAGGCATTAGTATACTGCAGTAAGCATTTTGATCAAGCGCACAAATGTAATTCATCATAGTCAGTGAAATAGTGCTAATACACATGCAGCCTGCTAGATTTATTTAATCTTGGAATAACTTTTGAAATTTTGTATGCAATTATGAAAACAACAGGTTGAGCTTCAGAGATTTCAGACAAATATTAAGTGAGCAAATTTGAATGCTGTAGATTTGATAATTCTAACTTAAACATGACCAAAAACAAGAAACACAGATTTTGGCTTTGGATTATACTTACATTTTTTGAATTAGCTTTCACTATTTCATCAAAAGGAAATTCAAGTAGAATTCATTGGTCTTCCTCACACGGTGTGATTTATAGATTGTTTGACTTTAACACCATGAAGTCATTTTCATTTGAGTAATGCATTTACCTTATCTCGGAGTCCAAAGTGCAAGTGAGGTAGCATGTGCAGGCAAGGAGATAGAAGTTTCATCTCCATGGGGATAATACTCAGCTCTCCCTTTTTTGTCTTTCCTGGGTTTCCTTGCACTCCAATAATATCACCACGGCGCAGTTTATTGTTTACCTTAATGAATTCCTCTTCAGATTTGTAATTGCTAAAATGATTGATTAAAAACAGGCAGTAGAATTACAAAAAAGGCTCAACATGAAATGGTACTCAAAAAAAATTAATCTAGTTTTCCATAAAATTTTCCTGACTTCTACAGCAAGCATTAAATAGCACTCTCAAGATACATGGCACTAACAGAAGATGCAGTTAAACTGACAAGCTTCAATTTGACACACCCTTAGTATGTTTAACTATTTATGGTGGTGGTATGAAGAAAAGCAAAATAAAAAATGCTTTAAGATGAAAATTCTAGAAATTTTAAGTTTCAAAAGCAAACGAACAAATGTAAAACACAATCCCAGTTGCAGTATTTTGCAACTTAAACTGAAGGACTATTAGAAAATATCTGTTCACTCAACATTTTACCATTTATCAACATTATGATGTCTCATCGGCTTAATACAAACAGAAAGGAAGAGGGGTGGCAGATTTGATTAAGGAGAATTTTACAGTGCTGCAAAGAGATATCCTAGAAAGGTCAAGGACAGAATCTATTTGGTTAGAGCCAAGAAACAACAGAGGTACATTACACATAGAGGTAGAATAGAGCTCCCTGGAAGACACAGGAGATAGAGAGCAAGATGAAGCAGAAAAAAGATGTGTATGGCAGATGTCAGGTCGATAATACAAGTGAGAACCAGGCTGAATATAGAAAGTTCAGAGAGGAAATGAAAGAAGAAATAAGAGAAGCAGAGACAGAGGGCTGTATTTTATTAGCGCGCTGCACATCGCGGCAGCACTACGAAGTCAGCGGCCTTCAGACACTGAAAGCGCCATCACTGAGCCCCTGTAATATTTCACATAGCTCATTTAAATGGAGGGGCGGAGCGGCTGCCCCCGATTACGCAGAGGGGACGGCCGCTCCGTCCCCATAATGTCGTCTGGTGCCATTTTTAAAAGGGTTTCAAGTCCTTAGGCACAAATTAAATTTTTAAAGTCATATTATCGTGCATTTTCACTTAAAGAATAAATTAAAAGCTGGAGGACATTTACCAATCGCCCCAATTTTTTTAAAAATTGGCAGTGGCGCAGTGGTTAGCACCGCAGCCTCACAGCTCCAGCGACCCAGGTTCAATTCTGAGTACTGCTTGTATGGAGTTTGCAAGTTCTCCCTGTGTCTGCGTGGGTTTCCTCCGGGTGCTCCGGTTTCCTCCCACATGCCAAAGACTTGCAGGTTGATAGGTAAATTGGCCATTAGCAATTGCCCCTAGTATAGGTAGGTGGTAGGGAAATATAGGGACAGGTGGGGATGTGGTAGGAATATGGAATTAGCGTAGGATTAGTATAAATAGGTGGTTGATGGTCGGCACAGACTCGGTGGGCCGAAGGGCCTGTTTCAGTGCTGTATCTCTAAACGAAACTAAACTAAATATGTAAACAATTTACTTTTTTTTAAACCAACCCGAACACCCCCACCAACCTCGTCACTTTTGTCCTTCAACCCCTTCCCACCATCCCCACAGCCAATAAAGTGTTTTTCCTGCTCACCTCCGCCCCCACCCCCAGCCTGAAAATTAAACATCTCACACCTCCCCACCAGTGTCTCGCCTTGAATCCCCAAACAGGGATCAGAAGGCGTAGGACTTCTGGCCACAGACCGGAATATCGCCGTGGGACAGCTGCCCATTCTAGGTAAGTTGTTTACCATGTATCTGTATTCATTACAATATGTTAATGAAGGCCCTGCTGCCAAGAGGCGGGGGGCCGCACCGAGGCCTCGCCACCATTGGTAAAACGCAGCAGGGCCTTCTTGGCGTCAGGGTCGTAATGGGCTGCTCCCACAAGTATTTAATGGGCACCTCCACCACGACCCCTGACGTCAAGCGGCTGGTAAAATTCAGCCCAGAATTTGAGAAGACACTGGCAGCAAATATAAAAGTTAGGCATATAAATAGTAAAAGTATGGTAAAAAGGAGAAGTAGGACCAAAAACAGGATCCACACATGGAGGCAGGAGGCATGGCTGAGGTAGCAAATGACTATTTTGTATCTGTCATTACCAAAGAAGAAACTGCTGCCAAAGTCTTACATAGGATCACACAGGATATATGGCAGAGACAGGCCATTCAGCCCAACCAGTCTATACCGACATTTATGGTCCACTCAAGCCTCCTCCCATCTTTCCTCATCTTAATCTATCATCGTAACCCTCTATTCCCTTCTCCCTCACATGCTTGTCTAGCTTCCCCTTAAAAGCATCCATTATATTTCGTTTCAACCACTCCCTGTGGCAGTAAGTTTCACATTCGTACCACTCTTTACCCATATAAGTTTCTTCTAAATTCCCTTTAGGATTTATTTATTTTAGAGATACAGCACTGAAACAGGCCCTTCAGCCCACCGAGTCTGTGCCGACCAACAACCACCCATTTATACTATTCTTACATTAACCCCATATTCCCTACCACATCCACACCTTTCTCCTACCACCTACCTACATTAGGGGCAATTTACAATGGCCAATTTACCTATAAACCTGCAATTTTCTGGCTGTGGAAGGAAACCGGAGCACCCGGCGGAAACCCATGCGGTCACAGGGAGAACTTGCAAACTCCGCACAGGCAGTACCCAGAACTGAACCCGGGTCGCTGGAGCTGTGAGGCTGCGGTGCTAACCACTGCGCCACTATCTTATTTGATGGCCTCTAGTTACGTTCTTCCCAACAAGTGGAAACATTCTCTCTATATCTATTCTATCAAAAGCTTTCATAATTTTAAAGACCTCTATTGGGTTACCCCTCAGCCTTCTTTTTTTCAAGAGAAAAGAGACCAGAGACCCAGCCTGTTCATCCTTTCCCGATTTGTAAACCCCCACATCTCTAGCATCATCCTTGTAAATCTTCTCTGCACCCTCTCCAGTGCCTCTATATCCTTCTCATAACATGGCAAAAAGAACTGCACACAGTACTCTAAATGTGGTCTAACCAAGGTTCGATACAGGTTTAGCATAACTTTCCTACTTTTCAATTGTATCCCTCTTGAAATAAAGCTTAGTGCTTGTTTTTTCTTTTATGGCCTTGCTAGCCTGTGGCGCAACTTTTAGTGATTGGTATATTTCTACCCTTTGTTCCTCTACCGTACCTAGACTCGTGCCTTCCAAGTAATAGGTGACATCCCTATTCTTCCTACCAAAATGTACTATATCACATTTATCTGTGTTGAACTTCATTTGCCAATTATTGATAAGTCACCAGGATCAGATCAGATGCATCCAAGGATACAAAGGGAAGGAAGGGTGGAAATTGTGAAGGCGCTGGCCATAACCCTCCAATCCTCCTTTGATGCAGAAGTGATGCCAGAAGACTGTAGAATTGCAAATGTTACACACTTGTTCAAAAAAGGTGTCTGGATAACCGTGCAACTACCGGCCAGCCAGTTTAATCTAGGTGGTGGGAAAACTTCTAGATAATCCGGGACAAAATTATCACTTGAAGAAATGTGGATTAATTAAGGAATGTCAGCACGGATTTGTTAAGGACAAATCGTGTTTAACAAGTTTGATTGAGTTTTTTTGATGAGGTAACAGAGAGGGTTGCTGAGGGTAAGTGGTTGATTTGGTGTACATGGACCCCCATGTGGCATCTGATAAATGCCACATAAATAGGCTTGCCAGCAAAGTTAAGCCTATGGAATGAAAGGGAATGTGGCAGCATGGATAGAAAGTTGACTGAGTTAAAGGAAAGAGGGAGTAGTTGTGAACAGTTGCTTTTGCGACTAAAGAAAAGTATACAGTGAAGTTCCCCAGGGATTAGTACTAGGACCACTACTTTTCTTGATCTATATTAATGACCTAGACTTGTGTGTGTAGGGCATAATTTCAAAATTTGGAGATGAAACAAAACTTGGAAGTTTGGTGAACTGTGAGGAGGATAGTGATAGACTTCAAGAGGACATAGACAGGCTGGTGGAACGGATGGACATGTGGCAGATGAAATTTAATGCAAAGAACTGTGAAGTGATATATTTTTGGTAGGAGATGTAATATAAAATAAAGGGTACAATTCTAAAGGAGGTGCAGGAACCTGGTAGTATATGAGCACAAATCATTGAAGATTGCAGGACAGGTTGAGAGCAGTTAATAAGGCATACAGGATCCCAAGCTTTAAAGATAGAAGCATGGAATACAAAAGCAAGGAAGTTATGGTGCAGAGTATAAGAAGTCTTTCAGAGTTAGTAGGCCTGTAACCGTCCTCATCACTCAGATAAAAATCAAACTTTCCTGTCACTGGTTTGTGTTTTTAGATCTATTGCAGAGAATAGCTTGCTCCAATCTGGAAATTAACTCTCATTAAAGTCAATGGGAATATACTCGTACTTGGAACAAATTTGTTTAGGCAAAAATGGGAAAGTCTTACTCTTACATTGAATAACTCATGTACATAAAAATTAAATCTAGATAAATCAGAAGGCTCAATTTCCCCTTATAAATAGCATCTGTGCAACCTAACTTACTTGGAATTAGCCATAACTTGTAGTTTGGCTCCTTCACCACGGAGGTCATAGAAAATTAGTTTGGCACCAGAGGTTCGCTTAGCATGGACACGACCTGGAAAAGATAGAGTGACAACGTGCTTCAAAATAAACTTAACTCACAAAGCACACATATCACACTTCAACTCTCAAATCCCACAAATTAAAATATAAATCAATAAAAAATGGGAGCTACACTGAATGAAGAAAATAAAAATCATTTTTTGCAACAGAATTTCCAGTCTAGATAACAAATAGAATATCAATTTTGTTCATATTTAAAATTGAAACAGCAATACTGAATACTCAGCATTAAGTAGCCAGCAGGATTTGATAGAGCAACCTGTATCAGTGTGCAAATTTGGAAAGATTAGTCTTTTTGTGCATGAGTTGGTGAATTTCAATTATTATATAGTAGTCAATGACAACCAAACTGATTTGTGAGCAAATATGATTATGAAACTCACAAAAAAAAAAGAGGGCATATGTTGCATGCCAGGTGAATTCTTCAAAATGAGAAACAGGCCAAAATACAATAAGTTGAGAGGGGAGGTGAAGAGGAAAATAAGACTAACAAAGAGAGAATGTGAGAATAGAATGGCAGTCAATGGAAAAGGGAACCCAAAAATCTTCTACCAGCATGTAAATAGTAAGCAGGTAGTGAGAGGTGGAATGAAGTCTTTTAGGGACAAAGAGAGTAATATATGCTCAGAGGCACAGGCCAAGGCTAGAATACTTAATGAGTGCTTTGTATCGGTGTTTACTAAGGAAGAGGAATCTGACAAAATATCGGTGGAAATGGAGAGAGTAGAGGCAATGGATAGGTTAAAGATTTAGAGTGAGGAAGTACTGGAAATGCTGGCTATGCTTCGTGTAGTTAAAAATTCACCTGGTCCAGGTGGCTTGCATCTCAGGCTGCTAAAGGAAGTGGAGGTGGAGATAGCGGAACGGCTTAGCAAGCGGAAAAGCTTGCTGTAATCTTCCCGATATATGGGGGCCAGAGGAGTGTAAGTGGCAAATTTGACACCCTATTCAAGAAAGTGTGTAAGGACTGTCAGAGCAATTACAGGCCAGTTAGTTTAATATCAATGGTGGGCAAGGCTTTAGAAACAATGGCTGGAATTTTGCAGTGGGTGGAGGGGAGCCTTCCACCGACTGAAAGGTCGGTGGCGATACTGCCTCTGCCAGGCCTGGGGATCCAGACTAGATTTTACAGTCCCCAAGCCCTTAATTAGTCTTAGGTGGGACTTGCACCTCATTGAGGCAGGAAGTCTCACCTAATGAAGCTGCCAGACAATTGGCAGGCCGGCAGCTCTTAGTCCCAGCAGTGCCACTGGGAGCGGTGGCCACTGCTGGGACTGCAACCCAGCTCAAGAATGAAGATGTTGGGGAGCACCGGGAAACTGGTAAGTTTTTGGGGCCTCGCCGGGGGCTATCGGTCAGCCTCGGCGAGGTAAGAGGGGTCGGTTTGGGTGGGCGGGGGTCTTGTTGGGCATTAGGGGCGGTTGGGGCATCGGGGGCGGCCTTCCATCAGGCACAGGGTGTCCAAATCAGGAGGACCCCGCCCCCCAGGCTGTCAGAAAGCCGCCTACTTTTATAAGATGGCTTTGAGGCCTTGGCCGCCCGCCTGCCAACCGTAAAATTCCTGTGGCGATGGGGCAGAAGGGCCATTTCTTGCCACCACCGCCCCACGCAAATTTGCGGCAGAGGCACAAATTTAAAATTCCAGCCAATAATCTGGGGGAAAAAAACAGGCACTTGGAGAGGTTTGAGTTGATTAAGGATAGCCAGCATGGATTTGTAAAAGGCAGATTGTGCTTGACTAATCTACTGAATGGTCAGTGTTCAATTGGATAAAAAAAATTGGCTCAAGAACTGAAAACAGCTAATCGTGGAAAATGGTTGTTTTTCAGACTTGAGGATGATAGACAATGGTGTTCTGCAAGGATCAGTGTCAGGACCACTGCTTTTTTTGCTATATATAAATGACTTGGATCTTGGTATACACAGAGTAGAATTTTAAATTTGCCCATGATATGAAACTTGGAGGAGTGGCAAACAGTGAGGATGATATGAAGCGGCTGTAACAGGATATAGATAGGCTAGTAGAATGGGCAGACAAGTGGCAGATGAAATTTAATCCTGACATGTGTGAGGTGATACACTTTGGCAGAAAGGATAGGGTGAGGCAATAAAGACTTATTGGCGCAGTTTTAAAGAGTGTGCAGGAACAGAGGGACCTGGGGGTGCATAGATTTTTGAAGGTGGCAGGACATACTGAGAGTATGGTTAGCAAAGCATATGGGATCTTGGGCTTCAGAAACAGAGGCATAGAGAACAAAAGCAGGGAGGTTAAATTGAACCTTTATAAAGCTCTGGTTCGAGTATTGCATCTAGTTCTGGTCACCACACTTTAGGAAGGTTCTGAGTGTCCTTGAGAAGGTGCAGAGGAGATTTACCAGAATGGTTCCAAGGATGGGGGAATTTTAGTTACAAGGTTAGGTTGGAAAAGCTGGGTTTGTTCTCCTTAGAACAAATGAGATTGAGAGGAGATTTAATAGAGGTGTACACACAAGATCAGGGGGCAGGTTGTTCAACCTTGCCCGTCTAAGAGCGAAGTCCAAAGTACGGAAAGTCCTCATCAGGGAACTCCTCTTTGCTGACGATGCTGCTTTAACATCTCACACTGAAGAGTGCCTGCAGAGTCTCATCGACAGGTTTGTGGCTGCCTGCAATGAATTTGGCCTTACCATCAGCCTCAAGAAAACGAACATCATGGGGCAGGACGTCAGAAATGCTCCATCCATCAATATTGGCGACCACGCTCTGGAAGTGGTTCAAGAGTTCACCTACCTAGGCTCAACTATCACCAGTAACCTGTCTCTAGATGCAGAAATCAACAAGCGCATGGGAAAGGTTTCCACTGCTATGTCCAGTCTGGTCAAGAGAGTGTGGGAAAATGGCGCACTGACACGCAACACAAAAGTCCGAGTGTATCAAGCCTGTGTCCTCAGTACCTTGCTATATGGCAGCGAGGCCTGGACAACGTATGTCAGCCAAGAGCGACATCTCAATTCATTCCATCTTCGCTGCCTCCGGAGAATACTTGGCATCAGGTGGCAGGACCGTATCTCCAACACAGAAGTCCTCGAGGCGGCCAACATCCCCAGCTTATACACACTACTGAGTCAGCGGCGCTTGAGATGGCTTGGCCATGTGAGCCGCATGGAAGAAAACAGGATCCCCAAAGACACATTGTACAGCGAGCTCACCACTGGTATCAGACCCACCGGCCGTCCATGTCTCCGCTTTAAAGACGTCTGCAAACGCGACATGAAATCCTGTGATATTGATCACAAGTCGTGGGAGTCAGTTGCCAGCGTCCGCCAGAGCTGGCAGGCAGCCATAAAGGCGGGGCTAAAGTGTGGCGAGTCAAAGAGACTTAGCAGTTGGCAGGAAAAAAGACAGAGGTGCAAAGGGAGAGCCAACTGTGTAACAGCCCCGACAAACACATTTCTCTGCAGCACCTGTGGAAGAGCCTGTCACTCTAGAATTGGCCTTTATAGCCACTCCAGGCGCTGCTTCACAAACCACTGACCACCTCCAGGCACTTATCCATTGTCTCTCGAGATAAGGAGGCCAAAGAAGAAGACAAGATTATGACAGGCTTAGATAAGTTAGACAAGGAAACACTGTTCCCATTAACTAATATATACAAGGACTAGGGGGCACAGATTTAAGGTTTTGGGCAAGAGTTGCAGGGGGAAATGTGAGGAAGAACTTTCTTTACTCAGCACGCTAATGACTTGGAATTCACAGTCCACAAGGGTGGTAGAAGTGGAAACAATCAATAATTTCAAAAGGAAATTGGATGGGCGCTTGAAGGAAATAAATTTGCAGAGCTACGGGGATCAAGCGAGGGAGTGAGACTGACTGTATTGCTCCACGGAGAGCCAGCATGGACTTGGTGGTCCCAATGGCCTCCTTCTATGCCTTAAATGACTGACTCAAGGTAATCCATTCAGCACTGCATTAATTCTTACTCCCAAAGAATTAAAAGCATAGGAACAGGAGGAAGCCATTCAACTCCTCAAGCCTGCTCCCCTCATAAATGATCTGCACATCAACTCCATTTACCCACCATTGATTCATATCCCTGGATAGCCTTACCCAAGAAAAACCTATTTATCACAAAACTCAATTGATCCAGCATCAACAGCCTATTGGGCGAGTGAGTTCCAGATTTCCACTACCTTTTGTGAGAAAAAAAGTGCTTCCTGATTTCACTGCTAACTTCTAAGTTTTAAATCCTCTCCACCAGAGGTAATACTAACATACTGAATCGCTTAATCATTTTAAATATCTTGATTCGATCATCCCTCAACTTTCTAAACTTGAGAGAATACAAGCCAAGTCCATGCAACCTGTTCTCAGAATTTAACCCTTTCAACATTGGTGCCTCTATGCTGAATCCCTTCCAAGTTCCATATTATTTTCCTGAGGTTCAGCGCTCAAACTGGAACACAGTACTCCAGATGGGTCTGGCCAAGGCCCTGTACAACTGAAGAATCGCTTCTAAATTCCAACCTCTTAAGAGAAAAGCCAACATTCCATTAAACTTTTTGATTACCTTTTGTATCTGTGCACTAGCTTTTAACCATTTGTCTACATGGATAGCTAAATTCCTTTACTTCTTCACAGCCCCTACTCTCTCATCATTATGAAAATATTAGTTTGTTTTTCTTAGATCCAAAGTGGGTGATCTCACATTGAACTCCATCTGCTATAGTTTTGCACTCACTAAATCTGTTCACAGCCCTTTGAAACTTTATGCTCCCATCCACACAACTCACGGTGCCTCTTAATGTACCGTCAGATGCAAACTTGGATATTCAATTCTTTATCCATTCATTCATTTCAGCTTCGGTTTGTGACTCTTTCAAAGCTAGTATCAAATTCAATTATATTATGGTCACAATTTGCAAGACGATCCTTTAACTTCAGATTGTTAACTAATTCTGGATTGTTGCTCATCGCTAAATCCAGTAATAGCTGATTCCCTCATCAGTTCTAAATCATATTGTTCCAGAAGATTATCCCGAATACATTCTAGAAATTCACTGCCTTTACTATTTGAGCTGTTCTGCTTCTCCCAGTTGATGCAAAAATTTAAATCTCCCAATCTTCAGTTTTTTCTAAATACTTTACTGATTTCTGTAGTTATACACCCCCCAACTACATAATTAGTATCAGGAGGTCGCTAAACCACTCCGACCAGAGTTTTGCATCCTTTGCTGTTCCTGAACTCTACTCAGTGTTTCAACTGTCCAATCACTCTTACTGTAAACCCTTCTTTCTACTGTGTTAACTGTGTATTTTATCAATATTGATATCCCCCTTCTTTTGCAATTTTCCCGTCATTTCTAAAGATCCTATAGCCTGGAATGTTTAACTCCCAATTGTCCTCAGGCTGATGTTATGAGCTATCCAATTAGAGCATGGGAAGTGGGACTTTCTCCATAGCCCTGCAAATTTTTCGCTTTAAGAATAAATTCACTTCGCTTTTGAAAGTTAGTATTGAATCTGCTTCTGCCACCCTTTCAGACAATGCATTCCAGATCATAATAACTCACTGAATAAAATAAAGTTCTCATTCCCCCCCTCCCCTTGGCTTTTTGCCAATTATCATGTGTCATCTCGTTTCTACCCTTCAGCGAGCGGAAACAAATCCTCCCTATTTGCTCTATCAAACCATCCAATTTTGAGCACCTCCATTAAATCTCTCCTCAACCTTCTTTGCAGCAAGGAGACCAATTCCAGCTTCTCCAGTCTCTCCACATAACTGAATTTCATCACTGATACCATTCTGTAAAGTCTCCTCTTCATCCTCTCCAAATACTTGACACCCTTACTAATTTGTGATGCCCAGAAACTGGCACAATAGCTGAGGTCTAAACAGTATTTCAAAAAGCTTTACCATCACTTGCTTGCTTTTATACTCCATGCCTCTATTTATAAAGCCAAAGGATACCCATATGCATGATACACCCGTATATCAACTTGTTCATGTTACCTGCAAGTTTTGTGTATGTGAACCCCCAAGTCTCTCTTCCTGCATCCTCTTTCAAATTGTACCATTTAGTTTATATTGTCTCTCCTAATTTTTCTTTCCAATTTTCTTTTTAAACTTTCAAATTGTACCATTTATTAATAATGTATTTTTGTGATTATGGTTAGGTTTATTTAAGTTTATGACTGTCTCAAACCATTTTCTTTAACTTTGACAGAAGTTTATTTTAAGAAAAGTAAGATCTAAAAGTAGAGGTGCTGATTTGAAAACATCTCACCTGCCACAGACAAAGTAACATCAGAGAGATGGTCACCAGGCTTCAGATTATTGTATTTCTCAATGAACTCTGTTAAGGACATATCAACATGGAATTTATGAGGATATGGATCCTCATTAGTCCCCTTCAGTTGCTGTATGGCCTGTGTACGAATTTTGTAATATTGCTGAAAAGGAAGAGTATAAAACATTTTGCAACATACGCCATGGAAAACATGCTAAAGACATTGTAAATTTTACTGTAGAACAGAAAAATGCCCCAAGGTGCTTCTCAGAAGCGTAACCAGCTAAAAGTGGACTCAGAGCCAAAGAAGCAAATATTAGGAACAAAGATCAAAAGTTTGACCAGGGTTTTAAGGATGGTCTTATAAAAGAACAGGCAGAGAGATTTAGCAAGGGATTTTCAGAACTCAGGGCTCAGATGGCTGGAGGCACAGGTGCCACCGGTGTAGCAAAAAAAAAAAGTGGAAAGATAGACAAGAGACTAGAGATGGAGTAATGCATATTTTGGGGTGGGAAGGTTGATGGGCTGCAGGAAATTACAAAGATATGGATAAGTACTTTGGTATTCAAAATTGGAAAAAGAAAACATTGAACAGGACCAATATGATTATTACTGACTAAATCAAATGTTCATAAGCTACAATCACATCCCATTCTGCTCTCCTCTACTGGGATTCCTTCCAACATCACAAAATTCTTTGAACCACACCATTCGATAGATGTTCAACATGGGCGGCACAGTGGCGCAGTGGTTAGCACTGCAGCCTCACAGCTCCAGCAACCCGGGTTCAATTCTGGGTACTGCCTGTGTGGAGTTTGCAAGTTCTCCCTGTGTCTGCGTGGGTTTTCGCCGGGTACTCCGGTTTCCTCCCATCACCAAGAGACTTGCAGGTTGATAGGTAAATTGGCCATTATAAATAGCCCCTAGTATAGGTAGGTGGTAGGGGAATAGAAGGACAGGTGGGGATGTGGTAGGAATATGGGATTAGTGTAGGATTAGTATAAATGGGTGGTTGATGGTCGGCACAGACTCGCTGGGCCGAAGGGCCTGTTTCAGTGCTGTATCTCTAAATAAATAAAATAAATAAATAAATCATTGCTTGTTCTCATCATGTTTTACCTTGTTAACTGGCATTTTAAAAGTCCACTTACATTAGGATCAAGGGTTTCTTCATCTCCACTTATGTCGATTCCATCAACCTTCTTGGCTTCGAGAGTCTGCTTATCAGCTAGTTCCTTAACTTTAAGTTCCTTCTCAGCAGCTTTCTTCTCTGCCTTCATACGCCTCTTCTGCTCACTACAGAAATTAGAACATGTTAATGTAAAATCAATTCTAAAAGTAAATTAGCTCAACAGATTTAGCCACAAAGGAGTTACTACTCCTTAGCAGCATTAAGTTAGTTTAAAATTGGGGGAAAATAGGGCTAGCACCATCGATTCATGTACCACTAACAAATGAGTGGGACACAGAAAAGAAAAATGCATGTCAATTTTCCACACATAGTAATTACTGATTTGCTTCACAAAGATGCAAAAAAACAATTACATCTCCATCATCCTTGTAATTTAAAGTCAAAAAGAACTTCCAGGATAGAACTCCCAGCCAAGAAATGCAAAACCTATAACATGTACTAAACAAAACTTTAATATTGAATATCCACCTACAAAATAATTGTTAAAAACTAGCAACTTTAAAAAAAAACTGGAAGTCCACCATGAAAATCAAAGATTAAAAAGGTAACTGAAACTATAGATAAGAAATAAAAGTGAAACATTGTGGGTAGAGATTCCTCTTTAGCTCGAGGATAAATCATCACATAGGTGCAGCATGTATAAATGGTAAACAAAAATTGCATGCGGATGATCACATATCTGTACCGCAGCCTGCCTAATTTCCTGTCGATTTAAGAAGGAAACTTTGGGTGGACTGTTGCACAGGAAAGCAGTCCTTCTTGTCCAATTTTCCTGTATCCGCTCCACCCAGATTATACTTTACAATCGGGTACTGCAGAAGTAAATCTACCCCAGTCTAATAATAACTGCTACATCATTCATGTGTCAATCGCAATTTTGCATAGAATAAGCTTGCTGAGATGAAAACTAAAAGATTAAAATACAGTATTACAACTAATCAGATGCTCAAATACAGAGCTAACCCAACAGTGAAGACATTAATGAATGGCATTTTAAGTAGGCATTTGTAAATTGTAACCTCGTTGTTCCAGGTATTTGCAACCCAACTAATCCCACTTCTGTCCAGATTAGCTGTGGGGTCTTTGTAACAGTAAACCTGTGTTATTAAACTTTTCTGTCAGTGCACAGAGGACTATCTTCAAAAGGGCATCAGATTGTGCACACGTAAGGAGGTGCAGATGCAGTCTACATAGGCCAGCTGTTTGGAAATTGAGCAGGAGTTCCATTGTATCAAAAATCATCTGTTTTTAAACATTACCTCACCATGCCAATGAGGTCTCTATTCCTGTCCGGATCAATTCAAATGCTCATTTATGATGAAAAAAGGTTGGATATTTGAACAAATTTAGAATGTCTAAACATGAAACAAAGCACCACCAACCTTTTCTCATTATGCAATCTCTTCTGGAAAAGAGTAAAGGAAGTAAGGCTGTGTATTGGCACCTTTCCCCAGTGACCCCTGACCTGCAGCCCAAGAAGCCTATGGATACAGCTGGTCATCATAATGAATTGTCACAGTGTAGTCCCATTTACAAAGCACTTAACACCTAGTGAAAGACAAAATAGATAGAATCAGACTATTAAAGCTCAAATCAGCACCGTTAGTTTGCTTAAATCCAATTACAGTAAAGTGAGCCAGTAAACTCTGATTCAAATCATTGTTTTCCACCATTGTTAATACTATAGATCAAACGGAAGAAAGATATAAAAGAGATCAAAGGGAAGAAAGATATAAAAGAACATCAATTTGTTCAATAAAACAGATTTCACTGTAAAAGTTGGGAAAAAATTGAAGTAGGTGTATTTTTCACCAGTTGTTAGGTTGAAAAGAATGGGATGCATTTTTGCTGAAGAAATATGAGGTGAACAGCGCTCACCGTTATTAAAGTGTAAATCAGACAGCAGGTTCCAGCAATTCAACATGCACAATCAAATGTGGAAATCATGAGGTTGCTTGCCAAGTTGCCCTGCTCCTACCTCACCGAGGAGACTTGACATTCAAATATGGAACAGCATGAAGTTGCTGTATTAACCTCAGAGACACGGACTAAACTTGCTAGAAAAATTTAGGGCAGTACATTCGAGTGCAAGTATCCTTTTAACGGCGCAATGAGGCTTAATTACTGCCAGGCCACCTCTCTGGCACTGAAAATTACCTTTAAAAAGTATGGGTTCTCACTCCAGATTTTAATTACTGTTGGAGATTTTTTTTTTTACTTTTTCTTTCTGTCCCCCATTTGTCTCCCTCTCTATTTTTCTTCCTGTATCTGATTTGACATCGAATTAAATATTCTAACATACTTCCTGCTTCAGACTCCTGCTCATTTATGACTCTTCAATCTGATTAGTTAATGAGATGCATAGTTGCTTGCCTGTTCGCACAGGCCCAGATTCCCCATTGAAGGCGCTGTGCTGAAATGGCTCTCTAATCACAGCATGTTCCAGTGCAAAACCCCACAGAAAGTCCGTTGGCAAGAGCAAGTGTAATAAACAACTGGCGCCATTCTTTCACTGCTGACTGCGAATTCCAGCCCATTGTATAAAGGTCACAACGAGAGGAACTGCTGCAAAGAATTAAAAGGAATTTTTCCAATAATTTGGATCTGTTTAGTTTTGGGTCTAAAAAATTGGATAAGATCTAAAAACAGCATGGCAATTGTGGTTAACCAATGCCAATTCACTGAGCTACAGGCAACATGTTAAATTCAAGTTGCCTGATTTTTATGATGGCTACCTATGCTGTACATTGGCTGCATACATCAGCAGGGGGTCCGATATTGCGAATGGCGAGCACTACTTAAAGGTAGCCTGCACCACTTAAAGCGGAAGTGTGTTGTTGCTGCAGAAGTGGTGTCAGGAAGTTAACTGATTTTGAAAATTTTTGTCAAGACAGCTCAGCCTGCAAGAGATTGTGCACCCAGATTTTCTGCTAATGCACTGGCAGCCCTGATGCAAGACATAGAGAAGCACCCCGTATCCACAGGGGGACAGAAGGACCTCGAGACATTTGCTTAGGAACCAGTGGGAAGTAGCAGAAGTGAGGTTAATGCCAGGAGTGTTGCTCCAAAAGCATGGATGCAGTGCAGGAAGAAGTTTAATGATTTAACACGAGTTGTCAAGGTGATCGAGTTCAATCTTCAAATGGCATATCCCTTCAAATGGGCCACTCACTTCATCCACTGCTCAGTTCAGTTCACTCCCATCACCCACCCACCAATAATCTCTATTAATTAGCATTCAACCCAAAAATTTATGTTTTCACTCACCCTCACACACTTAGCAACATTGCAAGCCTCGCACCACAACTCACAGCTCGCACACACTAGCAGCTATTCAAACATGGCAGCTACATCATCCAAACATAACACTCACTGTCACTCTTCCCTCTTTCCTGAAGAAGGTGGCGCTAACAGGAAGCAGCAGCAAAAATCTGGAGGAGGGGAAGCATGGCTGCATGTTTTACTATCCATTGAGGAGACAGTGCTGGCCATCATGGAAAGGGGCATCGTTGAGGCAGTGGCCACTGGAGGGATCAATGATGAAAGTATCTGCATATCTACTCCTCCTTCTCTCTTCCAACTTCTCATTCATCCTAGAATATGTTACAACTGACCGCTCCAGTCAAAGTCCCCAATCAAAATATACGATTCTGATTGTGGTGGCAGAAACGCACGAATGAGGCTAATATGTTAGGCGATCTGTGGAGCGGCGGCATTGAATTATCAGTGCGTTTCTCCCACCACAATCAGAATCGTATATTTTGATTGGGGGCTTTGACTGGAGTGGTCAGTCGTAACACTAGCCATTGAGGAGACAGTGCTGGTCATCATGGAAAGGAACATCACTGAGGCAGTGGCCACCGGAGGGATCAATTATGACAGTATCTGCATATCTATTCCTCCTTCTGTCTTCCCACTTCTCCTTCATCCTATAATTTCTTCACTCATAAGCTGTAATAAGCACATACTTTTATTTTCTCTTCTCCCCTCAGCACAAAACAACCCTTGTGCCATTTTCATTCCAGATATTCTAGAACTGTAATAGAGAAGGAAGAGGAAAAAGACAGTGAAGATAATGTTATACTTGCAGCCACCAGCTCAGACACTGGCATTGTGCATACTTTAGAGGCTAGCAGGGATCTGCACATGGGAGACACCAGGCACAAGTATGCAGGAGCCAGCGCAGGTGGAAAGGTTACGGCAGGTGCCAGCTCACTGGAGGGTGACGTCGTACACTACTTCTTCTGCAGAGAAGTCAGATGAGGATTTTGATGGGCCAGGTTACAGAAAGCAGCTGATGGGTGAAGCCAAATGCTTGGTGCACTGGAAAATTGCCAGAAAGTCTGTGCACAATATCAAGGAACATGGAAGAGTCCATGTTCAACTTGGTATAGGTGTTGGCTCAGAGCCTGGAGCCCAACTTTTCAAACATGCAGCAAGTGGTCACTTCCATCAGAACATCTGTGGAACCCACCATTGCAGTGCAAAGTGCTTCTATCAGTGGTCTGACTGCTGCATTGGAATCTCAAACTGCTGCCTTGCAAGCTCAGATTGCTGCCATTGTGGCACCACCCTTAGAGAATGGTAGTGGCTCCAGGCGAAGGAGCCTGCTGTCCTTCTCAGGACAACAGCATTCCTGCTATTCCCAGCTCTGCCAGTACCCTTGTTGTTGTCGGTCAGCTAGCCAAACCAGACAGAGATGGTGCAGTGGGACTTCTACAAGGTCATCTGCAGTCTCCTCAATTGAAGGTTAGTGGCCTTACATCTCAATCTGCAGTCACTGGGAAAGCACCATCTAGAAGCACCAGCAAAGGTAAAGGCATACAGAAGGCAGACACCAACATGGAACACTTAGAAGCTGTTGAGGTTAAGACAGCACGTTGGCTGGAGTGAGGAGTTGGAAAATGACATTGACTCACATCATCACTTCCCAGCTTTGCATGCTGCTGACAGCCATGAGGCATGCAACAAACACTTATGCGCCCTGCACAAGTCAGAAGTGTACACGCGCATCTCAGGCCTTATTTCACTTATGTGGCCGGATAGTGCCTAAAAAAAATGGATGCTGCACAGCCCAATTTAGTGCCCACACACTGTTCAAACTGCAGCACTTGCTCAAATTTTAAACATTGTAAAAACACAAAACATAACTCATCTATCCTTTGTTAGGTAATTTCAGCCAAAGCGGACCCATAGAATCAGGCAGACTTACCACTACCCATTGTCATCTAGTAACCTCAATTGGAAATGAAAATCTAAGTGTTGGGCTTAGGTACAATGTCCCTTTTGATCAAATAGCCTGACAACCATTCACTGTCTACACTCAAATAATTATCACTATGGGGGAATGCTGAGGGGTGCAGATCTATCATCTCTATTGTTTCAAATATGACTCATTCAATTCAGCTTAATATAATCAGACTATGTTCTTTCATTTAACGAATGCTAATCAAGAAGCGGAAATATTGCAATTGTCCTAAAATACTGACAAACCTGATCAAATATAATGTAACAAGAGATAAATGAAGATCAACAAAATAAAACTGCATCTGGTGATCCTGGTAAATCCTGAATGATTCAACAGCTGGTCCAGCAAAGGGAGCTTTGCCCCCTATGATCCAGAAGCTGTACCATTTTGTATAGTTTGCCTTTACAGTAGGATGCTAGTTTTAAGAACACAAGAAATAGGAGTAGACAATTGAGCCCCTCAAGCCTGCTCTGCCATTCTACCTCAACTCCATTTTCCCACCCACTCCCCACATAGATAGATTTTTGGTGTCTCAGAATCAAGCAATGTATCCCACCCTTGAATATACTCGACAATGAAGCATCCACCACCCTCCTGGAGTAGACAATTCCAAAGATTCACAACTCTGAGTGAAGAAATTTTTCCTCAGCTCAGTCCTAAATGATTAGTCCCATATCCTGAGACTGTGCCCGTGTTCTAGATCCCCCCCAGCCAGGGGAAACAACCTCTCACTGTCTACCCTGTCAATGCCCTTCAGAATCTTGTATGTTTCAATGAGATCAGCTCTCATTCTTCTAAACTCCAGAGTATGGCCCTATTCACTCAGCCACTCTTTTATTGAACAGCAGTGCCAAATTCTTCATGAAATGGCAGAATGCCCATACAAAGTACAAAGAACAGTACAGCACAGGAACAAGCCATTTGGCCCTCCAAGCCTGCGCCGATCTTGATGCCTGCCTAAACTAACACCTTCTGCACTTCCGGGGCCCACATCCCTCTGTTCCCTTCCTATTCATGTATTTGTCAAGATGTCTCTTAAACGTCACTATCGTATCTGCTTTCACCACCTCCCCTGGCAGCAAGTTCCAGGCACTCACCACCCTCTGTGTAAAAAACTTGCCTCGCACATCCCCTGTAAACTTTGCCCCTCGCACCTTAAACCTATGTCCCCTAGTAACTGACTCTTCCACCCTGGGAAAAATACAGACTGCAGGTTTACAAACTAAAAGCACTAATAACCTAATCAGCAAAACAGTAATATGAAGCACAAGATGCAAAAGTCTCTAATTACGCTTTGTAAGAAATGGTTTCTCATTTAGTTCTGAAAAGTGAAACTTACTTGGCTTTAAAAAGATATTTCCTATTAATTTGGCAAACATGTGAGTGAATTCAGTCTTTTACTCTTTCCACTCAAGTCTGTTCCTTCCTCAAGCAGGGTTTGACAATAAGAACTGCATGAGCCGTTCAACAACAGGTTCTAAAGAGTTGATTCACGTTCTCAAGGTTGCTTTTAACTTTGTATCGTTGTTAAAAACTAACAATTCTGGAAAGCTCTTGAGTAAACGGTCACAAGCCATTTCACACAAACCAGACGCTGGTTTAATGTTTTATTTGAAAAGGACAACTTTTTGATATCATGCTACATGCTGTTACATACTTTAAAAATATACATTTGGGAGTCTCTGGCAAAGCCAGTATTAATTATCTTTGAAAAGGTGGCGACGTGGTACTTTATCACCTGATAAAGGTACTCCCACAGTGTTGTTAGGGAGGCTCCTGGATTTTGACCCAGTCTCTACAAAGGAACCAAGAAATATGACCAAATCGAGATGGTGAGACCTGAAGGTGATCTCATGCACCTGCTGCCTTGTCTTTCTAGGTTTGGGAGATCCTGTAGAACTGCACTTTTCTTACGAAATGCCGCCCATACTGCAGATGCCGAACGCAGCAATACTCGCAGAGCACCATGGGATATGTAGTTCTTTACACCAGTGCTCTTTCCCTGGAGCTGCCGCAAAGAACTACAACCACCAGCATGCTCTGCGCTGCACTGACGCAACTACACAAAGTGCAGAAAGGCGCACGCGAGGAGACAGTTGAGTCGCGGTGTTTAACCGCCGGTACGGTCTGTGCGACAGCGAACTAGAAACGGGATCACGGTATAGTTACATTTTAAGACATAAGGCATGCCCACAAGTGTCGTTGCTTACTTTTTGCTCAGTTTGTTGTCCCCGTCGTTCGCTCCCGGTCCGACGTCCGCCATGTTAAGTAAGTGGTTGAAAAGGGGTGTGTTCCGGTTCGCTTTTAATTCCTTCCGCGACACGAACTATCCCGACGTTGGCTGTTTGTTCGAGTTGTGGACCTCAGAGGGCAGGAAATAGAGCATTTCTGAAAAGTGAAACTTACTTGGCTTTAAAAAGATTACCGACGTTGATCAAAGTAAATGTTTACCCAGTTAGTTCAAAAGGCATTACTTTCTCTTTAATCATGGGCACCCACTACTAACATTTCTTATGGTGTTGACAATAGTGTATTATTAGACCTACAGAAGTTTTGAAAAACTGCTTGGGGAGAAGCACTTATTTTGCAATTTCGACACACAGCAACCGCAAGTCAGAGAGTCATTATGGCCCATCAAGTTGATGCCAGCTTTCTATCGGGCAATTCTGTCATACCTATTCCCCTACTCTATCCCCATAGGCCTGCAAGCTTATTTTCCTCAAGTGCCTATCCAGTTTCCTTTTTAAATCATTGATCGTTTGCAGTTTCACCACTCTATAGTTCTTGCATATCTCTGATTTCCCTGCAGATTTGCTCCTCTATTTCTCTTACTATTTGGAGGCCGATAGAATACCCCCAGGAGCATGATCATACCTATCTTGCTTCTCAACTCTAACCAAAATAAATTCTGACCTTGCCTCATCAAGGACATCCTCTCTTTCCAACATTACAATGTCTTCCCTAATCAATCGTTCCACTTCCTGTCCCTTTTTTCCTCCCCTATCTTTTCTGAACACTTTGGGGAGAATTTTATGGGCCCTGCATGGTGGTGTATGGGGTGATTTAATTAGGTGTCAGTTTTTTTGAATTTCCGATGGTGGGATTTTTTTATCGCAGTTGTGTCAGTGGCATGTTTGTGGTGATCTGGGGTTCCCCTACACAGCAATATCAAAGCAAAATACTGCAGATGCTGGAAATCTGAAATAAAAACAAAGTGCTGGAAATATTCTGTTCTGATGAAAGGTCACAGACCTGAAACATTAACTCTGCTTCTCTCTCCACAGATGATGCCAGACCTGCAGAGTATTTCCAGCACTTTGTTTTTGTTCCCCTGCACAGTGGTGGATTGCAGATTTGCATTAATTTCCATACCATGAATATTCATTACCTACACTTAGTTCAAATTATTTTCTACCTGCTAGATTAAGTTAGCGGTGAGCGGTATACCCGTGCCACCTGGTTCACGTTTGTTTAAATGTGGCATATGCTAGTCAGCTTTGTGTAGTTTTGTCTGAGGTCAGTGGTTTCATGTATTGAATGCATCAGCACAAGGAATGCCAATATTGGAATGGATGTTTGTCTCCAGGCTTGGCACTTCAAGGATGGTGGCAAAGGCGTGGGGGGGGATGCACGTGAAGGAGCAGGAGAAGGAACTTGGGATGGACAGGGTTGGGGTATTGGGTGCATAGAGGAGCAGGGGAGGGAGGAGTGGAGCACCCAGGGTATGTAATGGTTGTTGTTGCTGCTGAAGTTTGTTGTGGGTGGCTGTGGGGGTAGTGGGTTGATTTGAGCATTACAGTCAACAGATGGTCATGAGGGGCCTAAAGGGAGGGATGAGTACTGTCAACATCAGGGACCTGTGGGACAAATTCATGGTACTGGGTGGCAGAGGGAACGGTCACAGTCAATGGGGGCAATTGGATTCTGTAGGGGGAAAGGTTGAGACTTAGGGTTGGATATTCTACAGCATCATAGGGAGGGGAACGGGACTCGGCAATAACATTAAGGTGGATCTGAGGAGGATCAAGGGTCAGAATCGACATTTGAATGGTAACAGGAGTAGGAACAGGGGAGTGATGGCATGAATAAATTGATTGTGATGCTGTCCAAGATGATGGGGCAGGTTCTAATGGTAACAGAGGGAAGGTGTAAGGTTAGATTGGGTAAGTCAAGGGTGATGGGTGCAGGCTGGAATGTGGCAGGACGAGGTTGGAGGGTGGGGAAACTTGCCTTAAATTGTACACACACCGTTTTCTTGAACAATAATGCAAGCTACATGGCCACTCAAGGATTGCAGGTCATGTGGGAGGACACCAATGGGTGGGATTTCCTGCTGGCTGCAACCTTAAGGCACATAAAAGCGAACTGTTCATTAGCTCGATGGTTCAGCTGACTGGCAACAGAAGGCTGAATTGGAATGCTCTGCTCATGACATTATCTGCAAAGCTGCAACGACAAGTGTCTCATACACACAATTTGTCTACTACCATGGGAAGAAGAGCAGAGGGAGCGGCTAAGGAGGGTTCTTTTCCCTCAAGGCATGATGCCTGAATGCCAGCAACAGGCAGAACAAGAAGGTGAGGTTGCTGCAAGTGATAACATTCAGGAATGACATTATCGAAGACAGCGCTGGCATGTTATCGCATCCTCAGGACAAGGACAAATTACCTTCAAATGTCAGAAAGGCAATGCCAGAGACACCCAAGGATGCCACGTGAAATGGCCACAGAAATTTGTAGGATCCTGCAGCATGACGTGCAACCACTTGGGTTTAGTGGGAATTCCATGCCAGTTGCCCTAAGATGACTGCTGCACTCAATTTTTTTGCTAGCGGGGCCTTCCAGGGATCAACATATCACAGTCTGTGACCCATAGGTGTATCAAAGAGGTGACGAATGACCCATTACATCGTGCCAATGATTTCATCTGCTTACCTGTAGACGAGGACAGCCAGGCAGCAAGGTCTGCAGCCTTCAGCGCCATTGTTGGGTTCCCTAGAGTGCAAGGAGTGATTGACTGAACACGTGGCCATTAGAGGTCCCTGGGACCAGCCTGCTGCATTTATGAATTGCAAGGCTTCCACTCTTTGAATGTACAACTGGTTTGCGACCATAGGAGATGAATAATGCAGGTTTGTGCACACTTCCCAGGGAGCTGTCACAACTTATACATTTTGAGGAACTTGCAGCTGCTAGGAATTTTTGACAAATCAGCTGAAGTAGACGGCTGGATTCTGGGTGATGAGGGTTACCCCCTTTAGACATGGTTGATGACACCAATGAGGCATCCCCAAAGCATAGCTGAAGAGAGATACAACGCTGCTCACACATCTACCAGAGCCATCATCAAACACACCACTGGTTTGTTGAAAATGCACTTCTGCTGCCTTGATCAGTCTGGAGGGGCTCTTTAGTATATGTCACAGAGGGTCATGAATAATCAATGTCTGCTGTGCATTGCACAACCTGGCAATTAAACGCGGTTACATTCTGCAGCCAGAGGAACACCAGTCCTCCTCTGATGAGGATGACTGAAGAGAGTGAGGAGGATGCCAACAATGCCGTTATGGATATAAGGGCCATGGAGAGGCATGCAAGAGACATCAGGAAGAACCTCATATTTGCAAATTTCAGCCAACATTAAGGCACTCCATAAAGGACCGTTGGGAGGAGGAAAAAATCCTCCAAATATGTTCACATATGCCTGAGGTCTTATTCATTGCTGTATTCGAAAAGAAGGCTCTTCTGACAACAACACATGAACCTGCAGTTGAGATATGCCTAACGGCCTGTATGCTATCATCTTCATTGAAAGCGACCTGCGTCTCCATGGAAATATTCTCCTGCATCAAGGCATTAACCCACACACATAGGAAGCTACAACATTGCAGCACTTTGATCTGACCAGCAGATCAAATATTCTCTGGGTTACAATGGAATGGAAAACACATCTATGCAAGGAAAGTAAGGAGGTGACCCCAGAACTAAAAATGTAAGGCATGTTGGTAAGAAAGAAAGTGCAAAATTGTCAAATGACAAGCAGCCATTATTGAAGACTGAAGGCTCAAATGTCAATGATAAAAGGGCACTGGACCCTTGCAGAAATGCATTGCAAGCATCAATGCGTTCCTGCCATAGGCCTCCAATAAACATTTTCCTTTTCAACTGAAACAAAGCAAATGATTTAAGAGAGTGCATCAAAGATTAAAGCAAATAAATATGTATTTAAATTTCAAAAATATGTGCACAATATTTAAAACTCATGTGCCATCTTCGTGTTCAGAATTGTTCTGTTTTACATTTTCTACCACTACATTTAGGTACTACCCCAACATTAGCAGCTGAGGTGGTGACAGTCTGCTCAGTGCACTGCCTCGTTTCTCTGGATGACTCTGGTGGGCATCCTCTGGAGGAACAGGGCCTTGATTTCTCCATCCTACTGGAGTCTGCAGCACTGATGCTCGAGTATTCCCCGTGTGCTCATCTGCTGGAAGTAAGGGGGTCAATGTTGGGGGGAGGACAAGATGCTGCTTACCCTGGGGGTGTGCTGAGAGGAAGGCCCCGGGGCAGCTGGCATGCGCTCATCCTCCATCTGGGTGCATGATGGCACCTGCCTGTCCCCCTGAGGAGAAGCAGCACCCTTAGGGAGGTCCAGGTTCCTCGCTCCCCCACTCACTTAAGCTCTGCTGCATGGAGCCCATAGCTACAGTGATGGAGTGCAGGCCAGAGCCTATGTGGCTCGAGTGCTGAACTAGACTCGCCACAGACCTTGCCAAACTCCCGACTGAGGTAGCCATACGCTCATATGCCTGGGATATGGCAGATGTCATGGCTTGCATTGATTTCTCCTTGGCATGTGCAAAGCTACGCATGACTTCAGGCATCTCCGACATATTTTCCATATGGCTTTGCTGTACTCCAGCAAACGTCCAGTAGCAACAAACAGAGGATCACCATCAGCATGGGGCTGAGTAAGGGCCTGGCCCCCAACAGTCCTCCAATTATCAAGAGATCTGGCTGGCACATGCTCCCTCAGCTGCTGGGACGTGCCTGTGTTGTGACCACCAACTTGTGATGAAGATTCTAATCTTAAACCCACCCGAGGACCGTGTGGATGTATCTGCGCTGGCAGAGGTGGAAGAAGAGGCAGGTTACAGTGCACCCTCTGGGGCAGTGACATCTTACTCCCCAGAGGAGGAATTTTGTGCCTCGTGGCATTCCGTCACTCGAGTGCAGGCACCTGCAGTGGAGGCACAAATAGAGGCACATTAAGCATCAGCTAAACCTGAGTTTACACACTTTCCTTTGGTGTGCACATATGGCTGCGAGTCTGAAGATGACACTTCATCCTTATGCCTTGAGAATCCTGCATCGCTATCTGCGATTGCTCTGTGTCTCTCCTCTCTCACTATTTCTGCTGCCTCCTCCTCAACCGGTGTCAGCACCCTGATGTCTGGGACACCTCCACCTGTCTTTGCCTGCTCATGCTGGTTGTGGGTGTGTTTTTCCTGCAGGAGATAGTGCGGATTTAATGACATATTCAGAGATGCATCACACTCACTGTATACATGCATCGACATCGCTCATTCCAGACTGGCTTTCACACGATACATCCAAGCACTTCAAAAATGCCAATCAACATCGCACGCAATCATTTAGGTATGGCACCAAGGCTGCTGACATATTCCACTGCATGCCTTGTCTACTCTCTGTCTTAGACACGGAGCCAGGAGGAAAACAATGGAACAGCTTCGCCAAGACCCCACCCTTGCCGATCTGAGCAAGTCTTTGATAATTTTGTGACACTGAACCCAGGTTCAGCACATAACTCCACGGTTCGAGAGCTCCTCTGCTACCTCCATCCAGGCTGCCTTGGCCAGGTGGGAGGATCTTCTGACTCCATCTGCAGGGAAGAGGACCTCCCGCCTTTCCCTGACGGCCTGCAGCAGAACTTGCAGAGAGGCATCACTGGACCATGGGGGACGGGTGAACAGTGCCTGCTGGCTGACATTTTTGCTCTTGCTGTAGGGAAAAAAAATGATGGGGAGGGAGTTGGTGCTGGGTTTGAAAAATTAAGGAAGGAGAAAGCAGTTAAAACTAAGTAAAATATTTAATTGAGGTAACTCTGAAGACACTTGCATACCACGAAGGCTGCTATTCCTTGAGGCTTGAAACACAGAATGCTTTATAGCCCTGGTGCTCGTGGTGCTTGACTGAGTGACGGCGGGTTCCACCAATGAAAGTTCGTCCCCGCCGCGTGATTTTACGTGTCTCCTGTGCCTGTCGCTACATTGTTAAATTTGTATATAAAATTGCGTGCAATACAGGAATTGTATTTCCACCAACTTCCACTTGGTGCAATTTCCACCAACTTCCAGTCCCACCGTTGGGAACGCTGTGGGATTCAAAACAATTCCAGCCTTTGTATCCACCCAGTCCTTACCATTTTTAAGCCACACTTCCATTATTGCCATTATATCATATTCCCACACAGCTATTTGCACTTGTACCTTACCAAACATATTTACCACACATTGTGTGTTTACGTACATGTATTCTAAAACCTGTCTTTGTATTCCTCATAGTCCTTCTTGCTCTACTTCTATCTCATATAGTACTACTTCCTTCTCTAGTACTATCCAACACACTCACTCCTTTTATGTACCTTATTCCTCTTTTCTACTTATATATGCTGGTGCCCACCCCACTGCCAATTTAGTTTAAACCTTTCCCAACCATATGAGTAAACCTCTCCATGATGACATTGATCCTAGTCCAATTGAGGTGCAACCCGTCCCTTTTGAATAGATACCTTCTGCCCAAGAACTGGTCCCAATACCCCAAGAATCTGAGGCCCTCCCTCTTGCACCATGCCTCAAGGTAAACATTGATCCTATCTTCCTATTTCTACTTTTGCTGGCACGTGGCAGAGATTACTATCTTCGAGAACCTACTTTCTAACATTCTCCCTAGCTTTTGAAAGTCTGATTGTAGGATCTCAATATCTGCCCTCACTATGCCATTGGTACCAATGTGTACTTCTGGATCACATAGCTCTTGCCCCACAGAATTTCCTGGACTCTCTCCATGATATCCTTTACCCTGGCACCAGGGAGGCAACCTACCATGCGAGACGCATGATGACAGAGAAATGCCTGTCTGTCCCCCTAACTACGGAATCTCCTTTTTTTAAATACCCGAACAGCACCTCCTCCCTCACTGCAACAAATTCCCTCACTCACCAAGTTTAATACGCTGTAGAAGCAGTACTTCATAGAATTGGACTCGGTGCTATTTAGTCTGCATTAGAAAACCCCTCCTGTATTTATACTAGCAAAACTTGTAAAGATCTATGTTATCCAGGCACCTAATTATCCTCAGTGTAACTGCCACTAGCAGGCAGCTTGTTTACCACTAACTAACTCTTTGTAAGAAACTACAAGTTAAGGTTAAAGTTAAGTTAAATGCAAAACTTAACTCAATTTTAGAAAGTAATTGACCCTTAAAAGTTTTAAAATTCCCTCACTAACCAACTTCCCCACATTTAGTACTCAGTAGGAGCAGTGCTCCCTAGAACTGGACAACTGTTATGATGGGGGATTTTAATTATCCTAATATAGACTGGGATAGTAATAGTGTACAGGGCAGAGAAGGGGAAGAGTTTCTAGAGTGTGTTACAGAGAATTTGTACAGTATGTTTCCAGTCCAATGAGGAAGGAGGCATTTTAGATCTGGTTCTGGGGAATGAGGTAGGACAACTGAATCAAGTGTCAGGGGAATGTTTAGGAGCTACCGATCGTAGCATCATAAGGTTTAGGTTAGCTATGGAACAGGACAAGGAGCAATCCAGAATAAAAATAATTTATTGGGAGAGATTCCAATTTCAGTGGGATGAGAACAGATCTGGCCCAGGTAAATCGGAATCAAAGATTGACAAACAAAACTGTAATAGAACAATGGCTGCCTTTAAAGAGGAGATAGTTTAAATACAGTCAGGTACATTCCCATGAAGGGGAATAGTAGGTCAAACAAAGCCAGAGCTCCCTGGATGACAAAAGAGATGGAGAGTAAGATGAAGCAGAAAAAGGGTGTGTATGATAGATGTCAGATTGATAATATAAGTGAGAACCAGGCTGAATATAGAAAGTTCAGAGGAGAAGTGAAAAAAAAAATAAGAGCAGCAAAGAGAGTATGAGAAGAGACTGGCAGCACCAACATCAAAGGGAGTCCAGAAGTCTTCTCTGGGCATACAAGTAATGAAATGGTGGTAAAAGGAGGAGCAGGGCTGATTAGGGACCAAAAATGGGATTTATGCATGGAGGCAGAAAACATGGTTGAGGTATTAAATGAGTACTTTGCATCTGGCTTTACCAGGGAGGAAGATGCTGCCAAAGTTGTAATGAAAGAGGAGGTAGTTGAGACTCTGGATGGCCTAAAATTGCTAAAGAGGAGGTATTAGAAAGGTTGGCAAGGTTAAGTTGATAAATCAACAGGATCAATCCGATGCATCCAAGGATTCTGAGGAAAGTAAGGGTGGAAATTGTGGAGGCACTGGCCATAATCTTCCAATCTTCATTAGATAGAGCAGCAGTGCCAGAGGACTGGAGAATTGCAAATGTTACACCCTTGTTCAAAAAAGGTGTATAGATAATCCCAGCAGCTACAGACCAGTCACTTCAACCTCGGTGGCGGGAAAGCTTTTAGAAACAATAATCCTATACAAAATTAAGTTACTTGGACAATTGTGGATTAATTAAGGAAAGCCAGCATGGATTATATAAGGGCAAATTGTGTTTAACTAACTTGATTTGAGTTTTTTTGATGAGGTAACAGAGGGTTGATGATGGTAATGCAGTTGATGTGATGTACATGGTCTTCCAAAAGGCGTTTAAGAAAGTGCCTAATAACAGGCTTGTCAGCAAAATTGAAGCCCATGGAATAAAAAGAGACAGTGACAGTATGGATACAAAGTTGGCTGAGTGACTGGAAGCAGAGTGGTGGTGAATAGCTATTTTTCAGACTGGAGGAAGTTATATAGCGGACTCAGTATTTTCTTGATCTACATTAATGACCTAGACTGGGTATGCTGGGCACAATTTCAAAATTTGCAGATGACACAAAACTTGGAAATATTGTGAACTATGAGAAACCAGTGATGGACTTCAAGAGGATATGGACAGGCTTGTGGAATGGATGGACACGTGGCAGATGAAATTTAATGCACAGGAGTATGAAGTGGTGCATTTTGGTCAGAAGAATGAAGTAAGGCAATATAAAATGAAGGATACAATTCTAAAGGGGTGCAGGAGCAGAGGGACCTGGGGGTATATATACACAAGTCAGTGAAGGTGACAGGGCAGGGTGAGAAAGTAATTAATAAAGGCATAGCAGTCAGGCACAGGGTGCCGTTTGAGGGCCGCCACCGCCTCCCAACCCACCCCCGGGACCCAAGACACCCCCATCCCTCCAAACGACCATTCCAGCCTCACCAGGGAAGGACCGATCCCCCTGGTGAGGCTATCTCAACTTACCTCGTCCCCAGGCTCCATGCGTTGGCTGGGCTGCAGTCCCAGCAGTGGCCACCGCTTCCGGTGGCACTGCTGGGACTAAGAGCTGCCGGTCCCAATTGGCCGGCAGCTCACTGAGGCGGGACCTCCTCCCTCAAGTGGGTGGAAGTTCCTCCTCGGGACAATTAAAGCCCGGGGACCCGAAAAATGCAGGATGGATACCTGGGCTAAGCGGAAGCAGGTTCGCCACCGACTTTCACGTCTGTGGCGAATACCCGTCTGCCTAGGGTAAAATCCAGCCCGAAGTATCAGTCTTGATTATGTACCAAAATCCTAGAGTGAGGCTTGAACTCGCAACCTTCTAATTTAGACTAATGCTGTCACTGAGCTATGCTGATCCATATAAAAATACTGATTATGTTAGGTCTTTGCTGTTAAGTTATCTAGCTCAGCCTGCCATCCCATTCTTGGACACAGTTCTCTCCTGCCTTGTATGGTAAAGAATACTTTGTTACATCCCATTTAAGGGATTCATCTGCTTTTTGAATGTTTCTCTTTGGTCTGTATTTGTTGTGATTTGTGGCAGCTATTCCATTGTTAAAAGCTACTTAGTAGTTATTCTTAAAATTACATGTAGTTCATGGATACATTTGTTTATGATCAAGTGCTGTTGTTATAATCAGCTGGTTCATGGTTTGTATTCATCTTGTAGATGGATCTTTTAATTTGGGAATTGATTTTTTAATGCAGGACAAATGAAAAAGTTTGAGAAGCTGCCAAACAAGCCTAGGGTGGTTACAAATCAAAGGAAGGCCCATGTTTATTTAGTAAGGTTATACTGGGAATGTAAAGACCCAACACAATGGGAACCCCTCTTGTTGATGGAGACGATGTGCCTTTAGCTACCTCTGTCTGTGGTTTAAATTATTCATATGATTTCCCAGAACAAAAAGATTAAAGTTCAAAAATCTCTTGAGTGCTTACAGAGACACAGTTAGAGAGGTGAGTGCCATAAAACCACAGATGGCCTCATTTAGTTGGGCAGTTGGAACCAGAAAGTTTAGGAGAGTTTGTTCTGTCATTGATACCCACATGAATAATTGATATTGCTATCAGGAATCAAAGAGAAGATTTGGAGTGTGAAATAATTAGTTTAAATTGCTATCTGGGACATCCCATATGTACCACATGCTATGGAGATAGATGATGCAGGGGTATCTGTTGGTTTTTTGATCTGTGTGCTTGCTGACAGTCAGTTTGTTGGCTTTTAGACAAGCAAGTTGGCTTTTGCAAAGTTGTTGGAGCAAAGAGGCCATCGGGAACCAGGGGTCTTTGTTTTGAGGCAGACCCATGCACAAAACTGGAAAGTACAGATTCGGGAGATGATCTCATACCTCAGAGGACAGCTGAGAAACTAATGAAATCAAAGTGAATTCTGAAGAGCTGTGGTACACTTTGGATTGGTCCTAGGTGAAGTGAACAAACCACCAAGATCCTTTTAATGTATAGGGGGAATTCTGGGGGTGGAAGTAAAAGTCAAACAGAAATGTTTTGAGATTTTCAGTTTAAAATATAAATGTCTCAAGTTGTAGTTTTAAGTTAGTAGTATTTTGCTTTGTTTAACTCTTGTACAGTAAAGTATTTTGTTTAAAACATGAAATCTTGTGGCGTAATTCTTTCAGTAATGTTAGGAAAGTGCTTTTTTAAAAAATATTTTTTGAGGACTCGTGTTTTAGAATTGTGGAGATGGATTTATGGAAGACTGAGGTGATTCCATAGATGCTAGACTGTATGCCATCTGGAACATAACATATCCTATCCTTTTTCTTCAAGAATTAACAAGTACCTAGGCCAAAGCATCTGTATTTTTCCTTTAACCAAGGTGTATATATGTGTGTGTGTGTGATCGGTACTTAGAAGGGAATATATATATATTTGCCATATTTAAAACTGTGTGTTAAAGCTTTGCATCTTTATTGACAAAGTCTTGTTTTAGAATAAATTAATACTTTTGTTTATTAAAGAAACCTGGTTGGTGAATTTTATTCTGAAACTAAAATAGCTAGAGTATATAATTGGCCGCATCAGTAACTGGGTACACATTTAAATATATGTTGTGACCTGTGGATAAGTGGAACTAGAGAAAGACAGTGCACTCCTCCCGCCTTGGTCGTAACAGTAATAACTGGAAATTTGACTTTCTCTTTTTAAAAGTTAACGGTCCCTAACGGGATTGTAACACTGTTATTTAAAGAGACCAAGAGGACACAGGAGGTCTGGGCTTGCCAATGGATAGCTCATTCAAACCAGCAGTATGTGACATCAGTAAAAAAAAAAGGCATACAAAGTCTTGAAAGGTATAGTTAAAAGGATAAAGGCTTGGAAGTAACTATCAGCTTGTTAATGGTACTGTTTGGACCCGCCTCAAGTACTGTGTAAAGTTCTGGGTAATGTGTTACAGTGGTGACCTATTGGCTTTGAGGACAATATAAACTTGATACTGATCATCTTTATATGAGGAACAGAAGGTTCAGGACAGACCTTATTAAAGTTTAAGATTCTAAGGAGTAAACAGAACCCTAATAAATTTCTCAATATGACCAGAAACATTGTAATCAAGGGATCCAACTCAACCTCTGAGAGGAATATGTCGGGTTTGCAATTTTCGGAGTAGAGGAGGAGGATAATATACCTGACATTCCAGCGAAGTTCATAATGAATCAAAGAATAAAACTCACAAAAGCGAACATAAGTAAGAAAACAGTATTAAAAAAAAAAATACTTACCACCCCAGGATTTTAAAGGAAGTAGGTGAACAAATTGCAGATGCGTTAGCCATAGTCTTTCAAAGCTCTCTTGATTAAGAATTGTCTCTTTTTAGATTGGAAAATCACAAATGTAACTCCATTATTTAAGAAAGGTGAGTGAGAGAAACCAGGAAATTAAAGACCTGTTCGTCTAACATCTGTTACAGGGAAGTTATTGGAATCAATAATTAAGGACAGAGTGGCTGCTTTGAGAGAGCCTAGTGTTGGCATCCTTCTGTCGACAAAAGATGATGGACAAGCAGCAAACAGTCTATTTAGACAGGGTGTCTTCCCTTAGTGCACCTTTGCTGATGGCTGTGAAGACCAATCCTCGAGAGGCACCTTCTGCCACAAGTGCTGCACGTGAAGCTGCCAAGCGATGCTGTGAGTTGTTGTTTTCAGCATTGGCGCCTGTTGCCGAGCTGCTGTAGCCACTGGTTTTTGTGGTGGTGCCACCAGTCCAGAGGTTGGATCGCCATTTCCCTCTCTCGCCAGCTCTTGACTCCCAGGTCTGATAATTCACATTTAGACCTTCATGTCGCGCTTGCAAGCATCCTTGAAGTTGAGCTTTGGGTACCCCACTGGTCGTCTGGCCTCAGCTACCTCACCGTACAGAAGGTCCTTGGGTATGCGAACATCTTCCACCCTGTGGATGTGTCCAATCCACCGAAGCCGCCTGTTTGATTAGTGGCAACACACTTGGGAGCTCTGCCTTTTGAGAGGACTGTCGCATTTGTGATTTTTGTCCTGTCAGGGTAGCCAATAGGGATCTATAATGGATAGGTCATGTCTAATGAATCTAATTGAGTAACTCAAGTAGTAAACAGGGGAGTGTCTATGGATGTAGTTTATATCAACTTCCAGATGGTGTTTAATAAGGTTCCACGTAAGAAACTGCTAGCTAAAATTTAAAGCTCATGGAAATGAAGGCAAATTATTGACCTGGTTAGGAGATTAAGAAAGAAATAACTTGCATTTATGTAGTACCTTTCATGACCTCAAGATATTCCAAAGCGCTTTACAGCTAGTGAAGTACTTTTGAAGTATAGTCACTGTTGTAATGTAGGAAATGCAGCAGCCAATTTGTGAACAGCTAGGTTGCACAAACAGCAATGTGATAATGAACAGATAATCTGTTTTAGTGATATTGATTGAAGGGAAATATTGGCCAGGACACCAGGGATAACTCCTCTGCTCTTTGAAATAGTGCCATGAGATCTTTTACGTCCACACGAAAGGGCAGATGCGGCCCAGTTTAATGTCACCAACTGTGTGGCACTCCCTTACTACAGCAATGGAGGGTCAGCCTAAAGTATAGGGATAATGGTTATAGAACATAGAACAAAATACAGCACAGAAGGAGGCCATTCAGTCCATCATGTCTGCGCAGGCCGTAAAAGCTATCCACCCAAACTAATCCCACCTTCCAGCACCTGGTCCATAGCCTCGCAGATTACAGCACCTTAGGTGCATGTCCAGGTACCTTTTAAAAGAATTGAGGGTCTCTGTCTCCACTGTGGAATCTGAGGTGAGCCATCCTTGGACAAGGGGTGTGGATTTGGCTAGTCATCATGTTTATACATTTGCTGTTCCTTAGGCAAGGGAGTTGAGATAAAGTGAGTGTTGCTGAGACAGAATGTGCTTTTCTGTCTCACGTGGTGGACTGCTGTACCAACTGCAAGGCCAATAGTGAGATAGATATGTAAACGAAGGATTGAATTAATGCTGTATCCCATTTGTTTAGGGCAAATGCTCAACTGTAGTATTATTGGTGTCTTTGAATGCAAATTAAGGATTTAAATTATTATTGTAAGACTATTGGTTACAGAACACTATAAATGCCACTGTTTTGTGGAAACTCTTGAGAACATTGCAGTGAGCCTCACTATGGGCCGCGCTGTGGTTGTTCTCCTTGCGCACAAGTCAATAAAAGTTGGTTGCGAGTACTCCCCATGCCAAGTCTGTTCATTTAACAACACACCACCAATCCTGGTAGTGAATTCCAGACACCCACCACCCTCTGGGTGAAAAAGTTTCTCCTCATGAGATTGGACAGAATCTTTCTACCAATCACCTTTAAATATGTGTCCCCTGGTAACCAACCTCCCTGCCACAGAAAACAGATCCTTTCTGTCTACTTTATCCAGGCCCCTCATAATTTTGTACACCTCAATCATGTCACCCCTCAGTCTCCTCAATTCGAGGGGGAATAAACCCCAACCTATCCAATCTTTCCTCATAGCTGCAACCCTTAAACCCTGGCAACATTCTTGTAAATCTCCTCTGCACTCTTTCCAGAGCAATTATGTCCTTTCTGTAACGTGGTGACCAGAACTGCACACAATACTCTAGCTGCGGCATAACCAGCACTCTATATAGCTCCAACATCACATCCCTGCTTTTGTACTCTATAACTCGGCCAATAAAGGAAAACAATCCATATGCCTTCTTCACCACTCTATCTACCTGTCCTGCCACCTTCAGGGATCTGTGGACATACACTCCAAGGTCTCTCACTTCTTCTACCCCTCTCAGTATCCTCCCGTTTATTGTGTATTCCCTCGCTTTATTTGCCCTCCCCAAATGCATCACCTCACACTTCTCAGGATTGAATTCCATTTGCTACTTTTACGCCCACTCAGCCAAACCAGTGATATCACTCTGGAGTCCACAACTCTCCTCTTCACTATTAACTACACGGCCAATTTTTGTGTCATCAGCAAATTTCCCAATCATACCTCCCACATTTAAGTCCAAATAATTAATATATACCACAACCAGCAAGGGATCCAACACTGAGCCCTGTGGAACAGCAGTGGAAACCGCTTTCCATTCACAAAAACATCCGTCGACTACTACCCTTTGTTTCCTGTCACTGAGCCAATTCTGGATCCAACCTGCCACATAGCCCTGTTTCCCATGGGCTTTCATTTTACTGACCAGTCTGCAATGCGGGACCTTGTCAAATGCCTTACTGAAATCCATGTAAACCACATCCACTGCACTATCCTCATCAATCCTCCTTGTTACTTTCTCAAAAACTCAATCAAGTTAGTAAGCCATGACCTTCCCTTAAATCCATGCTGACTATCTGTGATTAATCTGTGCTTTTCTAAGTGACAGAATCAATTCTGGACAGGATAAACTAACAACTTACCCACCAGCGAGGTCAGACTGACTGGCCTATAATTACCTGGCTTATTCCTCGCACCCTTTTTAAACAATGGTACAATGTTTGCAGACCTCCAGTCATCTGGTACCTCGTCTGTATCTAGTGACGATTTGAAGATGATCCTCAGTGCATCCTCTATTTCCTCCCTGGCTTCCTTTAACAGCCTGGGATGCAAAACATCCAGGCCTGGCCATTTATCCACTTTCAGGGATGTCAGACCCTCAAGCACTTCCTCTCTCATTATGCTTACCTTATCATTTATTTCACACTCCTCTTTAACTACAATTTCTGCATCAACCCTCTCCTTTGTGAAGAAAGAGACAAAAAACTCATTAAAAACCTTGCCCACATCTTCTGCATCCATGTATAAGTTCCCCGAAACATCTCTGATAGGCCCTACCCTTTCCTTAGTTATCCTCTTACTCTTAATGTACCGATAAAATATCTTCGGGTTTTCCTTGATTTTACCTGTCAATGACTTTTCATGCCCTCTCTTTGCTTTTCTAATTTCCTTTTTTACTTCACCCCTGCACTTTCTATACTCCTCTGGGCTTTCTAAAGTATTAAGATATTTTTGATCATCATAAGCTTTCTTTTTTTTTGCTTTAACCTATCCTGTAAGCTCCTAGATAACCAGGGAGCTCTAGATTTGGCAGTACCACCCTTTATCTCTGTGGGGACATGCCTACACTGTACCTATAGTATCTTGCTTTTGAATGCCTCCCACTGGTTTGCCACTGATTTTCCTTCAAGAAGCTGTATCCAGTCCACCTTCGCCAGGTCACCTCTTGGTTTCATAAAATTTGCCTTCCCCCAATTTAGAACCTTGGCTCCTGTCTTATCTTTGTCATTTTCCATGATTATGCTAAAACTAACTGTGTTATGGTCACTGTCTCCAAAATGGTCACCCGCTGTTACTTCATCCACTTGCCCAGCTTCATTACCGAAAATTTAAATCTAGAATTGTGCCTCCTCTCGTTGGGCTTGTTACGTGCTGGCTAAAAAAGTTCTCTTGAATGCAGTTCAAGAATTTTGTCCTCTCTGTGCCCTTCACACTGTCTGTATCCCAGTCAATATTGGGGTAGTTGAAATCCCCAACCATCACTGCCCTAAAGTTATTGCATTCAGAAATTTGCCTAAATATTTGTTCCTCTATCTCCCTCTCACTATTTGGGGGTCTATAGTACACTCCCAGTAATGTGGCTGCCCCCATTTTATTTGAGCTCCACCCATACGGCCTTGTTTGATGATTCATCTAGTATATCATCTGTCCTCAAAGCTGTTATTGATTCCTTGACTAATAATGCTACAACCCCCTTTTTTATCTCCCTCTCTATCACGTATGAATACGCTAAATCCAGGGATGTTGAGCTGCCATTCTTGCCCCTCCTTAAGCCAAGTTTCCGTTATAGCAATGATATTGTGTTGCCATGTGTCTATCTGTGATCTCAACTCATCTGCTTTATTTACTATACTCCTTGCATTTAAATAAATACCCTTTAACACTGCCAAATTCCAAATTTTAACCTTTTGCTTCTTCTGTCTTTTGGTCACTCGCCAATTTTGCTAATTTTCTGCGTCCTGTTCCCTGCCCTGAAATTGTCCTAAGACTACACTCATGTTCCCATCCCCAACAGCACTAGCAAACCTTCCTGCAAGGATATTTGTCCCAGTCCTGTTCAGGTGCAGACCATCCGGCTTATACAGGTCCCACCTACCCCAGAACTGGTCCCAATGTCCCAGAAATCTGAAGCCCTCTCTCCTGCACCATCTCTCCAGCCACACATTCATCTGGTGTATTTTCCTATTACTAAACTCACTAGCACGTGGCCTTGGGAGTAATCCGGAGATTATTACCCTTGTTGCCCTACATGCTAATCTCTTTTCCAACTCCCTAAACTCAGCATGCAGGACCCTATCCCTCTTGCAATATCGTTGGTAGTAATGTGGACCACGACCTCCGGCTGTGCACCCTTGCCCTCCAGAATGCTCTGTAGCCGTTCGGTGATATCCATGACCCTTGCACCAGGGAGGCAACATACCATCCTGGAATCACGTCGCAACCACAAAAATGCCTATCTGTTCCTCTAACCGTAGAAGCCCCTACCACTATTGCTCTCTAATCCTTTTTCCTCCCTCCCAGCACAGCTGAGTCACCCATGATGTTCCGGTCATGACTGTCACTGCACTCTACAGAGGAACCCTCCTTCCCATCTGTACTCAGAATTGAATACCGGTTAGAAAGCGAGATGCCCTCCGGGGACTCCTACACTACCTGCCCTGACCTTGTCCATCTGGCAGCTATCCAGTCGCTCTCTGACAGTGCTTGCTTAGGCACCGGGTTGACTACCTCCTGAAACGTGTTAACCACATAGTCGTCCACCTCGCGGATGTGCCACAGTGACTCCAGCTGCCATTCAAGCTCTGAAACCCGAAGCTCAAACTTCTGCAGCCGAAGACACTTCCTGCAGATATGTTCGTCAAGGTTACATGGTACGTCCACGACTTCCCACATACCACAGGAGGTACATTCCACTTGGCCGAGCTGCCCTGCCATTACTTAGCTTTACAACGAAATTTAGCTAGTGTAGTAACTTACAGCCATTTGCAATCAGCTTTATCCCCTGTACCATTGAGGCTGAAAAGGCAGAAAAGAAAGAGAACAAGGAGCACCTCCCCACTCTCACCCCCGCCCCGCCCCCAACCATCAAAATCCCCCACACTCAACTCAGCCTCACTCTGTGCAAACAGCACTATTCCAGCTAGTAATCACTAATAAAATACAGGTAGTTATCCTAGGGCTTTATTTTAAGACCGCAATTGTTGACAACGCGATCGGTAGGTGGCGCTGTTTTGGCACATGCGCAGATACAGCATGTGCCACGAAAACGTCACAGCCTGCGACTGTTGCAGCTGCCAGGACTAAAGATGGCGCTATTCAAAAAATCACAGAGATGAAACCTAACAAACACGTGGCAGAATACAATGGCCCGAGTGAGAGAGTGGAGCGGGCCGTGGAGATCAGCGCGGGGGCCGTGGAGATCAGCGCGGGGGCCGTGGAGATCAGCGCGGGGGCCGTGGAGAGCAGCGCGGGGGCCGTGGAGAGCAGCGCGGGGGCCGTGGAGAGCAGCGCGGGGGCCGGGGAGAGCAGCGCGGGGAGACCAGCGGTAGCGGTGCCGGGGAGGGGGGGAGAAAGAGGGAGAGGGAGGGGGGGAGGGAGAGGGAGAGAAAGAGGGAGAGGGAGAGAAAGAGGGAGGGGGGAAGGGGGAGAAAGAGGGAGGGGGGAGGGGGAGAAAGAGGGAGGGGAGAAAGAGGGAGAGGGAGGGGGGGAGGGAGAGGGAGGGGTAAGGAAGGGGGGAGGGGGAGAGCTGGGGGGAGAGGGAGGAAGGGGAGAGAGTGGGGGGGGGAGCAGCGGAACGGAAGAGGAGTGCAGCAAAAGACTTACTGGCCAGTCCCTGGACCCGGTGACACCAAGGTCTTCGCACGCTCGCTCCCCGCGGCTCTCTACGGCCTCTCGCTTCCGGCCCTCTCCATTCAGCCGTTCCCTCCAGCTGCGGATGCCCAATCCAGTTGCTTTCTCCCCTACCCAGTTGCTTTCTCTACTTCTCCTCAGTACTTCAGGCATTGCAACTGTTTGGTCCCTGCATTTTGCATGCTCCCTCTCCCCACCCCTCCCCACACTCCCCCTCTTCAAACACCCCTCCCTCTGCCCCCCCACCATAGTTGAATATCTGAAGTGCAGTTGCAAAGTCGGGGAAATAGCATGCAAAACAAAACCTCAACAATTCTGGGTTTAATTATTGAAAAGTTTTATTAAGTTCATTAAGTATCCAAGGAACTGCTGTGCATGGATACATGAGTGTTGTGTCCAGCATTCCCGTTAGACAGGCCGATTCTCTGCTATGCACAGCTGAAGAGATTGTTCCTGGAGAGCCTTGTGGTGAATAAAAGCTTGGCTCTCTATTCCACTACTGTATTGTCCATGTGAAGAAGGCAAAGTCACAACAGTCTGAGCTCAGTCTATTCTTGGTGAATGTTCCCCAAGTGCATCCCAATGTGCATTCCCAATTCATCCATAAATGCAATGTTCCTTTCCACATCGTGATGAGCTCCGCAGCATGATCTAGTTGCCTTCGTTGCTTGAATGCTGACCTTAAGTCTCAAGGATTGTTTTCTCGACGGCATGTTTTACATGAAAAGAAATAAAGCAAATCAGAGTCAGAGCTTGCCTCCCTCCATCCACTGAAATTACTGTTGTGCACACCTTTTTAAGTTCTGCAGTGAAGGCACCAATTGATAACGTCGCCAATGAAGCACTTATTACCCACCTCAGATGCAGGAATCAGCACATCCTTGCGTCCTCTCCCGCACTGCCTCCTTTGCTTGAATGCCGTCCTTAAGTGTCAAGGATTGTTTTCTCAAGGGCACGTTTTACATGAAAGAAAATAAGGAAAGAACATCAGTGTCAGAGCTTCCCTCCCTCCAATGAAATTACTGTTGAGCATGCTTTGTGTTCTGCGGTAAAGGCATGTACTGATAACACCGCCAATGAATCACTTAGTACCCACCTCAGCTGTAGGAGGCAGGATGATGTTGCTGCCCCTATCTCGTGATGGTTCAATGCTGCTCTCAGGGAAAACATGAATGATGTGAGGGTGCTGGAAAAGAAGCACATTTCTTTTGGGCTATGAACATAAAGCTGGCCATTTAGCCCAGCAGTTCCCTGCCAGTGGTTATGTTACTCGTGCGTCTTTCCATCCATTCCCATTTAATCCTGCCTACGACTATCACCAGTTGTGTTCACAGCAAGAGCATTCACATTTCTGCTACCACTGGACACGGCATGCTTGTTTCTTTTAGTGCTCAGTCTCTTCTTGCTGAATGTTCCCCAAGTGCTTGACCCCTTTGGACGCCCTCTCTGCTTGACAGGCAGCAACTGGCAATTGCGGAGTCTCACAAGGCTCTGCATGGTTGTTTCAACGTCGGATGGGGTAACAGGTGGCTGTGTGTCCATGTGCACTGCCCTGATGGGTGTAGGAGCAGGTAACTGTGTGTCCATGTGCACTGCCCTGATGGGTGTAGGAGCAGGTAACTGTGTGTCCATGTGCACTGCCCTGATGGGTGTAGGAGCAGGTGACTGTGTAACTGAGCAGCAAGGAGAGGGTACCGCAGGTAGGGGAAGTGGAGATTTGAACAGGTAGGCACATGTATGGTCCATCAGATCATTAGGCCAGGGGGTGAGACGCTCAGGATCCAGGGTTTGTGACACGTGACTGATGTCCAGCGCGCGGCCACCTCCATCCGAAGGTGCTTCCGGGCAATTGTTGGGCATAGTAAATGGCTCCATCTCATCAGCCAGTCCTTGCTGCCAGCGGAGAGTCTGTTGCCGCAGCCAGTCCAGTCTCCTCATGAATGCTGCCGTTCCACTCTGCAGAATGGCCTGTTGCAGCTGGTACAATTGATCTGAAAGCAAGCGGTATTTTTCATTGTGGCTGAGGGGCCTTGGCTGTTCCTCTGTAATCACAATGGCAGCAGCCATGCCTGTCGTCGTTGGTGTCTGAGATGCACGCCAGCGACAATTGGGGGCGAGCCTGTCCAAAGGCAGACCCAGATGCCTCTGCACAACAACAGCACGTTTGCAGGGCAACAAAGTCTGAATGGAGAAGATGCAGCTGCAGGTAGCCTGGCCATCATGTATCTGCAGTGTGTACTGTTTGGCGCCAGAAATCACAGTCACTGTGCCTTCATCCTGCTACCTGCGGTGGCCCAGACAATGGAAATGTTTTCAGAGCAACTCACAACAAGGGCTGGAGAACATGCGGTGGCCCAGACAATGGAAATGTTTTCAGAGCAACTCACAACAGGGACTGGAGAACATGCGGTGGCCCAGACAATGGAAATGTTTTCAGAGCAACTTACAAAGGCAGAGCAACTTGCCTTGGAACAATCTCCTGTGTCAAATAAAAATGAAGCAAGTCTCCAAAACGAATAAATAATTCAGATAAGATGCCCGACGAAACCTCCGCTCCTTCCACTTTCAAAAAGCCGCGCCGAAGCTTTGACGCATGCGCAGAGGCCAAACTGGCGCGTCGGGAGGTTGACGAATTAACACGATGATGTCATCTGCGCATGCGCACAACCTGACCGGCAGGTTGGACTGCAGCGCATGCGCAGAGATGAATAGACTGTGTGCGCATGCGCGTACCGCGTCCTTTGCGCATGCGCAAATCAGTCCTGGAGAGTCGGACCGCGGCGCATGCGCAACGGGCATGAAACCGTCTGCGCATGTGCGCAACGCGGCGCATCCTGATGACGTTCTCCGATGAAGTAGCGTTGTCATGAATTACTTTGTTATTTTAAAGAACCTTTTTTTTTAACACTGTTCTGTCTAAGCTATCCACAGGCAACAACAGCTGCCACCCAATCAACTCACAGAATTTCAGTGATGTCACTGTTAGTTTTATTTTCCTACTTACCAAACAGAGCATGCGCCGACACAGCCAGAGAGCCTGCGGCTGTCCCAGACTTCAGGTAAGTGACAGCCTCAAGCCCCACTCTTTATTTAAACAGCTCCGTTCCAGTCTCGGTTCCTCCCAGGTCTGCCGCTGACTGCGGCTGTCCCAGACTTCAGGTAAGTGAGGGCCTTGAGCCTCGCTCTTTATTTAAACAGCTCCGTTCCAGTCCTGGTTCTTCCCAGGTCCGCCGCTGACTGCCACTGCCCAGACTTCAGGTTATGTAATCGAATTGAAAGGAAGTGACTTGTGGTGTCTGACAAGGATCTGTGCTGGGGCCTCAACTATTCACTATATTTATTACTGACTTGCATAACACGAGAGAGAGCTATATATCCAAGTTTGCTGATGACACAAACATTGATGTTTATAGTAAGTAGTATGGATGGGAGCTTAAAATTACGAAGAGACATTGGCCCAGATTTTGCAGTAGATAAAATGGTGAGGTTATCAGAGTTCATCATTACTAATTGTAATTCAGACAGTAACTCCCAGGGACCCCGCATGCATGGTTAAACGTGAGAATCAGGAGGTTACTGCCCGAGTTGCCTTATTCCTTAAAAAGCTGTGCTGTAACAGTATTATACCGAGAGACTTGGCATTATACCACATGGAAGGGCTTGAAGTAGGGGTATTTACCTGGTAGATACCCACTAAACATGCCCTAAAGTGTTAGGGCTTCTCCATTCAAATGTAAGTAAATTTAACAGCATGCAAAGTCTTAAGTATTGCCAAACAACTTCTCTGGCACTGAAACTTAATTTTTACAAGTGTAGAGTCTCATTTCTTCAGATTTTGATTATTGTGGAGAATCTTTGAAAAAGTTACACAAATTAAAATGTTTTACTTTTTGTTTTATCTCTCTTGATCCCATCTTTCTTTCCCTCTCTTCATTTTGCTTTCTGCACATAAATTGGCATTATTTCATCACTTAAGAGACCTGCAAAACATTTGCGGTGAAATTAGCACCTTTATTGCAACAGTGCTTCTTTAAATCCACATCCCATGCCATTTCATCCTCCCCATGTGACCCTCTCATGCCATACCCTCTATTTTCCCCATTCCACACCTCCTAGACCATCCCAGCCCACCCCACCCCCATGCCATTTCCTCCTCCCTCCCTCACAAGCAGTCTCCATACCCCCCATGTTGCCACCCGCAGCCCTCCATGCCATCTTCCCTTCTTGTGCCATCTCACCCCTCCCATACTACTGCCCCCCTCGCCCCCAGACCGCCTGCTCTCCCCTCTCCCACAGTTACACCCCCAGTCTCCACCACCACCCCCCCCCCCTTGCCCCCATCTTCATCAAGAGCCCAGTAAATGAAGCTGGGGAGCGATGAGGGCTGGGAGGCTGGGGAGCAGTGGGAGCCCAGGCCAGTAAGGGAAGCTGGGGAGCAATGAGGTCCTGGGGCTAGTAAGGGACTTTAAGTTACTAATTAGGTTGTGTCTCAAGATGCATCCTGTTATTCTAAAGAAAAACAATAGCAAAGGATGTGAGAGATAGCTGCTGCTGTGTCTGCAAAAACAGCACTAGACAAATAGAGGCATTAAAGCACCAAGCACTGCAGTTTAAGGGTGAGGAAGCATCTATGAGTTGTTTTAAAGGAGCATGTTCTTATGTTTTCTGGTATAATTTTAAATGCAAATATAGCTCTATCATCCCCATTCCCATTCCACACCTCCTAGACCATCCTAGCCCCCCTCCTATGCCGTCCCCTATGCCAATCCCCCCTCCCCTCCTGCCTTCTTGATATGCTGTCGCCCCCATCCCTCCCTCCCTCCCCCTCCACCCCCACCCCACGATAGCCACTCTCCTATGTTGTTTTCCCTTCCCCATGCTGTTCACTTCATGCCGTCTCATTCTCCTCCTCTTCCCATACCATCTCACCCCTCCTATGCCACTGCACACCCATACGACTGCTCCCCTCCCCTCTCCTCTCCTCTCCCATAGTTACTCCCCATGTTTCCACCCCGCCCACCCCTATCTTCATCAAGAGCCCAGTAACCAAGGCCGGGGAGTGACATGTTCTGGGGGCGGGAGCCGAGTAAGTGAGGGCTGGGGAGCAGCGGGAGCCAGGGGCCAAAAAGGGAGGCCGGAGAGCGGAAGGGGCTGGGGGCTAGTAAGGGAGCAGCGGGGGCAGGGAGTGATGAGAGTCAGGAGCTAGTAAGGGAAGCTGGGGAGCAATGAGGTCCAGGAGCTAGTAAGGGACTTTAAGTTACGAATTAGGTCATGTCTCAAGATGCATCCTGTTATTCTGAAGAAAAACCATAGCAAAGGATGCGAGAGATAGCTGCTGATGTGCTCCAAAAACAGCACCAGATAAATAGAGGTATTAAAGCACCAAGCGCTGCAGTTTAAGGGTGAGGAAGCATCTATGAATTGTTTTTAAAGGGGCATGTTCTTGTGCCCTCTGGTATAATTTAAATGTAAATATAGCTCTTATCATTCCCATTCCACACCTCCCTAGGCCATTTACCCCCCTCCCCTCCTCCCTCCCTCACATGCAGTCTCTTCCCCACCCCCCCCCCCCCATGACAGCTGCTCTCCCATGCCGTCTTCCCTCCCCCATGCTATTCCTTTTCATGCCATCTCACTCTCCTCTTCTCCCTATGCCATCTCGATCCCCCCATGCCATCTCACCCTTCCCGTGCCACCATAGCAAATAGGCTGAACAATTGCAAAATTGCCACACGACAACAGGGAACAATACATTGTAAAGAGGAAATAGATGTCAAAACGTGTGTTTAAACAATGGCTAGGATGAAGTATGATCAGTGTGTGACCTACCAAAGGTCAAGCAGGATTGCATTTGGGTAAGGTAGCAGGGCTTCTCAACCAGTGAATTATGAACAAATATGGTAGAGAGGCTGCTGAATCAAAGACATAAAAGAAATTGCCTTGAGGCCCAGAGCAGCACAACAAAACGAAGCACAGTTACAGAAGAAGGAAGAGGAGAACAAGCTGAAGACAACGCCATCTGTGCCAGCAGCTTCAGGGACCAAGGATGACCATGCTGACTAAACTACTGCCTGTTGTTAAGTATGTTTTGATTACTCAATAAACTCATCTCTGATATACAAAATATACTGGTTGTTTACCTAAAAGGTAGGCAAAGTCTAGTCTGAGACCTTACAAAACTCTCCTCTCACCGTAGGAGGAAAAACTCTGAACATATCCACTGTGGACCTGATCTCTTGCTTGGAGCCAAACCTAAATGCCAAGAAGAGTTGTGGACAGACAGAACCAGGAGCTTTATATTGAATGGATCAAAAAACTGTCACTCAATACATGCTACAATATCTGATAAACCAACTGTTGGGCCACAGGTGCAAAACTTCACTGGACCCAACAAAACACTCCACAAACCAAGACCTACAAACCCAACAGAAGTACTATTTTTAGAATGGGTCTTCCTCTGCGATAACTATATTATATTGATTATATTTTACCTCAGTCTCAATTTCATATTTTATCTCTGTCACACTATTTTATATTATATTGGCTATATTTAACCTCAGTCTCTATTGATATTACGTTGATTTAATTTTACCTGTCACTCTCTATTTTGTATTGTAGTCTCGCATGTGCGCTCTAAACTCACCTCTCAATGTGCATGTGAGAACCATGAACATATCCCTTGTAGACCTGAGCTCTCATTTGCAGCCAAATTTAAATGCCAAAAAAAGTTTTCATTGGCACAATTTACCTCCCTCGCAGTGCAAAATGTGGCCAATAAACAGAATCACAGAATAATACAGTGTAGAAGAGGCCCTTCGGCCCATCGGGTCTGCACCGATGCATTAAAGACACCTGACCTGTCTACCTACTCCTATTTGCCAGCACTTGGTCCATAACCTTGAATGTTATGACGTGCCAAGTGCTCATGCAGGTACCTTTTAAAGGATGTGAGGCAACCCGCCTCTACCACCCTCCCAGGCAGGGCATTCCAGACCGTCACCACCCTCTGGGTAAAAAAGTTCTTCCTCAAAACCCCCTTAAACCTCCCGCCCCTCACCTTAAACTTGTGACCCCTCATAACTGACCTTTCAACTAAGGGGAACAGCTGCTCCCTATCCATCCTGTCCACCTTAAACTTGTGACCCCTCATAACTGACCTTTCAACTAAGGGGAACAGCTGCTCCCTATCCACCCTGTCCATGCCCCTCATAATCTTGTACACCTCGATCAGGTCACCCCTCAGTCTCCTCTGCTCCAGCGAAAACAACCCAAGCCTATCCAACCTCTCTTCATAGCTTAAATGTTCCATCTCAGGCAACATCCTGGTGAATCGCCTCTGCACCCCCTCCAATGCAATCACATCCTTCCTATAATGTGGCGACCAGAATTGCACACAGTACTCCAGCTGTGGCCTTACCAAAGTTCTGTACAACTCCAACATGACCTCCCTGCTTTTGTAATCTGTGCCTCGATTGATAAAGGCAAGTGTCCCATATGCCTTTTTCACCACCCTATTAACCTGCCCTTCTGCCTTCAGAGATCTATGGACAAACACGCCAAGGTCCCTTTGTTCCTCGGAACTTCCCAGTGTCAGGCCATTCAATGAATACTTCCGTGTCACGTTACTCCTTTCAAAGTGTATCACCTCACACTTTTCAGCGTTAAATTCCATCTGCCACTTTACTGCCCGTTTGACCATCCCGTCTATATCTTCCTGTAACCTAAGACACTCCACCTCACTGTTAACCACTCGGCCAATCTTTATGTCATCCGCGAACTTACTGATCCTACCCCCCACATAGTCATCTATGTTTATATAAATGACAAACAATAGGGGACCCAGCACAGATCCCTGTGGTACGCCACTGGACACTGGCTCCCAGTCACTAAAACAGCCGTCTATCATCACTCTCTGTCTCCTACAGCTAAGCCAATTTTGAATCCACCTTATCTAGTTACCCTGTATCCCATGTGCATTTGCTTTCTTGATAAGTCTCCAATGTGAGACCTTGTCAAAGGCTTTGCTGAAATCCATGTAAACTACATCAACTGCACTACCCTCATCTACACACATGGTCACATGCTCAAAAAATTTGTTAGGCATGACCTCCCTCTGACAAAGCTATGCTGGCTATTCCTAATCAAATTTTGCCTCTCCAAGTGGAGATAGATTCCTTCCTTCAGAATTTTCTCCAATAGTGACGTGAGACTCACTGGTCTGTAGTTCCCTGGCTTATCTCTACAACCTTTCTTAAATAGTGGGACCACATTAGCTGTTCTCCAGTCCTCTGGCACCTCCCCTGTGGCCAGAGAGGAATTAAAAATTAGGGTCAGAGCCCCTGCAATCTCCACCCTCGCCTCCCACAGCATCCTGGGACACAAAATCGTCTGGACCTGGAGATTTGTCCACTTAAGCCTTCCAAAACCTCCAATACCTGGTCACTCCCTATGACAATTTGCTCAAGAACCTCACAGTCTCTCTCTCTCTAAGTTCCATATCTACATCCTCATTCTCTTGGGTGAAGACAGATGTGAAGTATTCGTTCAACACCCTACCAATGTCCTCTGGCTCCACCCACAAATTTCCCCCTTGTTGGATCCTCTACATATTGAGCTAAAACGTTCTTCTGTATACATTTTAAGAACTCCACTCCATCTAAGCCCTTAACAAGATGACTATCCCAATTAATGTTGGGAAAGTTGAAATCATTACCCTATTAATTACCCTATTATTTTTACACACCTCTGCAAATTGCGTCCATATTTGCTCCTCAATTTCCCACTGACTATCTGGAAGTCTATAATAAACACCTAGCAATGTGGCTGTCCCTTTTTTATTCCTAAACTCTACCCATAAAGCTTCATTTGATGCCCCTGCCAAGATATCATCTCTCCTTACTGCAGTAACTGACTCCTTAACTAATATTGCAATGCCCCCTCCTCTTTTACCCCCTCCTCTGTCTCGCCTGAAGATTCTATATCCCGGGATATTGAGCTGCCAATCCTGCCCCTCCCTCAACCTTGTCTCCGTGATGGCTACTATATCACAATTCCACATGTCAATCCTTGCCCTTAACTCATCCATTTTTTTACCTGCAATACTCCTGGCATTAAAGTAGAGGCCTTCCATCCTGGTCTTACTCCCTTGAAACTTACTTCCGCTGTATTCCCTCTGACTTGTTCACTTTCCTGTGTTTAGCTGTGTCCCTATTCTGCTAGGAATCTGCATCCCCTCCCCCAGCCAAATTAGTTTAAACTTCCCAACAGCACTAGCAAACCCGCCAGCAAGGATGTTAGTCCCTCTCTGGTTCAGATGTAGACCGTCCCGCTTGTACAGGTCCCACCTTCCCCAGAAACGGTCCCAGTAGTCCAGGAATCTAAAACCCTCCCTCCTGCACCAACTCATAAGCCACGTGCTCATCTGTGCTATTCTCCTATTTCTATACTTGCTAGCACGTGGCACTGGGAGTAATCCAGAGATTACAACCCGAGAGGTCCTGCTTTTTAGTCTACTGCCTAACTCCCTGAATTCTTGATGCAAGACCTCATCCCTCTTTCTACCTATGTCATTGGTACCAACATGTACCATGACCTCTGCCTCATCACCCTCCCCATTCAGGATGCCCTGCAGCTGTTCAGTGACATCCCGGACCCTGGCACCAGGGAGGCAACACACGATCCTGGAGTCACGCTGACGGCCACAGTAGCGCCTATCTGTTCCCCTGACTATAGAATCCCCTATTACTATTGCTCTTCCTCTCTTTCCCCCCTTCCTGTACAGACAGGCTGCTTGCGGTGCCAGAAGCTTGGCTCTGTCCGCACTACCTGGAGGAACCAGCCTCATCAGCCTCCAAAATGGAATACCGATTTGCAAGCGGGACCCCATGGGGACTCCTGAAGTACCTGCCTGTTTCTCTTGGACTGCCTGGTGGTCACCCATTCCCTTCCTTCCTCAAGTCCCTTCAGCTGCGGTGTGACCACCTCTCTATACGTGCTATCCACAATGCTCTCAGACTCTTCTGCTGTGTGCTGAGTACCAGCTCCACCCACCAATTCAATCCACCAACCAATCAGAAACTGGGCATTATTAAACAAGATTCTAATTCTAGTTCAGACTCCAAGGGCCTGACTTTAATTCCGTGTAAACGAATGTGTTTTGAATGAGTTAAAATCTCACCCACATGTCTCATCAAGGCTTCTTCAATCTGATTGGGTAACGAGATACCTAGTTGCTTGCCCTGTTTGCACGTGTCCTAGATCCCCTGTCTCCCTTCAATGATCTGTCCCTCTCTATCTCCCTGCAATAAAGAACTCTATTCCCCATCACCAACGTCCCTTTCTTCAGATTTCTAGTAAACGAAAGTTCCAGTGCAAAAGCCCATAGAAAGTTTGTAGGCAAGGTAAGTGTAATCAATGGCTAGCACTGTCGTTCACTGCTGAGAGTAAAATTTGGGCCAATGATTGATTAAGTTAGTGGCAAAACTGTGGCAGATGGATTTCAACACAGGTAAGTGTGAGATCATTTTGAACCTAGTATGAATTAAATGGTGAAAATCTTGGAACAGTGGAAGTACAAAGAGATTTAGGCCCCATGTACACAGATCACTAAAATGTAGTAGCTACAAAAAATAATCAAAAATTCTAATGGAATGTTAGCCTTTATAACTAGAGGACTAGAATATAAAAAGTAGGAACTTTTGCTGCAGCAATACAAAGCCTTTGTTCGACCACACCTGGAGTACTGATGACGGTTTTGAACACTGTACCTTAGAAAGGATATACTGGCATTGGAAGAAGCGCAGCACAGATTCACCAGAATGTTCTCAGGGCTCCAAAGGGTTAGTTTATGAGGAGAGAGTACATAAACTAGACTTGTGTTCCCTGGAACATAGAAGGTCAAGGGGTGATTTGATTGAGGTTTTTAGAATTTGCAAGGAGTTGATAGAGTGAATAGAGAGAAACTTTTTTGCTAGGGTGGGGTGAGTGTAGGACCACCTTTAAATCATTGCTAGGCTATTCAGGAGAGAAGTTAGGAAACACTTCTTCATGCAAAGGTGGTAGAAGTTTGGAACTCTCTTCCACAAAAAGCAATAGGTGAGAACAATAGATTTTTGCCAGTCAAGTGTTCTAAAAGGATACCTAAACCAAGTGGATGGAGTTAAGTTGCAGATCAGCCATGATCTCATTGAATGGCGGAATGCGCCCAAGTGGCTAAACAGCTTACTATCCAATATCTTTGTCACTTTGTGAGATCTGGATTAAATCTTGTATGTCAGGGATCCTAGGGTAGAAATTGAAATCTTTATTGTCAGAGGATAAGGAACTGCTTATGATCAAAGGCTGATTAACATATTGGCCTATGACACCCATGTCCTGGGGTCCCAGGCAAAGATAGGGTCGCCAATAAAATTCATCATTTTGCAGAAAAACTGTTTACAACTGCTGGATCAGTTTCATTTGAGCATAGTATATCGTGACCTGATTTGTTTGTTACTAGATCAGTGTGTAAACATTCTTCAGACCAGTTTCTTCATGCATTTTACTACACATTTATGTTTTAATTAATTGATTGGCAGGGAGGAGTTTGTACAGGAGGTGCAAAGGCATCCCAAATGGCTTTGGTGCTCGGGGGGCCCCAAGAATTCTTAATCCGACTCTGCCTGGGATCCCTTAAAAAAAAATTTTTTTAAAACCATACACAGTATTTGCGATAGATCAAAATATATTTTTTCCTACTCAACATTTTTTTAAAACTTAGAAATGGGATTATTCTTCTCTGGTTAGCACTGCATAGCTTTCCTTCAACTTCATCTAGCAGCATTAAAACATTTTGTAACTAATTATTTTGTTTGCGATGTAGATTGAAGACACTGGCAAACCATTTTATGCAGTCACATATGCAAGCATTGTTTGAAGAATATTTTCATCAGTGCCAAAGAAATCAATTATGTACTTTGCCTTTCTGGTCCACAGTAGCATTCCTTTATGTTGAAATATTTGTGGAAATCTTTGGTTGAACTTCAGGTTATTTTCAATATTTCTTTGCATATTCTATCTTGACAGAAATTGCACAAGGCTAATTGTTCTTTACTCTGAAAAAGAACTACCATGTTCAGATAAAGCAGGCACAGACACCAACCATTTTCTAAATATCTGTATGATCTGTAATTACACTAATTCTGGCTCTTCCACTTCAGTTTTATACATGCAACAGTCTACTGAATCTGGACTATGTAGCAGCTATCAATTTTGTAAATGTCTACACAATACGGACTTTTTCTTTCTCCTTTGTCTCTTGAATTTTCCACATGGATTCTGCAAGTTAACACTAGCTTGCAGAAGAAGAAGCTCTACAAAGTCCACCTGCTATTCTTAATGGTTTGCTGAACTTCATTCTGTTAGCAACATATCACTTCCACAATCCTGAAATCAATGGCCTTTAAGCTGTAAATTCAACAATTTCTGGGCCACTAAATTGTCTGAGAGTGCAGCATTGCAAACTGAAAGAAGGTAAACAACAATAATTTGCTTTATATGGCACCTATAAGGTGCTTCACAGCATAATCCTAACCTGACCATAATCTGACAAAAATTGGTACAGGGTCAAAAGAAGGAGATATTAAGAGGAGTAACTAAAAGTTTGGTCGGAAATGGGTGTTAAAGACCATCTTAAAGGAGGAGAGGCAGAGAAGTTTAGTGAAGGAATGCCAGAGTTTAGGGCTCCATCTGCTTTTGAGTCTCGTGAATAAGTAAGAGGTTCTTCTGAAAAATCTCACTGAGCTCAATGAACAAGCAGGTGTACCCACTTGGGACCAGAATAAACAAGTAAGATCAATCAGAGAGAGATCAGAGGTCTCTATTTCTATTTACCTATTTCACACAGAATGTGGTGCATGTGTAGAATAGACTGCCTAGAAGACAGTGGACATCAACACTGTCAGCAGATTCAAAAGGGAGACTGGTAGTTGTTTTGTGAAAAGCTATTGAGAGGTGGCCTTTAGTGTGTTCTGTTTTAACTTTGAGTGTTTAGATGACCCACAATGTTTTCCTGGCCTGTACATTCCTATGACATCAGATAAAACAAACAACTCTCAAGGGAAACTAAAATTAGAAGAAATGTTTTTTTCCCCTCAGTTGTAGAACCTTGGAACAGGCTCCCAGAAAAAGTAATTGATGCTGTCAATTAATTCCTTCAAGAGAGAGCTGATTAGGAGGTTATAGTGATAATTATATCCCAAGACCAAAGACAGTGGTTCCTGTGCACTCTGGAGGAGAGGAAGAATGCTGTTTGTGGAGGCCAACAATTCAGAAACAAATAGGGAAGGTCAACAAGAGAAGAAGATGGTGCAGATAGGGTTGCTGCTTCTATGGAGACAGTGATGGGTGCCTTGATCGACCTTTGCAAAATGCAGAGAAGCACAGAGGGTAGCTGTGGGCTTATTCAATGGTGATTTGAGTCTGGATGGCAGGAAAGTAAGCAGGCAGAAGATGGGTTTGGTTATGGATCGGAGGCAGACAGTACCTGAGAGACATGGCACAGATTAGGAGAGATATGTCCTGGTTGTTAAATAGGAGACAATATCAATGGGTCTGAAGTTAAACTTTGAAGTCTTGAGATGGAATGAAGTTGTTGTAGACAGGGACCAGATCTGGGAGATTGATGTGGAGTAAAAGTATTTACAGGAGCCACTCGAAGGGCAGAATGTTGGTGGGTGCATTGCTGAAAGTTGTCCAGTGGAAATAGAGGGCTGAAGAAGAGTGGGGAGTTGAGCCAGTGGAGTTTAATCAAGGGGTCGAGCAGAGGTGTATAGTGGCCTCAGACATTACCAGTATGCACCTGTGCATCCAGTTTCCAAGCAGAGAAGTGAGGAGCAATGGGAGTGATACCTGCGAACCAAGAGTGCAGCCCAGGAAACCAGATTATTGCAGATGTCAGAACTGGTCTGAGGAACAGCAGTAGGGCAATGAGCATACAAGATTGAGAGCAGCAACAGGACCTTGAGCCAGTCCAGAGAAACCTGTAGCCAGTTCTGCAGCAAGAATGCACCTAACTTAAAATAAACTGACACTAAAGGGTTAAGCGGCTGTTCTGTAAAGGCAGTTTTGTAAATTGATCAATCAGAAGAAATTGGCCAAGTTTCATATTCCAGCATGTGTCGAGAAACCAACAGGACTTTTAAACTAACTTTTAAAACAAGCTGTGAGCTGAACGGAATGCAGGAGGAAGTTATTCATACAGAGGCACAGAGACGATTGACTTTATGAATATGCAAACCAAGAAAGTAGCTGGAGTAATGAGACCCACACAATGACTTGTTTGTTTAAATTTAATTGACTGTCCTTCTCATAGAACTCCTGTGGTTAAGCTATTTATAAACCAACACAACACCTAATGACCATGGTTCCACTGAGTCTGGATTGGTTCTCTCATTCTTTGGGAATGTTCAAATCAAAATTGTGCTGGAGCAAAACCCATTCGCCACCCTTTCAGAATGCTGATAATCCTGGAATTTTTCCTCATTAAAACACCTTTGTGTGACAATGGTTGAGGACATTACCTGTGTGATAATGGACTACTCACTGACCCAGGATGAGGAAGCGATCAATTCGAGCACTCTGTAGATTTACAGAAACAGATAAGATTAAGCAGGTGCAATGAAAGTTTGGGTGGGGGGGGGGGGGGGTGCGGAATTGCTCAATTGTCATGGGTATGATCTTTGTATTATAATAAGGATGCAGTTAGAGACAAATTTAAGCAACTTGCAAGGCAATTGCAGACGATTTGATCACCTGTACAGATGGAAACATACTCCTCTGACTGATCACTGGGTGAGTGGTGTTTCAAATTAAAGAGAGTTAAAGGGAACAGTGCATTGGCGTTTGTTATCCATAGTATAATAACAGTTGTGGGGACACCACCACCTGCAAGTTCCTCTCCAAGTCACACCTCATCCTAACTTGGGTCTGTATTGCTGGTCCTTCACTGTCACTGGGTCAAAAACCTGGAACTCCCTTCATAACAGCACTGTGGGTGTACCTATACTCGATGGACTGCTGTGGTTCAAGACAGTGGTTCATCACCAATGGCAATTAGGGATGGGCAACAAATGCTTGCCTTTCCAGTGACACTTACACCCCATGAAAGAATTCTAAAAAATTTAAATAATACTGAGTTGTGAGTCTTGACCATTTTACTCCACCTGCCAGGTTCAGGTCAGATTCTGGAGTACAAGAGGGAAGATGCGGGTTCACCTACCTACAAGTCTGATGAAGGTGTTCTCAAGGATGAGTGCAATTGGGCTATGGAGAAGCAAGTAGATGGTAGCCAAGTAGGGTCATGGAGTAGGATGGAAGCAGAATTGAGAGCAGAATGGGATCAGCAGAAATTGATTAGAGCTAGTTTAGCATAGGGTACAAAGTACCAGCGGAGGAGCAGAATACAGCCTATAGAAACAGGCCAGGTACTGGAATAGATGAAGGGCAAGACCTTTAGGCAACAATGGGGGGCAAGTGTAGAGGCGGGCCAGTGCGAATATTAGTGCCATCTGCTGGTTCTATATCACCAGTCTGGCTGCCAACGATTTTGTTCAGAAGAGGTGGGCCCATTAAATGGAGCACTGCCGAAAGGGGCGCTCAGCCATTGGCACACAGATGCCAAGCTGAGCGTAAGCAAGGCAACAGTTGGACATGGGATTAGGTTTTCAGGATGTGTCACAATCAAGATGTAGAGCCCAGGGCAGAGGAGAGAAACCAGGGGCAGGAGGGCAACAGAGGCCATACCCGCAGCATCATGTTACTGCCGAAGAAGCTGCTACCTGGACATGTCAGAGTTTCAGAGCTGCAGGAGACTGCACCTATCTGGGCAGCACAGTGGCGCAGTGGTTAGCATCACAGCTCCAGCGACCCGGGTTCAATTCTGGGTACTGCCTGTGCGGAGTTTGCAAGTTCTCCCTGTGACTGCGTGGGTTTTTGCCGTGTGCTCCGGTTTCCTCCCACAGCAAAAGACTTGCAGGTTGATAGGTAAATTGGCCATTATAAATTGCCCCTAGTGTGGGTAGTGTAGACCCCTTTCCTATCCTGGGTGGCGTGAAACAGGGCTGTGATCTCGCACCCACACTTATTGGGATTTTCTTCTCCCTGCTGCTTTCACATGCGTTCAAGTCCTCTGAAGAAGAAATTTTCCTCCACACAAGATCAGGGGGCAGGTTGTTCAACCTTGCCCGTCTAAGAGCGAAGTCCAAAGTACGGAAAGTCCTCATCAGGGAACTCCTCTTTGCTGACGATGCTGCTTTAACATCTCACACTGAAGAGTGCCTGCAGAGTTCATCGACAGGTTTGCGGCTGCCTGCAATGAATTTGGCCTTACCATCAGCCTCAAGAAAACGAACATCATGGGGCAGGACGTCAGAAATGCTCCATCCATCAATATTGGCGACCACGCTCTGGAAGTGGTTCAAGAGTTCACCTACCTAGGCTCAACTATCACCAGTAACCTGTCTCTAGATGCAGAAATCAACAAGCGCATGGGAAAGGCTTCCACTGCTATGTCCAGACTGGCCAAGAGAGTGTGGGAAAATGGCGCACTGACATGGAACACAAAAGTCCGAGTGTATCAAGCCTGTGTCCTCAGTACCTTGCTCTATGGCAGCGAGGCCTGGACAACGTATGTCAGCCAAGAGCGACGTCTCAATTCATTCCATCTTCGCTGCCTCCGGAGAATACTTGGCATCATTTGGCAGGACCGTATCTCCAACACAGAAGTCCTCAAGGCGGCCAACATCCCCAGCTTATACACACTACTGAGTCAGCGGCGCTTGAGATGGCTTGGCCATGTGAGCCGCATGGAAGATGGCAGGATCCCCAAAGACACATTGTACAGCGAGCTCACCACTGGTATCAGACCCACCGGCCGTCCGTGTCTCTGCTTTAAAGACGTCTGCAAATGCGACATGAAGTCCTGTGACATTGATCACAAGTCATGGGAGTCAGTTGCCAGCGTTCGCCAGAGCTGGCGGGCAGCCATAAAGGCGGGGCTAAAGTGTGGCGAGTCGAAGAGACTTAGCAGTTGGCAGGAAAAAAGACAGAGGTGCAAGGGGAGAGCCAACTGTGTAACAGCCCCAACAAACACATTTTTCTGCAGCACCTGTGGAAGAGCCTGTCACTCCAGAATTGGCCTTTATAGCCACTCCAGGCGCTACTCCACACACCACTGACCACCTCCAGGCGCTTACCCATTGTCTCTCGAGATAAGGAGGCCAAAGACGAATAGAAGAAGAAGAAATTGCCCCTAGTATAGGTAGGTGGTGTGGGGATGTGGTAGGAATATGGGGTTAATGTAAGATTAGTATAAATGGGTGGTTGTTGGTCAGCACAGACTCGGTGGGCCGAAGGGCCTGTTTCACTGCTGTATCTCTAAATAAATAAATAAATATCTAAGCAGATGGTCACTGAGATTTGTGCCCTCATCACGAAAGACCTTACAACTCGCAGTACTACACGCCATGCCCTGCCAGTAACACAGAAACATAGAAAATAGGAGCAGGAGTAGGCCATTCAGCCCTTTGAGCCTGCTCTGCCATTCATTATGATCATGGCTGATCATTCAACTCAGTAGCCTGTTCCAGCTTTCGCCCCATACCCTTTGATCCCTTTAGACCCAAGAGCTATATCTAACTCCTTCTTGAAAACATACAATGTTTTGGCCCCAACTGCTTTCTGTGGTAGCAAATTCCACAGGGTCACCACTCTTTGGGTGAAGAAATTTCTCCTCACCTCAGTCCTGAAAGGTTTACCCCGTATCCTTAGACTATGACCCCTGGTTCTGGACTCCCCCACCATCGGGAACATCCTTCCTGCATCTACCTTGTCAAGTCCTGTTAGAATTTTATAGGTTTCTATGAGATCCCCTCTCACTCTTCTGAACTCCAGCAAATATAATCCGACCTCTCCTCATACGTCAGTCCCACCATCCCAGGAATCAGTTTGGTAAACCTTCGCTGCACTCCCTCTATAGCAAGAACATCCTTCCTCAGATAAGGAGACCAAATACTGCACATAGTATTCCAGGTGTGGCCTCACCAAGGCCCTGTATAATGGCAGCAAGACATCCCTGCTCCTGTACTCGAATCCTCTCGCTATGAAGGCCAACATACCATTTGCCTTTTTTACTGTCTGTTGCACCTGCATGCTTACCTTCAGCGACTGGTGTACGAGAACATCCAGGTCTCACTGCATATTCCCCTCTCTCAGTTTATAGTCATTCAGATAATAATCTGCCTTCCTGTTTTTGCTACCAAAGTGGATAACCTCACATTTATCCACATTATACTGCATCTGCCATGCATTAACCCACTCACTCAACTTGTCCAAATCACCCTGAAGCCTCTCTGCATCCTCCTCACAACTCACCCTCCTTTTGTGTCATCTGCAAATTTGGAGATATTACATTTAGTTCCCTCATCTAAATCATTAATGTATATTGTGAACAGCTGGGGTCCTAGCACCGATCCCTGCGGCACCCCACTAGTCACTGCCTGCCATTCGGAAAAAGACCCATTTATCCCAGTAGCTGTCAAAGTCACTGTGGCCTTGAACTTTTTCACCTCTGGCTCCTTCCAAGGATCAGCAGTGGACCTTGGTGGCATCTCACAAGCAGCAGCACACCACTGCATCTCGCAATTCACTGATGCCCTGTTTGCAAGGGCTGGGCAGTACATACAATTTCAGACAGATGGGGCCTTGCAGGAACAAAGGGCAGTGGAATTCACTTCCATCGCTGAATTCCTGCTGGTGCAGGAACCCATGTGGCTATCAAGGCACTGAATGGCTAGTCAGTGAGATTCATCAACAGGAAGGCCTTCCACTCCCTCAACGTTCAGCTGGTCTGCGGTAGCAAGAGCTTTATGCATGCGCGTGCTCGCTATCCTGGCAGCTGCCATGACACCTCTGGCAGTGCAGGTGCTGCAGCTCTTAATACCCAAACTTCGTGGATGGATTCTAGGGACAAGAGATATCCCATGAATAGATGGCTGCTCACCCCTTTATGTGACCCTGAAACGGAGCCACAGAGGTACTACAACTGAAGCCATTTGCTCACAAGGACCATCATCAAGCAGGCTATGGCATTTCTGAAGATGCGATTCTGGTGCCTGGACCAGTTGGGTGGCACCCTGCAGTACACTCCTGCAAGGGTCTCGTGCATTGTTATGGTCTGCTGCACTCTCCATAACATGGCCCTCCAGAGAGAATGAACCTTGAAAAGGGTGAGGTACTGGAAAGACACAGCTCACTGGAGGATGAGCTGGAGGAGGAGAAAGAGGAAGATGCAGAGTAGAGAGGTGCCCAGGCATGCAGGGAGATGGTCAGGGCCAGCGCAGGACTCTGTGGTCTCATCAAAATGGCGTCAATGTCAGCGACTATCTGATCCAGGCACTTCGAACCCAGCAGGACTGCATTGTCTGGAACTCACTTTGAGCTGCCTGAGAGAACAGTTCCATTGATGACATGAGCTTGAATAGATCCACTCATACCCCTAATGAATGAAACACATCTATCCAGCAGACTCACTGACTACTTGAAAGACCATTGCTTCCCTTCACCACTTCATCCCTCTTTTCAAGTTTTGCTATTAAAAGAATGTATGGAGTCGCGTGTCAATATTTGCAGTGTTTGCAAAAAGTAACAAAGTGCACGTTGATGAGTAAAACAAATCCCCAGCGTGGTGGCCTCTGCTCTCGGGCACTTTGACGTGGTGCTCCCTTTGTAGCCTCAGATAAGGTGGAGGCAGACTGCTCAATTGTGTCTGCTGATGGCTGAGATGCCTGTAGTGGTCATCCTCACCATGGAGGTGCCAGTGGGGGCACCTCTAAAGACTGCTGCACCAGGGTTAGTGCAGGGACAGCCTCCAACACAGGGCCCTGCTGCATAGATTCAGAGGGGCCAAGGAGGCAGCTGATGATGATGGTGTCCTGTAAGGGAAGGCTCCCTCATCTTCATCGGTAACTGTCTCTGCCATCAAATAGCATTCTGGATCGCTGGTGGGGGGCGACTGGTATCCGTGCCATGCATCTTTGTGCCACCAGTGCCACTGACCAGTCCATGCTACAAAGCGTGGCGTACATCCAGTCAGAGTGTTGCCTCATGGCTCTCTATGAGTTAGGCGATTCTTTTACTGGAGGAGCTCGTGCACTCAAAGCCCTGACCCATGGTCGTGCATGTGAGCTGAATGGACTCCTCCATTCACAGCCCTTGAACCCTCACTGCCTCAGGGAATTCGGACATCTAGGCACACATCTCTTGCTGCTGGTCCAAGTAGAGTCTCCTTTCTTGTGACTCCCAAGGTCCTGCATCTGCACCCAGCTGAGAATGGCTGTGTCTATCCACCATCCTCCGAGGGGACTGCCCACAGCTGCCTCTGCCTCTCTCACCTCCTCCTGCTCACTAGTGCCGTGCTTTTCACCCTGTACCACTCTTTCTAACCATGTGCGAAGGACCCACCGCTGTAAGTGTATTTGCATTAGTGGAGGGTGCGCTTGTATGCTGTGACAGTGCTGGCTCTACTGTCTCAGATCCTTGAGATGTCCCTGGTGGTTTGACTGTACTTTGGCACTCCTCCACCATAAATGACCCTGTGGGAGACCAAGAAGGAGATCATGAGAACTAACCTGTGACTGCAGAAGCCTGTGCACTGATGAGGCTTCCCAAAACAGCTGAGCTTTTGGCATGCTGTTGGACCGGGAGGCATGCACTTTCTCTCCTTCATCCAGAGATCTCAATATCTTTTCAGTGGCTCCTCCAGGTATTACCATTTCTCCATGGCCACTTGTTCCTGCAGGGCCACACTGCCTCCTATATGGCTGTGAGATGGCAAGCTGGGGCACTCCTACTGTGTAAGCCCTCTCCCGTGAATTATGTGCCCTCTTCTCCCATAGAAACCTAGAAAAATAGGAGCAGAAGTAGGCCATTCGGCCCTTCGGGCCTGCTCCGCCATTCAAAAAAGATCATCACTGATCGTCTAATTCACTACCCTGTTCCCGCTTTCTCCCCATATCCCTTGATCCCTTTGGCATTAAGAAATATATCTATCTCCTTCTTGAATATATTTAATGACGTGGACTCCACTGCCTTCTGTGGTAGAGAATTCCACAGGTTCACCCCCTCTGAGTGAAGAAATTTCTCCTCTTCACGGTTCTAATTGGCATACTCCGTATCCTGAGACTGTGACCCCTGGTTCTGGGCTCCCCGGCCATCGGGAACATCCTCCCTGCATCTAGCCTGTCTAGTCCTGTTAGAATTTTATAGGTTTCTATGAGATCCCCTCTTATTCTCCTAAACTCTTGTGAATATAGGCCTAGACAACCCAATCTCTCCTCATAAGTCAATCCTGCCATCCCAGGAATCAGCCTAGTAAATCAACCCTCCTATATGGCTGCAAGGATGGCAAGCTGGGGCACTCCTACTGTGTAAGCCCTCTCCCGTGAATTATGTGCCCTCTTCTCCCATAGAAACCTAGAAAACCTCCTTCCTCAGATAAGGAGACCAAAACTGCCCACAATACTCCAGATGTAGTCTCACCAAGGCCCTGTATAACTGCAGTAAGACATTCTTGTTCCTGTACTCAAATCCTTTTGCAATGAAGGCCAACATACCATTCACCTTTCTAACTGCTTGCTGCACCTGAGTGCTTGTTTTCAGCGTCTGGTGTACAAGAACACCCAGGTCTCGTTGCACCTCCCCCTTTCCCAATCTATCACCATTCAGATAATAATCTGCCTTTCTGTTTTTACAACCAAAATGGATAACCTCACATTTATCCACATTATACAGCATCCGCCATGCATTTGCCCACTCACCCAACTTGTCCAAATCACATTGAAGCCTCTTTGCATCCTCCTCACAGCTCACTTTCCTCCCCAGCTTTGTGTTGTCTGCAAACTTGGAAATGTTACATTTAGTTCCCTCACCCAAGTCATTAATTTATATTGTGAATAGCTGGAGCCCAAGCACTGATCCCTGTGGTACCCCACTAGTCACTGCCTGCCGCCCGGAAAAAGACACTTATTCCTACTCTCTGTTTCCTGTCTGTCAACCAATTCTCAATCCATGCCAGTATATTACTTCCCTACTTTTGTATTCAATTCTCCTTGCAATAAACAATAGCATTCTATTAGCTTTCCGAATTACTTGCTGTACCTGCAAACTAACCTTTTGCGATTCATGCACTAGGGCACCCAGATCCCTCTGCATCTTAGAGCTCTGCAATCTCTCACCATTTAGATAATATGCTTCTTTTTTATTCTTCCTGCCAAAATGGACAATTTCACATTTTCCCACATTATACTCCATTCTCCAGATCTTTGCCCACTCACAACCTATCTATATTCCTTTGTAGTCTTCTTATGTTCTCTTCACAACTTACATTCCTACCTATTTTTGCGCCATCAGCAAATTTAGCAACCATACCTTCAGTCCCTTCATCCAAGTCATTTATATAAATCGTAAAAAGTTGAGGCCCCAGCTCTGATCCCTGTGGCACACCACTTGTTACATCTTGCCAACCAGAAAATGACCCATTTATACCTACTCTCTATTTCCTGTTAGCTAGCCAATCTTCTATTCATGCCAAAATGTTACCCCCTACACCATGAGCTTTTATTTTCCACAATAATCTTTGATGTGGCACCTTATCAAATGCTTTCTGGAAATCTAAGTACAGTACATCCACCATTTCCCCTTCATCCACAGCACATGTAATTTCTTTAAAGAACTCCAATAAATTGGTTAAACATGATTTCCCTTCCACAAAACCATGTTAACTCTGCCAGATTACCTTGAATTTTTTTAAGTGCCCTTCTATAACGTCTTTAATAATAGCTTCTAACATTTTCCTATGACATATTAAGCTAACTGGCCTGTAGTTTCCTGTTTTCTGACTCCCTTTTTGAATAAAGGAGTTACATTGGCTATTTTCCAAACTAATTAAACCTTTCCCAAATCTAGAGAATTTTGGAAAATTAAAACCAATGCATCAACTATTTCACTAGCCACTTCTTTTAAGACCCTTGGATGAAGTCCATCAGGACCCGGGGACTTGTCAGCACGCTGCTCCATAATTTGCTCAGTACCACTTCTCTGGTGATTGTAATTTGCTCGAGTTCCTCCCTCCCTTCCATTTCCTGATTTACAGCTATTTTTGGGATGTTACTTGTATCCTCTATGGTGAAGACCAATGCAAAATACCTGTTCAATTCATCTGCCTTGTCCTTATTTTCCATTATTAATTCCCCAGATTCACTTCCTACAGGACCAGTGCTCACCTTGTTAACGTTTCTTTTTGAAATATCTTTAGAAACTATAACTATCTGTTTTTATATTTCTCGACAGATTTCTCTTGTACTCTAATTTTCCCTCCTTATTAATCTTTTATCTTTGCTGCTTTTTATATTCTGTCCAATCTTCTGACCTGCCATCCATCTTTGCACAATTATATGCTTATTCTTTAAGTTTGATACAATCTTTAACTTTTTAAATTAAACACGAACGGTGGGTCTTCCCCTTGGAAGTTTTCTTTCTTGTTGGAATCTACCGATTCGGTGTATTCTGAAATATCCCCTTAAATGTCTGCCACTGCATCTCTATTGACCTATCCCTTAACCTACTTTGCCAGTTCACCTTTGCTAGCTCTGCTTTTATGCCCTCATAATTGTCCTAATTTAAGTTTAAAATACTAGTCTGAGACCCACTCTTATCTCCCTCAAAGTGAATGCAAAATTCAATCATATTATGATCACTGCTGCCTAGGGGCATCTTCACTATGAGGTCATTAATTAGTCTTGTCTTGTTGCACAATACCATTTCTAGTATAGCCTGCTCTCTGGTTGGCTCCAGAACATGCTGTTCTAAGAAACTATCCCGAAAACATTCTATGAACTCCTCACCTAGGCTACCTTTGCCCATCTAATTTTTCCAATCTATATGTAGATTAAAATCCCCCATGATTATCGCCGTACCTTTCTGACAACCCATTATTTCTTCCTTTATACCTCGTCTTACTGTGTGACTACTGTTAGGGGCTCTGTACACCACTCCCATAAGTGACTTGTCTTTATCATTTCTCATCTCTACCCAAATCGCTTCTACATCTTGGTTTCCTGAACTTAGGTCATCCTCTCTATTGTGCTAATACCATCATTAATTAAAAGAGCCAGCCCTCCACCTTTTCCTAGCTTCCAATCCTTCCTAAATGTTATGTACCCTTCAATATTTAGGTCCCAATCTATGTCATCCTGCAGCCATGTCTCTGTAATAGCTATCAGATCATAATTATTTATTTCTATTTGCGCTATTGCCATGGTCCTGTAGTTTTTTTTTTCTGGGAATATGTGGTTTGCCTTTAAGGCTTGCAAAGGATCAGTACTGCTTTAAGAACCAGCAAGCCTCAGGAGTTAGATAAAATGCATTTTTGGTTGCCATTGGATACAACCATTTGGACTGCAATTCAAAGGGTGCATTCTCGTTACATGGATATAGCCACTTGGAGTGAATATCAAGCAATACATTTGTTACAATTCAGTTTTGAACTGGTTTTTTAGTTGAAGACAGTCTGTTCTAACAGAACACAGACAGCTGTGGTGTTGGCACCTGAAAAAGAACTCTCAGCCACTTAAACTGAAGGAAGAGAATTTAGTCTGTTTAATTATTATCTCTAAAAATTCTAAAAGTCAAAACAGAGATCTCTGATAATTTAAACTGAAGGAAGGGAAGTTAGACTGTGACAATCTTTTATCCCTCAAAAACTCTCAAATCAGATTGATTCTATTGAAAGTGTTTGCAAGTCGTTAATTGTTGAAATTCTCTGGAGAAGGAAAGCATCACTTACTGCTGGAAATAAACTACGGACTGTTCTACTGTGGAGGGACCCTTTTTCCCTATCGGACGGCTGTGAGGACTTCAAGCAACATTGGACTGTAAATTTGCAAGGACTCTAATTTTTTTCTATTTTAAATGTTGTTTATATCTTTATAGTGTTTAAGAATTTAGTTTTTTTTAATTGAACAGTTAATTTGTTGATTGAAAGACACCTGGTTTGGTCAGCCTCATTCGAGGGTTAATAGATGGTACAAACATGGCTGTGTCTTCCTTTAATTTGGAAAGTTTAAAATGATATGTTAGGCGATCTGTGGGGGGACGGGATTGAATTAACAGTGCGTTTCTCCCACCACAATCAGAATCATATATTTTGATTGGGGGCTTTGTCTGGAGCGATTGGTCTTAACATATTTATTGGGGGCTCATCCGGGATTTGAATACCATGTTAATTGGAGACTCACTCAGGATTTGAATCACATCTTAATTGGATTTCTGGATTTGAATCATATCTTAATTGGGGGCTCGCTTGTAGTTGAATCATATTTAATTCGGTGACTCACATCTGGGATCAGAATCAGACTAATTTGGAGGGCTTGCATTTGGAATCATAGTAATTACTCATCTCTGGGATAACATATTTAAATTGGGGCACTGCGTTTGGCATCACATTAATTGCTGTCAAGTCTGGGATCATATCAATTAGAAAAGCAATTGTTGGTATCTAAAACTAACACCAATTAGAAAGAAATTAAAAGAACCAGATCTCTTGTATAATAAGGTACAGTCTATACCATTTTTATGGCATTAGTGGCTGTAGCAGAGTTTTTGGGAAAGCAGAATGTTTCCCTGAGCAACTTAATAAATTTAACTAAGAGCAAATTAAAAGAATTGGTAGCGAAATTGGGGTTGGAATTGAAATCAGGTGCCAAAAAAGCAGGGAAAGTTGGCACGATAGCTGAACATCTGGAATTGGTAGATGATGATGATGATACAGATGAAGGGCAATACAAGGAACAAGAAAGGGAATATGGGAGACATGAAGGTAGTAGGTCCGAGAGTGATGCAGTGGAATTGGCTAGGATTCAGTTAGAAATGAAAAAAAATGGAGCTTCAGCAGAAAAAAGAATTTTAAAAACTTGAATTTGAAAAAGAGGAAAGGGAGAAAGAGAGCATTTTGGAGAGAAAGTGCAAGAGAAGAGAGGGAATTTAAGTTAAAAGAGATGGAACCAAGTTAGAATCCAGTCTTGAATCCAGTGAAAATTTGGGTCAGGAAGAATCTGAATTTAGATCAGGACCCAATGAGAAGTTGTTTAAATTTATACAGGCTTTTCCTAAGTTCGAGGAAAGGGACGTAGAGGCATTTTTCATATCTTTTGAAAAAATAGCCAAACAGATGAAATGGCCAAAAGAAAGCTGGACATTGCTCATGCAGGGCAGACTAGTAGGCAGAGCTCATGAAGCTGATGCCATGCTTTCTGAAGAGGCTTCTGCAGATTATGAGATGGCAAAAAAGACTGTTCTCGCTGCATATGAGTTGGTTCCTGAAGCTTACTGTCAGAAGTTTAGGAACTTACGGAGATTGGCTGGGCAGACATATTTAGAATTTGAGAGGGTGAAGCAAACGAATGTTGCCCTTTGGATACAGGCATTAAAGATAGATACCACATATTTTCAAGAATTGATTCTCTTAGAAGAGTTTTAAAAACTCCAATCCTTCAGTAGTGAGAACTTATAGATAAGATGAAAGTTTTGAAAGCTAGGCAAGCAGCAGAGATTGCTGATGATTTTGAGCTTGTGAATAAGCCAACCTATTTTGTCCATCACCCCAATAAAACCGAGAAGGATAGGAAGTGGGAGAGTGAAAGGAAGGGAAGTAGCCGGGGACAAGAAGGAACAGCTGGGAATGCCCTAGGATCACCTCCTCAGGTCAGAAAGGAAGGCGCTGAGGGTAAAAGTGAGGTTCGCAAGCCAAAGTGTTATTATTGCAACAAAACGGGTCATCTTCATTCAGAGTGCTGGAAATTGCGAGGTAAACCCATAGGACCTGTTGGGGTACGCAAAGTTAATGCAGAGGAAAAGACTCTGACTGAGAGTATAGCAGACCAGGCTATCGCTTTAATGACAGCTGTGAATGTGAAACCAGATACTAAAACTAAGAGGAGTGTAGAGGTTGAATAAAATACCTGAGAGTCATAATGACTTTTTGTTAAAGGGGAGAGTAACTCCGTATCCTGTAAGTGAGGCAGGAAAACCTGTCATTATACTCAGGGACACAGGAGCAACCCAAACACTCTTGCTGGGGAAAGATATGAGGTTTCCACCAGACAGCGTCTTGAACACTAAAGATTTAGTTTTTGGAATCGGCGGGGTGTGTATATCCGTACGTTTGTATAAAGTACACCTTGAGAGTGACTTAATATCTGGGATAGTAATCGTAGGTGTTGTCCACAGTTTACCAGTAAAGGGAATTGATCTACTTCTTGGAAACGATTTGGCTGGATCAAAAGTATCAGTTTCCCCGATAGTTACAGAGGAACCATGTGAAACTAAGGAAATGGAGCAATTATGGGAACAAGTTCCGGGAATATTTCCTGCATGTGTAGTCACCCGAGCAATGGCTAAAAGGGATCCATTGTCGGAGGTAAAAGGGGCACCACAAATAGATAGTCAAGTATCTGAAACCTTATTTGGGAATTTAGATAATCCAAATGAGAATTTTAACAGATCGCCTATCATTGCAGCACAACAAGCTGATCCAGAGATATACCGAATAGCACAGACGGCTCTGTCAGAAGCTGAGGCGAAAGGAGTTCAGGAGGCTATTATATGGCAAATGGGGTCTTGAGGAGGAAATGGAGACCGCCTCATAGGCCTGCCAACGAAGACTGGACAGTTGTTGAACAGATAGTGGTACCATCTAAATATCGACAAGGATTATTAAGGTTACCACACGACATTCCTTTTCAGGACATAGGAGAATTTGGGAGACCAAATCACACACAAGCAAACATTTATTACTGGCCAGGTCTTACAAAGAATGTAAGACAATTTTGTAGGGCATGCCACATCTGTCAAATGGTGGGAAAACCACAACCTACCATAAAACCAGAGGATGAAGTATTAGTGTTGTTACCATCACAGGGAGAACCAGTGAAAGCACGATTCAGTGGCCCATATAGAGTGATCAAAAGAGTGGGTAAGATAGATTAACACCCCTGATCGCCGGAAGAAGAAATGGTTGTGTCACATTAATATGCTCAAACCCTACTACGGCAGGGAGGAGGATAAGCCAGTACAGGTATGTCAGTTAATCGGGACTGTGGAGAAGGAAAAGGATAGTGAGGATGAGGCAGAAGTAGGCCTAGGAAATTCTCAGATTAAACCTCCAACTATCCCATTAGTGAATACAGAATGGCTAGGCAAATTAAACAATAGGCTTTTACACTTAGAGGCAAAACAGCGTGAAGTCCTAACCAGGGTTTTCACAACATTTCAAAAAGTTTGTACAAATAAGAACGTAAGCACATAAGAACTAGGAGCAGGAGTAGGCAATTCTGCCCCTCGTGCCTGCACCGCCATTCAATATGATCATGGCTGATCTCATCTTGGCCTCAACTCCACTTTCCTGCCTGTTCTCTGTAACCCTTCCACCCATTTCTAATTAAAAATCTGTCTATCTCCTCCTTAAATTTACCCAATGTCCCGGCATCCACCGCACTCTGGGGTAGTGAAATCTGCTACCCCTTATCCTAAAATTGACCTCTTGTTCTAAATTGCCCCACAAGAGGAAACATCCTCTCTATGTCTACTTTGTCAATCCCCTTGATCATCTTATATACCTCAATTAGATCTGCTCTCATTCTTCTAAACTCCAGAGAGTAAAGGCCTAAACTGCTCAATCCCTCTTCATAAGACAAGCCTCTCATCTCTGGAATCAATCTAGTGAACCTCCTCTGAACTGCTTCCAATGCAACTACATCCTTTCTCAAGTAAGAGGACCAAAATTGTATGCAGTACTCCAGGTGCAGCCTCACTAATGCCTTGTACAGTTGCAGCAACACTTCCCTACTTCTATACTCTATTTCTTTAGCAATAAATGTGAAAATTCCATTTGCGTTCCTTATCACCTGCTGCACCTGCAAGCTAGTTTTCTGTGATTCATGCATGAGGACACCCAGATCCCTCTGCACCGAAGCACTCTGAAGTTTCTCTCCATTTAGATAATAATTTGCCTTTCTATTCTTCCGACCAAAATGGATAACTTCACACTTATCCACGTTAAAATCCATCTGCCAATTTTTGGCCCATTTATCTAATCTATCCATATCCATTTGTAGATTTCTTATTTCTTTATTGCAACTTACTGTCCCACCTATTTTAGTGTCATCTGCAAATTTGGCTATAGTACCTTCTATCCCTGCATCCAAGCATTTATATAGATTATAAATAGTTGGGGCCCGAGGACCGAACCCTGTGGCATCCCACTGGTTACATCTTGCCAACCAGAAAAAGACCCATTTATCCCGACTCTCTATTTTCTGTTGGTTAGCCAATCCTCTATCCAAGCTAATAAATTGCCCTGAACCCCATGTAAACTTACCTTATGAATCAACCTTTTGTGCATGCCTTATCAAATGCCTTCTGGAAGTCCAGATAAACTACATCCACAAGATCCCCATTATCCAGTTTGCTTGTTACAGCTTCGAAGAAGTCCAGCAAATTAGTCAAACACGATTTACCCTTCATAAAACCATGCTGACTCTGATGGATTGCGTTTTGACTTTCTAAATATCCTGTTATTACTTAATAATGGATTCTAACAATTTTCCCACGACAGATGTTAAACTAACTGGTCGAAAGTTTCCTACTTTATGCCTCTCTCCCTTTTTGAACAAAGGCATGACATTAGATTTTTTCCAATCCACTGGAACCTTTCCCGTATCCAGTGAATTTTGGAATATTATAACCAATGGATCCACTATCTTCACTGCCACTTCCTTTAAGACCCTCGGATGTAGGCCATCAGGCCCTGGGGACTTGTCTGCCTTCAATCCCAATAGTTTGCTCAGTACTTTTTCCCCAGTGATAATGATTGTTCTAAGTTCCTCCCTTTCTATAACCTCTGCATTACCTGTTACTATTGGGATGGTACTAGTGTCCTCCACCGTGAAAACAGAAGCAAAATACTGATTTAGTGTCTCTGCCATTTCTGTGTTCCCTTCTATTAACTCCCCAGTCTCATCCTCCAAAGGACCAACATTCACTTTCGCTACTCTCTTCCCTTTTATATACTTATAGAAGCTTTTGCTATCCGTTTTTATATTTTGCGCTAGTTTTCTTTCATAATTTACCTTTGCTCTTTTTATTACTTTTTTGGTAATCCTTTGTTGATCTTTAAAAGTTTCCCAATCTTCCAGCCTGCCACTGGCCTTTGCAATATGGTATGCCTTAGTTTTTGTCTTTATGTTATCCTTAATTTCCTTGCTTAGCCATGGATGTTTTTTCCCCCTCTTAGAATCTTTCTTCCTCTCTGGAATATATTTTAGTTGGGATAAATTGAATATCTCCTTAAACATCTGCCACTGCTCGTCAGCTGTCCTACCTTGTAGTCTTCCTGCCCAGTCCACTAGGGCCAAATCTGTCCTCATACCTATATAATTACCTTCGTTTAACTCCAGAACGCTCGTGTGGGACTCCAGCTTCTTGCCCTTAAACTGAATTTAAAATTCTAGCATGCTATGATCACTTTTCCCTTGAGGATCCTTAACAATGAGATCATTTATTAATCCCACCTCATTACACAATACCAAATTTAGAATAGCCTGCTCCCTGGTTGGTTCCACAACATATTGCTCCAAAAAACAATCTCTAATACATTCCATGAACTCTTCCTCGAGGCTACCCTTGCCAATTTGACTAATCCAGTCTATATGCATATTAAAATCACCCCTGATTATTGTCGTACCTTTCTTACAAGCCCCTAGTATTTCCTGGTTTATACTGTGCCCCACTGCAGAACTACTGTTTGGGGACCTATAGATTACTCCCACCAGTGACTTCTTTCCCTAGCTATTTCTTATTTCGACCCAGACTGATTCTACGCCTTGACCTCCAGTGCCTATGTCGTTTCTCACTACAGCACTGATCTCTTCCTTCACTAACAAAGCTACACCACCTCCTTTTCCTTCCTCTCTATCCTTCCGAAATACTGAGTACCCTTGGATATTCAATTCCCAAACCTGGTTTCCCTGCAACCAGGTCTCAGTAATCGCCACTAAGTCAAACCCATTCATCTCTACTTGCACTGTTAACTCATTTATTTTATTCCGAATGTTTCGTGCATTCAGATACAAAGCCTTTAAGTTTGTTCTATTATTAAATTTCCATACTCTTGTACGATTCCTTGGTGCAATATGATGTTCACACATTCTGTCCCTTCCTTTTATTTTCTGGTAACAATCAGCCTCACCACTAACCTGCACTCCGACCTTCTCCTTTAACTTCCTATTTTTCCATGCAACTGAACCCTCCCCCCACTATTTAGTTTAAAGCCCGATCTACAGTCCTAGTTATGTGATTCGCCAGCACTCTGGTCCCAGCATGATTCAGGTGGAGCCCGTCCCATCGGAACAGCTCCCTCCTTCCCCAGTACTGGTGCCAATGTCCCACGAATTTGAACCCATTTCTCCCACACCAATCTTTGAGCCATGCATTTACCTCTTTAATCTTATTGACCCTTTGCCAATTAGCTCGTGGCTCAGGTAGTAATCCGGAGATTATTACCTTTTTGGTTTTGCTTTTTAATTTAGCCCCTAGCTGCTCATATTCCCTCAGCAGAATCTCTATCCTCATTCTACCTATATCGTTGGTACCTGCGTGGACCATGACAACTGGATCTTTCCCCTCCCACCTCAAGTTCCTCTGCAGGCCAGATGAGATATCCCAAACCCTGGCACCAGGTAGGCAACAGAGCCTTCGGGACTCTCGATCCTGGCCACAGAGAACAGTGTCTATGCCCCTAACTATACTATCCCTGATTACCACTACATTTCTCTTTTCTCCCCCCACTTGAATGGCTCCCTGTACCATGGTGCTGTGGTCAGTTTGCTCATCCTCCCGACAGTCCCTGCTCTCGTCCACACAGGGAGCAAGAATCTCGAACCTGTTAGACAAGGACAATGGCTGAGGCTCCTGCAACACTACCTCCTGGATCCCTCTACCTGTCTCATTCATAGTCACACCCTCCTGTTCCTGACCACTGGCCGAATTCAAGGTAGTTAATCTAAGGGGTGTAACTGTCTCCTGAAACACAGCATCCAGGTAACTCTCCCCCTCCCTGATGTGTCGCAGTGTCCGAAGCTCAGACTCCAGCTCATCAACTCTGAGCCGGAGTTCCTCGAGCAGCCAACCCTTGCAAGAGATGTGTTCACCAGGAACCACAATGGGGTCCACCAGCTCCCACATCATGCAGGTACAACACATCACCTGGTCCTGCATCTCTATTTTATATAATTAGATTTTAATTTGTTATTTAAATTTCTGACTGGTCTTTAGTTTTTTTTAATTCGCTTTAGTCTTTAGTTTATATACTTGGGTATACTAAGGATGTACAACCTTAGCCACTCATGATGTGAATATAGGGGAAACCATTCCTTTAAAACTACATCCTTGCTGCTTAGGTCCAGACAGACAGGCCCAAGTGGAAGTAGAGGTACAATGCATGCTGAACCGCAGCTTGGTTGAACCTAGTCAGGACAGCTGGAATTCGCAGAAGGTCTTGATGACTAAACCTGGTGGGTCGGCTCAAACTTGCATAGAGCGATTCCAAACCCGTGACCTCTACCAACTAGAAGGACAAGGGCAGCAAATACATGGGAACACCACCACCTGTAAGTTCCCCTCCAAGTCACACACCATTCCTGACTTGGAACTATATCGCCGTTCCTTCACTGTCGCTGGGTCAAAATCCTGGAACTCCCTTCCTAACAGCACTGTGGGTGTACTTACCCCAAATGGACTGCAGCAGTTCAAGAAGGCAGCTCACCACCACCTTCTCAAGGGCAATTAGGGATGGGCAATAAATGCTGGCCTAGCCAGCGACGCCCACATCCCTGAATGAATTAAAAAAAAGACTCTCAAAAAGTCACCGTGGTAAAGAAGGCAGACTCCTACCAAATTCTCATTTAAAAGACTGTATGGACAGAGTGGGCAACACAATATGTCTTAAAGAGACTAATGTGTTGAAGCTCTGGTTAGGCCTCAACTCGAGTATTGCGTCCAGTTCACTTTAGAAAGGATGTGAGGGTCCTTAAGAGGGTGCAGAGGAGATTTATTAGAATGGTTCCAGGGATGAGGGATTTTAGCTACAAGGTTTGGTTGGAGAAGCTGGGGTTGTTCTCCTTGGAGCAAAGGAGATTGAGGGGAGATTTGATAGAGGTGTACAAAATTATGACAGGTTTAGATAAGGTAGGCAAAGAACTGTTCTCATCACCTGACAGTACAAGGACTAGCGCCACAGATTTAAGATTCTGGGCAAGGGATGCAGGGGGAGATGTGAGGAAGAACTTTTTTTGTGTGGCAAGCAGTAATGTCCTGGAAATCGTTGCCTACAAGGGTGATGGAAGCGGAAACAATTAATGATTTAAAAAGGAAATTGGATGGGCACTTGAGGGAAATAAACCTGGAGGGCAATGGGAATAGAGCGGGGGAATGGGACTGTTTAGATTGCTCTGCAGAGTGCCAGCATGGGGACAATGCAGCACAGAAGAAGGCCATTTGGCCCAACAACTGTATGACTCTAAAAGGAGTAAAAGTGATGGGCTTGGGTCTGGCGCAAGAAAGTAGATGCTTGGAACCTATGCTACATCAACGTGGTTACAGTCAGTGACAAATTAACCTCTAGGTGCCGAGATAGATGATAGGTGAGACATATGATGGCAGAGCACTGAGGTGTGAATTCCAATAATTTAAATGTGTCTTGAGGTAATATTGAAAGAGCTGTTGCTGGGACTAGATTTCCACATGGAGATATGTCAGTCACTGGTGCCTGTGGATGGTCCCCCAGAAATCACAGATGACGAATCAACAAGTTGCAGGACAAAACTCCATTGTTTCAACCGTCAAAAGTAGCCGCTGTGACAAGTTGCCATTCGAAACAGCACTGCTCCAGCTACCCATAATAAACACTCAGAGAGGGATATGACAGCAGAAACTGAGAGTGGTCTCTGCTGATTAGATTTAAACTTATTTGGGATGCTGAATCTGATATTCTCCGGGTACAAATTAATTTTTTTTCTGCAATTAAAATCGATAGGTAACATCAAGTTTTCCCCATATGAGTCAATTTCTGCAGCTGATAATTCTTATAATTTCTGCCCCCCCCCCCCCCCCCACACACACAACTTTCAGTCAGATACATTTTGACAGATTTTTTCATTTCATTATTTGATAGTCCTCTTAGAAGCTGGGATTTGGAATTAGATTGGAATTTCTTTGGACCACTGTCACATTTAAACCAGTCGTTACTGCAGCCATTTTAAAACTCCATAAAGAAGAGAATATCTATTGAGAAACCTATATGTGACCTTACAGTATATTTTAGGTAAAATGTCCAAAAAAATCTCAAGGGCGACTTCCAAATTAACGTTAAAAATATAATTTTTTAAAAATCCAAGAAACCACTCCAATATATTGCCACAATACTGCAATTCACATATAGAGATTCAACATTGACCCAGGGCCTGAACATTTGGAGTCAGGCCCTCAAGGCCCAAAGCCATTTGAGGTTGCCCACCACGGCCATCTGAAGTGTTTTCAATGGAAGATCAGCAACCTTCCATCTCCCAAGTTCTAGCTACTGGAGAAACATTTAGTAGGAACACTAGGATAGGTAAATGAGCACACAAGACAGCCACAAAGATTTGCACAAGCACAGTTCATAATTATCCCTGTTAAATATTTAATACTGATAGTATAGAATTGTTGAATAAATTGTTTTCTGATGTGGATTTGGTCTTGGTGGTTCTATTCTGAAATGAGGGAAAGATTGAAGGAAGGAAATATGATGGTAGTATAGGCAGTATTGGTAATGATTGCAGGTTGGTGTATTGGGGATGGGAGGGAGGGTTCACATGAAATGATCTTAAATGAGCTTTTCTCTTACGTGCTCTGTGAGTTAGGGGTACTGGGGTTTACTGTGCTCACGTTTCTTCTTTTCCTCTTCTTCCTGCACCATCCCCTGGTGCACCTCTTGCTAATCAGGTGGTGTTGAGGGTTGTTTCCTCATGATGGTCAAGTTATGGAGCATATAGTAGTGGATGATAAATCTGGATACAGGCTCAGGAGTGTATGGCAAGGTTTCTCCTGAGTATTCCAGGCAGCAGAAACGTTGTTTGAGGATACTGGCTGTCTGCTCGATTCCTATTGACATCATGCCTCTCATTGCAGGGCTGCTCTGCATCTATGCCCAGGTTCCTGACAGAAGTGGTTAGCACCGCAGCCTCACAACTCCAGCGACCCGGGTTCAATTCTGGGTACTGCCTGTGTGGAGTTTGCAAGTTCTCCCTGTGTCTGCGTGGGTTTTCTCCGGGTGCTCTGGTTTCCTCCCACAAGCCAAAAGACTTGCAGGTTGGTAGGTAAATTGGCCATTATAAATTGCCCCTAGTATAGGTAGGTGGCAGGGAAATATAGGGACAGGTGGGGATGTGGTAAGAATATGGGATTAGTGTCGGATTAGTATAAATGGGTGGTTGATGGTCGGCACAGACGCGGTGGGCCGAAGGGCCTGTTTCAGTGCTGTATCTCTAAACTAAACTAAACTAAACTATGTCTGAAGGGGATAGCCCCTGCCCCCAAAAGCAAGCCAATGACCTGGAGTCCTGGTTGGAATAAAGGTGGCACAGAGAAATGGCACACCACAAATGAGTTATGACTGCTCCCAGAAAACCAGGCAGAGACCTGTGATCTCAAACCAGGTGGATATTGGGGGCATGGCATTCCTTTCAATTAACAAAAATGTTAACCTGGTGATGCGGAGCACATAAAACAATATGGGTAGTGTTTTGCACCTCAAACCCTGGGGAAGCCTACAATGTAAGCAAAGCCTAGTGTTCTCTCATCCTGCTTCCCTCTGTCCATGGGTAAAAGATGTACATACTCCTTTTCATGGAGAGAGCTTCAGTGATCTCTCTGATACAACAACAGACCGTAAACTGGGAGATATTGCTCATGTCACCTTTGTTCATTCGTTCGTTGGTGTCATCTTCCCAGAAGGTTGACTGCTATGGATTTCCACCTCTGTCTGGCCTGTGCTGTGCTTCCACATTCCACAGAGGTCAATTGCATCCAGTACATTATATTGTGACAGTGGCGTAGTCACTGAATGAGTAATTCAGAGGCCCAGGCTAATGCTTTGGAGACACAGGTTCAAATCCCACCACAGTGGAATTTAAATTCAATTAATTAATAAATTCAATTAATTAATAGAAATCTGGAATTGAAAGCTAGTCTCAGTAATGGTGCTAAGAAACTATCAGTGATTGTTTTAAAAAACCCATCTGATTCACGAATGTCCTTTAGGGAAGGAAATCTGTTGTCCTTACCTGGTCTGGCCTACATGTGATTCCAGACCAATGGCAATGTGATTGACTCTTAACAGCCCTCTGAAATGGCCTAGAAAGCCACTCAGTTGTCAAGGGTAATTAGGGATGGGCAACAAATGCTGGCCTTGTCAGCGATGCCCACATCCCATGAAAGAATAAAAAATATTCGTCATCCATTTTCTCCTCTGCATCCCTCTCCGATGTTTTCCAACGATCTTTCCTTCCAATAATTGTCTCTGTCCACCTTCTGCTCTAATGATGTGAACGAAATATTGTATGTTTCTTTCTTTGATGTTATGCACTAATTTCCTCTTTTATCCAGCCATTTCCAGCACTTCCTCATTAGTCTTTCTGTCTGTGTAGGATATGCGGAACGTCCTCCTATATGTCTACATCTCAAATGCATTCAACTTATCAATTGTTTCTTCGTTTGTTCTCCATGCCTCTGACACATATAACATAGAGGACAAAATGTAGCACCTCAGTGTTCTTTTCCTAACATTCAGGTTCAGTTTCTTTGATGTTAATGTGTCCTTCATTTTGATAAAGCTGGTTTGGCTATCTCAATTCTCCTTCAGATCTCACAATCACATCTCCCATTGTCAATGATAATCTGCCCAAGGTAGATGAACATTTTCACTTGTTCCAGGACTTGTCCATTTACTTCAGTTTTTACTTCCAGCGTTAGATCTCTGCTTATCACCATTGTCTTGGTCTTCTTCATTCATTCTTAATCCATGTTCCACACTCCTTGCATTCACTTTGTTCACAGTTTCCTATAGTGCCTCTTCTGTCTCTGCAATCAGTGCAGTGTCACCGCCGTATCTCAAGTTGTTGACGTTCAACCCACCAATGTTGCAACCTGGTAGATCTTCTATGTCTTTGAAGATAGCTTCAGTGCACAGATTGAACAGTTTTGTGGACATAATACATGCCTGGTGCACTCCTCTTTTGATTGGGAAACTGTCTGATAAGCCGCTATCAAGTCTCATCACCGCTGATTGATTCCAATATAGATTCAGAGTTATCGTTTTGTCGTTTCTGTCAATTTCTAGTTTGTTTAAGCACACTGTTATTTTCTGATAGTCTCTGTCAAATGCCTTCTCATAGTATACATACATGGACGTTTGCACTTCCAGGTATCTTTCAATGACTACTCTCAAGTTAAAGATGCCCTCTTGTGTTCCTTTCTTTGGCCTGAATCCTGGCTATCATCTATCTCTGCTTTTATAGACTGGCCATTTCTTGCCAAAATGATTATTAGAATCATTTTCATCACATGGCTCATGAGGCTTATTGTCCTGTGCTCTGAACACTCTACAACGTTTGGTTTCCTGCAGACTGAAAGGAGCCTGTGGCATAAAGGTTAAGGGCCATCGTAACATTGACTGCTACAAGCCATTCTCTGGTCCAAGACTCCATTGTGAAGTACAGACACCAGAGTCATTGCTCCTCTGAGAAGTTCATGCAACAGAACTGCTTCCTGAAGACTAGCTGTGGGTATGTCCTCCTGTGCAGTGACTTCCTTTTCCCTCTTCTGCGAGTTGTTCCTGCTCTCTCCTGTCTTCCTTGCTGTTTCCTCTGGTCCTCTTGCCCCAAAGACTGTGCTACTAGACTGCCTATGACTGCAGCAAAACTATTTAGAAGGCAGTCAAAAAAAGTCCAGCATCAGAAGCACCTTCTTTCAGCAGTCAGAATTAAGATTTCACAGTCAGAAAACAGGCAAAAAAATGCACAAAGGTTGACCAGCAACCTCAACTGACAGACCAGCAACTAACCTTCAAGTAGAGGAAGAACTCTTTAAATAGTACTGCTGAAGAGTTTTCCCTGTCTCATAGCGCCGTGAGTTGTTAGCAGAGTTCATCACATTATGAGTTCAGCATTGGGCATACCAATACCAAAAAATGGTTCTACATGTGTAGGGTCACAATTTGAATACTTTATTTATAGTTTTAAATAGTTCTGGCATGTGCCCTTCACACTAATGGAGCAGACCAATCTAATATGATGAGCGACACACATTTTGCTCATAATGATAGCAGCACCTCACCTGCATTGCATGCTTAGGTGTCCATTTTGCAGCTGAAAATTGAGCGCAGTGCCATCGAATCTCTCGCCCAATGTATTCACAAGGCCTATATTTATAATACTCAGCTGGACTTTTGAGTTATTCAGAGTTACAAAGGGAATAGCATTTGGGTCAAATTAATCAAGGTTCGAGTGGCTAATGTGAATGGATATGTTGGTGTATGTATCAAAAGGTTTCCTAATTTTATATTTGCGCCAACCCTTCTGTTTAGCTAGTAATCAGAATAAAATATATCCCAATAAGCAGTTGGAAAGCAAGTGATAAATTTGACCATTCTCATGATTGGTGTGCCAAAATATCAATTCTATCTTGCAACCAAATTCTCCTGCTTTCATTAAGTTTATCCGTTAATTGAGCTACCTGAATACCTGAGAGACCTACAGATATCTCCTATATCTAGCAGACAAATCCGTTGATACCACAGAGATAGCTCATTCTATAAATGTTAATTCAGCATCAACTCTCAACTGATAATATGCCATTTTCTGGAGGATTGGATGGTCCAGTGAGTTGGACATTGGCATTGGAATTTGGGTCAAACCAATGAAAGTCATCTTTTTCTGCTGGATATAAGGGTCGTATGTGAAGTAGTAGTTTGGTAATCTCAATCCTGTTCCTAATGGGCATGGGCCCTGAGCACAAACTAATCTTATTTTCACACTAATTAGCAATCTCACAGAGAGAAGCCACTAGATCACTGGTATGGGAAAGGGAAAATTCTTAGAGGTCTTGTAAGGGGTGATCTTCTGCAACACAATTTTCCAGTAGACTACAAAGAGCTTTATTCTGATACTAGCTACATTTTATCTGAGCTTTGAGTACTCAATGCGAGTGCCAAAAATAGAAAATGGAAAAGTTGTACCATCAATGGTAAACCTGTTTGAAATAATGTAATTTTAATTACTTACCAAACAAAATGAGCTTTTAGATAGAATTACAGAATATACCTCACAGAAACAGGCCATACATGCTCCACTCTAACCTCCTCCCATCCTTCCCCATCTAACTCTATCAGGATAACCTCTATTCCTTTCACCCTCATATGCTTATCTAGTCTCCTTTTAAATGCATCTGTACTATTCGCCGCAACCACTCCTTATGGTAGTGAGTTCCACATTCTCACCACTCTCGGTAAAGCAGTTTCTTCTGAGTTTCATATTTCATTTCCCACAAGTAGAAACACTCTCTCTGTATCTACTCTATCAAAACCATAATCAGCCTTCCCTTTTCAAAAGAAGAGACCTAGCCTATTCATCCTCTCCTGATATATATTGTCATGATCCTGTAGTTTTTTTTTCTCTCTGCGAAATATGTGGTGTGCCTTTAAGGCTTGCAAAGGATCAGTACTGCTTTAAGAACCAGCAAGCCTCAGGAGTTGGAGAAAGTGCATTTTTGGTTGCCGTTGGATACAGCCATTTGGAGACTGCGATTCAAAGGGTGCATTCTCGTTACCTTGGTTACAGCCACTTGGACTGAGCATCAAGTGATACATTATTATTACAATTCAATTTTGAACTGGCCTTTTAGTTGAAGACAGTCTGTTCTAACAGAACACAGACAGCTGGTGTTAGCACCTGAAAGAAGAGCCCTCAGCCATTTAAACTGAAGGAAGAGAATTTAGTCTGTTTAATTATTATCTCTAAAAATTCTAAAAGTCAAAACAGAGATCTCTGATAATTTAAACTGAAGGAAGGGAAGTTAGACTGTGACAATCTTTTATCCCTCAAAATCTCTAAGTCAGATTGATTCTATTGAAAGTGTTTGCAAGTTGTTAATTGTTGAAATTCTCTGGAGAAGGAAAGCATCACTTACTGCTGGAAATAAACTACGGACTGTTCTACTGTGGAGGAACCTTTTTTTCCCATCGGATGGCTGTGAGGACTTCAAGAAACATTGGACTGTAAATTTGCAAGGACTCTAATTTTTTTCTATTTTAAATGTTGTTTATATCTTCATAGTGTTTAAGAATTTAGTTTTTTTAATTAAACAGTTAATTTGTTGATTGAAAGACACCTGGTTTGGCTAGCCTCATTCGGGGGTTAATAGATGGTACATCAGAACATGAGAACATAAGAAATAGGAGCAGGAGTAGGCCATTCAGCGCCTCAAGCCAGCCCCGCCATTCAATAAGATCATGGCTGATCTGTCCTCGGCCTCAACGCCTCTTGCGGGCCTGTTCCGCATAACCCCCGACTCCCCGAGATTTCAAAAATCTATCTACCTCCTCATTAAATACATTTAGTGACCTAGCCTCCACAACTGTCTGAGGTAGAGAATTCCAGAGATTCACCACCCTCTGAGAGAAGAAATTCCTTCGCATCTCAGTTTTAAATGTGTGCCCCCTTATTCTGTAACTATGTCCCCTAGTTTGAGATTCCCCCACCATTGGAAACATATTCTCAACATCTACCCTGTCAAACCCCCTTAAAATCTTAGATGTTTCAATCAGATCACCTCTCATTCTTCTAAACGCCAATGAATAAAGGCCTAACCTGTTTAGTCGTTTTTGATGAGCCAACCCCTTCATCCCAGGAATCAGCCTAGTGAACCTTTACTGAACTGCCTCCAATGCTAGTAAAGCCTTCCTTAAATACGGGGACCAAAAATGTATGCAGTACTCTAGGTGTGACCGCACCAACACGCTGTACAGTTGTAACAAGACTTATCTATTTTTAAACTCTAACCCCCTGGCAATAAAGGCCAACATTCCATTTGCCTTCCTAACTACTTGCTGCACGTGCATGCTAACCTTTTGTGTTTCATGTACAAGAACACCCAGATCCCTCTGTACTGCAGAATTTTGTCGTCTTTCTCCATCTAAATAATAAACTGCCTTTTTATTCTTCCTACCAAAGTAGTACAATTTGGCTGGTCCTTTCTTTTATTTGGAAAGTTTAAAATGATATGTCAGGCGATCTGTGGAGGGATGGGATTGAATTAACTGTGTTTCTCCCACCACAATCAGAATTGTATGTTTTGATTGGGGGCTTTGTCTGGAGCGGTCGGTCATAACACTATTAGTTCATTTTTTTTGTTGTGAATGCTGCGTGCATTCAGATTCAGAGCCTTTTGTACTGTCCTTTTATTATTTTTGTAACCTCTAGCCTTATCTGCTGATTTAATCTTAGATTTGTAATCACTGCCCTTTTCTGTCACGGTCTGTTTATCTTTTCCCATAAAAAGTGACTCCTGACAAAACAGAGCATGTGCAGATCGATCACGGACGTCATCAGTGCGTGCGAACATTTGCCAGCTTGCCAGTATGAATGCGCGCATGTATGACGTTACCACACAATGACGTCCTCACCCCTCAATAGCCGTCTCCATTCACCCGTACTCTGTTCCCCCCGCTTGCTCCCCCCCCCTCAGCTACTGGCATCTGCCCCACTGGCCGCTTCCCCCCTCGGCCGCTGATTCCTCCCTCCCTCCCCCAGCCATTCACTCCAGATCTCGCTACTGCTGCCTCCCTCTCCTCAGCCGATCGTTCCCTGCTCCTCACTCCCCCCTCCCCCCACACCGCTCTCTGGCCGTTCGCCACCCACGTTTCCACCCCCCCCCCCAAACCTCTGGCCTCTCACTCGCCACTTCCCCCTTCTGCGCCACTTCCCTCCTCAGCCACTCGCTCCCACGTCGCCCCGTCACCCCTTGCAGCCTGCCTTGCTTCTTCTGGTGGTGCGGTGGGGAGCGATCGAATGTGGGAGCGAGTGGCCGAGTGGAGGGAAGCAGCGTGGCCTGAAGCGAGCGGCTGGATGGGGGCGTGGAACAGGGAGCGAGTGGCCAGAGAGTGGGGGGAGGGGGGGGGGGTTATCAAGGAGCTGGGAGCGAGCGACCAGAGGTGGGGGGGAGCGGCGAAGCCGGAGTGAGTGGTTAAAGGAAGGCAGTGGGGAGCGAGCGGTGAGAAGACAGGCACAGGAGGGAGCAGCAAAGAGAAGCGCAATGACAGGAGGAAGCAGTGGACTGTTTTTTGTGATAAAATGAGCAGCGTCATCTTTATTACTGGCAGCTGTCTGAAACGTTGCAGACGGTGTCGTTTCAGTGGAAGATGCTGCATTTGTGCATGTGCTAGTACTGTACCACCTAGTGGTTGTGTTGTCAGCAAACACAGCCTTTCCCATATTAATACCTTTCTCTCTTGCCTTGTTTATACTCTTTGATTTACCACATCTTCCCAAATTTGATCCCTTGCCCCCACTATTTAGTTTAAAATCCTCTCTACTTCCCTAGTTATGCAGCTCGCTAGAACACTAGTCCCAACATGGTTCAGGTTTAGACTGTCCCAACGGTACAGTCCCCTCTTTCTCCAGTACTGGTGTCAGTGCCCCATGAACCGGAACCCACTTCTATCAGTCTTTGAGCCATGCATTCATTTCTCTAATCTTATTCGCCCTATTCCAATTTGCACTTGACTCAGGTAATAATCCAGAGATTATACTTTATATTACATTCATGATTTAGCCTCACAGCATCTGCCAAGGACAGTTCATCGTTTCTGACACACACAGCCCTCACACATGAATACTTTTTTTTTAGCTGTGATGATTGAATCAGCTCTTAGATACAAATCTTCTGCAAGTATATAATAGTTTTTTAAAAACTGGACAGCTCTACAATGACTCCTTTGGTTAAAACATGTAACCTCGAAATATTTACTAAAGGTCCCAGGTTCAATTCCTGGTCTGCAATGTGACTGTGCTGTTTTCAAGCAGGCTGCCAGTAGGTGCCAGTGGCCTCATTGCCTCAGGAAAGTCAGTCAGTAGTCCTGCTTTTGACCACTATTCAGTAATATCTGTTAAATGGTGCCTATGTATGGATATCTTGGGAGACCAGAATGAGGTTTGACTCTGATGCTTCTGCCTGCCATTTTTCACCATCCAGGGTCACACATTAAGAACAGGTGAGGCTCTAGAGAACCTGTGGAAATATATTGCAGTGAAAGGTCAAAATTGGTACAAAATTGGGGAAAGAAACCAGTGCAAAAAAAAAAACATCAGCAGGTAGATTACAATGCATAATTCAATATTTTAATTTTTTAAGGTGCTTAAATTGGAATGATCAAAATACAATACTAATATGATGACTGAATCTGGTTTTTATCTATTAAGTACTACAAAAACTTATATTTATATAGCATCTTCAATATAATCAAATATCGCTAGGCGCTTCACAGGGGTGTTCATCCAGGTAGCATCTGTGATGTACTGCTGTGGTGACTTTACCTTTAAGAAACCATACCTTTAGAGATCAGGCCACTGATGCAGCTGATGACATCATCAGACATATATAAGGAGGAGTTGCAATTTTGAGACACACACTCAACACTAGGCTCTACAGAGAAACAGACTAACACCAGCAAAGAAAAGACCTGTACCTAAAATCATGCAATATAGATAAATAAGACAATAAATAGTGTTTGTGTTGAATCCAAATATAAAGCCTGTGGTTATCTTTAAAGAAGACATAAGAACACAGCACAACACTACAGCAACTAAACAGTATCAGAATAATGGAATCCCTCCCTGCTAAGTTTAGTTATCATGGGCACTTCACTGTAGCTCCTCATCAAGGAACCATCTGGGGTTTAGCATCTAGAGAACCTGTGGAAATATACAGCAGTGAAAGGTCAAAATTGGTACACAACAAAATAAGGCACTTGGGGAAAGAAACCAGTGCAAAAAGGGGCGGCACAGTGGCGCAGTGGTTAGCACCGCAGCCTCACAGCTCCAGCGACCCGGGTTTAGTTCTGGGTACTGCCTGTGCGGAGTTTGCAAGTTCTCCCTGTGACCGCGTGGGTTTCCGCCGGGTGCTCCGGTTTCCTCCCACAGCCAAAGACTTGCAGGTTTATCGGTAAATTGGCCATTGTAAATTGCCCCTAGTGTAGGTAGGTGGTAGGAGAATGGTGGGGATGTGGTAGGGAATATGGGATTAATGTAGGATTAGTATAAATGGGTGGTTGTTGGTTGGCACAGACTTGATGGGCCGAAAGGCCTGTTTCAGTGCTGTATCTCTAAATATAAAATAAAAAAATCTAGTCTCTGCCTTAGAGTTAATAATGCACAGTGAGATCCCACAAGCAGCCAGTCAACTGAGTAAATTAAAGAATGCATACTTGTAGTTTGTAATGTTTCCTGAACTTATGCAATCACACCCTTCTGCACTGGCATGGACAAACTGATTGCCTTGCCTTCTTCTGGGAGGATGGCATTAGCCTTCTGAGATGTCAGTAATGAACCTCCAGCTCCAATCTTCCCAGATTTGCAGTTTTGGACTCCCTGTTTAAGGAAGGATGTGAATGCATTGGAGGCGGTTCAGAGGAGGTTTACTAGATTGATACCCAGAATGAGTTAATAGGGATGTTAAGAAGGCATATGGTATGTTACCTTTTATTAGTAGGGGGGTCGAGTTTTGGAGCCACGAGGTCATGCTGCAGCTGTACAAAACTCTGGTGAGACCGCACCTGGAGTATTGCGTGCAGTTCTGGTCACCGCATTATAGGAAGGATGTGGAAGCTATGGAAAGGGTGCAGAGGAGATTTACTAGGATGTTGCCTGGTATGGAGGGAAGGTCTTACGAGGAAAGGCTGAGGGACTTGAGGTTGTTTTCGTTGGAGAGAAGGAGGAGGAGAGGTGACTTAATAGAGACATATAAGATAATCAGAGGGTTAGATAGGGTGGATAGTGAGAGTCTTTTTCCTCGGATGGTGATGGCAAACACGAGGGGACATAGCTTTAAGTTGAGGGGTGATAGATATAGGACAGATGTCAGAGGTAGTTTCTTTACTCAGAGAGTAGTAGGGGCGTGGAACGCCCTGCCTGCAACAGTAGTAGACTCGCCAACTTTAAGGGCATTTAAGTGGTCATTGGATAGACATATGGATGAAAATGGAATAGTGTAGGTCAGATGGTTTCACAGGTCGGCGCAACATCGAGGGCCGAAGGGCCTGTACTGCGCTGTAATGTTCTAATGTTCTAATGAGTGGGTTGTCTTATGAGAAAAGGTTGGACACACTGGGCTTGTTTTCACTGGAGTTTAGAAGAGTGAGGGGAGACTTGATTGAATTATATAAGATCCTGTACAGTCTTGACAGGGTGGATGTGGAAAGAATGTTTCCTCTTGTGGGGGAGTCCAGAACTAGGGGGGGAACTGTTTTAAAATTAGGGGTCACCCTTTTAGGACAGAGATGAGGAGAATTTTTTTCTCTCAGAGGGTTGTGCAACTTTGGAACTCTCTGCCTCAGAAGGTGGTGGAGGCGGGGTCATTGAATAATTTTAAGGCAGGGGTAGATAGATTCTTGTGAGACAAGAGAATCAAAGGTTATCAGGGGTAGATGGGAGTGTGGAATTTGAGACACACAGATCAGCCATGATCTTATTGAATGGTGGAGCAGGCTAGAGGGGCCGAATGGCCTACTTCTGTTCCTCATTCGTATTTCCGTATCCAATGGCCCTTACATGCTGGTAGCTGTGTCTGGACCAGCTGTCCTGAATTCTACAACTTCTACTCTATACTATAAGAACTACTAAAATAACTAGAACTAACTAAGAACTGAATACAGTCAAAACACTATCTTATATATCCTTAATTTCCAAATAAATCCTAGTTCTATTAATGAAGCTGTAATATATGTGTTAAAAGAGTTCAATTGCCTCACACAGGTATGTTGGATGCCTGAGGCCCTCCAAATCACCTAGATATGTCAGGTTGCTTTTTTTCCAATCACTGGTAACGCATGTTATGTTTATATAAGCCTACATATTTTTATTCGCATGAGCCCTTTCCTTCCTCAGCATTTGCCCTGATGACAGCATCCTCCAGTAAAGGCAATTCTTAGAGCATTTTTCCTACAATAGAATACATCCAGAGACAATTGTGGTCCTGTAATAAATAAAGGTATGTTGTATACCTAAGTAACTATTCTGATATATTACAGTCATAATCTTATACAAGATTAGGAACTTGTCCACATTTCTCTAATCTTGCTGCTAATGTTGAGCAAACCATTCTTTATCCTGAGTCCAGGAGCAAAAGAGGTTGTTTTCTACAGCCTATCAAACAAGGTTACAATATTATATAATTGGACAGATAACTTTTCTGAATACTAAAGTTGTTGGGAGTTGCTGGGCATTGAATTGGACCAGCAGCACTTCTAGACATTTGTGTTCCAAATCATGTATGCTTACCAAGTCAAGCAACTGATTGTTACTGCTTACAGTCTGTTTAGAAGAGGAATTGCTGGGTAATATCACAGTTCATTCTTCTTGACGGTGTTATTGATTTCATTTTCTCAGCACTTCAGATAACACATTTGTCTGGCGACAGTACAGTTCTGTGTACATGTGCCTGCAGTGATTCAAATATTGTTTGCCTTTCAGACTGGAAAGTCACAACTCTGAGGAGTGTGTTGAAAAAAAGGCCAACAGTGACGTCACAGGAAAGCTGGAAGGTGATTGGTTGGTGAGTCACTGCTGTTAGGGAATAGCTCTAAATAGCTGAATAAATATCTAAGGTAAGAAAGGTTTACAGTTTTTTTCATATATAGTAAGTAGTGTTTTTTTTAGGGAGTTCTGCAGTAACGAAGACCAGGGAAGAAGGGCCCTAGAGTAATTGATATTATTTGATATTAAGATCTTCCAAAAGGTTTAATTTAAAGGGTTAAATCATGGCAGGAGAGCTCAAAACCGTGGTGTGCTCCTCGTGCTCCATGTCGGAAGCCGGGGACATTTCCAGTGCCCGGGACCGGCATGTGTGCAGGAAGTGTCTCCAGCTGTAGCTCCTGGAAGCCTGGGTTTCGGAGCTGGAGCAGCAGCTGGGGACACTGTGGAGTATCCATGAGGCGGAGAGTATCGTGGATAGCACGTATAACGAGGTGGTCACACCACAGGCTGAGTCTCCACAGGCAGGAAGGGAATGGGTGACCACCAGGCAGAGCAAGAGGACTAGACTAGGCAGGCAGTTCAGGAATCTCCTGTGGCTATTCCCCTGCAAAACAGCTAAACTGCTTTAGATACTGTTGGGGGGGAATGGCCTCTCAGGGAAAGCAGCAATTCCAATTCGTTGCACCATGCTGCACAGGGGAGGAGTAAAAAGTATGGGAATGTAATAGTTATAGGGGATTCAATTGTAAAGGGAATAGATAGGCGTTTCTGTGGCCGCAAAAGAGACTCCAGGATGGTATGTTGCCTCCCTGGTGCTAGGGTCAAGGATGTCTCAGAGCGGTTACAGGACATTCTGAAGGGGGAGGGTGAACAGCCAGTGGTCGTGGTACACATTGGTACAAACGACATAGGTTAAAAAAAGGATGAGGTCCTAAAAGCAGAATATAGGGTGCTCGGAAATAAGTTGAAAAGTAGGACCTCAAAGGTAGTGATCTCAGGATTACTACCAGTGCCACATGCTAGTCAGAGTAGAAATAGCAGGATATATCGGATGAATACGTGGCTGAAGAGATGGTGTGAGGGGGAGGGTTTTAGATTCCTGGGACATTGGGACCGGTTCTGGGTGAGGTGGGACCAGTACAAACTGGACGGGTTACACCTGGGCAGGACCGGGACTGATGTCCTAGGGAGAGTATTTGCTAGAGTGGTTGGGGAGGGTTTAAACTAAAATGGCAGGGGGATAGGAACCTTTGCAAGGAGTCAGAGGAGGGGGGATCAAAGACAAGAACAAAAGACAGTAAGGAGAATAAGAAAAGTGATAGGCAGAGAAATCAAGGGCCAGAATCAAACAGGTCCACAGTGAAAAGTAGTGGGAAGGGGACTAATAATGTTAAAAAGACAAGCCTTAAGGCTTTGTGTCTTAACGCACGGAGCATTCGCAATAAATTGGTTGAATTAATTGCGCAAGTAGATGTAAACGGGTGTGATATAGTTGGGATTACGGAGACATAGTTGCAAGGTGACCAGGGATGGGAAATGAACATCCAGGGGTATTCAGTATTTAGGAAGAACAGACAAAAATCAAAAGGCGGTGGAGTTGCATTGCTGGTTAAAGAGGAAATTAATGCAATAGTGAGGAAAGATATTATCTCTGACGATGTGGAATCTGTATGGGTAGAGCTGAGAAACATGAAGGGACAAAAAAACGTTAGTGGGGGTTGTATATAGACCCCCAAACTGTAGTGGTGATGTTGGGAATGGCATTAAACAGGAAATTAGAGATGCATGCGATAGAGGAACATCTGTAATTATGGGTGAATTTAATCTGCATATAGATTGGACAAATCAAATTAGTCACAATACCGTAGAGGAGGAATTCTTGGAGTGTATACGGGATGGTTTTCTGGGCCAATACGTTGAGGAACCAACTAGAGAACAGGCCATCCTAGACTGGGTATTGTGTAATGAGAGAGGAATAATTGACAGTCTAGTGGTATGAGACTCCTTGGGGATGAGCGACCATAATATGATAGAATTCTTCATCAAGATGGAGAGTGATGTAGTTGATTCTGAGACTTGGGTCCTGAAACTTAGTAAAGGAAACTATGAAGGTATGAGACGCAAGTTGGCTATGACGGATTGGAAACGTTACTTAAAGGGATGACGGTGGATAGGCAATGGAAAACACTTAAAGAGTGCATGGATGAACAGCAACAATTGTTTCTTCCTGTCTGACGCAAAAGTAAAACGGAGAAGGTAGCCAAACCATGGCTTACAAGGGAAATTAGAGATAGCATTAGATCCAAGGAAGAGGCATATAAATCTGCCAGAAAAAACAACAGACCTGAGGATTGGGAGCAGTTTAGAATTCAGCAAAGGAGGACCAAGGGATTGATTAAGAAGGGGAAAATAGAGTACGAGAACAAGTTTGCGGGGAACATAAAAACCGACTGTAAAAGTTTTTATAGGTATGTGAAGAGAAAAGGATTGGTGAAGACAAATGTAGGTCCCTTACAGTCAGAAACAGGGGAATTTATTATGGGGAACAAAGAAATGGCTGACTAACTAAATGCATACTTTGGTTCTGTCTTCACAAAGGAGGACACAAATATCATACCAGAAATGTTGGGGAACACAGGGCTTAGTGAGAAAGAGGAACTGAAGGAAATCAGCATGAGTAGAGAAACGGTGTTGGGGAAATTGATGGGATTGAAGGCCGATAAATCCCCAGGGCCTGATGGTATGCATCCCAGAGTACTTAAGGAAGTGGCCCTAGAAATAGTGGATGCATTGATGGTCATCTTCCAAGATTCTATAGACTCTGGAACAGTTCCTACAGATTGGAGGGTAGCTAATGAAACCCCACTATTGAAAAAGGGAGGTAGAGAGAAAGCAGGGAATTACAGACCAGTCAACCTGACATCAGTAGTGGGGAAAATTCTAGAGTCCATGATCAAAGATTTTATAGCAGAGCACTTGGAGAACAGTGGTAGAATCGGGCAGAGTCAGCATAGATTTACAAAAGGGAAATCATGCTTGACAAATCTACTAGAATTCTTCGAGGATGTAACTAGTAGAGTTGATGAGGGGGAGCCAGTGGATGTGGTTTATTTGGATTTTCAGAAGGCTTTCGACAAAGTCCCACATAAGAGATTAGAGTGTAAAATTAAAGCACATGGGATTGGAAGTAGTGTATTGCGATGGATATAAAATTGGTTGGCAGATAGGAAACAAGAGTAGGGATAAATGGGTCTTTTTCCGAATGGTAGGCAATGACTAGTGGGGTACTGCAGGGATCAGTGCTAGGACCCCAGCTATTCACAATATATATTAATGATTTAGATGAGGGAACTAAATGTAATATCTCCAAATTTGCAGATGACACAAAACTGGGTCGGAGGGTGAGTTGTGAGGAGGATGCAGAGAGGCTTCAGGGTGATTTGGACAAGTTGAGTGAGTGGGCTAATGCATGGCAGATGCAGTATAATGTGGATAAATGTGAGGTTATCCACTTTGGTAGCAAAAACAGGAAGGCAGATTATTATCTGAACGACTATAAACTGAGAGAGGGGAATATGCAGTGAGACCTGGGTGTTCTCGTACACCAGTCGCTGAAGATAAGCATGCAGGTGCAACAGGTGGTAAAAAAGGCAAATGGTATGTTTTCCTTCATAGCGAGAGGATTCGAGTGCAGGAGCAGGGATGTCTTGCTGCAGTTACACAGGACCTTGGTGAAGCCACACCTGGAATATTGTGTGCAGTTTTGGTCTCCTTATCTGAGGAAGGATGTTCTTGCTATAGAGGGAGTGCAGCGAAGGTTTACCGGACTGATTCCTGGGATGGCGGGACTGACATATGAGGAGAGATTGAGTCCGTTAGGATTATATTCGCTGGAGTTCAGAAGAGTGAGGGGGGATCTCATAGAAACCTATAAAATTCTAACAGGACTTGACAGGGTAGATGCAGGAAGGATGTTCCCGATGGTGGGGGAGTCCAGAACCAGGGGTCATAGTCTAAGGATACGGGGTAAACCTTTCAGGACTGAGATGAGGAGAAGTTTCTCCACCCAGAGAGTGGTGAGCCTATGGAATTCACTACCACAGAAAGCAGTTGGGGCCAAAACATTTGTATGTTTTCAAGAAGGAGTTAGATATAGCTCTTGGGTCTAAAGGGATCAAAGAGTATGGGGCGAAAGTGGGAACATGGATCAGTCATGATCATAATGAATGGTGGAGCAGGCTCGAAGGGCTGAATGGCCTACTGCTGCTCCTATTTTCTATGTTTCTATGTGTCAACCACCATATGAAAAGTTTTATTTTTTTATGCAATCAGTTTATAAGAATGCAAAAGTTCATACATATTTCCCTGAAGAAAAACACCCCTTTAAATTGACCTTATCATTGCATTTTCTGACCAAACCTCTTATCGAATTCAGCCATTCAACAGTTGCAAGTGTCCATCTTCTCAACAAGGGTAGAATCCAACGCCCCATTGCAGACAGAAATGTTAGGAGCTACGGCTCCAAATTTATGCTGGGCATTGAATTGGAGCAGTAGGTGTGATCATCACAAGTTAACTGATTTATTTTGAATCTAAATTGCTAACTAAATAGCATGATTAGACTAACCAGGATTTCAATTAATTCATCAAATAGGTAATTGAAGACCTAAGCCTATGTCTTGAGGACCAGTATCTTTTTCAGGATGATGATTGTGAAAGAGATTTTAACTTTCTTGAACCTGATATTGATTTAACCGATTCGGATGTCACACTTTGAAATAATATTTGGCATCTCTTGTTAGAGCTGATTGAGGCTAAATTGGATAGCCCCCAAAACAGGCACAAGAATTACTATTTGCAATTAACCTCCGCCTATTGACTGACTTGCAGGCAGCACATAATTTCTGCATTCAGCCAGCGCCCTAACCTTGCTGATCATTGGTTGCATGCATCAGCAGGGGCCCTAAAATTGTAACTTCCCAGCATTACTGAAAGCTAGCCTGCACTTCTTAAATAGGAGGTGCATTGTCGCTGGAGGAGGGGATGGGAGTCATGCAGGAAGTGATTCTGACTTGGGGACAGTGAAGATTGGTACAACATGGGAGAGAGCAGGCTCCAAGATTTTCAGATGCTGCACTGGAGGTCTAGTGGAGGAGGTGGAAAGGAGGAGAGATGTCCTTTATCTGCAGAGGGCCAGGAGGCCCTCCAGGGACATAGTCAAAAGGCAGTGTGAGCAGATAATCAAGAAGGTTAATGCCAGCCCAAGGACCTGGATGCAGTGCTGCAAGAAGTTCAGTGACCTCACATGAGCCGTCACGGTCATGAATGCGTCTTCAAATACCATATGCCACTAACTGCACCAGTATCCTCAGCCACTCCTCAATTCACCATAACCCCATCACTCACCGACCAACAGTCTCTATCAATCAGGACTCATACCTAACATTCATATGCTCCACTGCAACCTGACGTACGTAGCACTGCTGCAAGCTTCATACCCATATCTCACAGCTTCCACCCACAGCTAATCAACCATGCCAGCCACATCACCCAAACAGATTACATGACACTTACTGATGAACTTCCCTCTCTCTTGCAGGACAAGGTAGTGCACAACCATGGGCAGCAGGAATTAACTAGAGGGGGATTGTGCAATTGGAGTAGACAGTGTTAGAACAAAAAGAACAAAAGAATAAAAAAAGAACAAAAGAAAATTACAGCACAGGAACAGGCCCTTCGGTCCTCCAAGCCTGCGCCGATCCAGATCCTCGAACTAAACATGTCGCCTATTTTCTAAGCGTCTGTATCTCTTTGTTTCCTGCCCATTCATGTATCTGTCTAGATACATCTTAAAAGACACTATCGTGCCCGTGTCTACCACCTCTGCTGGCAACGCGTTCCAGGCACCCACCACCCTCTGCGTAAAGAACTTTCCACGCATATCCCCCCTGAACTTTTCCCTTCTCACTTTGAACTCGTCACTCCTAGTAATTGAATCCCCCACTCTGGGAAAAAGCTTCTTGCTATCCACCCTGTCTATACCTCTCATGATTTTGTACACCTCAATCAGGTCCCCCCTCAACCTCCGTCTTTCTAATGAAAATAATACTAATCTACTCAACCTCTCTTCATAGCTAGCACCCTCCATACCAGGCAACATCCTGGTGAACCTCCTCTGCACCCTCTCCAAAGCATCTACATCCTTTTGGTAATGTGGCGACCAGAACTGCACGCAGTATTCCAAATGTGGCCGAACCAAAGTCTTATACAACTGTAACATGACTTGCCAACTCTTGTACTCAATACCCCGTCCGATGAAGGAAAGCATGCCGTATGCCTTCTTGACCACTCTATTGACCTGCGTTGCCACCTTCAGGGAACAATGGACCTGAACACCCAAATCTCTCTGTACATCAATTTTCCCCAGGACTTTTCCATTTACTGTATAGTTCACTCTTGAATTGGATCTTCCAAAATGCATCACCTCGCGTTTGCCCTGATTGAACCTCATCTGCCATTTCTCTGCCCAACTCTCCAATCTATCTATATTCTGCTGTATTCTCTGACAGTCCCCTTCACTATCTGCTACTCCACCAATCTTAGTGTCGTCTGCAAACTTGCTAATCAGACCACCTATACTTTCCTCCAAATCATTTATGAATATCACAGTGGTCCCAGCACGGATCCCTGTGGAACACCACTGGTCACACGTCTCCATTTTGAGAAACTCCCTTCCACTGCTACTCTCTGTCTCCTGTTGCCCAGCCAGTTCTTTATCCATCTAGCTAGTGCACCCTGGACCCCATGCGCCTTCACTTTCTCCATCAGCCTACCATGGGGAACCTTATCAAACGCCTTACTGAAGTCCATGTATATGACATCTACAGCCCTTCCCTCATCAATCAACTTTGTCACTTCCTCAAAGAATTCTATTAAAAGTTGGTAAGACATGACCTTCCCTGCACAAAACCATGTTGCCTATCACTGATAAGCCCATTTTCTTCCAAATGGGAATAGATCCTATCCCTCAGTATCTTCTCCAGCAGCTTCCCTACCGCTGACGTCAGGCTCACCGGTCTATAATTACCTGGATTTTCCCTGCTACCCTTCTTAAACAAGGGGACAACATTAGCAATTCTCCAGTCCTTCGGGACCTCACCCGTGTTTAAGGATGCTGCAAAGATATCTGTTAAGGCCCCAGCTATTTCCTCTCTCGCTTCCCTCAGTAACCGGGATAGATCCCATCCGGACCTGGGGACTTGTCCACCTTAATGCCTTTTAGAATACCCAACACTTCCTCCCTCCTTATGCCGACTTGACCTAGAGTAATCAAACATCTGTCCCTCACCTCAACATCCGTCATGTCCCTCTCCTCGGTGAATACCGATGCAAAGTACTTGTTTAAAATCTCACCCATTTTCTCTGACTCCACGCATAACTTTCCTCCTTTGTCCTTGAGTGGGCCAATCCTTTCTCTAGTTACCCTCTTGCTCCTTATATATGAATAAAAGGCTTTGGGATTTTCCTTAACCCCGTTTGCTAAAGATATTTCATGACCCCTTTTAGCCCTCTTTATTCCTCGTTTCAGATTGGTCCTACATTCCCGATATTCTTCCAAAGCTTCGTCTTTCTTCAGCCTCCTAGACCTTATGTATGCTTCCTTTTTCCTCTTAGCTAGTCTCACAATTTCACCTGTCATCCATGGTTCCCTAATCTTGCCATTTCTATCCCTCATTTTCACAGGAACATGTCTCTCCTGCATGCTAATCAACCTCTCTTTAAAAGCCTCCCACATATCAAATGTGGATTTACCTTCAAAGAGCTGCTCCCAATCTACATTCCCCAGCTCCTGCCGAATTTTGGTATAGTTGGCCTTCCCCCAATTTAGCACTCTTCCTTTAGGACCACTCTTGTCTTTGTCCATGAGTATTCTAAAACTTACGGAATTGTGATCACTATTCCCGAAGTAGTCCCCTACTGAAACTTCAACCACCTGGCCGGGCTCATTCCCCAACACCAGGTCCAGTATGGCCCCTTCCCGAGTTGGACTATTTACATACTGCTCTAGAAAATCCTCCTGGATGCTCCTTACAAATTCTGCTCCATCTAGACCTCTAACACTAAGTGAATCCCAGTCAATGTTGGGAAAATTAAAATCTCCTATCACCACCACCCTGTTGCTCCTACATCTTTCCATAATCTGTTTACATATTTATACCTCTATCTCACGCTCGCTGTTGGGAGGCCTGTAGTACAGCCCCAACATTGTTACCGCACCCTTCCTATTTCTGAGTTCTGCCCATATTGCCTCACTGCTCGAGTCCTCCATAGTGCCCTCCTGCAGCACAGCTGTGATATCCTCTTTGACCAGTAATGCAACTCCTCCACCCCTTTTACCTCCCTCTCTATCCCGCCTGAAGCATCGATATCCTGGGATATTTAGTTGCCAATCATGCCCTTCCCTCAACCAAGTCTCAGTAATAGCAATAACATCATACTCCCAGGTACTAATCCAAGCCCTAAGTTCATCTGCCTTACCTACTACACTTCTTGCATTAAAACAAATGCACCTCAGACCACCAGTCCCTTTGCGTTCATCATCTGCTCCCTGTCTACTCTTTCCCTTCATTATCTAGTTCCTTACAGGCTTTAGTTACTACCTCCTTACTGTCCACTGACCTCATTTGGTTCCCATCCCCCTGCCACATTAGTTTAAACCCTCCCCAACAGCGTTAGCAAAAGCACCCCCAAGGACATTGGTTCCAGTCTGGCCCAGGTGTAGACCGTCCAATTTGTAATCGTCCCACCTCCCCCAGAACCGGTCCCAATGTCCCAAAAATCTGAACCCCTCCCTCCTGCACCATCTCTCAAGCCACGCATTCATCCTGACTATTCTTTCATTTCTACTCTATCACGTGGCACTGGCAGCAATCCTGAGATTACTACCTCTGAGATCCTACTTTTTAACTTGGCTCCTAACTCCCTAGATTCTGCTTGTAGGACCTCATCCCGTTTTTTACCTATATCATTGGTGCCTATGTGCACAACGACAACTGGCTGTTCACCCTCCCCCTTCAGAATGTTCTGCAACCGATCTGAGACATCCCTGACCTGTGCACCTGGGAGGCAACATACCATTCGGGAGTCTCGTTTTCGACCACAGAACCGCCTATCTACTCCCCTTACAATCGAATCCCCTATGACTATAGCCCTTGCACTCTTTTTCTCGCCCTTCCGAACAGCAGAGCCAGCCACGGTGCCATGAACCTGGCTACTGCTGCCTTCCCCTGGTGAGCCATCTCCCTCAACAGTATCCAAAACGGTATACCTGTTTTGGAGGGAGATGACCGCAGGGGACACCTGCACTGCCTTCCTGCTCTTTCTCTGCCTTTTGGTCACCCATTCCCTTTCTCCCTCAGCAATCCTAATCTGCGGTGTGACCAATTCGCTAAACGTGCTATCCACAACCTCTTCAGCATCGTGGATGCTCCAAAGTGAGTCCATCCGCAGCTCCAGAGCCGTCATGCGGTCTAACAAGAGCTGCAGCTGGACACACTTCCTGCACGTGAAGGAGTCAGGGACATCAGCCGTGTCCCTGAGCTCCCACATAGAGCAAGATGAGCATAACACGGGTCTGAGATCTCCTGCCATTTTAAATCTTAAGCTTAACTTAGATAAATGAAAAAGGAACGAAAAGTTTTTACCAATCTCACGATTAAAAAAAAAAGAGAAAAAGAAAAAGCCTAACCTTATCGACACACCACCGAGTCCTTTTTTTTTTGGTTAGAGGAGGAGGGCGGGTGGGAGACACTACAGGTGTAGTGTCTCGCGTTCAGAAACAGCCCAAATATATAGGTTTTTACTTACCCAGCAGCCCCCTGGTCCGCCAAAAACAAAAGGAAAATTAAGTTTAAGTTGAAACTGACCTTCCCAGCTGATCACTCACTCAGTACTCTCTGCTTCCGAATAAGCTGCTGCAGAAGGCCACCTTCTGCAAAGTCTGCGCAGAAGAACCAGTCCATTCCTGTATGCACCAAGACTTGGACAACATCTAGTCTTCGACTGATGAATGGCAAATAATATTCATGCCACACAAATGCCAGACAATGAGTATCACCAAAAAGCGAGAACCTAATATGGACTTCCAAAAGACATTTGTTAAAATGCCACATAATGGGCTGATATTTATGTTCGGCCCACATGTGTGGGCTGCACTTTGCGGAGGCGCCGCAATATTAAACACAGCGGCTCATTTAATTGACCAAGGCAGACCACCTCCCCCCACATGACATGGAGGGGCCGGGCTGTCTGTTCCCCAGCAATGGTACCAGGCGCCATGTTTAAAGGGCTTTGAGCCTTCATTGCAATTTAAATTTTTAAAGAGATATTGAATTAAAATTTATTTCTAAATAATTAATGTTTCTAGCCCCTCTCCCAACCCCCAATAATGATACAATTCATTCCTTGCCCTCTTCCCACCTCCACCTCCCAAAATACTCACCTTGTATACCTGATGTTCCCCCTGCACCCAAAGTTCATAAACTTTTAACTTCACCCTTTCCCACCATCCCCTACACTAATCAGATTGGTTTGACCCTGCTCCCTCCACTCCCATATTGAAATACTTACCTGCTCCCCCATCCCCACTAGTGTCCTGCATCGGATCTCCGAACATATTTAGATTTGGCTCCCGCCGCTGATAATTTCAGACCGGGCCTTCCCGGTGTCAGGGCCCATGGTGGGTGTCTCCCAGAGGCATCTTCCGGCCCCCATCCCCCCACCAGGATCCCCGATATCGGTGGGGGGGTGGGGGCTGTAAAATCCAGCCCAATAGGCTTGTCAGCAAAGTTGAAGCCCATAAGATAAAAGGGATGCTGACAGCATGGATACAAGTTTGGCTGGGTGACAGGAAACACAGTAATTGTGAACAGTTGTTTCTCGCACTGGAGGAAGGTGTTCCTCAGGGGTCAGTACAAGGACCCCAGCTTTTCTTGATCTATATTAATAACTTAGACTTGGGTGTGTAGAGCATGATTTCAAAACTTGCAGATGACATGAAACTTGCAAGCAGAGTGAACTGTGAGGAGAATAGTGATAGAATTCAAGGGGACATGGGTGGGCATGTGGTCGATGAAATTTAACACAGAGAAATATGAAGTGATACATTTTGGTAGGAAAAATGAGAAGAGGCAATATAAAATAAAGGACACAATTCTAAAGGGGGTGCAGGAACAGAGAGATTTGGGGGTATATGTGCACAAATTGTTGAAGGTGGCAGGGCAGATTGATAAATGTTTATAAAGACATAAAGGATCCTGAAGTTTATTAATAGAGGTACAGAGTACAAAAGCAACAAAGTAATGATGAACCTTTATAACACACTGGTTCGACCTCAACTGGAGTATTGTGCCCACTTCTGGGCACCGCATTTGGGAAGGATGTGAAGGCTTTAGAGAGGGTGCAGAAAAGATTTACCAGAATGAGTAGGGATGAGGGACTTCAGTTACGTGGATAGATTGGAGAAGTTGGGGTTATTCTCATTAGAGAAGGTTGAGAGGAGATTTGATGTAATTTAACGCAGAGTTATATGAAGTGATACATTTTGGTTGGATGAATGATGCAATATTATGATGCAATAAAGATGGCAGGGCAGGTGATGTGTTGCGGCTGTAGTATGTGGGAGCTCGTGGACACCAATGTGATTCACGGCAACCACGTCTGCAGTAAGTGTCTATGTCTCAAGGAGATTCGGCTCTGAGTTGATGATCTAGAGGCCGAGCTACAGACACTGTGATCCACCAGGGAGGGGGATAGCTACCTGGACACTTTGTTCCAGAAGGCAGTCACACCCCTGAGTATAGTGTCTTCTGATTTGGTTAGTGGTCAGGGACAGAAGGGTGTGACTGCAAGTGAGGCACATATGGGGATTGAGAAGGCAGAAGTGGAGGAACATCAGCCCTTGCAATTGTCCAACAGGTTTGAGGTTCTTTCAGCTTGTGTCGATGAGAGTGAGGGCTGCAGGGTGGATGAGCAAACTGACCATGGCACTGTGGTACAGGAGGCTATTCAAGTGGGAAGAGTAAAAAGGAATGTAGTGGTAGTTGGAGACATTATAATCAGGGGAATAGTTCTCTGCAATCAAAAGCGAGAGTCCAGTATGCTGTGTTGCTTGCCTGGTGCCAGGGTTCGGGACATATGCTCAGGGTGGAGAGGAACTTGCAATGGGAGTGGTGGTGGGGGGGAATCCAGTTGTTGTGGTCCACAGGGTACCAACGACATAGAGGACTAGGAAAGAAGTTCTGGATAGGGAGTATGAGCAGCTAGAGGCTAAATTAAAAAGTGGAACCTCAGAGCCATGAGCAAACTAGCATAGCATAAATGGGATTAGAGAGTTAAATGTGTGGCTAAAGAGAGAGGAGAAGGCAAGAGAGCAAGGGAACAATAAGGGTAATGATAATCAAGAGTGTAGCAGGAAGGGACAGAGCGTACTAACTTAAAAGTGTGCCAGCAGATAAAGCTAGAGGTTGTGAAAATATTTAAAAGACAGAATTAAAGACACTCTATCTGAATGCTTGCAGCATTCACAAAAAAGTAGATAAATTGACAGCACAAATAGAAGTAAACAGGTATGATCTAATTGCCGTTACGGAGACATGGCTGTAGGGTGACCAAGGCTGGGAACTGAATGTTCAAGGGTATTCGATATGTAGGAGGGATAGGCAAAAAGGAAAAGGAGGTGGGGTAGCACAGTTAATAAAGGATGAGATCAGTACCTTAGTGAGAGAGGATCTTAAATCGAAAGATTGAGATACAGAATCAGTTTGGGTAGAGCTAAAAAACATCAAGGGGCAGCAAACAGGCCCCCAGACAGTAAATTAGGAAATTAGAGATGCATGTAACAAGGGTAATACAGTAATCATGAGGGGACTTCACTTTACATAGAGAGTGGGTATACCTAATTGGCAGTAACGCTGTGGAGGACAAATTCCTGGAATGTATACAAGATGGTTTTCTAGAACAGTATGTTGAGGAACCAAATAGAGAGTGGCTATTTTAGATCTGGTACTGTGCAATGAGAAAGGGCGAATTAATATTTCTAGTTGTAAAGGAGCCTCTAGGGAAGGGTGACCATAATATGTTAGAATTTTACATTAAGCTTGAAAGTGATGTAGTTCAATCCAAAACTAGGGTCTTAAATCTAAACAAAGGAAATTACAAAGGTATGAGGGGCAAATTGGCTGTGGTAGATTGGGAAACTACATTGAAAGGTATGACAATAGATAGCAATGCCAGCATTTAAAGTGTCCCAGGCCCAACCATCTTCAGTTGCTTCATCAATGACCTTCCTTCAATCATAAGGTCAGAAGTGGGGATGTTCGCTGATGATTGCACAATGTTCAGCACCATTCGTGACTCCTCAGATACTGAAGCAGTCCGTGTAGAAATGCAGCAAGACCTGGACAATATCCAGGCTTGGGCTGATAAGTGGCAAGTAACATTCGTGCCATACAAGTGCCAGGCAATGATCATCTCCAACAAGAGATAATCTAACCATCTCCCCTTGACATTCAACGGCATTACCATCGCTGAATCCCCCTCTATCAACATCCGAGGGGCTACCATTGACCAGAAACTGAACTGGCTGAACTGGAGTAGCCATATAAACACCGTGGCTACAAGAGCAGGTCAGAGGCTAGGAATCCTGAGGCGAGTAATTCACCTCCTGACTCCCCAAAGCCTGTCCACCATCTACAAGGCACAAGTCAGGAGTGCGATGGAATACCCTCCACTTACCTGGATGGGTGCAGCTCCAACAACAGTCAAGAAGCTCGACACCATCCAGGACAAAGCAGCCTGCTTGATTGGCACCCCATCTACAAACATTCACTCTCTCCACCACCGACACACAGTGGCAGCAGTGTATACCATCTACAAGATGCACTGCAGCAATGCACCAAGGCTTCTTTGACAGCACCTTCCAAACCCGCAACCTCTACCAACTAGAAGGACAAGGGCAGCAAATACATGGGAACACCACCACCTGCAAGTTCCCCTCCAAGTCACACACCATCCTGACTTGGAACTATATCGCCGTTCCTTCACTGTCGCTGGGTCAAAATCCTGGAACTCCCTTCCTAACAGCACTGTGGGTATACCTACCCCAAATGGACTGCAGCGGTTCAGGAAGGCAGCTCACCACCACCTTCTCAAGGACAATTAGGGATGGGCAATAAATGCTGGCCTGGCCAGTGATGCCCACATCCCATGAATGAATTTTAAAAAAATTAATGCATTGTTTCCAACAAATTTACATTCGTTTGAGGCACAAAAACCCAGCAGGAAAAGGGATCCAACCATACCTAACAAGAGAAGTTAAAGATTGTATTAGATCAAAGGAAGAGGCTTATAAAGTTGCCAGAAAAAGTAGTAAGCCTGAGGATTGGGAACATTTTAGAATTCAGGAGAGGAGGACCAAGACACTGATAAAGAAAAATTGAATATGAAAGTAAACTAGCCAGAAACATAAAAAAGGACTGTAAAAGCTACTATAGGTATGTAAAAAGGAAAAGATAAGCAAAGGCAAATGTGGGCCCATTACAAGAAGAGACAGGGGAATTTATAATGGGGAATATGGAAATGGCATAGAAACTAAACAAATACTTTGTCTCTGTCTTCACAGAAGAAGATACAAAAAAATCCCAGAAATACTAAAGAACCAAGGGGTTAGCAAGAAAGAGGAACTGAAATTAGTATTAGTAAAAAAAGTAGTACTGGAGAAAATAATGGGACTGCAAGTTGATAAATCCTCTGGACCCCTGATGACCCAGTGTGTTAAAAGAGGTGGCTGTACAGATGTGGATGTGCTGGTGATCATCTTCCAAAATTCTATAGATTCTCGTGTGGTGGCTGCAGATTGGAAGGTTTCAAATGTAACCCCACTATTTAAAAAATGAGGGAGAGAAAACGGGGAACTACAGACCCATTAGCCTGACATCAGTAGTAGAGAATATGCTAGAATCTATTATAAAGGATGTGATAACTGGGCACTTAGAAAATAATGGTAGGATTGGGCAGAGTTAACATGGATTTATGAAAGGGAAATCATGTTTGACAAACCTGTTGGAGTTTTTTGAGGGTGTAACCAGCAGAATAAATAAGGGGGAACCAGTAGATGTGGTGTATTTGGATTCTCAGCAGCCTTTCAATAAGGTCCCACTCAGGAGGTTAGTAAGCAAAATTAGAGTCCATGGGATTGGGGGTAATATACTGGTATGGATTGAGAATCGGTTAACGGACAGAAAACAGTGAGTAGCAATTAATGGGTCATTCTCAGGTTGGCAGGCTGTGACTAGTGGGGTACTGCAAGGATCAGTGCTTGTGCCCCAGCTATTCACAATCTGTATCAATGATTTGGCTGTGGGGACCAAATGTAATATTTCAAAGTTTGCTGATGTTACAAAACTAGATGGGAATGGGAATTGTGAGGGGGATGTAAAGAGGATTCAAAGGGATTTGGACAGACTAAGTGGGCAAGAAATTGGCAGATGAAATATAATGTGGAAAAATGTGAAGTTATCCTCTTTGGTAGGAAAAAAACAAATACAGAGTATTTTTTAAATGGTGAGAGATTGGGATGTGTTGATGTCCAAAAGGACCTGGATGTCCTTGTTCATAAGTCAGTGAAAGCTAACGTGCAGGTGCAGCAAGCAATTAGGAAGACAAATGGTATGTTGGCCTTTATTGCAAGCAGATCTGAGTCCAGCAGTAAAGAAGTCTTGCTGCAATTGTATAGAGCCATGGTGAGACCGCACCTGGAGTATTGTGTACAGTTCTGGTCTCTTTACCTAAGGAAGGATATATTTGCCCATAGAGGGGGTGGAACGGAGGTTCACCAGACTTATTCCTGGGATGGTGGGATTGTCCTATGAGGAGAGATTGAGGAGACTGGGCCTATATTCTCTAGAGTTTAAAGATGGAGAAGTAATCTCATTGAAGTATACAAAATTTCTACAGGGCTCAACAAGGTTGATGCAGGAAGGATGTTTCCCCTGGCTGGGGAGTCTAGAACCAGTGGACACAATCTCAGAATAAGAGGACTGAGATGAGGAGGAATTTATTCACTCAGAGGGTGGTGAATCTTTGGAATTCTCTACCCCAGAGGGCTGTGGAGGTTCAGTCATTGAGTAGTACAAATGAGAAATCAATAGATCTCTAGATGTTAAAGCTATCAAAGGATATTGCGATAGTGCAGGAAAAAAGCTTTGAGGTAGAAGATCAGCCATGATCTAGTTGAATGGCAGAGCAGGCTCGAGGGGCCGGATGGCCTACTCCTGCTCCTATTTCCTACACTTATGTGAGGAACAAGAGGATGGCCAGAGTGAGGGTAGGGCCGATCAGGGATAGTGGAGGGAAGTTGTACCTGGAGTCAGAAGAGGTAGGGGAGGTCCTAAATGAATACTTTGCTTCAGTATTCACTAGTGAGGGGGACCTGGTCATTTGTGAGGACAGCGTGGAACAGGCTGATATGCTCGAACAGGTTGAGGTTAAGAGGGAGGATGTGCTGGAAATTTTGAATGATATGAGGACAGATAAGTCCCCGGGGCCAGACGGGATATACCCAAGGATATTACGGGAAGCGAGGGAAGAGATTGCTGCGCCTTTGGCGATGATCTTTGCGTCCTCACTGTCCACTGGAGTAGTGCCGGATGATTGGAGGGTGGCAAATGTTGTCCCCTTGTTCAAGAAAGGGAATAGGGATAACCCTGGGAATTATAGACCGGTCAGTCTTACGTCGGTAGTGGGCAAATTATTGGAGACGATTCTGAGAGACAGGATTTATGATTATTTGGAAAAGCGTGGTTTGATTAGAGACAGTCAGCATGGCTTTGTAAGGGGCAGGTCATGCCTCACAAGCCTTATTGAATTCTTTGAAGATGTGACAAAACACATTGATGAAGGAAGAGCAGTGGATGTGGTGTATATGGATTTTAGCAAGGCGTTTGATAAGGTTCCCCATGGTAGGCTCATTCAGAAAGTAAGGAGGCATGGGATTCAGGGAAAGTTGGCTGTCTGGATACAAAATTGGCTGGCCCATAGAAGTCAGAGGGTGGTAGTAGATGGAAAGTATTCAGCATGGAGCTCGGTGACCAGTGGTGTTCCACAAGGATCTGTTCTGGGACCTCTGCTCTTTGTGATTTTTATAAATGACGGATGAGGAAGTGGAAGGCTGGGTCAGCAAGTTTGCCGATGACACGAAGGTTGCTGGAGTTGTGGATAGTGTGGAAGGCTGTTGTAGGTTGCAACGGGACATTGACAGGATGCAGAGCTGGGCTGAGAAGTGGCAGATGGAGTTCAACCTGGAAAAGTGTGAAGTGATTCATTTTGGAAGGTCGAATTTGAATGCGGAATACAGGCATAAAGACAGGATTCTTGGTAGTGTGGAGGAACAGAGGGATCTTGGGGTCCATGTCCATAGATCGCTCAAAGTTGCCACCCAAGTTGATAGGGTTGTTAAGAAGGTGTATGGTGTGTTGGCTTTCATTAACAGGGGGATTGAGTTTAAGAGCCGCGAGGTTATGCTGCAGCTCTATAAGGCCCTGGTTCGACCACACTTGGAATATTGTGTTCAGTTCTGGTCGCCTCATTATAGGAAGGATGTGGAAGCTTTAGAGAGGGTGCAGAGGAGATTTACCAGGATGCTGCCTGGACTGGAGGGCATGTCTTACGAAGAAAGATTGAGGGAGCTGGGCCTTTTCTCACTGGAGCGAAGAAGGATGAGAGGTGACTTGATAGAGGGGTACAAGATGATGAGAGGCATAGAGTGGATAGCCAGAGACTTTTTCCCAGGGTGGAAAGGGCTATCACCAGGGGGCATAATTTTAAGGTGATTGGAGGAAGGTTTCGGGGAGATGTCAGAGGTAGGTTCTTTACACAGAGAGTGGTGGGTGCGTGGAATGCGCTGTCAGCGGTGGTAGTAGAAGCAGATACATTAGGGGCATTTAAGCGACTCTTGGATAGGTACATGGATGATAGTAGAGTGAAGGGTAGGTAGTTAGTTTGATCTTAGAGTAGGTTAAAGGTTCGGCACAACATCGTGGGCCGAAGGGCCTGTACTGTGCTGTACTGTTCTATGTTCTATGTTCCTATGATAGAGGTGTTCAAAATCATAAGGAGTCTAGACAGAGTAGATGGAGAGAAACTATGAATGATTTACAGAGCTGACTAGTGAGTCAGGGTTGTCAAACACTACGCCACCAGCAAGAGCTGATGAGTTGACCTGAATGGCACGAAAGATGTACATTTATGATTCATGGGCTTCACATCTTTTTTTTGATGGGGGGTGGGGGGTGACGTGCTCATCAAACTACATCCGTTAATCAGTCTCAGTTACAGGAGCACACAACTAGTGCCTTATTACTTTGCAAAACAAAAATACATTAGAAAAGGGAATAGTGCTAGCGACTGATGGGCTGCTAATGAGATTCTTATATATAGGAAAGGAGGTAGAGCAAGTCCAGGTAACTTTAGACCAATTACCTTAGTGTTGGTGTAGAAAAGATACTGGAATCCTTACTCAAAGATGTAATAGAAAGACAACTAGAGACTGAAAATACATTCATGAGTAGTCAACACGAATTTCAAAAGGGAAGGTCATTCATGATTAACATCATTGAATTCTTTGAAGAAGTAACATTAGGTAGATAAGGTAATAGACATAATATTTGGATTTTCAAATGTCCTTTGATAGAGTGCCACATAGTAGACTCATGACTAAGGTCAGAACACGTGGAGTTGGGATTGGCTAAAAAACAAAGAATAGTGATTAAAGGTAGTTACTCAGACTGGCAAAAGGTGGGAAGTGGGACCACTGTTGTTTACCATTTACATCAAAGACTTGGACTCAGGAATTGGAAAGACAATTTCAAAATTTACAGATGACACTAAATTGGGGGCTATAATTAATACAGAGGATGACTGTAGCAAAATACAAGAAGACATGAATAAACTTGCAGAATGGGCCTGCAACTGGCAAATGAACTTCAGTATAGACAGGTGTAAGGTAGTACATTTTGGTAGCAAGAAGAGAGGGTCATATACTCCTTGTAAAGTAAGTGTCTAAATGGGGTAGAGACTCAGAGGGATCTGGAAGGACAGGTGCACAAAACACAAAGTAGCAACACAGTAAAGGCCTGCTCGGGTCTGCAAATGAGACCCGACCTGAGCCTGACAAAACCCCATCAAGCCCCAGCCCATCCCTGCCCGAGTCCTTCCATTTTTTCCCGCGTCCAACCCGACCCGACCCGACCCGAACATCAGTTAACTTACCTTCCGTTTTTCACTTTGTTCCTTACCTGCACAAGCTTAAAATAACAGTAACAAAACCAGCTTTAAAGTCCAAAAAGTAAATTAATATTAGAGTCACTTACCTGAGGTGGTGATTGAATGTGTCCAACCTGACCTGAGCCCAAATGCCAGTCTCAGAAGTGCGACCCGACCCAACCTGAACCCGAAACGTCGTTGGGTCCCATCGGGTTTGGGTCAGGTAGCAGGCCTTTACAACACAGGATAATAAGGCCATTAAAAAGAAACTAACAAAGCACTGGGGTTTATTTTCAGAGGTACAGAATTGAAAAGCAGAGAAGTTATGCTAAACCTGTATAGTATCTTTGGCGGACCACACGAAGTTCTATGAAAAGTTCTGGTTTCCATATCATCTGAAAGATTTAGAGGCACTGAGGGAAGTACAAAAAAATTACTAGAATGATACCAGAACTGAGAAGTTATAACTATCAGAAAAGATTGAGCAAGTTGGTGCTCTTTTCTTTAGAAAAGCGAAGGCTGAGGGGTGACCTGAAAGAGGTCTTGAAGATTATGAAAGGATTGTATAGGATAGATATAGAGAAGATACTTTTACTTGCGGGGAATACCAGAGCTAGGGCCCATAAAAATTTAGGGGAAATTTATTTCCCCAGAGAGTGGTTAGAATGTGGAGCTTGCTACCACAGTGGGTAGTTGAGGCAAATAGCATAGATATATTTAAGAGGAAACTAGATGAATACATGAGAGAGAAAAAAATACAAGGATATGTTGATGGGGTTAGATAAAGAAGGGTGGGAGGTGTAATATTACTTGTTCCTTTGGTATATGAACTAGTGTAAGAATCACAGGACTCCAAGTAATATCCAAAGAAAACGTGGGTTTTTATTATACTTTAGCTGGAATGTATAGCTGCTACAGGAGCACACCACTTTTTCAGGCTGCACCCACAATTCCCTGGTCATGTGTGATGCGACATCACTTTCTCTGGTGATCTTCACTTACAGCCTCTGAAGGTGGTCCCATAGCATCCCCCCTTTTTCCAAAGATAAAAACATGTACAATATACAGTGATGATGTGATCGGACTAACTATACATGATTAAAACAAAATGTTACTTACAAGAAAGCAAGTTTAACACTCTCTAAAACATAGAAGAGGTTTGCTTATTTGTCCCGATCTTGTTATCGTAAATCTCTTCCTAGAGCTGAGCTTCTCTGAGACTCTGGTGACTCGGAACTCTGGTTATGTTCTTCCTCTGTGCTTGTAACCGCTGTATCTTCAGACTTTGTGTTTGAAAGTATTTGCGATGCCACAGAGTTGTCACATGTAGTGTTGTCGTACAGCTTTCTGAGTTGACTTTGGTTCTGTCTGAGAATCATATCATTGGGTGTCTGAACGTCATACGATCTGAGCTGGTCGCACATCCGAGCAACCTCTGCAGGATACCAAGTTCCTGATGCATGATTGAGAACTCTGACCTTCTGTCCTACTTGCAATCAAGCTAATTCTGGTCCTGCTTGCCTGTCATACGATGTCTTCATGTTCCCTTGTTTAGACGGAAGTATATCCTTTACTATGGAAAACTTAGAGAGATGATGACTGGGCAGAGTAGTTCTTACCTGCCTTCCAAACATCAACTGTGCAGGCGATGGTAAGCCCATGTCCGATGGAGTAGTTCAGAGGTGCAGCATTGTCTCATCCACCTACAATTCAAAATGAGTGATTTGATGGTTCACCATGTGTTCAGCCATGCCGTTGGACTTTGAATAATATGACGAAAATGTCACATGATGAATTCCCCACCTGGCACACGTCTTGGAATGGTTTTCCTGCATATTGCGACCCACTATCAGAGATAATTTCTTCCAGCACAGCAAATAGGCTGAACAGAGCACTGTCCGTATCAGCAACCACTGCACTTGAGACATCTCGCAGCCACCTGATGATTGGAAACTTGAAGTAATCTGTAACAAGGAGGAAATCAGCACCTTGAACGTGAAATAAAACTGTGTCAATCATCGGCCTTGGATGTGAAGGTGTTTCGTGCGAAATCAAGGGTTCCTTCTATTGATTTGGCTGACAACTTTGGTGTTCCTTACAGATTTCACCACCCTCTCAACATCACTGTTAATTCCAGGCCAATATACTGTCTTTCTTGCAAGGCGTCTGGTACGTTCTATTCCCAAATGCCCTTGATGTAGTTGGGTTAGAATAGTAGAACACAGAACTTTTGGTATGACTTGTTTCCCTTTGAAAATCACCCCTTGTGATATACCAAGCTCATCTCAATACAGCCAGAAACATCATAGATGTTCCATTACTTCCTGTATGGTGTCAGGCCATCCATCCACTATCACCTTTCACAACAACGATAGGGTAGGGTCATGTGCTGTCTCATCTCTTAGTTGCTCATATTTGTGGGTTCCAAAACTCATGAGGTTGATCTTCAAGACATCTTCAATCTCAGTATCCACACAGTGGACATACAAATCTAGCGATACATCTGCATCTTTATTCAGGTTTGGTAACCTGCTCAGGGTGTCTGATGTGACTATTTTGCTGCCAGGTTTATATCATGGGTCACAATCTTAGCCCTGGACCTTCACCAAAAGCCTCTGCAACTGTTGACGGGCACTTGTAAGTGTTTTGCGCCATATGGTTTCAAGTGGCTTGAAACTTGGCTTCAAGTTTCATATGGTCAGTCTGCACGGTAAAATGTTTTCTGAACAAGTAGATGTGAAACCTCACGATACCAAACATCAGAGCTGAGGTTTCATGTTTGATGTGAGAGTAATTGGATTTGGTTTGTGGCAAACTCTTCGATGCAAAGGCGATTGGCTTCCCTTGCTGCATGATGCAGGCACCTAATCTATTCTGGGATGCGTTGATCTCGAGTGTGATCTCTTTGGTCGGGTCGTAGTATTGTAGCACGCTGTCTTGACTTGACAGAGCTAACTTTAAGGACTCAACCACCTGCTGGTGGTCTTCCTGCCACAAGTAAGGGATATCTTTACTCAGCAGTTCCCTAAGCGGTGTTACTCGCTTAGCGAAATTGGACATGTACGGGGCCAAAAAGTTGAGCAGCCTAGACACCTTTGTAGGTCTTCCTGGTCCTGAGGAGTTGGCATGGCTCCAACATCTTCAATCTTATCTGGATCTGAGCGTATTCCTGTGGCAAAATATTTGACCCAAAGAAGTCGATGTGCCCAATGTTGACCTGGCACTTTTTGCGATTAAACACAAGGCCCTCATGATGAGCAGCTAGCATGAGCAAGTTTCGGTTATGCTCTGCCTTGTCCACCCTATCACAGCAATATCGTCGGTTATACAGATACAGCCATGCTCCATTGTCCTGACATTCGCCTTCCCTGCAGAAAGGAGTTTACTTGCACACTAGGTCACACAGCAAGCTCTACAATCTATCAAGGCTGAAAGCGAAGACAAAAACACATTGCGTTCTGATCAGAGAACTCCTTTACTCTGATAATGCTGTACTAGTCGCTCACATGGAAACTCAGCTACAAAGACTCATGGACTGTCTCTCCCATGCCTGTAACTTGTTCTGCTTGACTATAAGCCTCAAGAAAACCATGGTCGTGGGACAAGATGTTGCATCACTGCTCCTGATCACACTAAATAACAACCCACTGTAAATGGTTAGCAAATTCTGCTACCTTGGGTCCACGCTGACAGACAATCTGTCCCTTGATGCAGAGCTCGATACACGCATTGGGAAAGCAGCTACCATCTTTGGCCAACTTGCGAAACGCACATGGGATAACGTGAAGCTGTCCTTCAGGGCCAAACTGATGGTTTATAAGGCCTGTGTTCTCAGCACCTTGCTGTATGGCTGTGAAACATGGGAGACTTACAGCTATCAGGAAAAGAAGCTCAATAATTTCCATCTTTACTGTCTGCAGCGCATTATGGGTATATCCTGGCAGGATAAAATCACAAATGTGGCAGTCCTCTCAAAGGCAGAGCTCCAGGTGTGTTGGACTAATCAAACAGAGGTGGTTTTGGTGGATCGGACTCGCATACAGGATGGAAGATGGTTGCATACCCAAGGACCTTCTATATAGTGAGATAGCCGGGGGCAGACAACCAGTGGGACGCCCAAAGTTCCGCTTCAATGATACTTGCATGCGTGACATGAAGATCCTAAGTGTTGACTATCGCATCTGGGAGTCACTAGCTGGCGAAAGAGGGAAATAGTGACACATCCCGTGGACTAGTGTGCACTACCACGATGGCCAGTTGCTACAGCAGCTTGGCAACAGGCGCCAAAGCAGAAAACAACAACTTACAGCATCACTTGGCAGCTTCACGTGTGTCCCTTGTGGCAGAACCTACCTCTCAAGGATTGACCTTCACAGCCATCAGCATAGCTGCACCAAGAGAAGACACGCACCTAAATGAATTGTTCGCTGCATGTCCATCATCTTTCATAGATAGAAGGATGCCAACCAACAACAAATACAGCCCAGGATATTTTCCATTATCCTTTCCATGTATTGTTGGAAAATGTCCTGGCTGACGCAAAGACCAAACGGTAACCATCTAAAAGAGTATCTCCCAAATGGCATTCTAAAGGTTGCGAGTAGCTGGGACTTCTTGTCTAAGTGGATAGACCAGTAGCCATGCTTCACATCAATCTTTTAAAAATACTTAGCACCAGTAAACTTAGAATTCAGCTCCTCCAACTTCAGAATTTTATGCCGGCATCTCAAGGGCTAAATTCAGTCGTTGCAGGTCCAAGCAAATCCTGAGATTACCATCTTTCTCCAGCACGCAGGTAATAGAGCTACACCAATCAAAATGCTGATGCACTTAGCGGATGCCTCCGTTGCGCTCCATTGCATCCAGCTCCACTTTAAACTTCTCTTGAATGTGCACGCTGCACGTTCTTGGCATGTCGATAGCAGGAACTGCATCCTCCCTCACATGTAATATGGAATCACCCTTGAAATCGCTGAGTGCATCAAACCTGTCTGGGTAAAGTAGTTTCAGGTCTCTACGTGTTGCAATCTTCTGTACCTTTCGTTGCAGTGCTGACCTCATGTATTGTGATGATTCATAAATCTTGGCATATTGGAAGTCCTGCTGTTTGGTTTAGTTGTGTCTACAATATAAAACATTTGTGGTAGTCATTCAGAGCTCCCATAGCTGCACTGCAAGGTTATCATTCAAAAGCACTTGATTGGAGAACCATTGTATGCAGTCAGCCTAGATTCCCATTTCTTTAAGTACATGTCCTTCAATATATGGGTGAGCAGAATATTTGCACTTGCTCCGGTGTTGATTTTTACTCTGAGCTTATGCTTGCCACTCTTTTGTGGACATATAGTCCTGATCATGGCAAATGGCTCAGATTGTGTAATAGCATTGACACATTGATCCAAATTGACTATGTGAAATGCTTGCTCGCTGTTTGCACGAGTGCATTCTTCACCTGTGCCCTCCTGACAATCTGTCTCTCTGCTAACCTGATGTACCTGCTTGGGCTTTTGTTGTGTGGTCGTATACCTTTTGCTGTGTTTGCCATCTTGTCTTGCAGACATTCTCTGTACGTGTTGTTATGAAAGTGCTGCCATTTTTCAATATTTTTTGAGGACTTGTGTTTTAGAATTGTGGAGATGGATTCATTGGGGGACTGAAGTGACTCATAGATGCTGGACTTTGTTTTTTTTTTTAAAAAATCACTGGAAGGACTTTGGGACTTGAGCGTTCTGTTTAAAAACAACCCTTACTGGTTGTCATATGCCTTAAGCTAAATAAACAAGAGCTTTGGTGACTAGGGGAGTTGTTTACAGAAAAGTGACATGTCAAGATTTAATGGTTCTCAAGAGTTGGTTTCATTTTAACTATTGTTTTCGTCAGTTGGGGGTCAACCTGCTAAGAGAGGAGACAAGAAGACACCAGTTCATCCTTTCTCCACCTCTCTGAGAAACCTTAAGAATCTGGTATGTGATAGCTGAAACCCCTGATGCCACATTTCTCTTGGAAAGCCTGTCAGACTAATCCTTGACGTCATCTGAAGAGAACTGCTCCAAAAAGATCCCAGTGCCAGCAGTCTGCACATATTTGGAATGCCAGAAAAGGGACAACTGATATCATTCCATTATCTTCTCCCTTTCCTTCAGGAATTAACAAGTATTTGGCCAAAGTATTCTTTTTTGTCTTTTTTGTAAAAAGATCACTGCAGAGAAGCTTTATTTTTTTCTTTAACCCATGTGTGTGTGTATGTTGGGCGAAGGTAGAAGGGAACTTTCATATTTCAATCTGTGTGTTAATGCTTTGCATCTTTACTGAATATGTCTTGTTTTATAATAAATTGATAGTGTTGTTGTTTATTAAAGAAACCTGGTTGGTGGATTTTATTCTGAAATAAAAATAGAGTATATAATTGGCCTTATCCGTAACTGGGTACACATTTAAATATATGTCGTGACCTGTGGAGAAGTGGAACTAGAGAAAGTCAGTGGACTCTTCCCGCCTTGGTTGTAACAATATGATTTGCCACCATTCCTGAGCTCGATTTTCTTCTCTGCCTTGCCCAATGCCCTCACATGCTACAAGCTTTGCACTGGCTTTGGTATACTGGACAACTGTGACTTGAGTGAGTCAGGCCACATTTGCCACAAGACTTAGCAGACATCTGAGCCTTGGTTACCATATCAATTGTGGTAGCTGCCCCCCACGCTTGTAACTGGTGGCGCTCTGCCATGAAGGCTTCAAATTTCCTTCTATCATTGAGTAGTGCATCTATGGTGTGCCCTTTCTTCTTTTCTAACAGCTCTTTTTGAAAATCCTCTAGTGGGGTAGATGCATTTATTGGCTCTATAACCCGTTCCAACAATTCAATATCTGCAAAGTCGCATTCTTGAGCTTTGTCTCAGCAACTTGCAACACACTGGTCAATGGGCTCATCTTTCCTTTGCCAGTAGATCATAAGCTAAAGCCTATGGACTCAGTCATAAACCTTTATCTTGAGTTGCGCCTCCAGGAATGTCCATAGCTTGCCAGGGTCCTTCTGATCCTCAGCTGACAATCTTGTTGTGTTGATCTGTTGCAGGCCTTCCTTACCCAGTGCAATCTTGATTTTCACAGTTTGTTTCTCTGCTTCACTCACTTCTTGATCCAGGGAACACAGTTCCATCCATTGTCAAAACAGTTTAAATTCAGATGCTATGTCCATGCCTTCCAATCCATAATTGGATACCAGAAAGCCATTTTCTTAATACTCCTGCTTTTTCTATATAAAAATATAGGCCTTTTCACAGGTTTTCTTTTTCACAGGCACACTTCTTTTACCGCCTCTCTGCTTCACAGCTTTTCTGGCCCACAGGTACAGCTTTTTGTTTCCTTTTTTACAGACAGGTTCGTTTTCTGCAAGCATGCCCCTTTTAAGAGTATGACAACATCTGCTTTCTTTTGTTTACATAGCCTGTTCGATTTTTTTTGAACAGCAAGAACAGTTTTTTTCCCCCTCTGCAGAGCTGCAGCTTGCAGTCCCAGCAACTATCACAGCTGATCTTTTACTTTGTGCTGGACCTCCAGTGGCACTGTTGAACTCTTTCTACTCTTTTCAGCTTAGGCCCTGTCCACGAGGCAAAAAAAGCAGGAAAGCTAAAGCAATTATAGCTGTATTATTTATTTTCAAATTTTTCAACCCACTGCCAGATTAGTTGAAAGCTCCGATCTCCTGACAAATTGCCTATGGAATTCACAAGAGTTTCAAAACCTTGGATTTAGTGTAGTTATGGAAAAGGACAAAGATAGATCAGAAGTGAAAGTTCTCAATTGGGGAAAGGCCAATTCAAAAAGTTGGGACTCCCAAATCTAGAGCCCCTTGGATGTCAAGGACTATACAAGGTGGGATAAGGCAAAAAAGGGAAGCTTATGTCAGATACTGAGAATTCTGTACTGCAGAAAGCCTCGAAGAGCCCAGAATAAGGGGCGCCATTTAAGACTGAGTTGAGGAGGAATTTCTTCACTCAGAGGGTGATGAATCTTTGGAACTCTCTACCCCAGAGGGCTGTGGAAGCTCAATCATTGAGCATGTTCAAGGCAGAAATCAATAGATATCTGGATACTAATGACACCAAGGGATATGCAGGAAAGTGGCATTGAGGTAGATGATCAGCCATGATCTAATTGAATGGCAGAGCAGGCTCGACAGGCTGAATAGCCTACTCCTGCTTCTATGTTCCTACAAGAAGCATAGAAAGTGCAGAGGAGAAATTAAAAAGGAAAGTTGAAAAGCAAAGAGAGGGTATGAATAAATATTGGCAAGTAAAACCAAGGAAAACCCAAAGACTTTTTATAAATACATAAAGAGCAAGAGGATAACTAAGAAAATAGGAAACAGCAGTAGGAGTAGACCATAGAGCCCTTCAAACCTGCTCCGTAATGACTGATTTTCTCCCTCAATGTCATTTTCCTGCCTGCTCCCTATGTCCCTCAATTTCCCGAGTGACCAAAAATCTGTCTATCTTAGCCTTAAATATATTCAATAATAGAGCATTCACAACCTCTGGGGGTAGAGAATTCCAAAGATTCACAACCCTTTGAGTGAAAGAAATTCTCCTCATCTCAGTCCTAAATGATTAGCCCTTTATCCTGAGGTTGTGCCCCATGTTCTAGATTCCCCAGCCAGGGGAAACAACATCTCAGCATCTATCCTGTCAAGCACCCTCAGAATCTTGTATCTTTCAATGAGATCACCTTTCGTTCGTCTAAACTCCAGCGAGTATTGGCCCAACTTACTTTATCCTCTTATCATTGGACAACCCTTTCAGCCCAGGAACCAATCTAGTGAACCTTCACTATACCACCTCCAAGGCAAGAATATCCTTCCTTAGATATGGAGAACAAAACTGCCACACTACTTCAGGTGTGGTCTCAGCAAAGCCATGTACAATTGCAGCAAGACTTCCTTATTCTTGTACTCCAGTCCCCTTGCAGTAAAGGTCAACATGCTATCTGCCTTCCTAATTGCTTGCTGTATTTGAATGCTAACTTTCGGTGTTTCTTGTACGAGTACACCCAAGTCTCTCTGAACATCAACGTTTACAAGTTTCACACCTTTAAAAAAAATTCAGCTTTTCTATTCTTACTACCAAAGTGTATAACCTCACACTTTCCCACATTATACTCCAGCTGTCACTTTGTTGCCCACTCACTTAACCTGTCCATGTCTCTTTGCAGTCTGTGTCCTCCTCCCAGCTTCCTTTCCCACCTAACTTTGTATCATCAACAAACTTAGATACATTATTCTCGGTCTCTTGTCTAAATCATTAACATAGATTGTAAATTGCTGAAGCCCCAGCACTGACCCTTGTGGCACTCCACTTGTCACAGCCTGCCAACTTGAAAATGCCCTGTTTATCCCTATTCTCTGCTTTCTGTTCATTAACTAATGCTGTATCTATGCTATTACCCCCAACTCCATGAGACTTATCTTACGTATTAACCTTTTGTGTGGCACCTTATCGAATGCCTTTTGGAAATCCAAGTATACTACATTTCCTGGTTTCCCTTATCTACCCTACTAGTTACATCCTCAAAAAACTCTTAATATATTTGACAAACATGATTTCCCTTCCATAAGACTTTCATCATACTATGATTTTCTAAGTGCATTGTTAAGACTTCCTTAATAATAGATTCCAGCATTTTCCTGACGACTGATGTCAGGCTAACTGATCTGTCGCTCCCTGTTTTCTCTCTCCCTCCTTTCTTGAAAAGAGATGTAACATTTGCCAACTTCCAATCCGCTGGGAATGTTCTAGAATCTTTGGAATTTTGAAAAATCATAACTGCGCATCCACTATCTCTGCAGGTACCTCTTTTAGAATGCTAGGACATTGGCCATCAGGCCCTGGGGATTTGTTGGATTTTAGCCCCTAAAGTTTTACCAATACTTTTTTCTTCTGATATTAATTATCTTAATTTTCTCACTCTCATTAGTCCCTTGGTTACCCTCTATTTCTGGTATGTAATTTGTGTCTTCTACTGTGAAGACAGACACAAAATATTTGTCAATGACTCTGCCATTTCCTCATTCCCCATGAAAGTTTCTCCTGTCTCTGCCTCTAAGGGACCAACATTTACTTCAGCTACTCTCCTTTTAACATGCTTGTAAAAGCTCTTACAACCTGTTTTTATATTCCTGGCCAGTTTACTCTCTGTTTTTTCCTTTTTTTAATCAACATTTTGGTCGCCCTTTGCTGGTTTCTAAATCACTCCTGATCCTTAGGCTTACTTCTATTATTTGCAACAGTATAAGCCTCTTCTGTTAATCTAATACTATCCTTAACTTCCCTGGTAAGCTAGGGATGGAATTACTTGCTGAGATTTTGTTTTTTAATGGTATGCATTTTTATTGAACATTTTGCATTGTTTCTTTAAATATTTCCCATTATGTTTTATTGCGATACCTATTAGTCTATTTACCCAATCAATCTTACCATATTTCTCTCCACACATCTATGTAATTGGCTTTGCTTAAGTTTAAGATTCTTGTTTGGGACTAGAGTATGTCACTTTCAAACTTAATCTGGAATTCAGTTGTATTATGCTCACTTTTTCCCAGCGGAGTCAGAGTCATTTACGGCACAGAAGGAGGCCATTCGACCCATCAGGTCCATGCCAGCACTCCACAGAGCTATGCTATCAGTCCCACTCCTAGGCTCGATCCCCGTAGCCCTGCATGCCTATTTCTCTCAGGTGACAATCCAGCTTCCTCTTGAAGTCATTGATCGTCTTCGCTTACACCATCCTTGTGGACTGCGAGTTCATTAGCACCTGCTGCGTATATTCTGCATCTTTTGCCCAAAACTTTCAATGTGTCCCCTAGTCCTTGTATCATTTGTTAATGGGAACAGTTTTTCCTTGTCTAACTTATCTAAGCCTGTCATAATCTTGCACACTTCTATTAAATCTCCCCTCAATCTCCTTTATTCCAATGAGAATAAACCCAGCTTTTCCAAATTCTCCATCCCTGGAACCATTCTGGTAAATCTTCTCTGCAGCCTCTCAAGGACCCTCATGTCCTTCCTGAAGTGTGGTGACCAGAACTGGATGCAATATGCCAGCTGTGGCCTAACCAGAGCTTTATGAAGGTTCAGCATAGCATCCCTGCTTTTACACTCAATGCCTCTATTTATGAATCCCAAGATCCCATATGGTTTACTAACCACTCTCTCAATATGTCCTGCCACCTTCAAAGATCAATGCACATGCACTCCAGGTCCCTCTGTTCCTGCACACTCTTTAGAGCTGTGCCATTAAGTATATATTGCCTCTCCCTATTCCTTCTGCCAAATTGCATCATCTCACATATGTCAGTATTAAATTCCATCTGCCACTTGTCTGCACATTCTGCTAACTTATCTATGTCTTGTTGCAGGCGGGTCATATCATCCTCACTGTTTGCCGCACCTCCAAGTTTGGTGTCGTCAACATATCTTGAGATTCTACTCTGTAAACCAAGATCCATTTATATATATCAAAAAAAGCAATGGTTCTCAGCATTGACCCTTGGGGAACACCACTGTCGACCATCCTCCAGTCTGAAAGCAACCATTTACTATGACTTGCTGTTTTGTGTTCATAAGCCGATTTTTTTTTATCCAATTGGACATTGATTCTCCTGTTCCATGAGCTTCAATTTTCTTAACCAGCCTTTTATGTGGTACCTTATCAAATGCTTTCTTAAAATCCATACAAACAACATCCACTGCATTCCTCCATCAACCTTCTCTGTTACTTCAACAAAAAATTCAATTAGATTTGTCAATCCATGCTGACTATCTTTAATTAACTCAAATGTCTCCAAGTGTCTGTTGATATTTTCCCAGATTATCGTTTCTAAAACCTTACCCACCATTGCTGTTAAACCAACTGGCCTGTAGTTGCTGGAATTGTCCTTACACCCTTTCTTGAATAAGGGTGTCACATTTGCCATTCTCCAATTCTCTGGCATCTACCCTGTATCCAAGGAAGATTGGAAAATTATGGCAAGCCCTTCTGCTATCTCCACCCCCACTTTCTTTGGCACCCTAGGATGCAAGGTATCGGGACCAGGTGACTTATCTACTCTAAGCATAGTCAACCTTTTTCGTACCTCCCCCTCTCAATATTTATCCTATTCAATGCCTCTACTCTCGCTCTCTGCTTTTATTGATATTTTGTCAGCCTCCATTTCCTTAGTGAACACTGATACAAAGTATTCGTTAAGTACATTTGCCTTACCTTGCACCTCTAAGCATATATTACCCTCTCTGTCCCTAATAGGCCCCACTCCTTCTACTACTACTCGGTAGAAGATCTTTGGGTTCCCGTTTATGTTGACTGCCATTCTATTTTCATATTCTCTCTTTGCCAGTCTTATTTTCCTCTTCATCTCCCCTCTCAACCTATTGTTTATGGCCTGCTTCTCACCTGAGTTCACCTGACATGCATCATACACCCTCTTTTTTTTGTTTCATCATCTTTATCTCCCTCGTCAACCAAGGAGCCCTAATCTTGGTTCCCCTACCCTTCACCCTTGTTGGAATGTTCCTAACCTGTACCTGAAGCATCTCTTCCTTAAAGATAACCTATTGTTCTGATACAGCTCTTCCTGCCAGACTTTGCATCCATTCTACCCTGGCTAGATCCCTTCTCATTGCATTGAAATTAGCCTCCTTCCAATCAAGACATTCTACCTTATTTTGTCTTTTCTGCATTACTCGTCTAAGCCTTATGATACGATGCCCACTCTTACCCATGTGCTCCCCAACAGACATTTGGTCCACTTGGCCCAGCTCACGTCCCAGCAGCAGATCCAGAAATGCCTCTCTTCTAGTTGGGCTGATAACATACTGATCAAGAAGGTTCTCCTGAACACGTTTTAGAAATCCTCCACCTCCTTACCCTTTACTCTAACATTATCCCAATCGATATTTGGGTAATTAAAGTTCCCTAATTTCAGCACTCTATAGTTCTCACACATCTCTGTGATTTGAGATTACTGATTAAGATATTACTATGAGATTACTAATTAACCCAGCCTCATTGCACAAAACTAGATCTAAAATAATTTTATCCCTAGCTGTTTCCACAATATGTTCCAGGAAACTATCACAAAAGCTTTCTACACTCATCTTCCAGACCATCTTTGCCAATTTCATTGTCCTAGCCTACATGAACATTAAAGTCCCCTATAATTATTACATTAGCTTGGTTACAAGCTCCAATTATTTCTTGCTTAATGCTGCATCCAACACTATCACTACAGTTAGGGGGCCTATAAACTACTCCCACCAATGTATTCTGATCCTTGCTATTCCTAATCTCCACCCATTCTGATTCTACTTCCTGATCTTTTGAGCCAAGATCCTTTCTCACTACTGTCCTTTTGTCATCCTTTACTATCTGGCATTACTCTTCCTTTTTCATTCTGTCTGTCTTTCCAAATGTTGTGCACCCTGGAATATTTATTTTTCAACCTTGGCCACTTTGTAACCATGCCTCTGTAATGGCAGATCTAAACCATTTATCTCTTTGTGCCATTACTATCTTACATCTATCTTACTGCAAATGCTTCACGCATACAGCTAAAGAGTCGTTGATTCTATTTTTTACTACTATTCTTTGTGTGGACCTTGTTCACTGATGCACTATTACTGTTATTGATGGATGGAGCATTTCTGACGTCCTGTCCCATGATGTTTGTTTTCTTGAGGCTGATGGTTAGGTCAAACTTGTTGCAAGCAGCCGCAATACTGTCGATGAGTCTCTGCAGACACTCTTCTGTGTGGGATGTTAATGCAGCATAGTCAGCAAAGCGGAATTCCCTGATGAGGACTTTCCATACTTTGGTCTTCACTCTAAGACGAGCAAGGTTGAACAAATTCATTCTTCTGAACATAGAAAATAGGAGCAGCAGTAGGCCATTGGGCCCTTCAAGCCTGTTCCGCCATTCATTATGATCATGGCTGATCATCCATCAGTAACCTGTTCCCGCTTTCGCCCCATACCCTTTGATCCCCCTTAGACCCAAGAGCTATATCTAACTCCTTCTTGAAAATATACAATGTCTTGGCCTCAACTGCTTTCTGTGGTAGCTAATTCCACAGGCTCACCACTCTCTGGGTGAAGAAATTTCTCCTCATCTCAGTCCTGAAAGGTTTACCCCGTATCCTTAGACTATGACCCCTGGTTCTGGACTCCCCCATCATCGGGAACATCCTTCCTGCATCTACCCTGTCAAGTCCTGTTAGAATTTTATAGGTTTCTATGAAATCCCCCCTCACTCTTCTGAACTCCAGCGAATATAATCCTAACTGACTCAATCTCTCCTCATATGTCAGTCCCGCCATCCCAGGAATCAGTCTGGTAAACCTTCGCTGCACTCCCTCTTTAGCAAGAACATCCTTCCTCAGATAAGGAGACCAAAACGGCACACAATATTCCAGGTGTGGCCTCACCAAGGCCCTGTATAATTGCAGCAAGAGCTCCCTGCTGCCGTACTCGAACGCTCTCGCTACGAAGGCCAACATACCATTTGCCTTTTTTACTGCCTGTTGCACCTGTATGCTTACCTTCAGCGACTGGTGTACAAGAACACCCAGGTTTCACTGCATATTCCCCTCTCTCAGTTTATAGCCAGATAATAGTCTGCCTTCCTGTTTTTGCTACCAAAGTGGATAACCTGAAGACTTGAACGCATGTGAGAGCAGCAGGGAGAAGATCCCAAACAGCGTAGGTGCCAGAACACAGCCCTGTTTCACGCCACTCAGGATAGGAAAGGGGACTGATGAGGCGCCACTATGCTGAATTGTGCCTTTCATATTGCCATGGAATGAGGTGATGATACTTAGTAGTTTTGGTGGACATCTGATCTTTGCTAGACATCCCACACAGAAGAGTGTCTGCAGAGACTCATTGACAGGATTGCAGCTGCCTGCAACGAACTTGGCCTAACCATCAGCCTCAAGAAAACGAACATCATGGGACAGTACATCAGAAATGCTCTATCCATCAATATCGGTGACCACATTCTGGAAGTGGTTCAAGAGTTCACCTACCTAGGCTCAACTATCACCAGTAACCTGTCTCTCGATACAGAAATCAACAAGCGCTTGGGAAAGGCGTTCGCTGCTATGTCCAGACTGGCCAAGAGGGTGTGTGAAAATGGCGCACTGACATGGAACACAAAAGTCCGAGTGTTTCAAGCCTGTGTCCTCAGTACCTTGCTCTACGACAGTGAGGCCTGGACAGCGTATGTCAGCCAGGAGCGATATCTCAACTCATTCCATCTTCGCTGCCTCCGGAGAATCCTTGGCATCAGGTGGCAGGACCATATTTCCAACGCAGAAATCCTCGAGCTGGACAACATCCCCAGCATATACATCCTACTGAGCCAGCAGTGCTTGAGATGGCTTGGCCATGTGAGCTGCATGGAAGATGGCAGGATCCCCAAGGACGCATTGTAAAGCGAGCTCGTCACTGGTATCAGACCCGCTGGCCGTCCATGTCTCTGCTTTAAAGACGTCTGCAAACGCAACATGAAGTCCTGTGACATTGATCACAAGTCGCAGGAGCCAGTTGCCAGTGATTGCCAGAGCTGGCGGACAGCCATAAAGACGGGGCTAAAGAGTGGCGAGTCGAAGAGACTTAGCAGTTGGCAGGAAAAAAGACAGAAGTACAAGGAGAGAGCCAACTGTGTAACAGCCCCGAAAACCAATTTTATCTGCAGCATCTGTGGAAGAGTCTGGCACTCCAGAATTAACCTTTATAGCCACTCCAGGCGCTGATTCACAAACCACTGACCACCTCTAGGCGCTTACCCATTGTCTCTCGAGACAAGGAGGCCAAAGAAGACGACTATTACTGTTTGTCTTTATCCCTTCCTGTTATACTCTGCTCATCTTTTCCCAAATAGCTACACCTTTCTATTGTCTCAACTTTTCTCTTTAGCTTTCCAAATCTTCCTTCACCTGAACCCTCCCTAAGGAAACAGTAGGGCCAAAAAGGTAACCTGTATGTGGAGACAGAAGACGTGGTTATGGTTCCCAATTAACTCTTGGTGTCAGTCTTCACAAAAGATGGGGACGATGCATAGTTGTTAGGGAGGAGAATCTGTAGTTCACCCACAAACTGAATCACAATCACATGGAATTGTTAGGTATGTGCCTGCTTTCTTTAAATTCCTTAAAAATATTACACAGTACATACTGTCCATCACCTCAGCAATAACATGGGAAGCGATCACATGCTGATAAAAAAAACTAAAAACATGCCCACGATTGATAAATATTGAGCCAGAAGTGTCGGTCACTTTCCCTCTGTGCTTTCCTCAGAGTGGCATGGACTTGGAGCAGCTCCCACTTCTTCATGGGGTTTCCGCTGGACTTCACAAAATTACAATAGAGAGGGAACAGTTACAGGTGGTACATTTCCAGCAAAAGACTTCCCAAAAATGGAACACTGTAATTGGTGCACTGTCGATGTCAATAATTTGCCACTTCCTGCTCGCTCACTAAAACTTGTTTAAGTTTTATCAGTTGGAAGGTTGGGCATTTTTCTATTTGTTTTTAGATTCTCTTTGTAATGGATTAAAATACTCTTCTCTCCCTCGAGTTTACTCCGCAATTAATAGTGGCTGTGCCACCATTGACTGGGCATGGAGGCACTCAGAAAATTTGATTTCCATAAGCCAGTCCGTCTCTGATCCACATTTTAAATTGCCCTCATCTGCCTATCCATTCATCACCCAGTGTGAGCTTAGCCTGAAAAGCTAGCAGCCTTTTAGGCTGCTTTTACTCAGAATAAATATTAAAAGACACATATCCAGTTTTTGTCTGTGGAAAAATGACCAAAAGTTCCTAACTGTGGCAGAGATCAATATCTGAGGTGTAGTAGGTCCCGTTCTGGATCTGAGGAGCAATGTCACAAGAATTTTTTTGCCACTGCAATGGGGCTATATATTGGCTAAGCAAACATCTTCCAATTTGCTGTTCTTGATCTTTGGTTGGAACTGGACCTCAGGATCTATCCTAAAGCGGCGGAGTTGGGGTTGGGGTGGGGGGGAGGGGGGGTGGTTGTAGCTTTTGTGCCGTAAAGGCATAAGACCTTGCGCTCGTTATGTACAGTATCCTGTCCCTCGGCTTTGGTATTTGGTCAGCAGCATGTTAAAGTGGCAGCCAGAAATAGGTTCACAGAAATTCCACCTTTATCAAGTTTACATAAACCGATAAAAAAACTTCTGTTTGCAATGAAACTTGTCCCCAAACTGCTCTACACAAACATCAGTAGCGCAGTGTCAATCAACGGGTGGGAATCTGAAAGTTTCCCGATCAAATCTGGAGTCAGACAGGGCTGTCCTCTGTCCCCGGTCTTGTTTGTTTGCTGTATTGAACCCTTTGCTGAGTCTATTAGGAAGGATGCGAGCATAAGAGGGGTGACAATCCCAGGCAGCGGAGGCACTCAGGTCAAAACCTCCCTGTACATGGATGACGTCGCCGTCTTCTGCTCGGATCCGCTGTCCGTGCGCAGACTGATGAGCATCTGCGACCAGTTCGAACTGGCCTCGGGAGCCAAAGTTAACCACGGCAAGAGCGAGGCCATGTTCTTTGGGAACTGGGCTGACCGATCCTTTGTCCCCTTCACCGTCAGGTCAGATTACCTGAAGGTGCTGGGGATATGGTTCGGAAGGGCCGGGGCGTGCACCAAAACATGGGAGGAGCGAGTAGCCAAGGTACGACAAAAGTTGGGCATGTGGGGGCAGCGATCTCTCTCCATTGTGGGTAAGAACCTGGTCATCAGGTGCGAGGCGCTCACGTTGTTGCTCTACGTGGCGCAGGTCTGGCCCATACCCCACTCCTGCGCCGTGGCAGTCACCCGAGCCATTTTCCGCTTCGTCTGGGGATCTAAAATGGACCGGGTCCGGAGGGACACGATGTTCAAATCTCTGGACATGGGCGGGGAAAATGTACCCAACGTGGCCCTCATCCTGATGACCACCTTCGTGTGCGGCTGCATCAAGCTATGTGTAGATCCTCAGTACGCAAACTCCAAGTGTCACTACGTGCTGAGGTTCTATCTGTCCCCGGTGTTGCGAAGGATGGGCCTGGTCACATTGCCGCGGAACGCTCCGTGCAGTTGGGCGGCGCCGTACCACCTATCCTTCGTGGAGCAGTTTCTGCGGAAAAACACCTTTGACCACCGGTCCATCAGGCAGTGGTCTGCACGGAATGTCCTCAAGGCCCTACGAGAAAAGGAAACGGTGGATCCTGTCGGATGGTTCCCCGAGCAGACCGTCAAAGTCATTCGGCGGAATGCCTCATCACCAGAACTTTCAAACAAGCACCAAGACGTAGCTTGGCTGGTGGTGAGAAGGGCCCTCCCCGTCAGATCCTTCATGCACACCCGAAGTCTCGCCCCCTCCGCACAGTGCCCCCGCGTTGGCTGTGGTGGGGAAGAGACGGTCGCCCACCTCCTCCTGGAATGTGCCTTTGCAAAGCAGGTGTGGAAAGAGATGCAGTGGTTTTTGTCAAGGTTCATCCCAAGCAGCTCTGTAACACAGGAGTCTGTGCTCTACGGGCTGTTCCCAGGGACGCACACCGAGACAAACATCAACTGCTGCTGGAGGACTATCAATTCGGTGAAAGACGCCCTTTGGTCTGCCCGAAACTTGCTGGTCTTCCAGCGCAAAGAGTTGTCCACCGCCGAATGTTGCAGACTGGCACATTCCAAGGTCCAGGACTACGTGCTGAGGGACGCACTAAAGCTTGGGGCAGCCGCAGCAAAGGCTCAATGGGGAAAGACCACAGTGTAAGGTTCCCCCACCAAGCTGGACTGAGGGGCTGGAACCATGGGAAGCCCCTCGAACTGTATCGTTAATATTCTCAATTGCTGTAAATGTAAAACTGTAATTGACATGACAATTGTGAAACGGAAGGGTTGGGAAGAAACTCATGACATTATTGAAAGAAACTGATCTCTTTTGCAATGTTTGTATTTTTTGGTGCTGTTTGGAAACTGTTTGGCAATGTAATTTTTACAGATTTTTATGAATAAAGTATATTTTGGGGAAAAAAAAGAAACTTGGCCCATCTCAATGCTTAATGTTGACTACAAGATTGTCCAAAGTCATAGCCAGTCAAGTCAAGTCTGCTCTGGAGTTGGTGATTCACTCTGATCAGACCTGTACTGTACCCGGCAGGAAGATCTCTGATAGTCTCGCGCTACTTAGGGATACGATTGCCTATGTGCGGGATAGGAGGGTGGACACCTGCCTCATCAGCCTGGACTAGGAGAAGGCTTTTGACAGGATATCGCACACCTACATGATGGACGTGCTTTCCAAAATGGGGTTTGGGGAGGGAATCTGCAATTGGATCAAACTGCTCTACACAAACATCAGTAGTGCAGTCTCAATCAATGGGTGGGAATCGGAAAGTTTCCCGATCCAATCTGTAGTCAGACAGGGCTGGCCTCTCTCCCCGGTCTTGTTTGTTTGCTGTATTGAACCCTTTGCTGAGTGTATTAGGAAGAATGCGAGCATAAGAGGGGTGACAATCCCAGGCAGTGGAGGCACTCAGGTTAAAACCTCCCTGTACATGGATGACGTCGCCGTCTTCTGCTCGGATCCGCTGTCAGTGCGCAGACTGATGAGCATCTGCGACCAGTTCGAACTGGCCTCGGGAGCCAAAGTTAACCACGGTGAGAGCGAGGCCATGTTCTTTGGGAACTGGGCTGACCGATCCTTTGTCCCCTTCACCGTCAGGTCAGACTTCTTGAAGGTGCTGGGGATATGGTTCGGAAGGGCCGGGGCGTGCAACAAAACCTGGGAGGAGCGAGTAGCTAAGGTACAACAAAAGTTGAGCATATGGGGGCAGCGATCTCTCTCCATTGTTGGTAGGAGCCTGGTCATCAGGTGCGAGGTGCTCACGTTGTTGCTGTACGTGGCGCAGGTCTGGCCCATACTCCACTCCTGCGCTGTGGCGGTCACCCGAGCCATTTTCCGCTTCACCTGGGGATCTAAAATGGACCGGGTCCGGAGGGACACGATGTTCAAATCTCTGGATAAGGGCGGGAAAAATGTACCCAACGTGGCCCTAATCCTGATGACCACCTTCGTGTGCGGCTGCATCAAGCTGTGTGTAGACCTCCTGTACTCAAACTCCAAGTGTCACTACGTGCTGAGGTTCTATATGTCCCCGGTGTTGCGAAGGATGGGCCTGGTCACATTGCCGCGGAACGCTGCATCCAGTTGGACTGTGCCGTACCACCTATCCTTCGTGGAGCAGTTTCTGTGGAAAAACACCTTTGACCACCGATCCATCAGGCAGTGGTCTGCATGGAATGTCCTCAAGGCCCTACGGGAAAAGGAGACAGTGGATCCTGTCAGATGGTTCCCTGAGCAGACCACCAAAGTCATTTGGCGGAATGCCTCATCACCAGAACTTTCAAACAAGCACCAAGATGCAGCTTGGCTGATGGTGAGAAGAGCCCTCCCCGTCAGATCCTTCCTGCACGCCCGAAGTCTCACCCCCTCCGCACAATGCCCTCGCGGTGGCTGTGGTGGGGAAGAGACGGTTGCCCACCTCCTTCTGGAATGTGTCTTTGCAAAGCAGGTGTGGAAAGAGAAGCAGTGAGTTTTGTCGAGGTTCATCCCAAGCAGCTCTGTAACACAGGAGTCTGTGCTCTACGGGCTGTTCCCAGGGACGCACACAGAGATAAACATCAACTGCTGCTGGAGGACTATCAATTCGGAGAAAGACGCCCTTTGGTCTGCCCGAAACTTGCTGGTCTTCCAGCGCAAAGAGTTGTCCACGACCGAATGTTGCAGACTGGCACATTCCAAGGTCCAGGACTACGTGCTGAGGGACGTACTAAAGCTTGGGGCAGCTGCAGCAAAGGCTCAATGGGGAAAGACCACTGTGTAAGGTCCCCCCACCAAGCTGAACTGAGGGGCGGGATCAATGGAAAACCCCTTGAACTGTATTGGGAAAATTTTCGTTTGCTGTAAAATGTAAAAATGCATATGGCATGACAAATGAAATGGAAGGGTTGTGAGGCAACTCATGATTGTATTGAAGGAAACTGACCTCCTTTGCACTGTTTGTATTTTTTGACTTGGTGCTGTTTGAAACTGTTTGGTAATGTATTTTTTACAGATTTTTATGAAAAAAGTATATTTTGGAAATAAAAATTTAAAAAAATGAAACTTCCAAGGCAAACCAAAATCACAAAACATCCTGGGTTTCCATCACAGGAAATCTGCTGCTTCGGTTAGATTGAACATTGATTTATGCTTCAAGTTATTGAACCCCAAAACTATGTGGCTTATTTTGGACAATTCAGCAAAAATCCAGTAGAGGTCACCTCACACCTCAATTACTAAGTAAAGCAAAAATTAAATTTCTTAATAGATTTTCCAGAACCATAGTCTGCTACAATTGTAATCAATTTATATTGTCCAAAAACACAAGCCCTGAATTTATCTTGCGGTAGGAGATTTTGACTCCCGCACCCTTACAATCAGTCTCCTGCCTGGAACTGGCAGGAAGCTGCTGAAGGAACAGTCCGTGGCACTCAAGTCATGGGGAGTGTGTTCAGGATGGTTTTGCGATCAAAGTAGGGAAAGTTCTGGTTAAGATAGCAGTCAGGCCCCGGTGATGTAATCAGAATTCGATCTGCATGTTTAAAAAGGGGCCTCTTTGAGTGTTGGCAGATATCCTCCAACTGCCCAGAGGAGGAAATTAGAATTGGAAACTGGGCAGGTAAATCCCACAGGCGATTGTAACTGCCCACACACCGGGGGCTGAATTTTGTGGTGCTGGTGGGAGACCCGGCACCAGGCTGAAGGCATTGTTAATCCCGCCTCTGCCATTTGGAGCCCCCAGGCACGATTCTACGGTGCCCAGGCAATTAATCTTGGCACCAGGTCCCTGTCCCTTAAAAGATGGGGATCCTGCCAGCCAGAGAGCTGGCAGCTCAGAAATATTAACAGCAGCACTGGGGACGGTGGCCACTGCCGGTACTGCATCAAGCCTTGACCCAGGCCCAGAACTAGGGACCAGGACCTCAGGTAACAGAGGTGGGGTCGCTGAGGCTGGTCATGCAGGCCCTGGTGATAGGGGGTGGGAGTGGGGTAGGTGTTCCAGGGAGGTGGGTTGTTTACTGGCGGGGGCACTCCGTTGGCCACAGATTACCCACCGAGGCTCCCCGCCAAGGCAGAAGGGCAGTCGCCTTGTTTTACTGGGCGACCTCCCCTCATGGCGGAGACCCACACCACTGCTGGCTTAGTGCCAGCAGCCGGGTTTTTGGGGGGGGGGGGGGAGGTCCTCTACTGGCCTCTGGACGGGAAGGCAGTCTTTGGCCTATCCTACCCCCCGACAAAATTGAGGTGCGACAGGAAGGTGATGGGCCCTCTGTCCCTGCCATAATTCTGTGGGCACCCTGCCTCCTAGCCTGTCTCCGATAGGGGCCCCATACAATTCAGTCCCTTCTTTCCACTGGGCGGTCAGGGTTAAAATGGCCCCTAAAATTTTCAACCAGTCATTCAATTGATGTCTCACACATGCTTACATAAAAACAATCTAAATTTTGTGCATCAAAATAGCATTCGTGGTCTTTATTTAAAAATAATCCCCTCTACTGAAGAGGGAACTCATGGTGGGGTACAGTTCTTCAAAATATTATTTTCTCAAACAAAAACAGAAAATGTTGTAAATGCTCGGCAGGTCTGGCAGCATCTATGGTGAAAAAGAGTTAATGTTTGAGGTCAATGACCTTTCGTCAGAATCTGATACTTTATTCCTTGTAACTAATCTGCCGATGTAAGATCAGTCAATTCAAACAGCAAATCCCTATTATATAAATGCAAGTTTTTATATTTTAATACAGATAATTCAATTCCCTTGTTAGCAAGTGGAGCAGCTCAAGTCTTTTCTGGATCTGAATCATTTAGCTGATACCAATCTCAACTAGAGTCTGTAATGTAATGACTTCCTTGGCACCTTATTTGTTAACTATAACATTCATTTGATTCACCGACCCATATATTTTTAGCAATATCTGCATTAAATGAATATTTTGTTTACAATAATGTTTATTTTGAAGAGCCTCTACGTCACTACTTTTACAATGAACAACTGCATTCAGAATGCTTCTAGCCTGCCTGTCTCCAATTTCTTTATGGTAACTGCACATGCTAGTTCTAAGGAGTGGTTGGCTTTGATTTATTTTGTTTATTAGCACACTTCAGAAAGTCTGTTGAGTTACTGCAGTCACTGTATTAACCGTAAATGAATTGCTGATGGACTCACCTAGTCTATAAGTAGGCTAACAAATTCATCAAAGTAGATGTAAATTCTAGGTTTCTATGCACCTTATCCCTCTATCACCATGTGCGGTTATGATGCTTTGTCCACAGGCATTTTCTTTTGTTTTCCTCTTTCCCAGTAGTTTGACAAAAGAGATGCTACAAATTAATTAGAATGCATTTTATGAACTATTTTCTTTTCTTTTTCTAAAATTCCAAGTCTGCTCAACAGAATCCTAAAACTATTTATTTCACTAGTTGTCTTTTCAAATGATACAAATTAACAAAATTCAGGCTGGCATCTATTTCATGCTTCCAATTATGAGATTTTGTTTCAAATTTCTACAGAATTAGGGCACAAATAGTTTAAAACAGTAACAGATGTACGTAGTAGAAACTTAATGTGAAAGTAATCACCTTACAGTTTGGGGAAATTGTATCAAACTGGGATAAAAATTTATATTTTATTTTTGGCCAATTTAAAATTTTACTAAAGGTGGCAACGGGAACCCAGCAATCATTTTAATAGTTTTCATTTGAAGCAACAAGCTAACAGTAAAATGATATAACACATAGGGAGATGCACACTGCAGACCATAAATGTGTGTTATTAGCAAGTTTTCAGAATGACTTGCCAGAATTTCCATGACTACAAGCAATCACTTCTGGGCCACTGGCTGTTACCATAGAAAGTCTAGATATCCACTTAGATAATGAACTCACAAAATACTTAATGAATCTGTGCAATGTGTATGGTGTGTTGCTGCACTATATGTGGTAATTACAAAGCTGAAATTGGGCCCATGGATCTAATATAGCAAGCATGTCCACACTATAGATTGGTAACCAACTGCTTCCCGTTAGCATTACCGATTTTCATCTGCAGAAATGAGACTGGTGTTTTCCACTTCAGTGAACAGGAGACTGATTCACATTTCCAATTACTTATATTGACAAACTAATTAAATAAAGCTAGTCATTTCATCCTATCTTTTGATATATCTATTTTTCCCCCTTCTGTTAGGAAAAAAACTTATAATTATATAATAGCTTATCAAGTCTTTTAGAATCATCCCAAGGTTCTTCAGAGAGTCAGTTATTATGAAGATAAATGTGGGTCAATCATTTTGCACACAGCACGGTCCCACAAAGAGCAATGAGATTATTGTCCTGTTAACCTATTTTTTGTGCTGGTTGAGGGAGGACACCAGAATTCCCTCTTCCTCTTTGAATGTCAAAAAAACTTTAACAATCACTGCTATTTATTTTTGATGAAGAGGCATTTTCAGCCTTAAGGCATCTTTCAGGATTCTATTTTTGTCAGTGTCAGGCAATCTGCAAATTAGACCGCCACTTAAACAACACAGCTGAGATGCATTGAAATCAAACCTTGGCAAACTTCCAGACATCGCTCAAGACAGACATTCAAATTCCAGTTATCTCATTGGAGTCTCAATATTTCATATCTGAAACTTTTAAAAAGTTAAAATGGTGAAATACAACAATAAAACTATAATGATTCAGCTAGAGTTGGCCTTTGAAAGTCTATGCAAGTGAGATGCAGTATGTTTACTTTGGACTCCTGTGGGTAGTTGTTACTAGTTGGCATCCTTCCATCTATGAAAGATGTTGGACATGCAGCAAATGATCCATTTGGTTGGGGTGTCTTCTCTTGGTGCACCTTTGCCGATGGTTGTGAAGGCCAATCCTTGAGAGGTAGGATCTGCCACAAGTGCTGCACGTGAAGCTGCCAAGTGGCGCAGTGAGTTGTTTTTGACGTTGGCACCCGTTGTCATGTTGTTGTCGCAACTGGTCATCCTGGTCGTGTACACCAGTGCACAGGATGTGTTGCCATTTCCCTCTTTCGCTAGCTAGTAACTCCCAGGTACGATAGTTGACATTTAGGGCTTTCATGTCACGCTTTTATCCCCCCACTGGTAGTCTGTCCCGGCTACCTCACCATTCAGAAGGTCCTTGGGCATGTGACTGTCTTCTATCCTGCGGACGTGTCCGATCCACCGAAGCCACTTCATGTTTGATTAGTGCCAACACACTTGGGAGCTATGCCTTTGAGAGACAGCCACATCTGTGATTTTGTCCTGCCAGGATATACCCATAATGCGCCACAGACAGCAAAGATGGATATTGAGCTTCTTTTCCTGGTAGCTGTAAGTTGCCCATGTTTAACAGCCATACAGAAAGGTGCTGAGATCACAGGCCTTGTAAACCATCAGCTGTGGGTAGTAATGACTGGAATTTCAAGTTGTATATTGATCAAAGAGAACATTAAGGCTTGCTTTTTCAATTTATGTTACGGCGAACTTTATCAACTGGCAGAACTGGCAAACAGGACATGGGCTTAACTGCTCACCCATATGGAAACATTACTAGTGTCTAAATTTGCTATAAACTCAAGTTCCCTATGTAAAATGTGAATAGCACATTTAGTTTAGTTTCATTCTATTTCAAAGCTAAATAAAAGTGTTTTTGGTAATGGGAGTAGATACAGTGAAGATATATATAAGCAGGACCAAGTTTCCAAAATCTTACAATGATCCACTAATAATGTGAAAATATTAAACATTAACAGTTGCGAGAAGAGTCTGATTCACTGGAAACACCCATATAATTGAGGTGTCCACTTTTTGCCTGATATGCTTTGTTAATCTAATGTAGAAGGATTTGCATCGTACTCTACACTTGGATAAAAACCCAGAGTCTTAAAAGTTTAAACTTTTTATTTGTTTAGATAGCAGCAACTTACAGAAATATAAATGCCAGAGTATACAAATGTCCCAACAAAAGCAAAATACAGTTTGTTTTAGTTCAGCAGTTAAACACCTATGCAAATAATGTCTCCCAGACCACCCACGTCAGTGCTGTTAGTAACGACTACTGAAGCATATCAGTAACACAATTCGGTGCTGTCTTCACATCACAGCAGGAAATTTAAAAAGGAGGTTCAGTGGTTCAGTGTGCAACAACTAACCAATTGTTTCAATTATAAAGCAAGTAAATTAATGCAGCAAAACCATATCCACTGTTTATACTTAAAAAAAAACTTCTGTCAATTTGCCTCTGGGTGAGCGAGGAATATGCTGGCTTTGATCAACAGTAATATCTCTTGAAAGGTGTCAGCCTTCAGTGCATTAACAAGGACCAGCAAGAGGCCAACGACTTCTCCACAGCCTGTGCCAATGGTACTCTGTAGTTACTCAAAGGGAGCTTAAATATGAACTTAGATGGAAACTATGCTGATATGTCTTCAGTCTCATTGGGTGAGAAATTCTATAATTCAAAAAACATATCTGGTGTCATGCAGACCCCCACCTGCCAAGAATGAGGCATATTAATTTTGTCACATGAACATTCATTTTAAGCTGTTGCTGGAGTGAAGAAAGGGCTTGTTAAAATAAAAATTATCAGACATTTGGCTGGAAAAATATTTGCATACTAACAGACAGTGCTTGGAGAGACAAAGGACTATTCCCTGGTCCACTTAACCCAAAATGGACTGTGATCACCAGACATTGAAGATGAGGAAGCTCACATTCCAGGATGACTGCTACTATGGCAGAATCCACAAACAGAAATGGCCAAACCAGCCAGTCACATGACTAACCTGCTGGGCAACCTGGGATTTTTTCAATTGTGCCACAGAGAAAAGCAGAAGGCAGTTTGAAACTGAAGCTGGAACAAGGAAGCCTCTCTCGCTTTCTCCCAAGCCACCGGACCCATGGAAGACATGTAAACCTCAAGAAAGAAAACTCCTAAATCAGAACAAGTTGAAGCGTAAACTGGGCCCCAACGAACTGCAAGACTAACTACCAGATATTGCCTCAAAACTTTTTCCCTTTATTCCTTCTACTTTTTCTGTCTCTATCTGCGTGTGTTTATCGCGTAAGCATGCTAGCGTGGTCGCATCGCATATTCATAGTCATTAACTGGATTAGAGTTTAAGATTAATAAACTTCTAATTTCTTGTTTAAATCTAAGAAAACCTATCTGAATTGATTTCTTTGCCTTACAATTAGAAAGCGGTGAACAAGGATTCACTAAGAGGAAGCTAAAACACAGTGTTAAAAAAAAAAAATTAGACCCTGTTATGGTTACATCAGACAAAGGCTGAGGGAATCCCTAGACCCCTCCTCACCTGGTCAAAACACTGGCAATATTCAGCTGGTCTGTTAGCACTTGCAAAGAAAAGGCTGGTCAACATCTCTGATACTAGTCTGAAACAATAACCTGTTCACTGATACATTTGCAGATTTTTCTTTTTATTTCTTAAAATTGGGATATTTGCCTCTGTTGTCTTGTATTCAACAATTTAACAAAGACCTAGAACTCACCGTTAGGTGTGGGAGAGGGTTGGAATGATACCAGATGCAAATGCCAGCCAAGGCTGGGGTTCCAACCATACTTCTCAAGCCAATGTCATGCTTTCAAAATGTATAGTAAACATATGTACTCCTTCAGGTCAGTTATTCTAGATTTCAGGTTCAACATGGACCAAGTAAATTTTCAAGACAGTGAAGAATAAAGCGTTCAGAAAAGATAGGGAAGGAAAAAAGGGAAATGGGGCGGCAGTACTGATTAGGGAAGACATTGTGGTGTTGGAAAGAGATGTTCGTGAGGGGGGCAAAGACAAAATCCACATGGTGAGAGGGGGAGGGAAAGAGAGAAGCAAATCGGCAGGGAAGACACAGAGACGTGCAAGAACTATACAGTGGTGATATTTGGAAACTTTTATTACCTAATTATCGATTGGGATAATGTTAGAGTAAACCATAAGGAGGGTGAGGAATTTCTGAAATGTGTTCAGGAGAACTTCCTTAACACTATGTTCTCGGTTCAACTAGAAAGGATGAAAGGTCACAGACCTGAAACTTGAACTCTGTTTCTCTCTCCACAGTTGCTGCCAGACCCGTTGAGCATTTCTAACACTTTCTGTTTTTATTATAGGAAGGAGGCATTGCTGGATCCGGCACTGGTGAATGAGGTGGGCCATGTGGACCAAGTGTCTGTGGGAGAACACTTGGGTCAGAGTAATCATCAAAGCATAAGGTTTAGATTAGTAATGGAGAAGAGTAAGGAACATCTTCTCAGGGGCAATTAGGGATGGGAAATAAATGCTGTCCTAGCCAGCGCCACCCACATCCCATGAACGAATTTAAAAAAAACTAAAGCAGAACTTCTAAAATGAAAGAGGGCTAACTTCAGTGGGATGAGAGGGGATCTAGCCAGGGTGAAATGGAACCAAAGCCTGACAGTAAAAACTGTAATGGAACAATGGGCCATCTTTAAAGGAAGAGATGTTTCAGGTATAGGCTAGGTATATTCCAACAAGGCCGAAAGGTAAGGGAACCAAAGCCAGGGTTCCCTGTATGACTAGGAAGATAGAGAATATGATTAAACAAAAAAAAAGTGTATATGATGCATGTCAGGTGAATTCTTCAAGCAGGAACCAGGTCAAATACAATATGTTGAGTAGGGGAGTGAAGAGGAAAATAAGATGGGCAAAGAGAGAATATGAGAATAGAATGACAGTTAACGTAAAAGGAAACCCAAAAATCTTGGACTTACATGTATATAGTAAGCGGGTAAGAGGGGGTGGGTCCTATTAGGGAGGGTGGTATATGCTTAGATGGTGGCTTAGTGGTAATGTCACTGAAATAGTAATCCAGAGGCCAAGGCTAATGCCCTAGAGACACAGGTTCAAATCTCACCATGGCAGCTGGTGGAATTCAAATTCAAGCAATTAACAAAAATCTGGAATTGAAAGCTAGTCTCAGTTATGGTGCCATTAATGGTAATGGTGTAAAATCCAAACTATTTATTGCCCTTTGAAATGGCCCAGCATACCAATCAGTTGTTAGGGGCATTTAGGGATGGGCAACACATGCTGGCCTTGCCAGCAACACCCACATCCGATAAAAAAAAAGGGCACAGGTCAAGGCTAGAACACTGAATGAGTAATTTGTGACAGTGTTTAATAAGGAACAGGATGCTGACAAAATATCCATAAAAGTGGAGAAAATTGATAGGAAGGATGTGCTGGAAAGGCTGGCTGTGCTTAAAGTGGATAAGTCTCCAGTCCTGGATGGCTTGCATCCCAGGTTGTTAAAGGAAGTGGGATGGAGATAGCGGAAGAGCTGGCCATAATCTTCCCTAAATATGGGGGAGGTGCCAGAAGATTGGAGAGGTGACAAATGGGACTCCTTTACTCAAGAAAGGATGTAAGGACATTCCAAGTAACAACAGGCCGGTCAGTTTAACACCAGTGGTGGGCAAGGTTTTTGAAACAATAATCAGGAAAAAAAAAAATCAACAGGCATTTGGAGAGGTTTCTGTTAATTAAGGAGAGTCAGCACAGATCTGTAAAGGCAGATCGTGCCTGATTAATCTAATTGAATTTTTTGATGAAGCGAGAAGGCTGATGAAGGGAATGCAGTAAATGTTGTTTATATAGATTTTAAGAAAGCATTTGATAAAGTACCACATAAAAGGCTGGTTAATCAAATTGAGGCTCACGGAGTAGGGGGGTTTGTGTCCAATTGCTTAAAAAAATTAGCTCAAGGATGAAAACAGCAAATCGTGGAAGATGGTTGTTTTTCAGACTGGAGGATGGTAGACAGCAGTATTCCCCAAGGATCAGTGCTAGGACCATTGCTTTTTTTGATATCTATAAATTACTTGGATCTTGGAATTCAGAGGAGAATATCAAAATTTGCCAATAATACCAAACTTGCAGGAGTGGGAACCAGTGAGGATGATACAAACTGCCTACAACAGGACATAGACAGGCTAGCAGAATGGGTAGACAAGTGGCTGATGGAATTTAATAAAGGCAAGTATGAGGTTATGTATTTTGGCAGAAGGGATAGGGTGAGGCAATATAGACTTAATGGCGCAGTTCTATAGTGTAAGCAGGAACAGAGGGACTTGGTAGTGCATATACATCGATCTTTGAAGATGGCAGGACATACTGAGACAGTGGTTAGCAAAGCATATGGGATCTTGGCCTTCATAAATAGAGGCATTGAGTACAAAAAGAGGGAAGTTATGCTAAAACCTTACAAAGCTCTCATTATGCCACAACTAGAGTATTGTGACTAGTCCTGGTCACCACACTGTAGGAAGAATGCGAGGATCCTTGAGAGCGTATAGAGGAGATTTACCAGAATGATTCAAGGGATGAAGGATTTTAGCTACTAGGATAAGCTGGGGTTGTCCTCCTTGGTGCAAAGGAAATTAAGGGGGATTATATGGAGAGTACAAGATTATGACAGGTTTAAATAAGGTAGACAAAGAAAAGCTGTTCCCATTAGCTGATGGTAGAAGGACATTGGGACAGAGATTTAAGGTTTTAGGCAAGAGATGCAGGAGAGATGCAAGAACCTTTTTTACGCATCGAGTGGTAATGACCTGGATCTCGCTGCCTACGACGGTGGTGGAAGCAGAGACAATCAATGGTTTCAAAAGGAAATTGGATAGGCACGTGAAGGAAATAAACTTGCAGGACTACGTGGATAGAGCGGGTGAGTGGGACTGACTGGATTGCTCTACAGAGAGCCGGCATGAATCCGATGGGCTGAATGGCCTCTCTCAGTGGCCTAATGACTCTATGAGCTAGATTTTCAGTCCCTGCTGGGGATGTGATCAGAGGCAAACGGGAGCTAAAAATTGCCACACCAGCTGGGGTGTCGGTTCCCCGGCTCCATCCTGCCTCCAGGCCACTTTTGCACAGGCGGGATTGGTGGTGGCAGGGCTACCCACCCACACATGGTGGGTAGCCATTTTGGCTGATTAAGAACTGCTTGTGGCCAATTAAAAAGGAGGCCGACTGGAATTTTCCATTTGGCTTCCAGGTTCTTGCAGGCAGCGGGGGCCATTTTAGGTGTGTGGAGCCGGCCTCCACAGGCTGCCCTGTCGAGTGGTTGCCTGTGCCAACACGCTCCCCCACCCACCCCACTGCCCCCCAGTGGTGGCCTGGCTGCAAAAGCCATTTTAAGATTTATTTATTTATTTAGAGATACAGCAGTGAAACAGGCCCTTCGGCCCACCGAGTCTGTGCCGACCAACAACCACCCATTTATGCTAATCCTACAGTAATCCCATATTCCCTACCATCTACCTACACTAGGGGCAATTTTTTATAATGGCCAATTTACCGATCAACCTGCACGGTCTTTGGCTGTGGGAGGAAACCGGAGCACCCGGCGAAAACCCACGCGGTCACAGGGAGAACTTGCAAACTCCGCACAGGCAGTACCCAGAATCGAACCCGGGTCCCTGGAGCTGTGAGGCTGCGGTGCTAACCACTGTGCCACTTAGATTTTAAAAAGTTGGTGAGAGGGCGCCTGCACCTTTAAGTGCCCTCTCTTACATACCTTCCATCACTGCCTGCAGCTTCTTGTAAACTGGAAGGCCTCTGATTGGCCCTTGACAGGCTGTTCCCAGGGACGCACACCGAGATAAACATCAACTGCTGCTGGAGGACTATCAATTCGGTGAAAGATGCCCTTTGGTCTGCCCGAAACTTGCTGGTCTTCCAGCGCAGAGTTGTCCACGACCGAATGTTGCAGACTGGCACATCCCAAGGTCCAGGACTACGTGCTGAGGGACGCACTTAAGCTTGGGGCAGCCGAGGCAAAGGCTCAATGGGGAAAGAACACTGTGTAAGGTCCCCCCATCAAGGTGAACTGAGGGTCTGGATCCATGGAAAACCCCTCTAACTGTAGCCAGAAAATATTTGTTTGTTGTAAAATGTACATGGCATGTAAAATGAAATGGAAGGGTTGTGAGGCAACTCACTCCTGTATTGAAGGAAACTGATCTCCTCTGCACTCTTTGTATTGTTTGACTTGATGCTTTTTGGAACTGTTTTGTAATGTTTTTTTTTTACAGATTTTTATGAATAAAGTATATTTTGGAAAAAAAAGCTTTCCCGCGAAAATCACCATGAGTGACTCCTTCCTTCTGGGGGTGGTTTCTGCACCCAGAAATAGCCCCAACCTTTGTTTCCTGCCTCCGGAGGGAAAACCCTGCTCTATGACTCTATTTACAATGTTACTGATTTGCATAGTGCTAACATACACATTGCTTTGAGTTATTAGCCTTTGCTATAACAGGAGGAAGTTAGTATGTTCCATGTTAATAGTTTTAAAAGCTTAAACTGCTACTATAAAGACAGGCAGAATGAATTAATGACAGCATAAATCTCAATTCCAGTATAATCCTGGTAATAACAATGTTTTTTTTTATTAGTGATTTTCATCTAAAGCCTTTTGTATTAAGTTCACACTGTTAAAAAATTTTAATGTCCCCCTTAAGAACAACAAATACTTGATCTTTAGAGCTCTCCTGCAACAGTTTTGGTGGCACAAACTGGTTTCCAAGTAGGTGATCTCAGGCACGTATTCTAGATCAGCCTATATGTCTATTCAAATTTTGCTGTTGTATAAGTTTAATTGGTTCTTTGTTTGGAAAGAGAAGAAATATTCCTGTTGCCTAACTCAGCTGATTGTAAGTACACTCAGAGCTGCATCTTTGGTGGTTGTCGAAGAGAATAGGTCAGTTTTAGCCTACAGAAGACTGAAATATAATCCTAAAAAGGGCTATGAAATTAATTGGAATTTTTATACAATTTCTTAATTATCCTGAAGTACATATGCTGACTAAAATTTAGATGCAAGATTTAAATTTAGATATAAATGTAACTTTTATAAACTTCATCCAAATGTGAAACAATTCTAAAATATTTCAAGCATAAATAACCACTGAACCATCCCTTTAAAAATCTGAAATGAAATCAAACATTAATGAGGCATTTCATATACATGTTACTGTACATATAAAAAAATGTATATGGTCTCAGTCTTCATTTTGAGACTATTAGTGGGCTGGCAAAGAACTAGAGACAAAATTCTGCCTTGGCAATGAAAGAGTTATGAAAACACTAAGAAAAATAGAGAAACATTTCTTGGTAAGCAAAAGTTCAAGGAAATAAATGACTGAATGATGTCAGGGGACATAGAAGCATAGCAGGCTCAAGTTAGCTGTACAGACCAGCATTTCTTTACTTGCTTGTTAGCAAAATCAGTTTTGGACATGGTTGTTCATTATACATGGAATTACTGTTTGAGTGCTGGATACTGCTGCTATGCTTGGCTAGAACATCAAAATCTCACCAATCTAACAATACAACACACTAATTGTAAACTGCCAACTGAAATCTACTGCAAGGACATTACTTATACATTGCACAAAACAATGTTGTACTGCATTTAAACATATGTAGAAATCACAAAAATATACAAACTTCATCTATTACTGCCAAAATCTTTTGTGTACTGTTTAAATATCTGTGCAATGTTTTAAAATCTACAGTATTAGGATATATACATGTTATAAAAATTGTAGACTTTATTTTTTCCTATTACTACTTTTGGGTAGATGTCCTGGAAGCAGTGACTAAGTAGACGTTCTAGCTTGCATGATTCCTACAATAGTGATGACATGAAATGGTTAATGTCCATTTCCCTCAATTAAGTTTTTGCTGATTACCAATACAATAGGCATTTTGTTTATAAGAAACTGAAGATGAATCAGGGTGGATATGTTTATATTAAATCAACCTCTGCCCCCCCACACCACCCCCAGTCAAAATAAAACCTGTTTAACTGCTGGGATTTTGCTCTATTCTTTTTTTTCCCACTAACCTTTTCTGGGTTATTCAAAAGCCAGAAAAAACACACTTACCAGGCTGATTCATATACCAGATTGAGTCATATAAGCTAAAGTTTATATTGAGAGAACTGTTTCATTAAAATATCTCCAAAAATTAAAAATGTTATCATTAAAATTAAGAGCAAGGAGGGCAATTTGAATCCCAACCAGATGTTTATACATTTTGTCACTGAAGTCCAATAGTTGTCTATAATTGATGAATTTTGCCTTATCTTAGCAAAGCCATCAGACTGATTTGGGTTTGGGAAAACAAGATGCTGTCCAATATCACGCTCTCAAATTATATCTGCTCAGATGGGAGAAATTATGTAGCAAGTAACCCGTAGGAGAAAAATAAAAATGGGGACAAACCAATACGCATATATAAACTTTAAAAATGAGTAAAACTTTCTAGTTTGTTACAAAAATTCATGTCAAAAATCAATGAAAAACTGAGTGCTTCTTGTACTTCTACACTGAATTTTGATGTGCAGAATATTAGCATTATTAAAAGAGTATCAGGAACATGTTAAAGTAAATTCTTCAGTTCGTGCGCCAAGTGGAGGGCTGAGCTAGAAGGAAGTGAAAGTCGGATATAGGGTTGTGCCGATTTTCTGATCTCCAAGCATGGCTCCCCACTTGGGGAATGTGGAACCAGTGAACTTACCATGTGTACTTTTCAACTGAACCACCCTTACATTCAGTAGTATAAAATCCCAATGTGACATAATTGCATTACTGTGCTTTTTTAATACATGATTTAGGTCTCAGCTTTGTCTCATGACAAAATAAACACTGGTGTGCTCAAATCCAAACAATAAACATACTTTCTCACTCAGTGTTATACAGTTAAATTGATTTTCATGCAGAGACAATTCTAAACGATATTTATTTGTACTACTTTACAGTATGCCCCATAAATATTTGATTTCCTTTTAAAATAAGTATTTCAATCAGTCAGAAATGGTAGCAAAAGTGCCATTCTGAACTAATTTTGACAGTCTCACAAAGCCACCACAGAAACCCGTGGTAAAGTTTATAATTTGATTGTACTCACTTAGTACAAATAACAAAATATTATACCATTTCATATATATTTGTGTGTGTGTGTGTGTATATATATTTATATGTATATATACATGTACACATATATATAAAAAATGCAACTTCCCAAAAAAATGAAACATACATTAGATATAAACCATCCAAATTTGAATAGAAATTCTGTATTTAAAATGACTGACCTAAAAGCCGGTCAGGCAACTGAAGTTCCCTTCATAACAAGTGAAGCCTGTACCACTGAAAATATCTTCAGTGAAGGGAAGTAGCTGCTTAAAAGTTTTTGCATGGCTCAAAATGTGCACTGTAAGAAAATAGTTTAAATATTTACAGTAAACAGAAAGAACAATTATACAATTCAATGACTTTTTATGAACATAAATACTTCAAGAAGTACTTTGGACAGTTGACAGAAAAGACTTACACATTAAGGGGAATCACTGGTCACAATATTAGCTGAATAAAGTGCTGGAAATTCCACTGTTGGAGGACATCTGCCAAGATTTCGACCTAAAACTCTATCTTTCCAAAGGAAAAATAGCTGTTTCATATACATTATCCAGCTCATCCCAGTAGAAGTACTAACAGAGTGCAGCAAAAAATGAAAAGCAAGGCTGTTTGATGGTTAATATACAGACCTCTCAGGTATTGTCTTACATCCATTTCTGCTCCACACAGATATGTTCGTCCTTTTTTTTCATGTACCTCATATTCACTTTCAATAAAAATAGCTGCTTTAATTATTAGGGCCAAATGGATATCTAGTCACTCATTAGTGTTAGGATCTGATAACGATCAGTAATTTCTGCTAAAAAGTCATCTTGCAATAGTTATATTTTACAGAAAATTGTGTTTTTTTTAATTGGTAGATTTAATGGCCAGGTATCCTCAATGGGACATTTTGCCACTTCATCCTAGATTGCTGTAGGAGTACCTTATAACAAGAGAACCTGCCATACCACCTGTAACTTAATACTGACTGGCAACATGATGTTAAGCCAATATTTAACTGCACCAAAAATGCAGTATTTACATTAGATCTGTGCAATATTTAAATAGCTATTGCAAATCTATTTAAAACTAGAAAAGTATAAAGCTATGGAACATATCTATACTTTGGTATATATTAACATTACAAGGTTAATACTGTATCCAAATTCAATTTTAATTTGCATTTCTAACAGAAAATGCTAATTGTTGCCATTATACAACAGCAACATCTAACATTAGATTTATAGGAGATAAAAGTTCCTGATAATCTATAAGTTATATGTGCTTCCAGGTCAGTCACATTTCTAGACAATAATCAGAAACATGTAATTTTACCTTTCATCACTACATATGTTGGATTTAAATTCAGAACATCATTCTCTTAGGCACACAAAAATATAATTATGTATTTGCCCTCTACCATTCTATGTTCAGTTACTAAAATCAAAAGCCACATCTTGTACATAGTGTGCAAAAGAGGAAGTTGCCAGTTACCCAGTTACATTTCAAAAGAAAAATTCAGAGGAAGAAAGTAACAGTGGGCAAAAGTACAACTTCATCAGTAGTACTATTTAACAAGAATATTAAAATACTGGGAACCCCATAGTGTCAGGGAAACAAAAGTTCAATTTTCTCCATAAAATATAGAGTGGATTGTTAGATCTGAGCCCTGCAGGAGGCGAATGAAATAAATAGACTGTATTTCAAGCACACAGTACTCTAATCCGAATACATGTCAGGCTTTTGCAGATGAAGAGAATGGTGCTAAGGAAGCGAAAAGATAGGCACCACCTATTTAAATTAGGGAGAGAGGTTCCAAATAAAGAGACTGCACCCTTGAATTACTTGATGGTCACGAGTCACATTAAGCACTGCATCTATTATTGTAGATCACACCGTTCGAAATTCAAGGAAGATGTAGAGGGCACCATATTGAATCTCCTAGTTGTTCAAATGACTGCGTGATGGATTTAGCACTGGCTGCCACAGAGATGAATATCTATCAGCATTCATCCCATTCCTCAATGTCAATCCTAGAGAACCAGCGCAAATCAAATGTTCAGTATGATGCCATGTTTGATGGCTAAGCAGCACTCATGTATATATTCAAGCTCAGCATCCAGAAGCAGGAAAGATGGCATGCCCTGCAAGTGGATGCGGGTGTAACCATCCAAACATGTGCTTTTTCAGCAGGAGACACGGCTAGTGGGTCTCTATGAGATTGTTTGCTTACATAAACAGTGATCTCTCCTAGTCTTTTAATCCTGTAAAAGTGAATATGGACTAATCAGTAACTATGGTGTTGTGTTGTTAAGAGTTTTAAACTGTGCCTCCTGATTTATAAGTGACATATCTGGTGGACAGATGGCTCGAAAATTCAGATTAACTAGCAAACAAGAGGAGCAATTTAAGGTCCTTTTCTAATCAAGTAAAGATATAGACCTACCCAACCGAGCTAACTGATTACTTAATTGCTGCCTGATAGACTATGCTCTCTTAATGGGTAGAAAGGTCATCTATTTGATGTCTGTTGAGAAGATAACCTTACAATGCAGATGGAACAGGCTACAGACAGTGAGCACAGGTATAGAGGACTCAGATTATAGCTTAACAGGCTCTAGGATAACTAGAGATTAAAAGGTTTCTTTTCCCTTTTCAGACTAATGGATGCATCATACACACTCTCAACAAAAGTAATTGAGAGAGAGAGCTGAGTATCTATTTGAGCAAAGGATTAGAAGTAACACAGATAGGTGGTAACCAAAATGACCAAATACAGCTGAATCTGACATATTGCTCCAGAAATTATTGTGTATGATGATATCATAATACTGTGGGCATGCATTAAAAATGTCATGTCACCTCTCATGTCAATGGAGCCACTTCTTTCCTTCCTCACAGTTGGAATAAATTGCTGTTCCAATTTTTGTAATAGTTCATGGAGTTAGTGAGTTCTGCCCTTTCAACAGCTGCTCAATTTGAGAGTGGTGTTTCTTGATCAGAATATGAGGAAAGTCCTCTATCGCTCTTATGCTTACCAGCTAAAACAGACCGAGAAAGTCAACTCAAGATCCGTTCCTGAGCTTACGGTACACGAGTAAAAATAAGTTCCGTAGGGCTACTGTGGGGGGGAAATGTAGTGATTGCCAACCTTCCCACATCGTTTGGATATGTCCACTTTTCATTGGGATCATAGTTGTAAAAAAAGTCCAGGACAAACAAAGAATTAAATCCTTGTAACTATTTGCTAAGTGCCTCCATTATTACTCTACTGGATCCAGTCCCAGATGAATAGACTTTTCTATCTCCTGGTCTGTGCTGTAGCCTGCAGTTGTGTTGCCAGGGTGCAGTGCCTTTTATTACATCATGGACTTGTATTCTTTGGTGGATGCTGCCAATGGAGAGATTGGACATTTTCTCCTACTTAAGTAACAAACTTTCTTAATTTGTAGTCAGTATTCTTGGTTTCCTGACCTTCAATTACCATGGGTTTCTTGACTATAATAATAGATATTTCCTATTTGCAATTATGCCAAAGCATTTTAACAGAGTTGATTAATTGTAGATTTGCACTCCATCAGATGGCTTACATTCTGCAGTGAAATTCTAACAAGAAACTGATTTATTAAAAATTTGCATTTATGCACTCAAAGTGCATGAATAAAGAATTTAAGCTTCATGAAGTGTAATGATTTACAAATGGAGGACAAGGACTGGCTTAAAAGCTGAAATGGATATAAGCAATATCAATGCTTTAACTTTCCCTTCATAGCTCAATCATATAATCTGTTTTCCCATCATATGATGGCATTCTAGTTTCAGAGTTCGATGTTTCTTCATATCTGGTTAAACTTGTACTCTAAAGATGAAAAAGAAATAAGTTAATCAATTTCCATAAATCACTACAGTCATTCCATCTTTAAAAACACTGCACATTATGGAATAGCAGAAAACATAAGTTGAAATGAAAATTTAATGCATTTATATCAAATTGCTTGCTCTACTATTTTAACATTGCCAACAGTAATTTCAACCCGTCATTTTTCTGAGTGATCCACATCCATGGAAACACACGATTAACACAACTTACATCATGACTTTTGGGGTAAAACCTACATTAACTTCCACGAATCTGTACTTCCTTCTCTTAATCATAAAATCAAAATATTAGTGTTCCAATATTCAAATTGCCTAGTAGATTAAATTAAGCAACTTATTAGTAAAACAGCACAGGAGGTATTTCACTTTTTTCATGATTTCAATTCAAATTAATAGGCAACTCTGAATTAAGAGTAGGTTATACAGTTGGTTGTTTTCTCTCTCCAAGAGGAAATGCTTTGCTGCAGTTTGGTGTTTTCTTTCAATGGTAATGTGGGACTGTGTACTATCAATAGAAATCAGAATTGTCACAGCACAGAAGGCCCGTCATGTCTGCGCTGGCTCTCCGAAGGAGCGAATCAGCTCATGCCACTCCCCCACCATCTCCTCAGTCCTGCACATTCTTCCTTTTCAGATAATAATCCAATTCCCTCTTGAATGCCTTGATTGAACCTGCATCCACCACACTGTCAGGCAGTGCTTTCCAGAAATGCTTATAGGAAAATAGATACTTAATTGTGAAGTAAAGGTATTAAGGGATACAAAGACAGATTTAGAATTAATGACAGAACTGTCACTGCTAACAAAAATGGTCAAGCAAGTTTCCTGAGCTGAAAAGCCTACTCATATTCCTATGTAACCATTCACATGGGGGAACCACAGTTATGAACAATCCTGCATCTAAAAATCTGGGAAGGGGCTCACAAAAGAATTGTTTTAAAATGGTTTTCGTCCTTCAAATTAAATACAAAATGAAATTGTACACCTTGCAATAAGTTGAAACAAAGTTTACATACAAAGACAAGACTAAGGACACTGCCTGCCTAATTAGGTAAATGGAAAAGATTCCAAGGGACTATTTGAAAAAAGAGCATGTGGCAACTCCCCAAAAACATTAATCTCACTGCTGTTTGGGAGATGTGTGTGCAAATTGGCTATGTTTGCCTACATTACAAAAGTAATTCATTGAAGCACGAGGAAAGGCGATATAAAATTAAGGATTCAATTCTAAAGGGGGTTCAGGACCAGAGGGATCGCATATATGCGCACAAATCATTGAAGGTGGCAGGGCACATTGAGAAAGCGGTTTATAAGGCATGCAGGATCCTGGGCTTTATAAATAGAGACAGAGTACAAAAGCAAGGAAGATATGGCGACCCTTTATAAAACACAGGTTCGGCCTCATCTGGGAGGATTACTATAAGGAAGGTATTGAAGATGGTGTAGAAAAGGTTTACGAGAATGTTTCTGGGTCTTCAGTTATGAGGATAAATTGGCAAAGCTGCGGTTGTTAACCTTCTCTAAGGAGGAGAAGAGATTTGATAGAGGTGTTCAAAATCATGAGTCTGGACAGAGTAGATAGGGAGAAACTGTTCCCATTGGTGGAAGTTTCGAGAACCATAGGACACTGATTTAAAGCGATTGGCAAAAGAACCAGAGGTATCGTGAGGAAAACATTGTTATGCAGCAAGTGGTTAGGCACTGAAATGCACTGCCTGAGAGTGTGATGGAGGCAGATTCCATCATGGCTTTCAAAAGGAAATTGGACATTTTTTGAAGGGAAAAGATTTGCAGGATACCAGGGAAAAGGCAGGGGAATAAAACTGATTGAGTTGCTCTCGCAGAGAGCGGCATGGACACAATGGGCTGAAGGCTTCCTTCTGTGTTGTAAACATTCCATGATTGGCTGCAAAGTGCTTTGGGATGTATTGAAGAAACAAAAGATGCTATTTAAATGCAGGTCTTTTTTTTCTTTAACAAATATGCCATTATTTACTAAACTGGAAACAGAATTAGGCTTCATACCTGCTTGCATAGGCTTGCATTTATGAAATTGAGTAAATACAAAGAGCATATGTTTTTTAAAAAAGGAAATTTCTCACTTATACAGTGTTAGTGGCATAATTATTCAATAAGTGGAGGTAATATTTTTGTTCCGATGGAGGGTCACTGACCCGAAACGTTAACTCTGCTTCTCTTTTCACAGATGCTGCCAGACCTGCTGAGTGGTTCCAGCATTTCTTGTTTTTATTTCAGATTTCCAGCATCCGCAGTATTTTGCTTTTATTATATGTAATATTTTTGTCACTATGTGACTAAATAATCTGTTATCTACTGCAAAATTAGCCACACAAAATATAATGCAAAAATCATAAAGTGGCAGATTTGAAGATAGAACAAAACATGGCCCCAAATTCCAAAATTTCTCGTTTCTGCTGGTCTCCTGTTGAAACTCTGGCAGGAAACTAGCCAAAATCCCAGAAAGACAGCAGAAAGCCAGTTGTGCCAGTTCTCCATCATTTTCAGGCTGCCTTGTACTGAACAAAACTTCTGTTGGCCCGCTACAAGTTAAATGGCGGGTAAGGATGAAGCCAGGGTAGGATTTCTACACTAGAAATTCCTATTTCTGTCTATGGAAGGGGCTTTGGGCTTTTTCTGGCAACTGGTAAGCTATGTAAGTGGAGACGTAACAGTTTCCACAAGGGTGCATTTAGGCTCTACTGGCCTGGACCCTCGAAGAGGGCTAATTTTTTTAAAATGAAAAAGTGTGCAGATCAGTTCCCTTGTTCAGCGAGCCAAGTGGAACATTGCTGGCTTTGTGGACTGACTGTAGACAACACCCACCTCCCCCACCCTGAGGACCCAAGTTAGGGATAGGGCTGAAGGAGGGACTGGGACGGTGGCAGACAGCTGCCCATCATTGCATTTGGAACCGCTGGTCCCATGTTAATTAGGTAGCCTCTGTGGATCCTGAAAATTTCAATAGGGATTTCATCCCGTGAATTTTTGGCTCCCAAAGTTCTGCATGCTACACATTACCAGTGAAAGAGGAACTGGAAAAATTACATGTTTTGCATGCACACGACTACCGTTGAAAGGCAAGACCTGGGCCTAAATGTAGGATGCTATTGTTTATTAATTACAGGGGATAGAAAAAACACCTTTGTGCAGTACCCAAATTCATCCTACCTATGGATTAAAAGACCGGCTGATGTTGCTTCCCTGGTTCTGTAAAGTCACGAGGATGTCATCAATCTTTTCCATGTTCTGTTCAGCAGTAATGGCAGATGATAGTTGCCTTGTGTTAGTCATCTGCTGTGGGAGGAGCGTAGAAACGGCTTGTCCTTCAGTCTGTTGCTGCCCTGGCTGGCTTATTACGAGCAGTTGATCAGACAAAGTAGATGGTCCAGTAGGACATGGCTGGGATACATTCGTTATGCTCATTAATTGTCCACAATCTGTGTAAACAAGATTTTGTATATATTTCTCTGGTAACAAAAGGCAGTGATATGCCTTACTTTAAGGTCAGCAGATCGTTCCTTTTGTTCTTTCCCCACCTCTGTACTTAAAACCTGCTACATCTCTAACTTTTTCCAGTTCTGATAAAAAGTCATTGGCCTGAAACATTAACTGTTTCTCTCTCCACAGATGCTGCCTAACCTGCTGAGTATTTCCAGCATTTTCTGTTTTTGTTTCTAATGAAGAATTACTCATCTTGGATACAGCTTCAATTAAAAAAAAGAGCAAAAAATGCGTCTCTACATTTAGAAAAAGCAGACAACTCTGAAGAAACTTCAAGAGTGATGGAGGCTCTTCCCACACATTGTTTTAAGTTGAGGATTGTGTGAGTTGCCAGTGATGGGAGTTGAATATAGAAAGAGTTCTTTTAAATGAACTTTTCCTAAACGACAAGAATTATAATGTCCTACTAGATTCCAGGTGAAGAATAGTGATCAATTTCCATGTCAACAGTAAAGTTATGGCTCATTATTAAACTAGTATTTGACAACTATTTACTTCATCCAATATCTCCCAACTTGCATTCTATTCACAAGCAAAACAAACATGTATAATAAAAGTGTTTCCTTAAATGAGAGAACGGTGTTCCTTTGGGAAGCTGGTCAGAGGGTCCCAGGTGCATGACAGCATTTGCAGGGGGACCATACAGAGTAAACCAATCCCAGATTCATTTCTCAGTCTAAGATGAGTTAAATAATCTCAGCAAGGAAGCACTTCGGACCCAATTCTCCTCAGCCTATAATTTCCTTTACTTCCATAGTTCATCTCCAAAATTTTCACTAAGCCTCAAATTTAGTGACAAAATATTGAGACATTACCAGAGGCAAAGGGCCTAAATATCTGAAGAAAGGGATACAGTCTGAAGTTGGGTAGCCTGCATTGCATTTCTAGCCAGCAGTTCTGCATCAGCAGACAAAAGCAAAAAACTTAACCATTATGAAGTCTCCCTTTAATTTACAAGAAATGCTGGAAATACTCAGCAGGTCTGGCAGCTTCTGTGGAGAAAGAAGCAGAGTTAAGTTTTAGTTTAGTTTAGAGATACAGCACTGAAACAGGCCCTTCGGCCCACCGAGTCTGTGCCGACCATCAACCACCCATTTATACTAATCCTACACTAATCCCATATTCCTACCACATCCCCACCTGTCCCTATATTTCCCTACCACCTACCTATACTAGGGGCAATTTATAATGGCCAATTTACCTACCAACCTACAAGTCTTTGGCTTGTGGGAGGAAATCGGAGCACCCGGAGAAAACCCACGCAGACACAGGGAGAACTTGCAAACTCCACACAGGCAGTACCCAGAATTGAACCCGGGTCGCTGGAGCTGTGAGGCTGCGGTGCTAACCACTGTGCCACCCTTTCAGTGACCTGAAACGTTAACTCTGCTTCTCTCTCCAAAGATGCTGCCAGACCTGCTGAGTATTTCCAGCATTTCTTGTTTTTATTTCAGATTTCCAGCATCTGCAGTATTTTGCTTTTATTTCCCTTTAATTTACCTTGGTTTTCCCAGTTCAGAATAAGACCATTAATTCCTCCAAAAAGCTGATGTAACAAAAATGTCAGGAAAGCAATTACTGTAATCCTGCCTATTTTTATCCTTTACTAGAAAAACAGATTTTGATTAAAATAAAAACATTTAGCACCTCTTAAGTTTGAAGATGTGACCCAATTAGATGGATGACTATTGCCCTGTTTTCTACCAATGGTTACGGCACTAAAAGTGGCCACATCTCTAATTGCTACTAGTGGAATGAAAAAGAGAATCATGGATCAATTGAGCTGTTTCTCTCAGAAACCAAAACTAAGAAAAACACTTCTTGTAAGGTCATGAATATAGAGTGGCGCAAGTTTAAGTTCATCAGGCACTCCCTTTAAGCCTGGACTTGAATTAATTCTGAATCTTCCACCCCATCCAACCTTGTCATGTACTCATCAAAATTATGAATAGATCATCTGAATTGAGATAGTGGGCCCACAGTAATGTTTTTGCACTGGTTCATAATGTATTTTGCTCCTATATTTACACAGCTGGCTACTTTGATAGTTTAGCTCCAAAGATTTTGAGCACAGACTGGGAGTTTTAACAATCATTTGCCCTCTGAGTTGTAACTGTTTCTTCTCCCTATGAACGTCCATGGAATGCTGCTTTATCCTATGCAATTACCTGTACTTTTATTTATAGGGTTTATTAAACTTAGGAATAAAAAGGTTTTTGAAAAAGAACTGAAACTTTTTTTTTGGAAAAAAACAGGAATATTGACTTTAAAGGCTAAAAATATCCTGCATATCCAAATAAGTATCACTGACCCAGAACACCTGTTTTGTTCGCTTCAATAAGCACAGCTGTTTGTTTTCCACTATCTTTCACAAATAACATGTTCTTCCTAGATGTACTACAATATCAGACTTGAGAACTTCAAAATGGAAAGAAAAAGTATTATGTAGAGAAGACTAATGTGGTCAAATGCAGTACTGTTCTGTCAACAATGACTACAATCTAGCAGTGATAAACGGTATTTACCTCATATGTGAGCTTCTGTGGGATTTGTTCTCAGTCTAACATATCGTTTTGTAGGTATAAAAACTTATAAGTAGATTATGAAGAATAACCCTCTCCCCACTCCACTAAGTTTCAGGTTTGTAGAATCCATGAAATTTGGCACTCATCACACTTTTCCTGTGTTTTTGTTGGATTGGAACAGATCATGCTAGGAAATGTTTCTCCTGATAAACAAGCAGCCCACTCATTGTTTTCAATGTCAAAATGAAACTGATCGTAAAGAAACAATTTCCAAGGCTTCAGCAGACAGGAAGATCCTTAAAAGCAAGGTGGGAGCTGTAAAATTCTGCAGTGACTACCTGCTCCTCCATGATTTCTGTCAACTCCTTTATCATTTAAGGCAGAGGAAGGCTGGATAGACTGCATCTGGCATCTAATTTCACCTCGTCGCCCCACCACCACCAACTCCCTCCCATATCCTCTATCCTAGTGATTTCCACTGTAGCCTCTTTGAAAGAACTCAAGAAATTTACATTATGGGTCCAACTTCCTGTCCATCTCTATTCACAGTGGCGCAGTGGTTAGCACCGCAGCCTCACAGCTCCAGCGACCCGGGTTCAATTCTGGGTACTGCCTGTGTGGAGTTTGCAAGTTCTCCCTGTGTCTGCGTGGGTTTTCTCCGGGTGCTCCGGTTTCCTCCCACATGCCAAAGACTTGCAGGTTGATAGGTAAATTGGCCATTAGCAATTGCCCCTAGTTTAGGTAGGTGGTAGGGAAATATAGGGACAGGTGGGGATGTGGTAGGAATATGGAATTAGTGTAGGATTAGTATAAATGGGTGGTTGATGGTCGGCACAGACTCGGTGGGCCGAAGGGCCTGTTTCAGTGCTGTATCTCTAAACTAAACTAAACTAAACCTAAAACAGAGTTGAAAGGCTGGATGTGACAGAGTATATACAGTGACACCAAAGTGCCCATCGTGCAGTAGGTATGAGAAAATCGTACAAGATTTAGTTCATAGTCTTACTAGCTGAAACTCTAACAATGTCAGTGTGGCAAGAGTAACAGGTATAGGTTTCTGCCGTAAAATGTGCTCTGCTGTAGAATGGGCTTGTATAGTAAACATTCCAATGGCTTTAAGATTGTTTGAGTGGGAGGAAAAACTTGATGGTATGCATACCTTGCTAATATACATAGTATAGGGTCTATACATGCCAACCTAGAAAACTAGCAAAAGTGGACCAATAGCTTCAAAAAGCTGACTAAAGTACATGCTACTTTCCTTTTCATGTGCTGTTGGGAAAAAAATGAAAGCCTAAAAGGGATACTCAAAATGGTGAAGGTACAGAATTGGTGGTGAATTTCTAGAGGTGTCTAGATGCTGCCCAGAAACAGTTTGCACTTTCATATTAAAAATAATGCACTGTCATTAATTTTAATGGCTTTTACACTGCAAAACAGATATTTAATCTTTTAAACAAAAGAGAAAAACAAATGGACATTTGGGTTTTCAGTAGATCAACCAGACCATCACTTTCCCAAAGCTACCTCAACATTCACTCTCCTATATTCAACTCCTTCTCCCTCCAACCCTCTCAGTTCAAAACATTGTCCTCCCCACCTCCGTTCTTTTTGCTGACACTACCCTCATCATACTGGTACTCAAGCTCTCTTTCAGTTAATGTTAGCACTCCCCGCCTCTGACACCCAAAGCACTACTCCCTGCTTCTCTTTTCCTTTCATGGACATCCATTCCACCTTCTCTCTCCCCTTCAATCTGAACCATAGCCCTCTTTCCTCTTCAAGCCACTTCACGCTCTAGGTAGGAATTCCTTTTCTCAAAATAACTTCTGCTTGCTCTACACAAAGGCAGGAAATGCAGCAGGACTTCAGGACCAGCAGTGAAAGGAGCAAATATAGCAAATGCTGGCACACAGGCCAGGCCCCCAAAATGCTGATGGTTGGCGTTTATGAAGGTTACAGTAGTCTGGATAGCAGGAAATTGTCATGGCATGTATGTAGTCATACTGGGCAACTGAATTACTTGGGTCTCTAAATCTCTTCCTCTGTGGAAACAGCATTAACATGCTCCATCACTTCCTCCCTGTGTGCCAAACAGGTAATACACTTCTTCCACAAATCTTCCTACAGCATATCTCCGAACAGCACTGTGGGTGCACCTACCCTACATGGACTGCAGCGGTTCAAGAAGGAAGCTCACCACCACCTTCTCAAGGCAATTAGGGATGGGCAATAAATGCTGGCCTAGCCAGTGATGCCCGCATCCCACGAACGAATAGTAAAAACAAATCTCCTGATGCATTAGTAAATCGAGGGAATCATGGACACTTCTGGTCCATTGTGTCGATGATTTGCAATGTGGTGACTTTTATTCACCAGAGAAGTTATCCTCTTTGAATTGCTACATGCCTTTAATTCCCCACCTGTAACGCAGGATATCCCTCCCCGAACAGCAAGCTCCCAATGAATGAAGGCTTACACTCTAACTAACTGCTACACATTAATTAGGCTTGACCCCAGAAGATTTGGCAGGGTCAGGGATGCACAACTCTAGTTAACACAAAGTCAGTTATGCAAGTTCCTGTTTAATCCACAGTTCAGAAAATCTGCACTTCCTATCACCCAAGGCAGTTGGTTATTTCAAAGATGGGTTATAGAATTTATTCACACATTAAATAACCTGACTATAAATATTTCTCTGTAAGCCATGGGTAGTTGAAACAATTCAAAAGACTGTGCACTGGTACAAGCAAGCATCAGCAGTACTTTACCTTCTACTTGTCTCTTCAAAGGAATAAACTGCACAAATACTGAAATGTTTATTTCAAGTTTTTAAAAACAAAACATGAAATAGTTTCACTGCATAGGAAGTTTTAACTTGATGTTTATTCCACTCAAAAGGATATATCTCAACTCAACTGGGACTTCTTCCTTAATAACTAATCCTCAAATGAGTTATACAAATCTCCTTCAGAAGTGTAACAAACATCATAGTCATCAACTTCCTAAGCTTTATCCTCGATATATAAGGCATTCACCCACAGTCAATAGACATATCAAATGAAAAACAGGCTAATTTAGTTGAACTGAAACTGGCCCATGCAATGAACTAATTTAAAAACAAGAAATGCTGGAACCACTCACCAATGAACTAATTTATTTACTTTGTCAGTTGTCAGTACTATACAAGACAAGGAATTGTTCTTACATCAAACAAATTGAAACTAATGTACCACCTCCTACATGCTATGTAATGGAAGACGACGATATTCCTGTAATTCTTGGCAGATGATTTCTGATCACAGCCAGATCAGCTAAGAGAGACATCAGTGCTGGTGAGAGCTTTCCCAAACAGGGAAAGAAAGGATTTTTATTTATTACAAGTGAGTCAGCCAACGAGTACACTATTTGTGCACTTTCTAGCAGATTTTTCCAAGAACAGCAGAGATCTAGAACAGGTTGCCTGCCAGCCTGACCTTTTACCCAGCAAATGGCTCAGGGGCCTGAGGACATATGAGAATTTTTTTTTTTAAAGAGGTGAAGGAAAGGGGAAAGAGTATGAAATTAAACAAAATGAATTTGGACTTGCCATCATAAATTCTAAACAAATTTTTCAAACGGAATAGTTTGATTATATCAATATACGCAATACTATTTATCCGAGTGAGGCTGGAATTTATCAGAACATCCTTTTATTCTATAGATATTTGCAGAACAGAACGTCTCCAGTTTTATTTGTGACAGCCTTTTGCTACTGCAAACCACATATAATCTCACTGCCCTCTACGTTCCTCTGCTTCAAATAATTATCCAGTTTTCTCTTAAAGCGGTGTGAAGGTCTCTACCTCAACTACTCTTATGGTAAAGCATTCCATTCCCTGTATAAAGTAATTCCTTTTAAAATCTGTTCCTCATTCTTAGTGACAATTTTAAATCGATAACTCCTTGCCACTGACTCTGCAACCAGAGGAAATTGCATCCATGTGGTCACTACCTGGATAATGATTCATAATGCCCAAAATAGGGAAGTTAAATACCAGCTTTTAATTCTAATTTTTAATTCTGTGTCCTCAGTACCTTGCTCTACGGCAGCGAGGCCTGGACAACGTATGCCAGCCAAGAGCGACGTCTCAATTCATTCCATCTTCGCTGCCTTCGGAGAATACTTGGCATCAGGTGGCAGGACTATATCTCCAACACAGAAGTCCTTGAAGCGGCCAACAACCCCAGCTTATACACACTACTGAGTCAGCGGCGCTTGAGATGGCTTGGCCATGTGAGCCGCATGGAAGATGGCAGGATCCCCAAAGACACATTGTACAGCGAGCTCGCCACTGGTATCAGACCCACCGGCCGTCCATGTCTCCGTTATAAAGACGTCTGCAAACGCGACATGAAATCGTGTGACATTGATCACAAGTCGTGGGAGTCAGTTGCCAGCATTCGCCAGAGCTGGCGGGCAGCCATAAAGACAGGGCTAAATTGTGGCGAGTCGAAGAGACTTAGTAGTTGGCAGGAAAAAAGACAGAGGCGCAAGGGGAGAGCCAACTGTGCAACAGCCCCAACAAACAAATTTCTCTGCAGCACCTGTGGAAGAGCCTGTCACTCCAGAATTGGCCTTTATAGCCACTCCAGGCGCTGCTTCACAAACCACTGACCACCTCCAGGCGCGTATCCATTGTCTCTCGAGATAAGGAGGCCCAAAAGAAATTCTAATAATTTTCTCAGTAACTTTTCCCTGGTGATGGTAATTGTTTTAACTTCCTTTCTCCCTTTCAACTCTTGATTCACAATTATTCCTGGAATGTTATTTGTATCCTCTAGTGAAGACAGATGCAAAAAATCTATTCAATTCCTCCACCATTTCCTTATTTTCCATTATTAACTCCCCAGACTCACTCTCTAGAGGACCAACACTCATCTTATTACCTTTGAGGTTCTGCTTTTTAATTTAGTAATAATCTCTGGATTATTACCTGAGCCATGATCAAATTGGTGTAAGGCAAATAAAATTAGAGAGTTAAATATGTGGCTGAACGACTGGTGTGGGAGAAATGGGTTTCGATTCATACAGCACTGGCACTAGTACTGGGGAAAGTGGGAGCTGTACCGACGAGACGGTCTTTACCTGAACTGTGCTGGGACCAGTGTTTGGCAAGTCGTATCACTAGGCCAGTAGAGAGGGCTTTAAACTAAATAGTGGGGGTGAGGGATCACATGGAATAGGAGGGTCAGTGTCCAACTGGATAAAAAATTGGCTTAAGGACAGAAAACATCAAGTTGTGATAAATGGTTGTTTTTCAGACTGGAGGATGGTAGACAGCGGTGTTCCACAAAGGTCAGTGTTAGGACCACTGTTTTCTTTTGCTATATATAATTGACTTGGATCTTGGAATAGAGTAGAATTTCGATACTTGCCAATGTGACCAAACCTGGAGGAGCAGCAGACAATAAGGATGATATGAACCACCTGCAACAGGACATAGATAGGAGAGCAGAATGGACAGACAAGTGGCAGATGGAATTTAATACAGACAAGTGTGAGGTGATGCATTTTAGCAGAAGGGATAGGGTGAAGCAATATAGACTTAATGGTGCAGTTCTAAAGAGTGTATAGGAACAGAGGAACCTGGGGGTGCATCGATCTTTGAAGGTGGCAGAACATGTTGAGAGAGTGGTTAGCAAAGCATATGGAATCTTGGTATTCATAAATAGAGGCATATAGAGTACAAAAGCCAGGAAGTTGTGCTGAACTTTTATAAAGCTCTGGTGGGGCCTCAACTAGAGTACTGTGTCCAGTTCTGGTCATCACGCTTTAGGAAGGATATGAGGATCTCGAGAGGGTGCAGAGAAAATTTACCAGATCGATTCCAGGGATGGGGGATTTTAGTTACAAGGTTAGGTTGGAAAAGCTGGGATTGTTCTCCCTGGAGCAAAGAAGATTGAGGGGAGATTTGATAGAGATGTACAAGATTATGATGGGCTTAAATAAATTAGACAAGGAAGAACTGTTCCCATTAACTGATGGTATAAGGACTAGGGAACACAGATTGAAGATTTTGGGCAAAAGATGCAGGGGGAATGTGAGCAAGAACATTTTATGCAGCGAGTGGTAATGACCTGGAACTTATTGCTTACGAGGGTGGAGACAGTGGTGACAATGATTTCAAAAGGAAATTGGATAGACACCTGAGGAAATAAACTTGCAGGGTGACAGGTCTCGAGTAGGGAAGTGGGACTGACTAGACTGCCCCGCGGAGAGCCAGCATGGACTCGATGGGGCGAATGACCTCCTTCTGTGCCATAAATGATTCTAACTCTCTACATGTCTATATAGTATCTTTACATTGATCACATTTATATGGAAAATTGGCAGGCTCCCTATGTAGGAATACACTTGAAAAAAGCATTGAAATAGTAGGGAAATGCAAACAAACACAAGATAATGATAAATCTGCACAAGCAAACATCTGTAACTCCAAATGACTTTCTGAATCCAGATCAGTTAGAAGATCAGAATCAGTAGGGGCACTCTACTCGTTGGTATAATCACCATCTGATAATTGTTCCCCTAACCCATAGGAGGGATTTTAACCACAAAAAGCAACCGGGTTTAGGTCGCAGGTGGTTGTGGGGGGCGGGGGAGTGTGGGGGTTAAAGACCTAAAAATCAGAATCTCGACACCAACCTGCCTACTTCTGGCTTTAACAGATGGAAAGGCAACCAACCTGATCCAAGGAGGAGGACTGGCAATTGAAATATTATGATGAGACTGTGAGCCTGATCGTTATTCAATTTTTGAATGTAGCTATGGACAGTTGGGTTGCTCAGGAAGGGCTGCCAGATTCAGGAGGTGAGTGCCGTTGCATTTGGATCCAGCAGGCATGCCAGCCTAGGCAAACCCTGCGATCAAGCAACCACCCCACCGACCTTCCCCACCAGGCCTCTGACTGTCCCCACCACCATTCCGAGACCTCTGACCCCGATCCCCTCCAATCCCAGCCTACAATTACCTCCACCAACATCCCCAGGCCTCTGATTCCAACCCCCCACCAGGCCTCACCCAATGAGTACTCCGAATCTCCCCCACTGCCCCACGAACATAGAGATCGTCCTCTCTCCCTTCCAATCGACCTCCCCTTCCCCTACCTGTAGGCATGCACCTGCCTTGTCCTGCAGCCTCCACCAACCTGTTCCCTACCTGACAGGAATCCAAGCCTGTCAATCAAACTGGTTCATGACATCACATATATAAAACGCCAGAGTGCGCGGGGGACCACAATGTCTGCGTTCATCATGTCATACTGACCCCCACACCAGCAGGTCAGCTAAGATAAAAAAAAAAAACAGGCCATATTTGTTGCATCCTCTATTTCAGACAATTTCTTATCCGTGTCCAAGTTCACCCCAAGATACTGATTGGCTTAAATTGACTGACATCATCGCTACCGGGCGTGCCCGTTCTAGTCAATATTCCATGCACAGTGCTTGAACACTGTCGTTAATGATGCAAAAATCCATTTCAAGGTACCCGAGAATGTCACAGAAATATGACTGGATTATACGCCAATGTTTAAGTGTAGTATTATTCCATATAGACCAGAAGGTCCCTGGTTCAATGTTTGATCTATGCTGAGTTAGTCAGGACAACAACTGGGGCATGAGGGAAGAAATCAGCCAGGACTTCACTGTTTGCAGAGTATGATGGCATGGATGTTCAGTAAGAACAGATCAAGCTTGGCTATGATACCATCCATAGATAGCCCACTGACACTCACTCCCAGTTGAAGAATGACCATTTGGATAAGGTACTGGAGGGTATCCAACACCTGTAGTACTATACCTCAGCAACAGTCAGTGCTTCAGGAGAGGAATGGGAAAAATAGAAAATTAAAGAAAAAAAAGTGTAAAAGATTTACTGAGTTTTATCTTTTGAAACCAGTTATAGAACAGAATCACACAATGGTTACAGCACAGTAGGAGGCTATTTGGCCCGTCGTGTCCATGCCGGCTCTCTGCAAGAGCAACTCTGCTAGTTCCACTCCCCTGCCTTTTCCCCAAAGCACTGCAAAATTTTTCTCTTTAGATATCCAAATCTCTTTTGAAAGCCATGATTTAAACTGCCTTCATGACACTCTCAGGCAGTGCAGTCCAGATCCTAACCACTTGCTGCGCATGCAATTTTTCCTCATGTCGTCATTACTTCTTTTGCCATTCACCGTAAAATCAGTGTCCTCTAGTTCTTGACCCTTCTGCCAATGGAAGGTTTCTCCCTATCTACTCTGTCCAGACCACTCATGATTTTGAACACGTCTATCAAATCTCCTCTCGACCTCTCTTCTCTAAGGAGAACAGCCCGATTCTACAATCTGTCCTCATAACTGAAGTCCCTCAACCCTGGAACCATTCTCGTAAATCTTCTCTGCACCCTCTCTAATGCTTTCACATCCTTCCTAAAGTGTGGATGCCCAGAATTGAACACAATACTCCAGCTGAGGCTGAACCAGTGTTTTATAAACATTCGCCATAACTTCCTTACTTTTGTACTGCATGCCTCTATTTATAAAGCCCAGGATCCCACATGCTTTATTAACTGCTTTCTCAATCTACCATGACAGCTTCAACGATTTATTTGCATATACCCCAGGTCTCTTTGATCCTGCACCCCCTTTAGAATTGTATCTTTTATTTTATATCGTCTCTCCTAAACCTTCCTATCAAAATGTATCACTTCCCACTTCTCTGCATTAAATTTCATCAGTCACATGTCCACCCATTCCACCAACCTGTCTATGTGCTCTTGAAGACTATCACTATCCTCCTCACAGTTCACAATACTTACAAATTTTGTGTCACCTGCAAATTTTGAAATTGTGCTCTGTACACCCAAGCCTAGTCGTTAATACAGATCAAGAAAAGCAATGGTCCTAATATCAACCCCTTGGGGAAGCCCACCAAATACCTTCCTCCAGTCCGAAAAACAACTGTTCACCACTACTGTTTCAAATCATTCGGTCAACCTTGTATCCTTGCTGTCACTGTCCCTTTTATTCCATGGGCTTCAACTTTGCTGACAAGCCTGTTATGTGGCACTTTATCAAATGCTTTTTGGAAGTTCATGTACACCACATCAACTGCATTACCCTCATCAACCCTCCTTGTTAACTCATCAAAAAACCCAAATCAAGTTAAATAAACATGATTTGCCTTCAACAAATCCATGTTGGCTTTTCTTAATTAATCTACCCTTGTCCAAGTGACTGTTAATTTTGTCCCAGATTTTCATTTCTGGAAGCTTTCCCACCACCGATGTTAAACTGAAATAAAAACAAGAAATGCTGGAACCATTCAGCAGGTCTGGCAGCATCTGTGGAAAGAGAAGCAGAGTTAACGTTTTGGGTCAGTGACCCTTCCTCGGAACTGTTCCGAACTTGCAAACTCCGCACAGGCAGGACCCAGAACTGAACCCAGGTCGCTGGAGCTGTGAGGCTGCAGTGCTAACCACCGCACCACTGTGCCGCCCAACTGCACCTTCCTTGAACAAGGGTGTAACATTTGCAATTCTCCAGTCCTCTGCCACCACCCCTGTATCCAAGGAGGATTGGAAGATTATGGCAGTGCCTCCGTTATTTCCACCCTTACTTCCCTCAGTACCCTCGGATGCATCTGATCCGGTCCTGGTGCCTTAGCAACTTTAAGCACAGTCAACCTTTCTAATACCTCCTCTTTATCAATTTTTAGCCCATCCAGTGTCTCAACTACCTCCTCTTTCACCGTGACTTTGGCAGCATCTTGTTCCTTGGTAACGACAGATGCAAAATACTCATTTAGTACTTCAGCCATGCCCTCTGCCTCCATGCATAAATCCCCTTTTTGGTCCCTAATCGGCCCCACTCTCCTTTTACCATCTTTTTACTATTTATATGCCTAAAGGTGACTTTTGGATTCCCTTTTATGTTAGTAAAATATTAGTATACAATAAAAATAACATGGATTTGGGGAAAAATACACTTTTTAAATTTAAATTAGTCAGGCAAACAGTTTTCATTCAATCCATAAAGTTGTTTATCTTTAAGTTACACTTACCATTTTGAATTTCAAACAAGTACAAGCCAGTCGGTTGTTGAGCTGATGCAGGTGTATTCTGAAGCTGATTCATGGTTCCTTGTGGGTGAAAAAGTGTACTTTGTGACTGACCCGATACAGATGTGTTGGTCTGAAGGACAGGCACATTATTCTGAGGATTAAAAATAGTGGACTGTTGTATCTCTTGTTGATTCATATCATTCTGTAATGCAGACATTGAAGTTTGGGAAATGAACAGCGTGACCTGTTGATCTTGGGAATCTCCAGAACTTTGAACCAACTGTATTTGAGGTTGGCCATGAAAAACTGATGACTGTTGCTCATCTCCCTGAGGAGTCCCATTATTTTGAAGTGGAGAAACTGCAGTCTGATTTTCGAATTGCATGGATGATTGCTGTTCTTGATTAACTGACACCATATTAGGCTGAGTATGAAAAAGATTTTGGTTCTGCTGCTCCTGGGAAGCCAAATTTGTATTCATTGGAGGCATAGTATTCTGAGAGTTGAAAATGACATTCTGGTGTTCCTGGGAAGTCATGCTGCTATTTATTGGAGAAATGGTATTTTGAGAGTTAAAAAGAACATTCTGAGGTTGGTCTTGAGGTGAATTGCTGTTGTGAAGTGTAGCTATTGAGCGTTGGGTCTGAAAGATTGATGCTTGCTGATTTTGTGGAGAAGTGTTAGCCTGGGAAGAGGACAAAGTGACCTGATGTTGAAAAAGGCTCGGCTGCTGTTGTTGCTCTTGAGGAATCATGCTACTCTGAATCTGAGTCATGTGTGGCTGGGTCTGAAAGACATTTACAGATTGCTGCTCAGGATTTCCTGAACTTTGGAGTGTTCGAATCGAGCTCTGTGGTGAATAAAAGCTAATCTGTTGTTTTTCTTGTGAGATGTTGCTATCTTGAAGTGAAGGCAAGGAGTTTGAAGAAAGAAAAAGAGTGCTTTGTTGCTGGTCTTGGCCAATTGAAGACCCTTGAAGAACTGCTAGTGAATTTTGAGAATGAAACAATGCTGACTGTACTTGATCCTGGGAAGCAGCAGTGTTCTGATGTTGTAGGACAGTGCTCGAGCAGTGAAATAGTCCAGATCGTGATTCTTGTGAACAAGCTGCACTTTGAACTTGATTTAGGGAATTTTGTGGATGGAACAGTTCAGATGATGGATGAGATTGTTGCAAGAAGTTTCCAGGTTGCATCGGCATCATTTCCCCACTCTGCTGAAAAATACCAGTTTGCTGTGAAGAGCCACCAGCTTTGACATGCATCATCCCATCTGTATTAGAAAACAAAGTTACTTGAGGCTGATTTTCTCCACACTGCTGCATCTGCACAATAGACTGAAACATATTGGTTTGTCTCTGGTTCGACTGCACCGTGGCCTCTTCCACAGTAACCAGAGAGTTAGAGCACTGAAAGACACTTGAGGAAGAAGGTTGCTGCTGAGGTTTCCCTGTGTTTTCATTTCCTGCAACAGATGTAGCAGGTGAAAACAATCCACTGTGGGATATCTGGTGATGGTTTTCATCATTGGACTGCAAACTAGACATAACATGAGTGGTTTGCTGAAAAATATCAGCTTGTTGGAGGTTTCCATTTAAAGAGCCTTGGACACTCATAACTTTAGAAGACTGGTACAAGTCTGATTGGAGTTGCCCTGATCCAGGGCAAATGTTCTGTTGCATTTCCATCAGCATGTCTGTCGAGGACTCTAACATTTGTTGATTTGACAATGAATTCTCAGGTCCAGAGAGAACACTGTCAGATCTAGGGAGCGATGAGTTCTCCGAACTTGAGAACAGACCTTGAGTGAGGTTGCTCTGCATAGTAGATACTTGGTGGAACAGACCTGCATTCATCTGGTCATGCACCTCTTCCACAGGTTGTTGCATTGTCTCAGGTGTGCCAGATCCAGTAAATAAGACAGAGGTCAACTGCTGCTGAGTAGCTTCCAAAGCCTGTTGAACAAGACTAACATTGCCACTTCTGCCATTGTCGGCATTTGTTTGAAAGTTTCTTGGTTGCATAGAATGCATAGTATTCTGCAACGGTGATACATTGCTGCTTGGTTGAAATATGTTGGGTGAATGCTCCTGTAGTGCCTGGGTCTGCGATTGTTGCTGTTGTTGCTTTTGCTGCAGCGCAGACTCAGGCATTTGGGATAAGGATATCTTGGCTACACCTGACTGCAAAATTTCTCTTGGTTGGACCTCCCTTGAATCCAGCAATATGCTAGCATTGTGAAACTGGGTTGTTTGCTGAAGCAAACCTTCATTATTCTGGAGCTGGCTGGAACATTTGGATGCTTGAAAAGCACATGGCTGAGAAATGTCTTGTTTTTGTACATTAGCCAGAGTATCCGTAGTTGGAAAGACATTTGGCTGAATTTGCTGGTGCTGCTCACTGTCTCCCCCTTGATGAGACACAGATGCAGAGAATGGAACCCCTGCTTTGGCATTTGAAGAGATTTCCAAAGATTGCTGTCCTGTTCCCATCTCTTGAGTCTGAATGAAAAAAAACCCAAAACTAATTCAAAGCAATATTATTATAACTATGCATTACACTTTTTACACTACTAATTAAAAAAATTAATTGAAAGATCTTCATATTTTACACCCTTGCAGTGTTGAAACCGTTTGACAGTTTGGAACACACGGCAACTGGCGGATAATTGTGTAAAGTCAGAAGACAAATGTATACATTTGAAACCAGATGTCAACATTAACCAACGTTAATGACAAAAGACGAGCTGAGCATATTAATCACACAATGACAGATCTTGATATAAAAATAAAACATTTCTAAAATCTGAAGCTAATGTTGATAGCTACACAAAAATCAGAAGCTTTGAAGAACATAAGATCACATGAATGTTAAAGAAAATTGTACAAATCATAACAGGAATAAATAATTTTGGTAGGAAGAACAAGGGAAGTCAATACAAAACAAAAGGATACAATTCTAAAAGGAGTACAAGTGCAGAGACACCTGTAGGTATATATGTGCACAAATCGTTGAAGGTGGCAGGACAGGTTGAGACAGCGGTTAGTAAGGCATATGGGATCCTGGGCTTTATAAATAGAGGCACAGAGTACAAAAGCAAAGCAGTTATGGTGAATCTTTGTAAAATGCTAGTTCAGCCTCAACTGGAGTATTGTGTCCAATTCTGGGCACCACACCTCAGGAAGCACGTGAAGGCATCAGAGAGGATGCAGAAAAGATTTACGAGAATGGTTTCAGTGATGAGGCACCTTAGTTATGTGGATAGATTGGTAAAGCTGGGGCTGTTCTCTTTAGAGAAGGTTTACAGGAGATTTAACAGTTGTTCAAAATCATGAGAGGTTGAGACAGAGTAGATAAAGAGAAACTGTTCCCATTGGTGGAAGGGTCGAGAACCAGACGACGCCCATTTCAGGTGACTGGCAAAAGAAGTAATGGCGACATGAAGAAAAACTTTTTTTTATAAACGCAGCAAGTGGTTAAGATCTGGAATGCACTGCCTGAGAGTGTGGTGAAGGCAGATTCAATTGTGGCTTTCAAAAGGGAATTGGATAATTATCTAAAGAAAAAAATTTGCAGAGCCACAGGGAAAAGGCAGGGGAATGGGACTCGCAGAGTAGCTCTTACAGAGAGCCCACATGGACACAGCAGGCCAAATGGCCTCCATCTGTGCTGTAACTATTCTATGTTTCTATGATTCTACAGGAAGGCAAAATTAACAGTAAAGAAACTAGTAACAGAAAAGCTACTACTAATGAAGAGATTTGCAAAGATTACTGTCCTGTTTCCATCTCAAGTCTGAATGAAAAAAAAAACAAAACTAATTCAAAGCATTATAACTATGCCTTACATTTTTTACACAACTACTAATTAAAAAAAACTGAAAGATCTTCATATTTTACACCCTTGCTGTGTTGAACCTATTTGATAGTTTGGAACACATTGCAACTGGGAGATAATTGTGTAATGCCAGAAGACAAATGTATACATTTGAAACCAGATGTCAACATTAACCAACGGTAATGACAAAAGACTAGTTGAGCATATTAATCACGCAATGACTGATCTTGATACAAAAATAAAACATTTCTAAAATCTGAAGCTAATGTTGTTACCTACACAAAAATCAGAAGCTTAAGAAAAACATAAGATCACAGAGAACAGAGGTATGCTTCCAGAACAAGGCATCATATACAACTGGGACGTAGAAGGGCTGTGTAGCTTTGTTTGCTCCTTAAATTTTTTTTTTTTAAATTGCATTTCTGCCTATTTTGGAGAAAAATTCATACTTTAAAGACGGTTGATGTTGTCTGATTCAGTATCACATCCATTGGCGTCGTCGTCTCTTTCTTTACTGCAACAGATGGCAGAAGGGGCGATAACAAGGCATTGGGGAGATTCGCTTCATCCAAGTTAGAGCTTGTGATTTTCATTCCTGAAGCTATGAAAATGAGGCAAAAAAAAAAAATCATATTTCAGCTCTGATAGCCCCTTCCTGATCAAAACTAAAAAATATGTGCACAAAAAGAACAAACGTTAGGTGCTGTAATGTGTTTCTAACATCATGTACTGCATCCATTTCGTTGATGCCAAAACATCCTGAAATTTCCTGGACATCCTCTGAACGTAAAATTTTAACCCACGCATTAGAAATCAAATTACTGTTGAGTATAATGGTGATATTGCCACCATCATCTTTGCTAACAGTATAGTGGTTAACCTGTTTTCAATCTAGTACATGTTCCTTTTAATGGTACAGGTTGTAAAGGTTAACAGTGAGCCAGATCTAGTGATTTTTCAGCAGGAGCCCAAGCAAACTCCATTCAGTATTTATAGCCACCTCATCTTCAGATTAATTCTTCTCCAGAATCGCACCCTTACCCTCAAGTAGATATGCATCAGCCTCAATACTAGGACCTTGCAACTGAAACAACAATTTTTATTTATGAGGCATGTTTTATTTAGAAAACATGCAAAGGTACTTTGACATGTAGCCAAAAAGTCAGATTTTGAGCAGGTTGAGAGATAAGTAGCAAATTTCAGACAGTAGGATCAAGACGGCAGAAGACTGTGCCACAGACTGTGGAGCAGAGGGAGAAGGAATGTAAAAGGAGAGCAAAGGCTGGGATGGATTACAGACATAAGACAGGCTGAGGCTGTGTGATCTCCTGAATGATGCCTGCTTTGCTGCTTTCCATTTGCTTCCTGTCTACACAGTCTCCACACATCCTTCAGAACCTTTGTCACCCCTTCTCGTACTTGGTTGGATTGGCTTCTCCTACTTCTGCTCTTGCTCCTACGTGCTCAACTCTATAGAGCAATTCCTCAGATCAGCTCCATTATCTACACTGAATTTGTGGGTTTAAACTTCACCCTCCCTAGCACTCTCAACTTCACTGTTCTCAGCCCTTTGGTTTCACTTGCATTGTTCCTTGGTCCTCTGCTGGCACACTGGATCCAATGGTGCATAGCACCTGAGGTTACTAGGCATGTTTACTGGACAACTGGATCAACGCCTGCTGGCTGAATCAAAGACTCTCCACTCCTCCTGGTTCTGTTTTCACTGAACAATCTTCAGCAATGGGCGCATTGATTCTCTGGCCCTTGAACAGCTCTAGGATCACTCCCTTTCCATAAGTGCTTCAAAACTGGACACTAGCGCTTTGATGCTCTAAGCTGTCTCCACCCTGAATACAAGTTAACTTCATCCCTAGGACGAATAAAAAAAATTCAAATGGTGAATAAAAATGAGGCACGCAGCCTCATTATAATATTTAAAGTGCCAGCATGCCTCCTTGGACTGGATGGCTGCCCATCCCCTCATCCTGCCTCTGTTAAAACCTGAGTGGGTAGGTTGGAGGCGGGTTGGGGTCAGGATTCAGACTTTTAACACTTCAACCCCCTCATCTGTTTTTTGGGGCTAAAATTCCCCCAAAGTGACCAGAAATTAAGTAGAATTAGAAGAACTTTTATTTCTCAGGAAAACTGAGAACCTGGGACTTTAAAAATAATGACAGACCCATGAGATCTCCGCTAGTATATGAAGTGCCTTAGTACAATTAGGTGGGGCGATGGGGGGGTGGGGGGGAGCGGGTGGTGAAAATCAGATCTGTTAAAGGTCATAAAAACTGAAATAATTGATAACATAATTCAAGTACTAAAAAAAGGTTGAATTATTAAAGTCAGATAAAATTTGATATATCAGACGAGTTTAGCTTTAGTCCTGGATGAGCTGAAATTTTCTCCAATTAAACATTGGAACGATCTAAGCCATTGTTTATGGCCCCCATAACAACTTTGTTCCCTAGCCACCTACTCCATCCTTGGTCATTGCCTTAGACTGAACTGGACTATTTGCAATCTTGGTGTCCTATATGACCCTGAGCTGCACTTCTGACCCCATAATCCTCTCCATCACCAAGACCATCTACTTCCACCTTCCGTAACATTGTTGGTCTCTGTCCCGCTTCAACCCATCTGCTGCTGAAACCCTCATTCATGCTTTTGTTACCTCCAGACTATTGCAATGCTCCCGCTGGCTGGCCTCTCATTTTCCATTTTTCACATACTTGAACTCATCCAAACTCTGCTCCTCGTATCCTAAGTCTTTTCACTGCTACATGGTTGAAAAGATCAAAGCACAAAACTCCCAGAATACCTCATGTATGAGTCTATTGAAATGCATATACAATTAATCTGGAAAAGGCCATCAAGGAGATTAATGAATGGGTGTCATTTCAATTGGGTAAAGTTGACAATGTTGTAAAAGGAATTCAGGAACTTAAATCATTGAGCCTAAGCATTCAGAGATAAGATAATGCTAAAACATTTTTAATGTCCATGTGATTTTTCTCCTGGGTTGCTCGCAGTAGTGTCCTGGAGATTAATTTTTAATTCTAGGAGACTCCAGGACAGCCTAGAGAGCTAGCAATAGTTCCTTCTGTGTAACATTATCAAGCAGCAGTCTATCCTATTTCCTGTTGATTACATTGAGAAAATATTACAATCAGCTAACCTACATTGGCAGGCAAGTAGTTTCTATATGCATCATGGCTTTCCAGGTAATCACAGATGGTATTATAGCTCGAGGGTATAACAATAATAACTAGTATGATTTAAGATAGATGCCTTTTAAAGGGTTCAACCCCATAACAAGCCAAGGGAACTATTCTTTTGACCACCCATACTCTTGTTCACTGACTGAAATATGCCAAAACATACAAACAAAAGTATCAATATTTACTAAAATGCTAACACTGAAGATGATTTAAAGCAGGAAATGTCCAATCCTTTGTCTTCGCAGGTGCTACATAGAACATTGAGGGCTAAATATACAGGTAAAATCCATGCTCCTATTTAATTAGCATACATCTGAAGTTGGTTATACTAACAGACCTTTACCAAGATTGAGGCAACAGTGCTAGAAACAGCTCCAAAATAGGAACATTGGAATTGCTAGATGAAAAAGGACCAAGGCCCATCTAGTTCACATACGAATTAGGAGCAGAGTAGGCCATTTGGCCCCTGAGAGCCTGCTCTACCATTTTAAGATCATGGCTGATCTGATTGTGGCCTCAAACTCCACTTTCGCACCTACCCCTAATACCCTTTGACTCCCTTGTTAGTCAAGAATTTATCTACCTCTGCCTAAAAAATATTCAATGACCCTGCCTCCACCGCTCTCTGGGGAAGAGAGTTCCAAAGAAACACAACCCTCAGAGAAAAAAAATTTCCTCATCTCTGTCTTAAATGGGCGACCCCTTATTTTTAAACTGTGTCCCCTAGTTCTAGTCTCTGCCACAAGGGGAAACATCCTTTCAGCATCCACCCTGTCAAGTCCCCTCAGGATCTTACATGTTTTAATAAGGTCACCTCTCATTCTTCTAAACCACTGGATACAGACCCAGCCTGTCCAAACTTTCTTCACAAGATAATCCCCCCATCCCAGGTATCAGTCGCGTGAACCTTCTCTGAACTACCTCTAACGTATTTATATCCTTCCTTAAATAAGGAGACCTAAACTGTACACAGTATTCCAGATGTGGTCTCACCAATATCCTATACAACTGTAGCAAAACATCCCTACTTTTATATTCCATTCCCCTTGCAATAAACTACAACATTCCATTTGCCTTCCTAATCACTTGCTGTACCTGCATACCAACCTTTTGTGATTCATGTACCAGGACCCCTAGATCCCTATGTACCTCAGAGTTCTGCAATCTCTCTCCATTTAAGTAGTATGCTGCTTTACTATTCTTCCTGCCAAAGTGGATAAATGCACATTTTCCCACGTTACACGCCAGTTGCCAATTTTTTTCCCACTCACTTAACCTTTGTAGCCTGTTTATGCCCTCTTCAAAATTTACTTTCCTACCTATCTTTGTGTCATCAGCAAATTTAACAACCATACATTCGGCCCCTTCATCCAAGTTATTGATACAAATTGTAAATAGTTGAGGTCCCAGCTCTGATCCCTGTGGCACTCCACTCATTACATCTTGCCAACCCAAAAATGACCCATTTATGCCTACTTTCTGTTTCCTATTAGCTAAGCAATCCACTATCCATGCTAATATGTTACCCCCAACACCATTAGCTCACCTTATAATCCTAATAGTCGCATGATACCATGGAGTTGCTGACTAATCACAGCAATCAATCGCAATCAGTTAGTCTGCAACAGACTCAGGACATGACGCAAGGAAAATACCAGTGATGGGAAGCTTTGGGAATCAGTCATCTGTTACTCCTAAGCATGCTACATTTACCATATGTCTTTCTCAAATTACTCAAATAGTGAACCTAAAATATAATTTTCTGCAAGACTTGTATAATGTATACCAAAATATAAGTTTGTGAAAGAATTCTTTCCAAACCTCCAGGCCCACAAAATTCAAACAGGACAAACTAAAGGATAAGAAATAAAAATGCAAATAGGATGAAGTTGTCTGGAACTCCAGCTGCAGGTTTGACATTCCTGATTTAAAATACTCAATGCAGTTAGTGACCTTTTTTGTGACACAGGACCATATTTTAGTGTTTCGTGATCTACTTCCTGAGTTATTAAAGCCAAGCAGCATGATTTGCTAGTTATGGCTGTTGCAAATGAAAGCTTTAACGTTATAATTTCCCGTTTTTCTTCCTCCCAGCACCACCATGCACTTGCCAACAGGATGCTCTGTTTCAAGGACTATATTGTGAAATTTTCAGCCTTACACCTGGAAGAGAAATTAGAGTAGCATATGTTGTCCTCAGATTTTACCAAACTGTGCGGGAACATCTTGTCTGTGTCCTCCCCTCAAAAGCATAGCTAAGGTTGGGAAAATCACCATAGAGAAATACAAATACACATACCACATTGTGGCACAATATGTCAATAATTCACTAGGTTGCTTGTAATCTTTTAGGTTAGGTGAGAGAAAGGTAGCTTTCTTCTTTTTCTCCTTTTCTTAAACATACATGCCCAAATGCACTAGAAATGCTGTTCAGAAAACAGAAAGTAAAACATGTGAGGCTGTGGCAACTGCGATTGCTGTGGGAAAGTGCCCATCCTCATAGAGTCAGAGTCATAGAGAGATACAGTACTGAAACAGGCCCTTCGGCCCATCGAGTCTGTGCCGACCATCAACCACCCATTTATACTAATCCTACATTTATTTTATTTATTTATTTTTATTTTTTTAATTAATTCATTCATTAATCCCATGTCCCCTACCACATCCCCCCCCCCCTTCCCTCAATTCTCCTACCACCTACTTACACTAGGGGCAATTTACAATGGCCAATTTACCTATCAACCTGCAAATCTTTGGATGTGGGACGAAACCGGAGCCCGGCGGAAACCCACGCGGTCACAGGGAGAACTTGCAAACTCCGTACAGGCAGTACCCAGAACCGAACCTGGATCGCTGGAGCTGTAAGACTGCGATGCTAACCAGTGCGCCACTGTGCCGCCCATGTACTCTGAATTTCCATGGGGATCATTGTAGTGCAATTAGAAGGAACACTGCCCAACTTTTCTTTTCTGCAAGACGGTCGCTGTACCACTATGATCCTGGCTAAGATCTCTTAACTCAGCAAAAAAGAGGAATCAAATTGGAATTCTTCTGGTTTGAAAGGCTTAGTGGCTAAGCACACTACAAAATGAAGCACTGAAATAATAGATGGGGAGGTTATGAGTCATTGTGCTTAGTTAACAAGAATTTTTGAACATTCCTTATACTTGTGTTTGCTGCAAGTTGTATGAAGCTTGGAAACGGTTATCTATGAGAAAGGAGGGGAGGACTCCTTCCCACGGTGCTCAAGGTACCTCAAGGGAGACAACCAAGCATGGACAGTCTTCATAAATGAGGAGGACGCATTGAATACAGGGATCTAACTTGAAGGAAAAATGTTTATTTTAAGTATGGTGAAAGATAAATGTATAAGTTGATGTCATTAGCTAGATGCTTTTTAACTAGCATGCATCATTGTTACTGGACTGACAACAACAGTACTAAAAATTAAGACAATGCCATCAAAAAACTAGTGCCATAAAATGTCATGTATGGGGCTGTTTGCTGAAAATTCCTTAGTCTACGGTCCATTCACAATTCTTCTGATAATAAAGTACCCCATGCTAGCCTACAGCAGGGTCTGGATGACATCTAGACCCGGGCAAATGAATGCCAACAAACCATCACATCAAGTACCAGGTACTGATCATTTTAAACAAGAGAAAGCCCAGACATCTTCCCTCAACGTTCAATAGTAACACCACTGGCAAGTTCCCCATCGACATCTTGGGAGTTGACACTGACCAGAAGGTAAACTGGACTAGCCATATCAACAACGCGACTGCAACAGCAGGACTGAGGCTAAGTACTCGTGGCTCGCCCCCTGACCCCTCAAAAGCCTCGCCACTAGCTAGATAGCTCAAGTAAGGAGTGTGACAAAATATTCACCACTTACCTGGATGGATGTAGGTACAACAACACTCACTACCATCCAGGGCAGAGCGATTCATTTGATCAGTGCCCCTGCCTGACCTCAATATCCACTACTGGAACAGTGTGGCTGCTGTATCCCAGAATTTGCTTCCTGAACCAATATGGGAATACTATCACCATAAGGACTAAAGTGGTTCAAGAAGGCAGCCCATTGCCTCAGGGCAAACAAGGGATGAAGAATAAATATGGCCTTGCCAACATCACCCAGTTCCTCACAACAAATACAAAAATTCTTTCATGTGATATTGCTTGGATTGTACAGGCTTCCCGGCACCATTTTTGAAAACTTTATTCTATGTTTTGTATAAGTTTAAGTAAACTGGTCTATTTCAACACTTAACTTTAAGCATTTTTGTTAAGAAAGGTGGAACTAGACTAGTTTTAAGTAAATAGTTCTGATTAGCTAAATGCACAGAGCACTTAGCTGATCAGAACAATTAAAATTTCAAAACACTCAATCATGCTGGCTGGCTTGAATTAATTTCATATCTATGAAGTGACAGAATGGTTGTTATCAAAACCAACATTTTTGGCATTTTATGTGTGCAGCAAGACATAACACATCTGTGTTGAGTTCTGTGGGGTTCCCCATAATGTAGTAGGCAGTTTGGTGTTGATCACAGAAAATTCGATCAGTGGGTTGATCTGAAATGATCATATGCGCAATAGAGGTATACAAAACAGCACTCACAAAATTATTCTTATATTAAGAACATGAAATAGTAATCTTCTGAAATGCATAAATGTTAAGACTGCATTATATGGAGGTCACTGAGGTCAGCAACAGAATGGTGAAAAGTTGATAAAAACATAACCATTATGTTTCAAATATTATACCGATGAGTACACATCATGTACTCAAAGCAGTACATAAAGTTTGACTTTCAGCTCCTGAAACTCAATTCACTTCCTCAAAACAGCAGTAGCTATAATGATACCATTTACATCCACACTATTAACATGTTAATGTTCTTGTGCAGACTTTTCATAAGTGAACTTACCCTCCATTCCCTACCAATGTAAGAAAAGAGAAAACTTGCACTGTTTGCAACTTTTAAAATACATATTTTTCTCTCTATTTTCTTCCCTTCTTAACCCCTTAGGGGATGCTTCTGGATTCTGGCTAAGAGGATAGGTGGATGACGGCAGACATTTTTCAATCTATAACAGAGCAATTCTGTGCCTAGCTGGTGAAGGTGAAATATGCAAGGTGGAAAACCTGCAGATTTACCATCGAGTGTGAAGGGGGTCACAGGGGTCCTTAAGTTATTTATCACTGTTCTAAATCCTTAACACTTATACAGTCGTACTTCCCAAAAAGTTATTCCTTTACATTTCTAGCTGAATTTGACAACTCAGTTAAGCTCAGCAATTTGCTGTGCATGGGAAACCAGAGCCCCAATATTACTTTGCCTTTATTTAAATGTATAAAGAAATACCATTTTACCTTTCATTGCTTCTTCAAAGGAACATGGCTGTACAGGAATTTCTTTCTTTACATTGACATCTGATGAATTTGCTGAAGCACAAATAGAACACACAATGAAGTTTTTAAAATTCAACTTGTCCAGTTTTCCACTTAGCAGACATTTAAACCATTCATCTATATATATTTTTCATTTAGTTCCTAGAAAGACAGTTGAAGCAAAAATGATCAGGTTACTGTATGGCATTATTACAAGCGCTTCAACAAATATTTGTATTCAGGTGTGGCCCTTAAAACTAAAACAGTGTTCCCCAAAATTATATATTGTATCAAATACCATTGGAGTGTTTGAGCTTCTTGACTTTGTGGCTTGATAAGGTTCATCTCACAGGGCACATATAAAATCAACACTCCGTTTAACTTGCATATATCTTAAGCTCTGGCTTTTAACAGTTCCTAGTTTCCTGATTTTAGAATTTATTCACCAATGAGGCAATAGCACTAAAAATAGGCCTTTGCAAAAATTCAAGATCCAAAAAAAAATCAAGCAAGAAAACCAGCAAATAAGAAATGTCTGTTATAATCCAGAAAGCCAGATCGTGAAGGGTAGAATTGGAGCCAATCTTTACACATCTTCATAAGCATTTATTTAGTTACTCATTAAAAGCATGCACCTCCTAACCCAACAACCAGTTTCAGTCTGTATCTATTTATAGGGGTGCAAGTGAATCCCTAGTTAATGTCCATCACCTGCATACAATTAAACAGCATTAATATACAACCAACAGATTCTCTTCTCTCTCTTTAAATACAATTTAGAGCTTATATGTACAACCAAAATTTCAAAACAATTAAACTAAAAACCTCCATATTCTGTACAAAGCATTACATTGTGAGACGCCCCTCCTCTAGGACCCCTAACAATTTCTTCATATATGCATTTCTTTTTGTAAAAGAATCACACATTTGATTACACTTTCTCTCCAGCATTTGTTGCAAGCCAGCAAGGTCAATCCATAACTGTTTCACACTCACACTTTTAGTAAAGTGTACATTATCCCACAATGAATAATTATGCGCACAACATTCAATGACTATACTATCTACAGTATGCCCATTGTACAGAATTGCACTTAAAAGTTTTGACAAATAGAACCCTATCCACTGCCATTGTTTCAGCAGCCAAAGTAATTTTTTAACAACCCTTTTTATTTTCTTAGCTTCCCAAGCTAAAAGGACAAAATTTCCCATTTTCACCCATAAGCCCATCGGGAAGATTAGCATGTGAAGCATCACTAAAAACATCTAGTTTCATGCTCTTTGGGACATCTAATGTTAGGAACCTGAGTATGCATTTATCCAGATTTAATTTATTTAATGTTTTATTTCTTTCAAAACATTCTGGACTGTAGGGTGTTTCATCATAGTACTTTACTCCAACACATCAAAACTAGCACCTGGTCTATTCTGAGTGCACAGCCAGTCAACTTACCGATCAAGCTTCACAACTTCTCTGTCTCTTCTTTAGATATAACATTATCTTTCTGTGATCACCTTGTATAATTAACCAAGATGAGAGCAACACTCTCTAAATAGGATTGTTGGTTTAAAGTTATTCCTGATCTACTCTGCTTAATATCTAAACCAATATATTTAAAAACATCACGAAACGGACTCCCAATTTTAAATTCTACTCTAATCTTACTAATAATACATTTCTCATAAGAAATCATCAACATGCAACATAAAGATACCTGAAAATTTTCCTTTATGATACCAACAAAACATTGCGGGATCTACTTTTAGTTGAACACAATCTATTTTCAGCAAAACAGATCTCACTGAAAACACCAGACCCTGGAAGCATCATTCAGGCCATTGACGTATCTGTTTGGTTTCCATACTTTTCCTTCTGCATGTGCTGCCTCTTTGGGCAGTTTCAGAAACACTTTTCTTTGAAAAGTATCGCAGAAATGCAGCTTTTATGTTGATTGATGTACACTCCCATGAATATGTGGCCAAAAGAGCTGAATAGATTGTCAAGATCACTTTTCCAGCTGTGGGAGGGTTCACATTAACATCTGTATCACCCAGTTACCCTTCAAAACCCCTAGCAACTAGCCTCACTTTCACCTTATAAGTCTCATCGGCAAGGACTTTTACAGTACAAATCCACCTATGTGGAAAAGCTAAAATAAAAGCAAAATACTGCAGATGCTGGAAATCTGAAATAAAAACAAGAAATGCTGGAAATAGAACAAGGGTCTCTGATCTGAAACGTTAACACTGCTTCTCTCTGCACAGATGCTGCCAGACCTGCTGAGTATTTCCAGCATTTCTTGTTTTTATTTTATGTGGAAAAGCTATCTGGTACCTCAGAATAAACTCCAAACTCTCTCTAATTAGTTTATCCTCAAGTTTATTGGCAACCATCAAAACTTCATGATCATGAGGACTTCTATTTCTAGATCTGTTCTAAGATTGTCCTGCAGCCTTTATTTCATTGTCTAATCTATTCAAGCTATGACCTCTACTTGCACTTATATGCCTGTCAGGACCAGAACTGCATGGTCTGTCTTTGTCCCATACCTTTAGATCTATGGCAACTATCTCATTAAAGTCAAATGCCAACTGAAGGCTTACAATAAGAAAATGGCAGCAGCCTCCAATACATTTTACAGATTTCACACTTCTCACTAATCTCTTCCATTGGCCTTATATCCTCTTCATCAACCACACCTGCATTTTTCAGCAGGATTTTCAACCTCTGACAAGTAGGGTGAGCAAATTGTCTATGTAACTTTAGAACAATTTGTTTTTTTTCGCTCTGATCCTTATCACGTGATGCCATTAATACTTGTCCAATACCCTGATGAGAAACATCAGGTTTTGTTAAGGGGATACAATAATGTTCTGACTGGGTAAACTGCAGATCCACTGACTTTCCAAAAATATTTGCCGTATCATGCTCAGACAGGTTTCATTTGTGCCTTTTTCATAGAAGGTTTATGCAACAGCACAGATATCTTACTAAAGACTACATCAATACTTGTAAAATAGAGGGAATAAGCCATTTTATGTGGAATTACAGCTCTCTTTAGCGGCCTCTATGTATTGTCATCACCAAACCAAAAGCAAGTTGTACTTTTATATTCCTTAACCATACAACGATCCCCACTACCTAGTGAATTAAGATAACATTTTAACTAATCTGTTCCACATATTGTTGGCGTCCAAGCACTATCTAGAACTGCAGAGGTGAAGTAGTCAGCGACTAATACTTTCATCACAGGACCAAAACTCCTTGTGACCAGTATAGTTTGTCCAGATTCATCATTATCTTCATCCTCTTCCTCAGAATTCTCTTTGTTATGTCTCATTGAGGACCCTGCCTCCCTGTTTTGGGAAGTTCATCGCATAATGATAATTTGAATCACACCTGAAGCATCCATTAACTGTTGCTTGGGCATTCCTGGGATTCATTTGCCTATTATTGCTGTTCCAATTCTATCTTCAGCTGTAGTAGCCAGATCTGCTTAAGGCGTTTTCATCCTCATTCTGCCTGCCTTTAAACCTTCCACTGTATTGACACCTGTGTCCAGTATCAGGAGCATTTGGAAATCTGCTAATAATTGAGTTCTCTATTCCTTGTATCACCACGGAATGTCCATTTGTTCTATGAAAGCTGAAGAAAATGACTTTTCCCAGGAATTCTTTCAAGGCAGCAGACATCTGATCCAACAGGGTCGCCCTCTCCAGGAACCGAACACCAGTTAGAACCATTTGAGACACCTTAGCACAATCCAGCAATTTAAATGCTCGTACTGATCCAGGGATTCCCAAATTGAATTTCATCAATTTTTTATAGTCTGTTAAAGTCCATGATATATTCTTCCATAGAACGGCCATCTGTTTTCTGAAATCTTTCCATGTCTGACCATGCCTCATCAGCATTTAAGATCATCTTCCTTGTAAATTTCATCCTAGAATTCTAATAGAAGGTCCAAATCTTCATCACTATCCATCTCACAAAATACTCTAATTCTGATTTTACTTCTTATAAGAAGTGACAATGCCAAGGCCATACCTTGTTGCCTCTTTGGTAGGGACTTAACCAATGTCCAAATATCCACTTCATTCTTCCACTGATCATACGATTCAGACTTTTGAGAACATTGGAGGGTAATCATATCCCAACAACTTACACTTGCTTTCTGCTATTTTCCACAATGGCCACAAGGATTGTAGTTTACTGTTTACATTTTTTTTCTTAGCTTCCAACCTTCATGTTTAGGCAACTATTCTCTGCTACCATGTTATAATCCAGAAAGCCAGTTGGTGAAGGATAGAACTGGAGCCAATCTTTACAAACCTTTATAAGCAATTATTTACAGAGTTACATATTAAAAGCATGCACCTCCTAATCCAACATCCACAGTTTCAGTCTGTGTCTATTTCTAAGGGCACAAATGACTCCCCAGTTAATGCCCACCATCTGCATACAATTAAACACAATTAATATACAATCAACAATGTCCAAGTGCAAATAAAACTGAAGTGCTTGTTTCATGCCTGGTTCCATGACTGATGAGCTGTATGTATTCCACTGGCATTTGGACATTCCTGACATAGCAGATGTGCCAAAACTATAAAGAAATGTAAAGCAAAATATAGCTAATGGGTTTTTTGGTTGAACCCAGAATACATTAATTTTATAGCTAAGGAATAGTTATCTAGGAGAAGAATGTTGGGATCAGATGTAAAATTTGAAAATTAACTGTCAAAATGTTGCTATGCTCTGGAGATGCCAATAAACTGCTTTTGCTTTTTTTCAACTGGCAGTGCATCAGTGACCGACTGGAGGCTAGTCTTTAACAGCAGCTTTCAGCAAAGCTACTACTTGATTAACAAACATTAAATACGCTCCTGCTGGCAAGGATTTGTCAAGGTCTTTGCTCTCTTGAGATCAGAGATTTAAATAAACAAAGATGCAAAGATGTTGTATTAAGCTTCACTAACCTGGATCTGGAGTGAAAGTAAAAGGCTGTACTTCATGTGACCTTCCAGCATTGGTTACGACATATATTCCAACTGAAACTGGTGATGTTATGTGTGGATTGTAATATGGAGGAACTTTAACAATAAGATGATTCTTTGAAAAGAAAATAGGAAAACAAAATCACATGTATGATGAATACAAGTAATATTAATATCAAATCCTTTACAGAAAGTGTAAAAATTAATAATTTGCCTGTTTAGAGATAAAACAAAGCAACAAATGCGGCTTAAAGAAGGGCAAGAATTACAGCTCAACATTTCTGTTTACAGGGCTTTCAGACAATATAAAGGAGGATGAAGAAGTGTGTGTGGGGGGGGGGGGGTGTTAAAGCAACAATTACAGCTGTGAGGAAAGATTATATGGTAGAAGGATCATCAAATCAGACCATATGGTTTGAACTGAACAGAAAAAGGGGCAATCATACTGCTGGGGGTGCACTATAGACCTCCAAACAGAGTGAGAGGGAAAGAGGAGCAAATATGTGGACAAATTTCTGAAAAGTGCAAGAACAATAGGGCAGTAACAGTAGTGGACTTCAACTATCCTAATAACAACTGCGGTATAATCAATATAAAAAGTATAAAGGGCTAGAATTCTTAAAATGCATTCAGGAAACTTTTTTAGCTAGTAGGTAGCAAGCTCAGTAAGAAAAAGGGGCACTTTATGGAATGAAACTGGGCAGGTGCAAAGGGTACCAGTGGAAGAGCATTTTGGTGGTAGTGACCAGTTAGATTTCATGTAGTTTCATATGGAAAAGGACAAAGACAGACCAGGAATAAAAGTTCTCAACTGGGAAAAGGCCGATTTTACTAAGCTGAGATGCGATTTAGCAGCTACATGAATATAAAATACTCAGAGCAGTGGGCAGCATTACAAGAGGAGACAGTGATGGTTCACAACAAACATATTCCCACAAAGAAGAGTGGGACTCCCCAATCTAAAGCCCCCTGCATGTCTAGAAGCATACAGGGTAGGGCAAGGCAAAATAGGGAAGCTTATGTCAAATATCGAGCTATTCAAAACTACAGAAAGCTTCGAGGAGTACAGAAAATGCAGGGGTGAAAGTAAAAAGGAAATTAGGAAAGCAAAGGAAGGGCAGGAAAATTTTTGGCAAGTTAAACCAAGGAAAACCCAAAAGATATTTTATAAATACATAAAGAGCAGGAGGATAACTAAGAAAAGAGCAGGAGGATAACTAAGAAAAGAGCAGGAGGATAACTAAGAAAAGAGCAGGGCCGATTAAACCAAAAGGGTAACCTGAGTGTGGAGATGGAGGTTGTGGGTATGGTTCTTAACGAATACTTTGTGTCTGTCTTCACAAAAGAAGAGGATGATGCAGACATTATAGTTAAGGGACAGGCGTGTGAAATATTGGATAGGACAAGCATTGTGACACAGGCAATATTAAAGATTTAGCATCTTTGAAAGTGGATAGATCACCAAGTCCAAATGAAATGCATCCCATACTATTAAGAGAAGTGAGGGAGGAAACAGTAAAGGCTCTGACCACCTATTTTCAATCTTCTCGGCTACAGAAGTGGTGCCGGAGGACTGCTCACGTTGTACCATTGTTTAAAAAGGGAGGAAGGGATAGACTGAGTAATTACAGGTCAGTCAGCTTAACATTGGTGGTGGGCAAATTACTGGCAAAAATTCATCATTCAGAAAGACACAGATTAATCAGTATGGATTTGTTCAGTGAAGGTCATGTCTGGTTAACTTGATTGAATTTTTTGAGGAAGTAACAAGGCAAGTCGACAAGGATAGGGTGTTAGTACTCTACATGGATTTTAGAAAGTCTTTTGACAAGGTCCCACGTGGAAGACTGGTCAGAAAAGTAAAAGCCCATGGAATCAAAGGGAAAGTGACAAGTTGAATCCAAAATTGCCTCAGTCAATACTAGGTTGCTTGCTTTTTTTTTAAACCCAAAGAGTGATGGGGTTCTGGATCTGACTGCCTGAAAGGATAGTAGGGACAGAAACTCTCATTGTATTTAAAAAGCACATGGATATGCATTTGAAGTGCCGTAACCACAAGGTTACGGAGCAAGAGCTGGAAAGCGGAATTAAGTGGATAGCTCTTTCTTGGATGGCACAAACACAATGGCCTCATTCTGTTCCATTAATTCCTATGATTCTATGAAATAACGGTGAAATTCAAAACAGAAAGGAAATTAACTGAAGGACAAGAGTCTGTAGATATATCTGGCACCGGTGAAAGATCAAAACTTTGTTATAACATGGGAGATTCTGATTTGAGTCGGGAATCCCATCTGTGCGTGCAGAATTGAGTTATTAGGCATAACAGAGTCACGAGTAATCCGGACTGGGTAGAAGTGGTAGGGTCCCTTGCAGAAGCTTTATTTTCTGGTGCTAGCCCACAATTTACCAGATTCATTAAATTCAATTTTACAACGTGCCATTGTGGAATTTGAACTCATGACCTTTGGGGTTGCTAGTCTAATACCATACCTGACAGGGCAAGTACTCTGGGAAGCCTTTATGCAAAACCAACCAGCCAAGCTGAGATATGAACATGCGATGACTTGCATAGGAGAAGCTACATTCTGCTACATGTTTGTATAACATGTTTTGTTTTTATCAAGGTGTAGAGATGGCCATGGTGGGGAAGAAATTACTTTGAGTGTTTTTCTTTGAAGCTGGGTGTCTGGATCAAGCATCCCTAGGTCCACTGCAGATTGAATTCATACTGCAAATACCTGACAACCATTCAATTTTGGCAGTCAACATTTTGGGATTTAGTCTGTGTCCACGTGATGAGCAATAATCAGCATGGACTGGAATCACTTACAACAGCAACAACAGAGCTCTGTTAGCAGCTCCGCTTTGGTGCCATGAGAGGAGGAAAGAGGAGGAAAATAGAGAGCAGACTTGAGATGATGGCAGAGAAGGGAAAGAAAGGGAAGTAGCCAGGAGTGTGTTTTGGATGGATAGATTGTTAGGAGTGCTTCTATATTTTTTCAAGTTTTTTTTTGAGGACTCATGTATTTTAGAGCTGGGCATTGGTTTAATTTGGGAAAACTGAAAAAGACTCCAAGGATGGGTTTTTACCAGGGTCACTGAGAGGTCTGGCTTTGAAAACAAAATTACTGGAAGGATCAAGGAACGCAAAAAACAAGCCCTTACTGGTAGGCATCTGTCAGCAAATAATTCCCTAGCAGGGGTTATTTTTGACTTGAGGAAAGAAGTTTGCAGAGAAGTAACAGGTCATGATTTATTGGGGTCAGGAGGCTTGATCCCTGACATTGTTTATGGTTTCGCTTTGGACAGTGAGTTGGAATAGGGACAATGGTTTGAAAAGACAGTTGTAAACAACTTGCCAAGAAGAACAAACCTCCCCAATTCAGTTTGTTCCAGCTCCTTGAAAAAAAACCTGCCAGTTTTCCATCTCTCGAGAAGCCGAGAAGCAAGTGTAAGGCCTGTTCGAAACCTCTGTTGCTGCATTTCCTGGAAAGTTTACCCAAACTGATCTTCAACATTGCCTGAAAAGAACTGTTCTAGGAAGATCCCAGTGACAGCTGTAATACGCATTTGGGACGCCAAACCAAAAGACATCTTTCAATATTTTTTTTTTCTTCAAGAATTAGCAAGTATTTAACCCAAGTGTTTTTTGGGGTTTTTTTGTATTAGAGTTCTAAAGAGTAAATCTCTATTTTTTCGGTTAACTGGTTTGTGTGTGTGTGTATATGAGGGGCAAAGGTAAAAAGGGAACTTTTATATTTCGATCTATGTGTTTATAGGTAGACACAGGTAGAAAAAGGGATGAAGTCCTGCAAGATGAATTTAAGGAGTTAGGAGCTAAAATAAAAGGAAGGACCTCAAAGGTAGTAATCTCGGGAGGGAGGGATTTAGATTCCTGGGACATCGGTTCCGGTCTTGCCTGGGTGTAACCCGTCCACAGCACTAACAAATGCCCCCGTAAGGACATCGGGACCGGCTCTGGGGAAGGTGGGACCTGTACAAGTGGGACGGGTTACAACCAGGCAGGACTGGAACCGATGTCCTCGCGGGGGCGTTTGCTAGTGCTGTTGGGGAGGATTTGATCTAGAATGACAGGGGATGGGAACCTGAGTGGGGAGACTGAGGAGAAAGAAACAAGGATAGAAACGAAGACAGGAAACAAAAAGGCAAAAATAGAAGACATTGAAATCAAGGGCAAGAAACATTTAGGGCCATAGAGCAAAATAATGCCAAGATGACTAAATGTTAAAAAGACAAGCCTAAAGGCATTGTGTCTCAATGCGCGGAGTATTCGCAATAAGGTAGACGAATTAACCGCGCAAATAGATGTAAATGGATACGATATAGTTGCCAATACGGAGACATGGCTGCAGGGTGACCAAGGATGGGAACTGAACATCCAAGAGTATTCAATATTTAGGAAGGACAGGCAAAAAGGGAAAGGAGGTGGAGTAGCGTTGTTAGTAAAAGAGGAAATCAATACAATAGTGAGGAAGGATATTAGCTCAGAGAATCCTGATGTGGAATCTGTATGGGTGGAGCTAAGAAACATCAAGGGGCAGAAAACGTTGGTGGGGGTTGTATGTAGACCCCAAACAGCAGTGGTGATGTAGAGGATAGCATTAAACAGGAAATTAGAGACGCATGCAATAAGGGTGCAACTCTAATTATGGGTGCCTTTAATCTACATATAGATTGGGCAAACCAAATTAGCAATAATACTGTAGAGGAGGAATTCCTGGAGTGCGTACGTGATGGTTTTTTGGACCAATACTTTGAGGAACCAACTAGAGAACAGGCCATCTTAGACTGGGTATTGTGTAATGAGAAAGGATTAGTTAACAATCTTGTTGTGCGGGGTCCCTTGGGGAAGAGCAACCATAACATGATAGAATTCTTCCATTAAGATAGAGAGAGGGAGAGTTGATTCTGTGACTAGGGTCCTGAATCTAAATAAAGGAACTATGAAGGTATGAGGCGCGAGTTGGCTATGATAGATTGGGGAACGTTACTTAAAGGGTTGACAGTGGATAGGCAATTACTAGCATTTAAAGAGCGCATGGATGAATTACAACAATTGTTCGTTCCTGGCTGGTGCAAAAGTAAAACAGGAAGGGTGGTTCACCGTGGCTTACAAAAGAAATTAGGAATAGTATTAGTTCCAAGGAGGAGAAATATAAAATGGCCAGAACAAGCAGCAAACCTGAGGATTGGGAGCAGTTTAGAAATCAGCAAAGGAGGACAAAGGGATTGATTAAGAAGGGGAAAATAGACTATGAGAGTAAGCTTGCAGAGAACATAAAAACTGACTGTAAAAGCTTCTATAGATATGTGAAAAGAAAAAGATTAGTGAAGACAAATGAGGGTCCCTTACAGTCAGAAACGGGGGAATTTATAATGGGGAACAAAGAAATGGCAGACCAATTAAATACATACTTTGATTCTGTCTTCACAAAGGAGGACACAAATTATCTCCCAGATATGTTGGGGAACACAGGGTCTAGTGAGAAGGAGGAACTGTATGAAATCAGTATTAGTCGGGAAATGGTGTTCGGGAAATTGATGGGATTGAAAGCCGATAAATCCCCAGGGCCTGATAATCTACATCCCAGAGTACTTAGTAGATGCATTGCTGGTCATTTTTCAAAATTCTGTAGACTCTGGAACAGTTCCAACAGATTGGAGGGTAGCTAATGTAACCCTACTATTTAAAAAATGGAGGTAGAGAGAAAACAGGGAATTATAGACCGGTTAGCCTGCCATCAGTAGTGGGGAAAATGCTAGAGTCCATTATAAAAGAAGTAATAGCAGAGCACTTGGAAAACAATGACAGGATCGGACAAAGTCAACATGGATTTACAAAAGAGAAACCATGCTTGACAAATCTACTGGAATTTTTTGAGGATGTAACTCGTAGAATAGATAAGGAAGAACAAGTGGATGTGGTGTATTTGGACTTTCAGAAGGCTTTCCATAAGGTCCCACATAAGAGATCAGCATGCAAAATTAAAGCAAATGGGATTGGGAGTAAGGTACTGAAATGGATAGAGAACTGGTTGGCAGACAGGAAACAAAGAGTAGGAATAAACGGGCCTTTTTCTGAGTGGCAGATAGTGACTAGTGGGGTACCGCAGGGATCAGTGCTAGGACCCCAGCTATTCACAATATATATTAATGATATAGATGAGGGAATTAAATGTAATATATCCAGGTTTGCAGACAACACAAACCTATATGGGAGTGCGAGCTGTGAGGAGGATGCAGAGAAGCTCCAGTGTGATTTGGACAGGTTGAGTGGGTGGGCAAAAACATGGCAGATGCAGTATAACATGGATAAATGTGAGGTTATCCACTTTGGTAGCAAAAAACAGAAAGGCAAATTATTATCTGAACGGTGATAGATTGGGAAAGGGGAAGTGCAGCGAGACCTGGGTGTCCTTGTGCACCAGTTGCTGAAAGTAAGCATGCAGATGCAGCAGGCAGTTAAGAAGGCAAATGGTACGTTGGCCTTCATAGCGAGAGGATTGGAGTACAGGAGCAACCATGTCTTGCTGCAATTATACAAGGCCTTGGTGAGACGACATCCGGACTATTGTGTGCAGTTTTGGTCTTCTTATCTGAGGAAGGATGTTCTTGCTATGGAGGGAGTGCAGCAAAGGTTCGCCAGACTGATTCCTGGGATGGCAGGACTGACGTATGAAGAGAGATTGGGTCGATTAGGCCTGTATTCGCTAGAGTTTAGAAGAATGAGAGGGGATCTCTCATTCTGACAGGACTGGACAGACTAGATGCAGGAAGGATGATCCCGATGGCGGGGGCGTCTAGGACCAGGGGTCACAGTCTAAGGATAAGGGGTAAGCCATTTAGGACTGAGATGAGGAGAGATTTCTTCACCCAGAGAGTGGTGAAACTGTGGAATTCTCTACCACGGAAAACAGTTGAGGCCAAATCATTAAATATATTCAAGAAAGAGTTAGATATAGTTCTTAGGGCTAATGGGGTCAAGGGATACAGGGAGAAAGCAGGAACAAGTTACTGAGTTTGGATGATCAGCCATGATCGTATTGAATGGCGGAGCAGGCTCGAAGGGCCGAAATGGCCTACTCCTGCTCCTATTTTTCTATGCTTTGCTTCATTACTGGTTAAGACTTGTTTTATAACGAACTGATAATTTTGTTGTTTATTAAAGAAACCTGGTTGATGTGTTTTATTCTGGGATAAAAACAGAGTTAATGATTGACCGTATCGGTAAGTGGGAAAAAAATTAAATATATGTTGTAACCTGTGGAGAAGTGGAACTAAAATAAACAGAGCCCTCCTCCTGCCTCAGTCATAATAAGACGGATAGGAGAAGAGGCCAGAAAACTGAAATGACAGTTTTCTGGGGGATAAAAAGGAATGAGGTGGAGAGCCGATGCTGTGACTGGGTCTGAGGTGATATTAAGTGGGGAGGGGGGGAAGGAAAGAGTATTTTAAATATATTTTGAAATGGAATGTTGCAACCCATTCAGCAATTTTTATATAAATAAATTTGTGAATTCCTCGTGTAGCTGCTGATGGTGAGCAGCAGATATGTTGTTTTATTCCAAGTAATGCATGATCTACTCTTAGGGCCTGAGGAACAGACTTAGACCTGAAATATCAATTTGTTTCTTCACAGATGCTGTCTGACCTGCTGAGTGTTTCCAGTTTTTTCTGGTTTGTATTATATGGGACTCTGATTTAGGGTGATAGCAATATAAATGCATTTAACTTATGCAAAGTATCACAAGTCTGTTAGTAGTAGTTTTTGGGATTGAATTCCATGAATATAAGAACAAACGAAATAGGAACAGGAGTAGGCCAAACACCCCTCAAATGCTTCACCATGCAAGAAAATCATGCCTGATCTTCTACCTCAACTCCACTTTCCTGTCCTCTCCCCATATCCCGATTCCCTTTATATCTGGTTCCATTCTTACATATCTAATTGTAGCCAGAGAATCACCTGCAATGGCTTCTCTTTCTGCTCCCATACTATGACCTCTGGTGTCCCCAAGGATCTAACCCCGGCCCCCTCCTCCTCATTTACATCTGCACCTCAGCAACTTCTTTCAAAAACACAGCTTCAGTCTCCACATATAAGCTGACCACATCCAGCCTATCTCACCACCACCACCTCTCTTGATCCCGCCACTCTCTCCAAATTGTTAGACTGCTTATCCACATCCAGTACTGAATGAGCAGAAATTTTCTCCTACTAAAGATCAGGAAGACCAAAGACATTGTCTTCAGTCCCCGCCACAAACACCATTCTCTAGCCACCAACTCCATCCATTTCCCTGACAACTCTATGAGGCTGAACCAGACTGTTCACAACCTTGATGTCATGCTTCTGAGCACATATTCATGCCTATTTTCACCTCTGTAACCTCACCCGACTCCGCCTGCCACAGCTCACCTGCTGCTGAAACCCTCAATCATGCTTTTGTTACCTCTAGACTTGACTATCCCAATTCACTTCTGGCTAGCCTCCCACGTCCTACCCTCCATAAACTAGAGGTCATCCAAAACTTTGCTGCCCATGTCCTAACAAGCAAGACCCATCCACCCATCACCCCATGCTTGTTGAACTACACTGACTCTGGTTAAGCAACGCCTTGATTTAAAAATTCTCATCCTTGTTTTCAAATCCCTCCATGGCCTCGTCCTTCCTTAGTTCTCTAATGTCCTCCAGCAGCATAACCCTCCAAGATATCAGCGCTCCTCAAATTCTGGCCTCTTCATCATTCCCGATTTTAATCACCCCACCATTGGTGGCCTTACCTTCAGCTGCGAAGGCCCTAAGCTCTGGAATTTCCACCCTAAACTCTCCAACTCTCTTGCCTTCCTTAAGATGCTCCTTAAAACCTACTTCTGACTAAGCTTTTGGCCATCTGCCCTAATATCTCATGTGGCTCCTGTGAAGCACCTTAGGACATTTGAAGACATTAAAGGTGTTGTTTTGTACAAAACAATAAGTGCATATTTTTGTGAAAGAATTAGTTTAGTGATCTTCATTATTATTAAAAGTTCACTTATGTATGTAGTTATTTTTTAATCTTTTTTTTAAAGCCCAAGATACAGATGATGGCTAGAGAAAATATTGCAGGATGCTGGTTGGTAGGAGTGCAGGAGCAATGTGACTAATGTAGGAGATTGGACATGGTGTCCAGGAGCACTGATGGGTGAAGTACTGGGGTATGGTGGTGAAGTTAGGATGGCTTTAAGTTATGGAACACTAGGGTGGTGGTGTCCGAAAGCACTGGTGAAATGGGGTTAATGGGTGTAGGAATACTGGAAGGGAGATTCTAGGCTGTGGGAAGGGGATCACGCGGTTACTGAGAAAAGCTTGGCAAATTGGTTTTGTTGGGGCAAGGCCACAACAAGAAGTGTGGTCCTCGGTCTGGGACTGGAGATGTGAGGGAACAATGCAAATGCTTGAGGCAGAGTGGGCCAGCAATTGGGTATGAGAGAAAATGGGGAAATAGGAAGATACAGATGCTTGAGGATCAGCAGGAGGTAACAGGAGAGTGCGTGGGTAAGATACCACTATGTGCGGCGAGGCAGGAGCAGTGAAAGACGGCAAAAGAAAAAGCAGGGAGTAAGATGCAAGACACAGGCACTTGGAGCAGCAAAGACAAGAGCGACAATGGCAAGAAGGATAATGGATAGTAGGAAGCAGTAGGCAGAGTGTAAAGACAAGTTCAACTATGTACAATGAGGGGCAGTACGAGGGTGTAGGCAGGGCTTTTTTTTTTAAATTCATTCATGGGATGTGGGCATCGCTGGCCAGGCCAGCATTTATTGCCCATCCCTAATTGCCCTCGAGAAGGTGGTGGTGAGCTGCCTTCTTGAACTGCTGCAGTCCATTTGGGGTAGGTACACCCACAGTGCTGTTAGGAAGGGAGTTCCAGGATTTTGACCCAGCAACGGCGATATAGTTCCAAGTCAGGATGTGTGTGACTTGGAGGGGAACTTGCAGCTGGTGGTGTTCCCATGCATTTGTTGCCCTTGTCCTTCTAGTTGGTAGGGGTCGCAGGTTTGGAAGGTGCTGTCTAAGGAGCCTTGGTGCGTTGCTGCAGTGCATCTTGTAGATGGTACACACTGCTGCCGCTGTGCGTCAGTGGTGGAGGGAGTGAGTGTTTGTAGATGGGGTGCCAATCAAGCAGGCTGCTTTGTTCTGGATGGTGTCGAGCTTCTTGAGTGTTCTTGGAGCTGCACCCATCCAGGCAAGTGGAGAGTATTCCATCACACTCCTGACTTGTGCCTTGTAGATGGTGGACAGGCTTTGGGGAGTCAGGAGGTGGGTTACTCACCGCAGGATTCCTGGCCTCTGACCGGCTTTTGTAGCCATGGTATTTATATGGTTACTCCAGTTTAGTTTCTGGTCAATGGTAGCCCCAAGGATGTTCATAGTGGGGGATTCAGCGATGGTAATGCCATTGAAAGTCAAGGGGAGATGGTTAGATTTTCTCTTGTTGGAGATGGTCATTGCCTGGCACTTGTGTGGCGCAAATGTTACTTGCCACTTATCAGCCCAAGCCTAGATATTGTCCAGGTCTTGCTGCATTTCTACACGGACTGCTTCAGTATCTGAGGAGTCACAAATGGTGCTGAACATTGTGCAATCATCAGCGAACATCCCCACTTCTGACCTTATGATTGAAGGAAGGTCATTGATGAAGCAGCTGAAGACGGTTGGGCCTAGGACACTACCCTGAGGGACTCCTGCACTGGTGTCCTGGAGCTGAGATGATTGACCTCCAACAACCACATCCATCTTCCTTTGCGCTAGGTATAACTCCAGCCAATGTAGGGTTTTCCCCCGATTCCCACTGACTTCAGTTTTGCTAGGGCTCCTTGATGCCATACTCGGTCAAATGCTGCCTTGATGTCAAGGGCAGTCACTCTCACCTCACCTCTTGAGTTCAGCTCTTTGGTCCATGTTTGAACCAAGGCTGTAATGAGGTCAGGAGCTGAGTGGCCCTGGCAGAAGCCAAACTGAGCGTCACTGCGCAGATTATTGCTAAGCAAGTGCCGCTTGATGGCATGGTTGATGACACCTTCCATCACTTCACTGATGATTGACAGTAGGCTGATGGGGCGGTAATTGGCCGGGTTGGACTTGTCCTGCTTTTTGTGTAAGGGACATACAATTTTCCATATTGCCGGATAGATGCCAGTATTGTAGCTGTGCTGGAATAGATTGGCTCGGGGCGCAGCAAGTTCTGGAGCACAGCTCTTCAGTACTATTGCCGGAATATTGTCAGGGCCCATGGCCTTTGAGGTATCCAGTGCCTTCAGTCGTTTCTTGATATCACGTGGAGTGAATCGAGTTGGCTGAAGTCTGGCATGTGTGATGCTGGGGACTTCAGGAGGAGGCCGAGATGGATCATCAACTCGGCATTTCTGGCTGATGATTGTTGCAAATGCTTCAGCCTTATCTTTTGCACTGATGTGCTGGGCTCCCCCATCATTGAGGATGAGGATATTTGTGAAGCCACCTCTTCCAGTTAGTTGTTTAATTGTCCACCACCATTCACGGCTGGATGTGGCAGGACTGCAGAGCTTAGATCTGATCCATTTGTTATGGGATCGCTTAGCTCTGTCTATCGCATGCTGCTTACGCAGTTTGGCATGCAGATAGTCCTGTGTTGTAGCTTCACTAGGTTGACACCACATTTTGAGGTACGCCTTGTGCTGCTCCTGGCATGCCCTCCTACACTCTTGAACCAAGGTTGGTCTCCTGGCTTGATGGTAATGGTAGAGTGGGGGATATGCTGAGCCATGAGGTTACAGATTGTGGTTGAATACAATTCTGCTGCTGATGGCCCTCAGCGCCTCATGGATGCCCAGTTTTGCATTGCTAGATCTGTTCGAAATCTATCCCATTTAGCACAGTGGTAGTGCCACACAACACAATGGAGGGTATCCTCAATGTGAAGGCGGGACATCGTCTCCACAATGACTGGGTCGTGGTCACTCCTACCAATACTGTCATGGACAGATGCATCTGCAGCAGGCAGGTTGGTGAGGACGGGGTCAAGTATGTTTTCCCCTCTTGTTGGTTCCCTCACCACCTACCACATACCCAGTCTAGCAGATATGTACTTTAGGACTCGGCCAGCTTGGTCAGTAGTGGTGCAACCGAGCCACTCTTGGTGATGGACATTGAAGTCCCCCACCCAGAGTACATTCTGTGCCCTCGCCACCCTCAGTGCTTCCTCCAAGTGCTGTTCAACATGGAGGAGTACTGACTCATCATCTGAGGGAGGGCAGTAGGTGGTAATCACCAGGAGGTTTTCTTGTCCATATTTGATCTGATGCCATGAGACTTCTTGGGGTCCAGAATCGATGTTGAGGACTTCCAGTGCAACTCCCTCCTTACTGTATACCACTGTGCCACCACCTCTGGTGGGTCTGTCCTGCCGGTGGGACAGGACATACCCGGGGATGGTGATGGCAGTGTCTGGGACATTGTCTGACAGGTATGATTCCGTGAGTATGACTATGCAAGGCTGTTGCTTGACTATAGTCTGTGGGAGAGCTCTCCCAACTTTGGCACAAGCCCCCAGATGTTAGTAAGGAGGACTTTGCAGAGTCGACAGGGCTGAGTTTGTCGTTGTTGTTTCTGGTGCCTAGGTCGATATCGGGTGGTCCGTCCGGTTTCATTCCATTTTATTGACTTCGTAGCGGTTAGATACAACTGAGTGGCTTGTCGGCCATTTCAGAGGGCGTATAAGAGTCAACCACATTGCTGTGGGTCTGGAGTCACATGTTGGCCAGACCAGGTAAAGGACAGCAGATTTCCTTCCCTAAAGGACATTAGTGAACCAGATGGGTTTTTATAACAATCGACAATGGTTTCATGGCCATCATTAGACTAGCTTTTTAATTCCAGATTTATTAATTGAATTCAAATTCCACCTCCTGCTGTGGTGGGATTTGAACCCATGTCCCCAGAGCAATACCTGGGTCTCTGGGTTACTTGTCCAGTGACAATACCACTACGCCACCGCCTCCCCTGTAGTGGATGAAGATGGAATGATGATTGAAGAAAGATCCTTCCCCAGGTTTAAAGAAGTAAATGGCTTTCCCAGGAATAAGCTGCAACAGCCCACTGCTACAAATTCAAACCTAACATACAGAACTTCTTGGATTCGATGGTGTCAGTCACTTCCTTAAGCAGTCTGTGCATCTTAGTTTTATGGGAGTTGACTCACAATGCCACATACCTACTTGTTGAAAAATATACCCTGACAGTGAACAGTTGATAGGTGTCAGCCTTGGCTCAGTTGGTAGCACTCTCACATGAATCAGAAGGCTGTGGGTTCATGTCCCACTCTAGGTCTGGAGCACAAAATTCAAGGCTGACACTCCACTGCAGGGAGCGCTGCACTATCAGAGGTGCTGTCTTTCAGATCAGACATTAAACCAAAGCCTTCTCTCTCTTCTCAGGTGGATGTAAAAGATCCCATGGGACTACTTCGAAGAGAAGAGATGTTATCCCCATTGTCCTGGCCAATATTTATCCCTCAAACACAAAAAACACAACTCAATCACAAAAACAGATTATCTGGTGATTATTACATTGTTGCTTGTGGGAGCTAGCTGTGCGCAAACTGGCTTCCTACATAAGTGACTACACTTCAAAAGTACTTCATTGGCTGTAAAGCGTTTTGAGACATCCAGTGGTTGTGAAAGGCGTTATATAAATGCAAGTCTTTCTTACTTTGATGAGATCAGACAATAAAAATAGTTAATCTGCTCTATTTCTCTTGCAATGAACATAGAGCAATAGTTATGATCAGATTCACTTACTTGCTTTCACATAATCCAAACAGAATGAATATGCAACACTACACAATTTCCATCAATCATCTTCCTTGATTTTAAGCTTATTTTCTAACCTGTTATTGTATTCCTTTGTTCTCAAAGTCCATTGCTGCCTGATTACCTGTTAAATGTTCAGTTTCCAAAAGCCAAACTCTAGTATCGGCATGGAGTCAAGTTGACTCTCATCTCTCCTCCCCTGCCTCCATCACCCCAATGCAATTCACCAATTTAACTTGACAATAACCTTTGTTGGATTTGAATACAATAACCTCTGCAGAATTCAAATAGAGTTGATGCAGCAGCAATGAGTGTGTACAACCACTGGAATGTCAAACTATCTTTTATTGTCTTCACCACTCTGGTTCACAAAACACTCCTGAAATCTCATTTATAATAGTTAGCGCCACTGTCCTATGAATGTAAAGTCTGATAGATAAGAATAGCTCAATAGTAACATTTTTAACATTTACTACACCAAAGTTCCCCCATAGGAGCAGAGTTCGAAATCCCAAAATGTGATATTCAAGCAGTAGGGAGTTCTCCAGCTAACATGGTAAACATTTTTACAGGATATCACCTCTACATGAAGAAAACCCACATTCCAGTGGTGATCAAGATCATGTTTAGATTGGTTAAATATTTCAAAAAAAAACGATGTGTCTTTTTAAAGTCCTAACTTGCTATTATTTCTTAGTATGATAGGGACCAGAAGTCAGGTCAGGGAGCTACAGGCAATGTCTTGTTTGGACTCGGGTGACTGCCTTGGAACAAAGGCAACTTCTGGAAGAATCCAAGAGGCCTGTGCCATCTAACTTGAAGATGGTAGTTAGGAGGAATAAATCAAAGATAAATATATCACATTATAGATTGGTATAATGTTTATGGCATGTCACTAAGGCATAAGAGAAACAGCATGATAGAAAAGACAGGATGGAAATAGGCATGACAGGAAAGTGTTACAGGAAGTAAGTGTGTCTTTACAGAATAGAGAGGAGGAAAATTTGAACACAGACATTCCTTCCCCTTCATGAAAAATGCTTTGAGTGTCTAAACTCACCTGATGGAAAAGTTCCATGTCAATTTCAGCCTCCGATTTCCAAGGACTATTCTCATCTAGTTAAGATCAGAACATTTTTTGTAATTTAATAAACATTCTACCAGTTTTTCATAGATACTGCTTCTGTTACATACAAGTATTAATTAGAAACAGATCAGAGAATTCTTCTTAAAGGTTACCCTGTGCTTAAAGATTGATCATAACGTAAACAGAGTGAGGTGGAATATAACAGCAGTCATAATTACTGCCCACAGAATCCAACAGATCCAACATTATTTTCAAATTAAAATAAGAAATACCAGGGTGCCCCAATGGCTGAGCAAGTTTTATCCAGTGAATAGCGTTACTGGCTGGGAAGTTTCCAGGTTTAATCCATGGTCTCTGCTAAACTAATTTATCTCAGTTCGAAGGCAATTGGATTAAAGAGTGGATAAATAGGCAAGATTCCTGCTCACGTTGGATCATAGAATAGAAATTTACTGCACAGAAGGCCGCCATTCGTCCCACCACATCCATGCTTGCCTAGTAGCCATCCAGTCTAATCTCACTTTCCAGCTTTTGGTCTGCAGCCTTGTAGGTTATGGCACTTCAAGTGCTTAAACAAGTACTTTTTAAATGTTATGAGGGTTTCTGCCTCTACCACCCTTACAGGCAGTGAATTCCAGATCCCCACCACCCCCTGAAACGTTTTCTCTTCGAATCCCCTCTAAACCTCCTACCTCTTACCCATAATCTACACTCCCTGGTTATGGACCCTTAAACAAGAGGAATAGGGCCTTCCTATTGCCTCTATGTAGACATCTCAATCTTATACACTTCAATTAGGTCTCCCCTCAGCCTCCTCTGTTCCAAAGACAACAACCCTAGCCTATCCAATCTTTCCTCATAACTGAAATTCTCCAGTCCAGGCAGCATCCTCGTAAACCTCCTCTATACTCTCTCTAGTGCAATCACATCTTTCCTATCGTGTGGTGATCAGAACTGCAGGCAATACTCCAGCTGTGGCCTAGCTATTATTTTATACAGTTCTCCAGTCAGCCTTATATAGCAGTGCATGTTTAGATGTTAGATGAGACCAGGACTTAGGTTAGCACCTTGCAGATAAATAGTCTCCTGATGTTCTCAGTCAAGGCTTATACATGAATAATGGCAACTTGGGGGAATCAATGCCTTCAACGGACATGGGTAAAACTGCCCGAGAAAAATTGGTAAGAAAATAATTTATGAAGTAGTCAGACAAGTCACATCAGAAATACAATTATTTTAACTTCTAGGTCTTGTAGAAGTCTCAGATTTACCTTTAAAAAATTTCAGACGTGTTTCCATGTGAGTTTAGCTCTTGCTTGATTTCCTTTTGCTACCTTTGCGGCTATAGATTTTTTACCAACTTAACTGGCAAATAGGATGACAGCATAAGATTTCCCTTGATTCTTCTTCTACATGCCCAGTCCCCACCACCCTTCCCTCAGATGTTAAATGCTCCACCATCACTGGACATCTTGTTCAATAAAAGCAAAATACTGCGGATGCTGGAAATCTGAAACAAAAACAAGAAATGCTGGATTCACTCAGCAGGTCTGGCAGCATCTGTGGAAAGAGAAGCAGAGTTAACGTTTCGGGTCAGTGACCCTTCTTCGGAACTGACAAATATTGGAAAAGTCACAGATTATAAACTAGTGAGGTGGGGGTTGGGCAAGAGATAACAAAGGAGAAGGTGCAGATTGGACCAGGCCACATGGCTGACCAAAAGGTCACGGAGCAAAGGCAAACAATATGTTAATGGTGTGTTGAAAGACAAAGCATTAGTACAGATTAGGTGTGAATATACTGAATAATGAACATCAGCAAGTGCAAACCTGAAGAAAAACAACCTGAAAAAAACAGTGGGTAAGCAAACTGAACAAACTAAGATGAAATGAAATAAATGCAAAAAAAGATTGTAAAAAATGTAAAAAGGAATTAAAAAAAAAAAGGAAGAAAAAATAACTAAAAATGACTAAAAATGAAAGTAAAGTGGGGGGCTATCATGCTCTGAAATTATTGAACTCAATGTTCAGTCCGGCAGGCTGTAGTGTGCCTAATCGGTAGATGAGATGCTCGAGGAACAGCATCTCATCTACCGATTAGGCACACTACAGCCTGCCGGACTGAACATTGAGTTCAATAATTTCAGAGCATGATAGCCCCCCACTTTACTTTCATTTTTAGTCATTTTTAGTTATTTTTTCTTCCTTTTTTTTTTAATTCCTTTTTACATTTTTTACAATCTTTTTTTGCATTTATTTCATTTCATCTTAGTTTGTTCAGTTTGCTTACCCACTGTTTTTTTCAGGTTGTTTTTCTTCAGGTTTGCACTTGCTGATGTTCATTATTCAGTATATTCACACCTAATCTGTACTAATGCTTTGTCTTTCAACACACCATTAACATATTGTTTGCCTTTGCTCCGTGACCTTTTGGTCAGCCATGTGGCCTGGTCCAATCTGCACCTTCTCCTTTGTTATCTCTTGCCCAACCCCCACCTCACTAGTTTATAATCTGTGACTTTTCCAATATTTGTCAGTTCCGAAGAAGGGTCACTGACCCGAAACGTTAACTCTGCTTCTCTTTCCACAGATGCTGCCAGACCTGCTGAGTGAATCCAGCATTTCTTGATCTTGTTCAATAGTTTGGTCAAGAAATTATGAAATCTGTTCAGAATGTGAATGACAGCCAAGGATAGATTTCAAAGCCAATCCATTTAAACTGGCACTGAATGCTTTATCACAACTTTGAGGAATGTATTTTATGAAATCCTTTTTTATTTTTCCATTGGTTCATTTATTTTGGAATATTATATTTGGAAAGCAAGTGTAGATTACATCAGCATAAACAACCTGGAGGAATATCATTTGCAACTTTTTTTTTTCCAATTGCTTGTTCCCTTTCACTGGTGCGTTGATCAACTCCTCCAAGCCTTCTGATATAAAATGTTTGCTTTTAAAAGACTGCAAATTCCCTCTTTAATTCAGCAACACGCAACATAGCAATAGTCAAGATGAGTAAATTAAACAAAGTAATACACAATAGCTGAAGATGCACAACAAAGAACTTAAGCGTGAAGCTCTGTACATATTAAATAGCCACTATGTACCAGTGTTTACTAAGGAAAAGGAATCTGACAAAACATCAGTAGAAGCATAGAGAGTAGAGGCAATGGATAGGGTAAAAATTGAGAGGGAGGTGGTACTGGAAAGGCTGGCTATGCTTAGGGTAGATAAGTCACCTGGTCCTGATGTCTTGCATCTCAGGTTGCTATAGTAAGTGGGGGTGGGTAAGGTTTTAGAAACAATAATCGGGGAGGGGAGGGCGGGGGGGGGGGAGGGGATTGACAGACATTTGGAGAAGTTTGAGTTAATTAAGGATAGTTAGCACGGATTTGAAAGAGGCAGATCATGCTTGACTAATTGAATTTTTTGATGAAGTAACAGAGAATTCAATTAGTCAAGCATGATCTGCCTCTTTCAAATCCGTGCTAGCTATCCTTAATTAACTCAAACTTCTCCAAATGTCTGTCAATCCCGCCCCTCCCCCCCCCCCCCAATTATTGTTTCTAAAACCTTACCCACCACTAATGTTAAACTAACTAGCCTGTAGTTGCTCGGAATGTCCTCACACCCTTTCTTCAATAAAGGTGTCTCAGTTGGCACCATCCAATCCTCTGGCACCTCCCCCATATTTAGGAAAGATTGGAAGATTATGGCAAGCTCTTCCCCTATCTCTACCCCCACTTACTATAGCAACCTGAGATGCAAGCCATCAGGACCAGGTGACTTATCTACCCTAAGCGTAGCCAGCCTTTTCAGTACCACCTCCCTCTCAATGATGAAAGGAATGCGGTGGATGTTGTCTACATGGTGTTTAAGAAAGCACTCGATAAAGTACCACATAAAAGGCTGGTTAACAAAATTGAGGCACATGGAATAGGAGGGTCAGTGTCCAATTGGATAAAAAATTGGCTCAAAAACAGAAAACAGCAAGTTGTGGTAAATGGTTGTTCCTCAGACTGAAGGATGGTAGACAGCGGTGTTCCTCAACGGTCAGTGCTAGGATCACTGCTTTTTTTGCTATACATAAATGACTTAAATCTTGGAATAGAGTAGAATTTCAAAATTTTTTAATTATACCAAACTTGGAGGAGTGGCAAACAGTGAGGATGATATGAACAGCCTGCAACAGAACACAGATCGGCTAGCAGAATGGGCAGACAAGTGGCAGATGGAATTTAATACAATCAAGTGTGTGGTGATGCATTTTGGCAGAAGGGATAGGGTGAGTTAATATAGACTTAATGGCTCAGCTCTAAAGAGTGTACAGGAACAGAGGGGCCTGGGGGTGTATGTGCAGCGATCTTTGAAGGTGGCAGGACATATTGAGAGAGTGGTTAGCAAAGTATATGGAACCTTGGGATTCATAAATAGAGGTATTGAGTACAAAAGCAAGGAAGTTATGCTGAGCATTTATAATGCTCTGGTTAGGCCCCAACTAGAGTATTCTGTCCAGTTTTGGTCACCACACTTTAGGAAGGTTGTGAGGGTCCTTGAGAGATTTACCAGAATGGTTCCAGGGATGGGGGATTTTTAGTTACAAGGTTAGGTTGGAAAAGCTAGTGTTCTCCTTCGAGCAAAGGAGATTGAGGGGAGATTTGATAGAGGTGTACAAGGTTACGACAGGCTTAGATAAGTTAGACAAGGAAATACTGTTCCCATTAACTGATGGTACAAGAACTAGGGGACACAGATTGAGGTTCTGGGCAAGAGATGCAGGGGGAATGTGCGGAAGAACTTTTTTATGCAGCGAGTGGTAATGACCTGGAATTCGCTGCCCATGAGGGTGATGAAAGTGGAGACAATCAATGATTTCAAAAGGAAATTGGATGGGCACTTGAAAGAAATAAACCTGCAGGGCTACAGGGATCAAGCGGGCGCATGGGACTAATTGGACTGCTCCACGGAGAGCTAGCATGGACTCGATGGGCCGAATGGCCGCCTTCCATGCCGTAAATGACTATGATTCTATGACTATACTATGCAGGTACACACAGAAGCATTATAATGGTAAATAAGGGAACTCTGTAGACAGAATTTTCATGCCCGGGTCCCAGTCGTGCTGTTGGGTTGAAATGTGGGTCAGGAACCCTGAAATGCTGGCGGCGGAACCCAGAGGGCGATTTTGGAGGCGGCGACAAATTAAGTGGCCACCTTCAGGAGCCCCGTCCAATTAAGGTGGGCCCCCGAGTCTGGACAGCCAATCTGAGGCAGTCCAGCACTGGAAGATTGGCAGCCCCAATGTCAGAGGTGGGCATTGAAGTATGCAGGGAGGTGCGAGGGCACCTCCATTCCCAGTCGCCCTCCACAACTGAGGGATATAAGGGTCAAAAGGGTTAGGACTGTTAGGCAGGAGGGGGAAAGCTCCGTCACAGTAACTAGCACTGCCGCAGTCATGGCTGTTTATTAGCACGGCACCTTTCCCATCGAACGGAGCCTCTGTCTCCAGTGGTTACCTGGCATAGCACTGGGAGACCGCCGTTTCATGGACACCCTCCTGACTCGATGGGTACCCCGTACCCCAGCTGGAAAATCCAGACGGCATCATGAGAGTACCCTTAATTAAGGCCTCAAGGGGCTTAACTGGCTACCCGCCATGGTAACCAGTCCTGCCATTACCCGCCCTCCTGAAGAAACCCGTTGAGGCGGGAACACATTGTGGAGCTGGCCCGAAGGGATTTCCATTCTATTTTCAGGCCCACCCGCCTCCAGATCTGCCTCTATGGGCCCTTGAAAATTCTGCCCTGTGTGCCAGGTTGGCTCAGTTCATACCACTTCTCGTTCAGAAGGTTGTGGATTTGAGCCACATAGCAGCTCGTATTATAGGCTGAGACTTTTAGCAGGTGAGTGCTAAATTGTTGGAGATACCATTCTTCAAATAAAACATTAAATTGAAGCTGTCTCCCTGTTCCAGTTTTTCTAGACTTTAAAGTTCCCATGACACTATTTGAAGAAAAGCAGAGTTTGTCCTGTTTTCTTAAACTACATTCCCTTCTTCAACCAATACCAAAAAAGGCTGATTAACTATTCATTGCTGTTCACGGCATGTTTCAGGCATATCGTTGCTCTGTTTGTCTATGTAAGCAACAGTCCCCAAACCTCAAAACAATTCTGTGTGCGCAATGAGATGTTGCAATGTGTTGCAATAAGATGCTATGTAAATATTAATGGAGAAAATATAGGCACTTTTTCTGGAAATGATTAGTTAACTACAATATTAACCATTTCCACCCATCACCTGGATTTTAAAAAGTTACAATTTCAGTTTGTCTACTTCAGGGCGGCACAGTGGTTAGCACCGCAGCCTCACAGCTCCAGCAACCCGGGTTCAATTCTGGGTACTGCCTGTGTGGAGTTTGCAAGTTCTCCCTGTGTCTGCGTGGGTTTTCTCCGGGTGCTCCGGTTTCCTCCCACATGCCAAAGACTTGCTGGTTGATAGGTTAATTGGCCATTATAAATTGCCCCTAGTATAGGTAGGTGGTAGGGAAATATAGGGACAGGTGGGGATGTGGTAGGAATATGGAATTAGTGTAGGATTAGTATAAATGGGTGGTTGATGGTCAGCATAGACTCGGTGGGCCGAAGGGCCTGTTTCAGTGCTGTATCTCTAAACTAAACTAAAATGGAACTGGTGCACAAATGCCTTTGAAAACAAAAAGCAAGATTTTTTTTAAAAAACAAAACATCTTTGATGTATTTGACCAGATACATAGAAAGTATCATATAACTTATTAACTCTTCTCCCAGTTAACTATTAAACCTTCTTCATACCATAAATGTGTGAAGCACTTACTAAGGATTACTAGTTTATGGAAAAAGTAAACCCAGTAACATCAGTGATGTGATGACCAACATCACCAATAAGTTATAGACTTTGGCTCACATTCCTGAAAAACAACAGCTCCCAACTTTCAATCATGCTTATAGTAAACAGAAATTAAAGTAACAGTATTAATGGGCAGGTTTTTTTTAATTGATTGTGCATTTTTAATATGTATTGAACCCTGCCACTGTGCTGTGTGGTAGTCTATCCTTTTAACTGGTATATCTACACTCCAATGAAACCTGTCCAGCTGGAATGGGTTTTTTCAGTATGGAGAGAAGGCAACAAGCATGTATCTTAAAAGGCATAACAAAATTACCTGGGAAAAATGCCTGCAAGATGTGATATTAGAGAGCAGTATGCTTTATTGTTTTGTCTTCTGAGCTTCATGCCAAACATTTGTCATATTATAAAGAAGCCTCTCATTCTGAATAAAAATAGCATAGACAAAGTTTACACAACAGGATTCATGGTTTACCACAAAGTAAACCAAGTCATGGTCATGTTACTCACAAGTCTGAAACTAATTATGGAGGTCTGGCTCACTCATGGTTTAATTTTCCACGATGTCCTGTTATACCATTTGTTTATGTTTGATATTATGTGGTATTATTTGGAATTGATTTTTGTAACAGCCCTTTTCAAACTGCTTCCATATGAATTCACATTGGTGCATATTGCAATACATGAGCAGCAGCTGCTGGAACTGTTGCAGATAGCCACCAATGGAGACCTGGAGACAGAAGACTGTTTTTTTAAAGACAGCTAGCGCTCCTCAGTTACTGCATTCAATGCGAGCTGCAGCTAACAGTTAATCCCAGCTCTACATCACACAATACAGATGAGGTTGGTAGCCTCATATTATTCAAGAATTTAAACATTTATAGTTACACAGCATCAACTTACCTGAATTATTCTCTTGAAAAATAACCTTTGTTCCTTTCAAAAAGTTCTTTCCTATCAGAAATAACTCTTCCCCTCCTTTCACTGTGCAAGTGTGCAGGCTTTTTTTCAAGATCTCTGGTGCTCCTGCTGGTTGAGCTTTAATCAAAACGAAAAACAAAACTAGTTTATAATCTATAAAGTGGCTGCACCAAAATTACACAGTAATTTCAAAACTACTGTACCAAAATCCTCATGGACTTTGCAATGTAACAGTACAAGATGGGAACAAGTTTCTTTTGTGTTTTATTTGAAGTGTCCATTATCTCGGTATCGTAAGTCTATATAACAAAATAAACCATCAAGCAAACTACTACATTTTTAACTCTGCATATACACTAAACAGATTAAATAGGAACCTTGAATAATCTGTTCTTGGGAGTCTATGATAGCGAGAGAAATCTTGCCACTACTGATGACCTTAAAAATATGCATGGCAATCTCTTTTAAGATGGTTAGTCTCCTCAAGTTGGTTTCTAATCATCAAGGATCAAGTTATATAAATCAGAAAGGCTTTTTAAAAAAAACCCATGGCACTTATATTGGTGAACTTGTTTTATAAGAAGCGCAAGTTAAAATAGGGTGGAATAGTAGAGGTTAAACTGCTTTAAGGTTTTAGGGATTTTATCTCCCAAGAATTACGGGTAAGAAATAAGAAGAAATGAAACATACCTAATAATGAACACAATTTTGATTCCCTGTTCTACCGAGATCCCAATCTAAATTATGCTGTATTGGAAAACATGGAGCGAAGGCTAGGCATCTCAAAGAAATAGGAACTCGACAGGAAACATCACTAGGGTGCTCTTGTATATCTCTCAGTAGATAACCAGCAACAGTGCTGGAAAAGGCCTAGGTGGAGACCATCCATGTAGTATTTCCTCTCAGCCATAGCAGGTATGTGTCACAATTTCTGGATTTTTAAAGAACCTTTCCTATCTCAATTTCACAGCAGTTCATAAGTTGATCTTGTCCACTATGATCTGCAAACTGTATCTCTTCAGTAATCTGATCTTGCATAGCTGTCTGACCCTAATAATTAACAATGACAGTGCTAGCCTTGACACGGTGTTAATACTCTTGCCACTGAATCCAAGTTATGGGGACAAGCCCCAATCCAAGTCCATAATGTAGACTGACATTTCAGTGCAGTACTGAAGGAGTACTGCACTGTTGAGGGTGCTCTCTTTCAGATGACACATTAAACTGAGGCTCAGTCTACTCTATCAGCAAGCATAAAAGAATATTCAAAGAGGAGCAGAAGAATTCTCCTCGTGTCTAGCCAATATTTTTCTCACAAACATCACAAAAACAGATTACTCGGTCATTTATCTCATAAACCTGGAAAAAGCTGTGTTAAAATTTTCAGGCCTTTTTTCTGAAGCGCTTGCAATCAGATGCATTTTGTTTTTAAAACGTTGTGAAAGTATCATTTAAAAAAATTTAAGTGCTCAAAGCTGATCCATGGGGGAACAGAAACACAGAAATAATTAGACCAACATACTGCGACTTAAGGTCAGAACTACAAGTAACCAAGCCAGGGACTTTGCCAACAGAACAGGCAAGCAAGATGAAAACTCGTAGACTAATCAGATCAGAGAGAACTGGGCTTCAACCAAAAGACACACTCAATTAAAAAAAACAAATTTAATACATAATTACAGAAAAATACCATTCTCTCATGAAAATAACTGCTATGAAAGAGCCAAAAGTATGTCCCAAGCAAGATTGAGAGCAATGTTTGGACTTTTTAAAAAAATAAATGAGTTGACTAAGAACATTCTCCTGACAGTTAACAGGTATAGCTCTGTGTAGGTATGTGTAAATAGAGATTTTGAGTCAATATGTAAACAAGCGGTTGTGAGCAAGCCTATAATGTAACTAGGCCAACAGTGCAGTACTGTTGAGCTATGGCTCCACATTTTGAAGAATAGTTTACTGTTCTTTTTTTTACTATATATTGAGCTACTTTCATAATGCAATGCAGGAAACGTCATGCAAGTCTTAAAGTACATTATGAATGCAGGAGAAGGCAAACAGTTGCAAGGCCTTCTTTCAGACCAACATTATAGGAATAAACAGGTCAAACTGATAAGTTGCCCAACAGCACTGCCAGTATTGAAAATTGCAAGAGATGCAATTCATTACAAGCCATGTTGGCACACAATCTAACAGAAACAAAACACTATTTTATTCTGCAACTTTGGATAGATTAGTACATTTTCCAGTACCAGTTTTGAATAACCAGCTGCAAGTAGCAAACACAAATAGCCACAATGAAAACATTTTTCCCCCTCCATAAAGTAAACTGTAATGCCTACAGGCATCAATTATACTAATTAAACTCCACAGGCATGCAAGCTATGTTTTTGTCCTGGGTACAATGCAAAGGTACAATTATCTTCTAGTTAAAATTTAACAGACAGCATTACACCATTTCACTTTTACCTTCAATGCTAAATCCAGGCTTTTGTGTTGTAACATGAAAGACAACATCCTTTAAAGAAATAGCCATGGTAAGTTATCAATGAATAAGTGAAACAATTTCCTTTTTGTTAAACAAGTTTACTTATGACATAATAATGTTTGATCTTTCAAACTATTAAATATTGCTTATCTACCTGCTGTGGGGATCAGACCTTTGAACTTGAATGCGCCAATGAATTTGTTAATCATCTTACTAACCAATCAACTCTTGGTGTATAAACATTGAACACTGAAGCAGAGTTGCTCGTTGGAAATTAAAGAATGTGATGGCTTTTAGGAGATATATATAGGTGACAATGGTTAGAAATGTTGCTTGGAAGGGGATGCTGGACTTTGGGGATTTGCAAAGGGTGTGGGATGATTTCAGGAGTCTGGAGAAGTGAGCATTCATGGTTTTGTGTGTGAGGGTTGGGATGAGGTGGGGGGAGCGGGGGAAGTAGTAGTATTTCGAGAGGGTTGTGGGTGTGGGGGCAGTAAGGAATTTGGAGTGTTGGAATGATTATTGGGAGCAACTGCAATGCAGTGGTGATTTGGAGGAAATGAACAGTTGGGAGGGGGAATAGTGGGTGAGTTTAGAAATGTGTGGAAATAGAATGAAGGTTTGCAAAGAATTAGAGGAGAGGTTGTGCAGCAGGAAGAGCAATACACAGGGTAACTCTATACTCAATACCAACAATCCAGAAACCTCACTCCTATCCCAATTTTCCACTGCCCCCATATGAACTACCTTTCCCTAAATACCAAGTACACCTTTCACAACTACTCACGACCCCCATTCACCAGCCCAAGTTTTTACGATTACAGGTCCCTTCATCCAGTCCTCACCACTCCAGGCAACCACAGCAATTTAAAATGGATGCACAATTGCAGTACTGGGGTCAAGGATCAAGTGTAGCGCCAAGAGACCATGCCTAATACCGGCTAGTGTGCAGCCTTTTCCAAATACATGAAATAAGATTGTTGTTAAATTCCTTTGAATAGAAGTTCTGAAAAAGTGATTTTCCTACTCTCCAACCATAATTTAATAAGCTATCTAATAATTGATTCCAAGTTATCCATTTCAGGGGTGATTTTTCTCCTCCTTCCCAGTGCCATTCTACAACTGTGCTTTGGCAACCACAACACCATATAATCATTTTAAGAAAAAGTCTATTAGTAAGCAGCATTTTTTTAACTGGTTAAATTCAACAATATTCCTGTACAGACTTGGGAATCCCTAATCCTTCACTCTTAAACACCCAAGCTCTCTGGACTTTGGAAAATGTCCCCCAATGAGGAGAGAGCATGCAATCTATCGTGAACAAACAGAAACTATGTCCGAGTTTCTCAATAGCTTGGTATGAAAATTCCTAAGCATGGTGATGAGTTTCTGCCTGTAGCAGCCAACTGACTAACCAAAAAAAACTAAACTTTTAAAGGTACTACTACTCACTGCATAGGATGGATGATGAAGGTGTCTGCAGAGTTAAAGTAGACCCATCAGTACGAATAATATTCACTCGGAACACCAACCGTGCACGAGTACTTTTCTTCTTGGATCCTGCAAGGCCAATTCGTGCTTCAACATCAGCGTTCCTGAGTTTTAGAATTCCCACACAGTCAACCCTGCAAACACAAAAATAGTGAATAATTTAAAATTGTGCAATAGCTCTCAAGAATAATCTCACAAAAGTGTCCCAGTTCAAGCTGCCACTTTTCTTTCCCTGCCCCTGAACAACAATATCTTGTAGCTATATAGGTCCTTTAACAGAAATGTTCCAAGTCACTTCATAAATAGGTGTAAGAAAAACAAACCCTGCACCAGGAAAATAACCATTAGGAAGGGTGGCTAACAGCTTGGTTCAAGTGGTACATGAGAGGTTTAGGGAAGGATTGTTAATAGACTTGGCCAAACAGCCTCAAGGCTCTGTCACCTATGTTGCGGCAAAGAAGTGAGGTGAAGCACAAAAGGCCAGAGGTAGAGGAAATGGGGCAGTTGGGAGGGGATTTAAGACTGAAGGAGATATGGTGGGACTAGACCATAGAGGGATTTATAGACAAGAACAAGGAATTTAATGAGTTATGGCCTGGGGAGCGAGAGCAAATCAGCAAAGATAGGAGTGATGGCTAAGAACAGTGTGGAAGAAGGTTTGCGTAAAAGAGTTTTAGACAAGTTAGAGTCTACTGTATGAAGAACAGGAAGATAGCACAGAGCGCTTTGGATTTGTCAAGACTGGAGGTGACAAAAACATGTATAATGGTTTCAGTAGCAGAGGAGGTAAAATGGGTACAAAAGCAGTTAATGTTACAGAGGTGGAAGTAGCTCCACATTAGTAGGTGATCGGGGTGGGTGGGGGAGGGGTGGAGGGGAAGAAAACTATCCAATTATTGTTGATGAACAGAATGTGGGGTTTATAGCTCAGATTAGAGTCAAACAAAATGGCAAGAATGTAAATGGTCTATTGCCGCTTCAGAACGGCAGGGAAACGGTTGCAAATAGGAGTTTGTGGCAGGGCTAAAGATGATGGTTTCTATCTTCCTAATGTTGAGCTTAAGAAGTTGTGATTTGTCCAAGTCTTGATACTGGACAAACAATGAGCCCACAGTGAGGTAATCAATTGGTTGAAAGAAGCCATGGAGAGGTAAAGCTGGATATCTTTATCTTCAGCTTACCTGTGAAAACTGGCCTCAAACCTGCAAAGCAGCATTTGGATAAGAGAGAGAAGGCTAAGGACAAATCCTTGGAAAATAACACTGCAGGGAAGGAAACAAAAGCCACTGCTGGGAATAATGGCATGGGGAAGAGAAGGAGAGCCATTACTGGAGATACACTGGCGGCATTCAGATACTTAGGAACTAAACTGTGCAAAGGAGGTTGCATAGTGCTGTCTGCAGTAGAGAAGATGGCAGAGTTAAAGATATTGAATGCTACGGAAAGAACAAGAACAAGAACAACAAGAAAGAATAATGCACCACAGTCACAGAGGACTTAATTTACAGTTCAGCTAGGGCCATTTAATGTTGTGACAAGGGTGGAAGACAGACCAGAGAATTTTAACTAGATGATGATATAACCTTGGATGTTAACAGAAGAAAGGGAAGTTGACAATGGGGTATTCTGTCAATCATCTTCCTTGCACGTCCTTCAATGTCACTCCCAAGTTCTCCCCTTTTCCCTACCCCAAGATGCATGTCCTATCACCTTCCCCCTAGTGTTCATTGTACACTGTATCTGGCTTCTACCCTTTTTACATAGCCATGTTTCTGCCCTTTCTTCATACCCACCCTCCAAAACACAATTTTGGCTTCAGCCTTTGGTCTCCCCATCCTCCATCCCCACCAGTGTTGCTCACAGCTTTGCCCCTCTTTCATCCTTCTCCTGTCACCACTCCAGAGCACCTGCAGAGTCATGTCGCCACCTTAAGTGATTCCATCCTGCTGTATATTGTGGAGGGATGACCAAATTTCAAGAAAATTTCTGACCATGGTATGCATACAAATCACTTGCAACAGAACTTCGATCAAAGCTCCCTCACTGCAGTGGGTGAGTTGGGAGTGGGGGGGGGGGGGGGCTGGCGGGGGGTGCAGGAGAAAACAATCCATTTGTAAGTACAGACACTCAGTTGAGACCCTGAAAATGTTGACTGATACAGTATGTTCAACAAATATGTTTACTACAAGATCAGTCCGCAATACGCCCAGGGGTACTTGATTCAGACACTAGTTGTGAAAGAACAGGCAAAAAATAATTTATTCCTCACCAGTAACAATTGCATCACATATTGCCAGGCAATGACCATCTCCAATGACAGAGTGTGTCCAACCACCTGCTCAGGTCGGGAAAAAGAACCCGACCCGATCCACAGCAGACCTAAGCCTGACCTGACCCAAGGCCCTCCAATTTTGCCCCGCGCCCGACCCGACCCAACCATCCCTTTACTTACCTTCGGACTCGGAACCTCCAGGAAGCTGCAGCATGTGCATGATGACGTCATAGAGACGTCACTTGCTCACTGTGCAGACTCAGTTTCGTCCCGGACTCCCAGCTCAGGTAATTTTTTATTTTTATTACTTACCAGCAGAGCACTTACCGTGTGTGTCTGGGCCGGCCCGACCCCAAAAGACGGACCTGGAAGAGGGGAGGGACCCGACCCGAACCCGACATGTCATCTGGTTTGGGTCAGGTAGCAGGCCTTTACAACTACCTACCCTTGACATTCAATGGTATTGTATGGCATTGCTAAATCCTCATGATCAACATTCTGGGTGTTAACATAAATATTGTGGCTACAAGATCAGGTTAGAGGTTGGGTATTCTGCAGCGAATAATTCATTTCCCGACTCCCAAAGCCTCTCCATCATCTACAAGACATGTCAGAAATGTGATGGAATACTCTCCACTTGCCTGGAGTGCAGCTCCAACAACTCAAGAAGTTCAACACTTGTTTGGAACCCCATCCACCACCTTAAACATTCACTCCCTCCACCACCAGCACACGGTAGCTACAGTGTGTACCATCTACAGGATGCAGTGCAGTAATGCGCTAAAGTTTCTTCGACTGCACGTTCCAAACCCATGACCTCTACTGCCTAGAAGAACAAGGACAGCAGGCACATGGGGCCAACACCACCTCCAAGTCACACACTATTCTGACGTGGAAATCTATCACTGTTCCGTCACTGTTACTGGATCAAAATCCTGGAACTCTCTACCTAACAGCACTGTGGGTGTACCTACATCATACCAATTGCACTGGGTGAAGAAGAAAGTAGTAGCAGGACATTTAGAAAATCATAATGCAATCAGGCAGAGTCTACATGGTTTTATGAAAGGGAAAGCAGGTTTGACAAATTTATTAGAGTTCTTTGAGGATGTAACAAGCAGGATGGATAAAGAGGAACCAGTAGATGTAGTGTATTTGGATTTCCAAAAGGCATTCGATAAGGTGCCACGTAACAGGTTACTATACAAGATAAAAGCTCATGGTAACAAATAGAAGCAAAATACTGCAGATGCTGGAAATCTGAAATAAAAACAAGAAATGCTACAAATACTCAGCAGCTCTGGCAGCATCTGTGGAGAGAGAAGCAGAGTTAATGTTTCAGGTCAGTAACCCTTCATCAGAAATGGCAAATGCTAGAAAATGTAATAGGTATTAAGCAAATAAAGCAGGGGTGGGACAAGAGATAACAAAAGGGAAGGTGTTGCCAGGACAGAGGGTCACAGAGAATAACTGGCCAGAAGGTTATGGAGCAAAGGCAAACGGTATGTTAATGGTGTGCTGAAAGACAAAGCGTTCGTGCAGAGTCAGCATGGTTTTACGAAGGGTAAATCGTGTTTGACTCATTTGCTAGAATTCTTCGAAGCTGTAACAAGCAAACTGGATAATGGGGGTCCTGTAGATGTAGTATATCTGGACTTCCAGAAGGCATTTGATAAGGTGCCGCACTAAAGGTTAATACACAAGCTAAGATCACATGGGGTTAGGGGCAACTTATTAGCTTGGATAGAGGATTGGCTAACCAACAGAAAACAGAGAGTCGGGATAAATGGGTCTTTTTCTGGTTGGCAAGATGTAACTAGTGGGGTGCCACAGGGTTCGGTCCTCGGGCCCCAACTATTTACAATCTACATTAATGACTTGGATGCAGGGATAGAAGGTACTATAGTCAAATTTGCAGATGACACTAAAATAAGTGGAACAGTAAGTTGCAATAAAGAAATAAGAAATCTACAAATGGATATGGATAGGTTAGGTGAATGGGCCAAAATTTGGCAGTTGGAGTTTAACATGAGGTTATCCATTTTGCTCGGAAGAATAGAAAGGCAAATTATCTAAATGGAGAGAAACTTCAGAGTGCTTCAGCGCAGAGGGATCTGAGTGTCCTCGTGCATGAATCGCAGAAAACTAGTATGCAGGTACAGCAGGTAATAAGAAAGGCAAATGGAATTTTGGCATTTACTGCTAAAGGAATAGAGTATAAAAGTAGGGAAGTGTTGCTGCAACCGTACAAGGCATTAGTGAGACCGCACCTGGAGTATTGCGTACAGTTTTGGTCCCCTTACTTGAGGAGGGATGTAGTTGCATTGCAGGCAGTTCAGAGGAGGTTCACTAGACTGATTCCAGAGATGAGGGGTTTGTCTTATGAAGAGAGATTGAGCAGTTTAGGCCTTTATTCTCTACAGTTTAAAAGAATGAGAGGAGATCTAATTGGGGTATATAAGATGATTAAGGGGATCGACAAAGTAGACGTAGAGAGGATGTTTCCTCTTGTGGGGTAATCTAGAATGAGAGGTCATTGTTTTAAATCTGCTACTCATCCTAAAACTGAGATGAGAAGAAAATACTTCTCTCAAAGGGTTGTGAGTCTGTGGAATTCGCTAACCCAGAGTGCAGTGGATGCTGGGATAGTGAGTAAATTTGAGGCGATAGACAGATTTTTAATTAATAATGGGTTGAAGAGTAATGGAGAACGGGCAGGAAAGTGGAGTTGAGGCCGAGATGACATCAGCCATGAATCGTATTGAATGGCGGAGCAGGCTCGAGTGGCTGAATTGCCTACTCCTACTCCTATGTTATGTTCAGAGAGGGTGTTAATTGACAGATAAAAGAACAGCCCTGGCCCCAAGCACAAACATGAAAAAAAAGTGGGTAGGCACAAGGTAAAAAAAAAATGATGAAACAAACTAAAATAAAATAAAGAAAAAAGAAAAAAAACGAAAAATAAAATGGGGGGCTCGTCATGCTCTGAAATTATTGAACTCAATGTTCAGTCCAGCAGACTGCAGCATGCCTAATCGGTAAATGAGATGTTGTTCCTCGAGCTTGCGTTGATGTTCACTGGAACATCGCAGCAAGCCCAGGACAGATATGTGGGCATGAGAGCAGTGGGGGGTGTGTTGAAATGACAAGCAACCGGAAGCTCAGGGTCCTGCTTTCGGACTGAGCAGAGGTGTTCTGCAAAGCAGTCACCCATTCTGCGTTTGGTCTCACCAATGTAGAGACCACCACATTGTGACCAGGTGTTGGGGGTAATGGAGGAGTGGACCAGGGTGTCGTGGAGGGAATGATCCCTTCGGAATGCTGACAGGGAGTGGGGGGGGGGGAGAAGATGCGTTTGGTAGTGACATCACGCTGGAGGTGGCGGAAATGGCGGAGGATGATCCTTCGGATGTGGAGGCTGGTGGGGTGGAAAGTGAGGACAAGGGGAACCCTGTTGCGGTTCTGGGAGGGAGGGGAAGGGGGGGGGGGGGGGGCGGGTAGAGGTGCGGGAAATGGGCCAGACATGGTTGAGGGCCCTGTCAACCACGGTGGGGGGGAATCCTCGGTTGAGGAAATAGGAAGACGTATCAGAAGTGCTGTCGTGGAACGTTGCATTATGAGAGCAGATGTGTCGGAGACGGAGAAACTGGGAGAATGGAATGGAATCCTTAAAGAAGGCAGGGTGTGAAGAAGTGTAGTTGAGGTAGCTGTGGAAGTCGGTGGTCTTATAATGAATATTAGTAGACAGCCTAGCCCCAGAGATGGAGATAGAGAAGTCGAGGAAGGGAAGGGAAGTGTCCGAGATGGACCATGTAAAGGTGAGAGAAGGGTGGAAATTGGAAGCAAAGTTGATAACGTTTTCCAGTTCGGGGCAGGAGCAGGAAACGACACCGGTACAGTCATCAACGTACCGGGAAAAGAGTTGGGGGAGGGGGCCTGAGTAGGACTGGAATAAGGAACGTTCAACATATCCCACAAAAAGACAGGCCTAACCAGGACCCATGCAAGTACCTCCTCTCTCCTCACTATCCCAGGCCCCAAACACTCCTTTCAGGTGAAGCAGCAATTTACTTGTACTTCTTTCAATGTAGTATACTGTATGCGCTGCTCACAATGTGGTCTCCTCTACATTGGAGAGACCAAACGCAGACTGGGTGACCACTTTGCGGAACACCTCCGCTCAGTCCGCAAGCAGGACCCTGAGCCTCCGGTTGCTTGCCATTTCAACACTCCCCCCTACTCTCATGCTCACATCTCTGTCCTGGGATTGCTGCAGTGTTCCAGTGAACATCAACGCAAGCTTGAGGAACAGCATCTCATTTACCGATTAGGCACACTACAGCCTGCCAGACTGAACATTGAGTTCAATAATTTCAGAGCATGACGGGCCCCCCATTTTACTTTTATTTTTAGTTATTTTTTCTTTTTTACAAATTTTTTTAAAAAGTTTATTTCATTTCATCTTAGTTTGTTCAGTTTGCTTACCCACTGTTTTTTTCATGTTTGTACTTGCTGTTGTTCAATCTTCTGTCCGTTATACCCTATCTGTACTAATGCTTTGTCTTTCAACACACCATTAACATATTGTTTGCCTTTGCTCCATGACCTTTTGGTCAGCTATGTGGCCTTGTCCAATCTGCACCTTCTCCTGTGTTATCTCTTGCCCCACCCCCGCCTCATTTGCTTATAACCTGTGACATTTCTAATATTTGTCAGTTCCGAAGAAGGGTCACTGACTCGAAACGTTAACTCTGCTTCTCTTTCCACAGATGCTGCCAGACCTGCTGAGTGGTTGCAGCATTTCTTGTTTTTATTATGTAAAAAAATTCAAACTGATTAACACAGTTTCAGCTTAGGACCGATATCAACGCTCCATTGCCTGAGCCGTTGAAGCAGAGGCTGTTTTTGTTGCTCTAGAAGGAACTTGGCATTTATCAAACTATGTGGGTGTAACAAGGTGGCATTACACTTGGCAGCAGTGCTGAGCTCATTCAGCCAACTGACTATATACCAGCCACATACAACCTCAAACTCAGCACAATTGTTTAAGGTTGTACATACCAGCTTTGCTGTATCAATAAAGCATTAATCTATCAAGAGAATCACAAATCTGAATTCGGAGACAAAATTGCTGAAGCTTAAGCTTCCAGTTAGTTTTGTGAAATGAAAACTACAATATCTCATTTAACTTTTAATTTCTAATTGAAACACAATACATTTATTGATCTCTTCTAATGTACTCCATTTTATGAACAGCACTTTCTGCAAAAACAATCGTGAGGTAGAGCAAAATAAGGTGCTTTCTCGCCTGAAGGTTATAATTCATGCTGAAGTACATTTTCACACATGTTGTTTACATTTAGATACTTTGCCCAAGTGAATATTCTTCATGCCTGGACCTAGACAGTAAACACCAGCAGCTACTTAACAGTCGGATGAAGTACAGTTAATACCCCATTCAGCATTATTACAGGAGCAATTCTGAACAACATTTTTTCTCCCCACTGTGGGGGCATTGTTGAGCTGCACCGTTGATGCAGCTGAAATCAGCACAAATCAGAAATTGAACTTGGAACCTCCCTTGTCTAAATGGCTCAATTCCACACTGGATATTGTCTTTACCAACTGAATTAATAGGGGGAACACAAAATTAAAATCCAATATTCACACAAAAAGAGTACTCGCCATATGTTCTAATCTTCTACCAGGAAATACAATAATGATAGCCATAGATCTCAATAAATACTTACGCGAGTGTCATGTTATTTCCAGGATCCAGGCTGACCTCAATCACAGTTGTCCCTTCAATTTCTACCTCCTTGCAGGGAGTAGTATTTCGTCCAGTGACTCTGCACGCTTGGTAAAAACCATGAGGTTTGACTCGGCCAGAGTCATTACCAACAAAAACTTGTAAGATTACTGGCTCGTTGTAACCTTCCAACTAAAAGAAAATAATTGAAGAGCTGATTATTTAAAACCTTTGATATGACACAAGGAACATTTTAACTTTTAAAAGTCTGCAAATGATACGTAACTTGGAAAAGAGGCAAACAATGAGGAATGTAACAGATTTCAGGGGGACAGACAAAATGAAATGGGCAGGCGCATGGCAGATGAAATTTAATGCAGTGAAAGGTGAAGTGATTCATTTTGGTAGGAAGAATAAGGGGAGGTCATATAAACTAAATGATAAAATTTTTAAAGGGAATACAGGAACAGAGACACCTTGGGGTGCACATACACAAGTTTATGAAGGTGACATGTCAAGAAGGCTGTTAAAAGGCAAACCGAATCCTTGGCTTTACAAATAGTGGCATAAGAGTACAAAAGCAAGGAGGTTATGCTAAACCTTTATAAGACACAGGTTAGGCCCCAATTGGAGTATTATGGACAATTCTGGGCGCCAGACTTTAGGATGATTTACCAGGGATGAAGGACATCAGTTATGTGAAAGTCCAGAGAGACTGGGAGCAAAGAAGGTTAAGAGTTTAACGGGAGATTTGATAGAGATGTTCAGAATCATGAAGGATTTTGATAGAGTGGCAGAAAGGTCAATAAGCAAAGGAGACAAATTTAAGATAATTGGCAAAAGAACTTGAGGTGACACGAGGAAAAAATATTTACACAAGTTGTTCTGATTTGGAATGCACTGTCTGAAAGGAAGGTGCAAGCAGATTCAATTATAGCTTCAAAAGGGAATTGGATATATAGTTGGAGCAGAAAACCTTTCACGGCTGTGAGAAAAGCGCAGAGGAGTGGGACTAACTGGATTGCACTTTCAAACCACCAGCACAGGCACGATGGGCTGAATCGCTTTCTTCTGTGCAGTATCATTCTATGATTCTATGAAGTGTTCTTATAAATTTGAAATCAATGTTTGGCCTTAGAAAATAGATAATCTTTCAGAACAGCAAATAAACAGAAACTGCAATTTTTTATTTTTATATTCATTCATGGGATGTGGGTTAGAGGCCTACTACCCGACCCGAACCCGACGACATGGGTCGGGTCGGACAGAGTCCAGATCGAGTCGGGTCGGTCCGGACACACAAGATAAATGCTCTGCTGGTAAGTATTAAAAATTTTTTAAAAACTTACTTGAGCTGGGAGTCCGGGACAAAACTGAGTCTGCGCAGTGAGCGAGTGACGTCACTGTGACGTCTCGCGCACGCGCTGCAGCTTCTTGCAGGTGCGGTGTCAGGAAGGTAAGTAAAGGGATGGTTGGGTCGGGCTCGGGTCGGGCTGAGTAGTGGCGGGTTCGGGTCGGGTCGGGCTTGGTGCAAAATCGGAGGGACTCAGGCTGGGTCGGGCCCACTGTGCTTATAGAGTCATACAGCATAGAAACAGGCCCTTCGGCCCACCGCGTCCATGCCGACCATAATGCCTATCTATACTAATCCCACCTGTCTGCATTAATTCCATATCCCTCTATGCCTTGCTCATTCAAGTTCCTGTCCAGATGCCTCTTAAATGTCGCTACTGTTCTTGCCTCCACCACTTCCTCAGGCAGCTCATTACAGATACCCACTATTCTTTGTGTGAAAAAATTACCCCTTTGATCCCCTTTAAACCTCCTCCCTTTCACCTTAAATCTATGCCCTCTAGTTTTAGTCACCCCTACCATGGGAAACAGACTCTGGCTATCTACCCTGTCTATGCCTCTCATAATTTTATATACTTCTATCATGTCCCCTCTCAGCCTCTTTCGCTCCAGGGAAAACAGACCCTGCCTAACCAATCTCTCTTTATAACTCAAGCCCTCCAAACCAGGCAACATCCTTGTGAATCTTTTCTGCACCCTCTCTAGTTTAATCACATCCTTCCTGTAGTGCGGCGACCAGAACTGCACACAGTACTCCAAATGTGGCCTAACCAACGTTATGTACAACTGTAACATGATGTCCCAACTCTTGTTGTCAATGCCTCGGCCGATGAAGGCAAGCATGCCATATGCCTTCTTCACCACCCTACCTGTGTTGCCACTTCCAGGGAACTATGTATTTGCACCCCACTCTCTGCTCAAGAACACTCCCCTGGCCCCTGCCATTCACTGTATATGTCCTGCCCTGGTTTAACTTCCCAAAATGCATCACTTCACACTTGTCTGCATTAAATTCCATTTGCCACTCCCTTGCCCACTTTCCCAGTTGATCTATATCCTGTTGTAACCTTAGACAACCTTCTTCACTGTCCATTATACCACCAATTTTGGTATCATCTGGAAACTTACTAATCATGCCCCTTACATTCACATCCAAGTCATTAATATATAGGACAAACAACAGAGGGCCCAGCACCAATCCCTGCGGCACACCACTGGTCACCGTTCTCCAATCTGAAAAACAACCCTCCACTAGCACCCTCTGCCTCCTATCACCAAGCCAATTTTGTATCCAATTTGCTAGCTCACCCTGGATCCCATGTGTTCGAACCTTTTGGACCAGCCTACCATGTGGGACCTTGTCAAAGGCCTTGCTAAAGTCCATGTAGACAACGTCCATTGCCCTGCCCACGTCAATCCTCTTGGTCACCTCCTCGAAAAACTCAACCAAATTCGTGAGACATGATTTCCCACACACAAAGCCTTGCTGACTATCCCTAATCAGACCTTGCCTTTCCAGATGCATATAAATCATGTCTCTCAGAATCCCTTCCAATAACTTTCCCACCACTGATGTAAGGCTCACCGGCCTGTAGTTCCCTGGCTTATCCCTGCTGCCCTTCTTAAATAAAGGCACAACATTAGCTATCCTCCAGTCTTCCGGTACCTCACCCGTAGCTAACGATGATACAAAAATCTCTGCCAGGGCCCCAGCAATCTCCTCCCTTGCTTCCCATAGCATCCTAGGATACACCTGGTCAGGCCCTGGGGATTTATCCACCTTAATGTGCTGCAATACCTCCAACACCTCCTCCTTTGTAATGTTGATATGCTCCAGGATGTCGGTATTCCCTCCCTTCAACACACTAGCTTCCATGACCTTCTCCATGGTAAGTACGGACGAGAAATATTCATTTAAGACCACGCCCATTTCCCGTGGTTCTACACATAGATTGCCACACTAATCCTTAAGGGGACCTAATCTCTCCCTAGCTACCCTTTTACTCTTAATATACATAGAATCTTTTAGGATTCTCCTTTATTTTATCTGCCAGGGAAATCTCATGGCCCCTTTTCGCCCTCCTAATTTCCTTTTTAAGTGTAGTCGCCTTCCTAATTTCCTTCTTAAATGTAGGTTCGGGTCGGGTTCTTTTTCCCGACCTAAAGCAGGCCTCTAATGTGGGTGTCATTGGCAATGCCAGCATTTATTACCCGTCCCGAGTTTACCTTGAAAAGGTGGTGGTGGGTCTTCTTCTCAAACCTTTGAAATCTGTGTGGTTGAAGTGCTCCCATGAAGCCATTAGGTAGGAAGTTTTAGATTCTGATCCAGCAACAATGATGGAATGTTGATATATTTTTAAGTCAGAATGGTGTGAGACTTGGAGGGAAACTGGAAAGTGCTGGTGTTCCCATACACCCACTGCCCTGGTCTTTGTAGGTGGCAGAGGTCACAGGTTTGGAAGGTGCGGGCGAAGAAACCTTGGGACTTGCTGTAGTGCATTCTGTAGGTAGTACACACTATAGCTATGATACACCAATGGTGCAGGGAGTGGATGCTTAACCTAGTGGATGGGGTGCCAATCAAACAAGACTACTTTGTCCTGGATGCTGTTGAGTTTCTCGAGTCCTGTTGCAGCTGCACCCATCCAGGCAATTGGACAATATGCAATCGGACAGTATGCAATCACACTTCTGGCTTGTACCTTGCAGATGGTGAAGAGGCTTTGGGGAGACAGGAGGTAAATGATTAGCTAAAGATTAGCCAGCCTCTGACTTGCTGTAGTAGTCACAGCATTTATGTAGCTGGTCCAGTTGAGTTCCTGGTCAATGGTGACCCCCAAAATGTTGATGGTTAGGAACTCAGCAATGGTAATGCTTTTGAATGTCAAGCGAAGGTAGTTGAACACTCTCTTGTTGGAGATGGTCATTGCCGGGCACTTGTGTGGTGTGACGGTCTCATCAGCCCAAGCTTGATTTCCAGCAGCATATCAGAATAAGATTCATTTTTCGTAAAAGCAGCTACTTGTGCAATGTCTATGTTTCTTTGCCAGAATTTGTATGGCTTAGTTGTGACGTATGCATTTGTTTAGGGCCAAGTTATCAATATTGCTACCAAGTATTAGACAGTGCAAAGCACATCAGAATGACAGAATTATTTAACATTAGCACCACATTTTCCATCTTCAGTCAATCCCTAGTGACTCTGGCATCCATTTGGATAATTTTGATCAACTGTGAATAACATCTATTTATCTTTCTTATACTAGCCTGATGCAAAGGATGTATCTGCGCTCTTCAGTTCTTTTTTTGCTTTAACCCAATATGAGCTAAAATTTACCGAGGGACTCCCACATAAAAATTTCACATCACATACAAGTGATCAATGTTATGATAGATATTGCAGAGTTGCTAGGACTTCAGAGCTCTTGCTGTTTTGGAATTTCTATCAAGTACTGGTGAAAAAAATCAATTAGTTTATCTCTATTTAATCAGCTAATTGATCCATTTTGCTTCATGTTATTTGACCCTCACTAAACACTAAAAAGCAGTTTCTAGTCTGAACCAGACTGTCAGTGTGTTATTTTTTGCTAAATTCATAGGTTAGGAGTCATGGGTCCATCTGCTATAGTTTTGCCCACTGTAACTTCTTTCTCCTATGTGCACAACTTATTAGGCCTCCCAACTTCATGACATCTGTAAACTTGAACATATAACTCTAGTGGAAAGTATGGGAGGCAACACAAGTCATAGCCTTCTGAATTCCCTTATTTTCTCCATTAACCTCAATACCCTTACATCCCAGTACCTATTTTCCCTTTAAACACCTCAAAGACTGGGTCTTTGGCTTTCAGGCTTTCACACAGCCCGACTTCATATGATTAATTTTTTTCTGGATTTGTTTATAAGTGGCCTAGCTCAAATTCTGAAATTATGACCCCTTGTTCTAAACCAAAAGTTTTTGTTTACTTACAGTAATTCTTTTCAAAAGCAGGGAAAACAATTACCTTTACTGTTGGAAAACCTTGTTGTGTCCGATCTTTCACAGAGCCACGGCTACCCTCGGTCAAGTACCGTGCCCTGTGCTGTGTCTCAGGTTGAACCAGTACCTTGAGTTCTTTGCCCTCACTTTTAGCAGGATAGTGACCAGTTAGTGCTGGACCCTTCTTTAAAGAAGTTTTCTGTGGTTCCGTTGTTCTGTGAAACGTTAGAAGTATTTATTACTGAAATTACTTCAGTGATATGCAAGACATTTTTTGATTTCAGTTGCATATTGCATTATAGCACTCTCTATGTTTCTCATCTTGCAATAAATTATCTTTTATTTTCCTAAAAGACCTTGCATCATTTCTGTTATTATCTCCCTCTAGGGAGGAATGTATAAAATATTCCATTACTCTAAATTTGCAATTCTGTTATTTAAATACCCAAGAGTGATTTACCTATCAAAGGTACAGTGATGCAACAATTGTGATTTACCTATCAAAGGTACAGTGATGCAACACAATAGAGAACGGATTGAGATAGTGTTGGGACATATAGTCAATATCATTTCAGTGAGCTTATGATCCCATCTATGCTGCAGGAAGAAAGGCAATGGAGCAGGTCTCGTTCCTGAGCACGTAGGAAGTATGTCTTATACTGAGCCAAGGCCATGGGAATATTTCATTTCCTCAACTGCCTTCTAGCCCGTAAATTTAACTGCACTTTATGGGCTGAATTTAATTGCGCACTGCATTCCGCGGAGGTGTGCTTTCAACTTGGCGGCCTTCCCATATGGAAGGGCTGCCGAGGAGCCTCCGCGATATCTTGCGCAGGGGATTATTTAAATAGTGGGGGCAGAGCGGCTGCCCCTGAAGACAGAGGGGGCAGCTGCCGCGTCCCTAGCAACACGTCCAGTGCCACTGCGTAGGCGCCATTTCTAAAGGGCTTTAAGCCCTGAGCAGCAATTTCAATTTTTTAAAGGAACCAGGAATTTATTTTTTAATAAAAACTCTAAATTACACACAAAAGCGCCACTTCCACCCCTCAATGATCACACAATAGATTTATTTCCCTCGCCCCCACCCCCCCCCCCGAAAACCATTCTTGACAGTCCCAAACTTTGCACTCTTTGCCCTTCAACCCCTTCCCACCATCCCCACAGCCAATGAAAAATGTTTTCCCCTTTCCTCCACCCCTCCCGCTCTGAAAATTTTATTCTCCACCCACCCCCCCACCCAACCAGGTTCTCACCTCGGAACTCCATATGTTCCGAAGGCGCGCGAGCTGTGTTCGGAATCAATAAAATCAGCTTGGGACGTCCGCTGCCTGCAGTTAAGTTTTTTAGCGTCTAATTTAGGTTCATTTGAATATTTAGATGAAGGGGCTGCCGCCAGGCGGCTGGGGGGCTGCACCGAGGTCCCACCACCACCCGTAATATGCGGTGGGCCGTTCTCGACATTGTGGGTCGAGGCAGGCCTCTCCCCACAACATTTTACCGGCCCCCGCTCTGCCATCTATGGCGTCGAAGGGCCGGTCAAATTCCGCCCTATTTGTGTGTGGAAGTTCTAAAAAGAAATCAATCTGTAAAAAGAAAATTGAATTTGTAGGTTACTTTTGTCCCTGCCTTGCCTCCCCATTGCACCATACAACCAACCTGCTCCATGGACTTTCCAATCCCTCTCAGCTCCATCCACTGGGAAGTTCATAGAGGTGTGTCAGGATGTCTCACCCTCCAGCTTTCCTTGCTTTTTGGCCCCTAATTTTAACTCCGTACTATTCTTAACAGCACAGCTAAGATTGGGAAGTTGCCATCTGAGCAATCCTACTCAAGAACTTGCATTCTATCATTCTGTAGTGAGGACTTATTTTATTGCCTATCTAACTTACACAACCAAACACTATCTGGTTTCATACCAGTTTGAGAATTTCTTTTATGTTGCGCATCTGGACTGGTTTGGTAATTTCACAGCAGAATATATACCATATATTGTAAATGGCTACTTATACATAAGTTGAAAAAATAGCCATTTTGGAATCATACAAATCAGCAGGTACAATTAATAATTTAGGCTGACCATTTTAATATATGCACAAAAGAAATTAATTCAACTTCATGGCTGCTTTAAAAAATACATTTATAAAGCTAAAGAATCAGGTGGCAATTTTTAAAAAAAATCTATTTTGAATCCAGAATCATTTATAATTGCAATAACATACTGATATGGCTTTATCAGTGGAATCATGCCGGCAGCATAAATGGGATAATAGCTAAATTTAAGATTTCCACCTAGTACACACAGCTAAATCAGTAAATCAGCCCAATGTAATGCTGCATGTAAAATAAAATTGAAAAGAATGTAAAGTTTTAAATATGGAATACTTGGTAATAACAGATCATGGAGTGCAGATAATATAAGCTATTGCAGCAAAGTTCAAGCAGTTTAATAACATGGTCTGAACCCCAAGACATTACATCCTTCAAACATATTTCAGCCAGCGTTATCCTATATAATGTATTAATGTACTGATTTCTTTTTATTTCAAAGAGCCACTCTTGCCACCCATCCCCTTCCAATGTGGGTGTCCCAGAAAATGGAGGCAGTTGGCCTCCTGGAATTGAATTACATGAGACATTATTTTATAATTTGATTTAAGAAGCAGTGCTATTAAGCAGAACTACCAACTTTCACAAGAGCACAAAACAGGCAGTGGCAGATCAGCCATCCATGATACACATCACTCACTTTTCTTTTGCCAATGAAGTCAGGAGAGGTGCGTAAGGGCCAGCTTGTTTTATACCCCCACCGTTCTTGAAAGTTCTACCCATTGTGTTATTTCACTAAATGTTAGAGGGAAATTGCATACAAGGGAGTCTGGAATATGCAAGAAGACTGTAATGCAGCAGGGAACTGAAGTGATGTTGCGAACTTTGTTCAGTTCATGTTTTTCCCCCCCATTGGGAATGTCATACCAATTGGATGGCTGAAACCTATTTTGCTGACCTCAAGATAAGGCAAGAAGTGATAATGCACCACATGATTATTGAGCCGGTAATACTATTGAGATTTATTTTACTTGGTGATGGAAAGGAATATCGTAACTTGTATATACTTCTGAAGTCACAAAACTGCAATATAAATAAAAGATACAAAACAAAAACATACTTTTAACATAGAGATCCTTCCAAAAAAAGTTAAAATATAAATAAAAAAAAAAGATTTTGAACTCATTTTATACAGACCAATAGCAAAACATGGACATCTTTTCCTTCACAATTACCAATTAAATTTCTCTTCATTATTAACACCCAGGCATGTAGTTAATTCTAAGCTTCAAATTGTTATTAAAAAAACAAAGAAATTAGCTTAAAAATTAAACCATGGATTGCAATAGAAATTGCACTTTTAAACTAGCTACTGCTACTTAGAAAATGGTCATCAGCTCCATCCATACCAATAAATTCAAAGTAATGACTGCCACTTCACTATAGAGAAAACAAATGACACTGCAAGTGCCAAACATCCCTATATTCTAACTGTAAATGTAGCCTCTGTTGAGTCTGATTTCTCTTTAGTCCACCTGTCAATTTCCAAATACAAAACAGGATTTGAATGATCTTTTAGCCTCGACAATATTTGTTTACAACAGTTTTTTTCTGACCTGATCACTCCCTAATATTGCCATGGCCACCACTTTGGAACTGGAACTCAAACTGCTAAGTATTGCCAATCCATTAAAAAAATCCCAATAACTTACATTTTAATTAAAAAGGTGTGATAAAACTGGATTTTGCTAATGCAAAATTCCATCTATACTTTTTAAATTTAAAAGGCCTTTATGATAGACCAAAGACTAAAGTATATTGCTATTTTATATAGCTTTTTTAAAGTCCAAAATGTTTGTATTACCACTTTGCAATGATTTTATGGAAGATCTTGCAGTAATGGAGTTCCCATCGTTATACATATACTGAAGTACCCTGGAATGTTTCACAAATGATTTCTGTTGCCTATGTACATAGCACTTTTCAGACTTGCATTCATTTTCAGACTATTAGATTACTCTTCAGATTTCAATTTAATTGGTCTGTGCAAATTCAATCAATGCACTAGCTGTATATGACTAAAATAGATCTTTTCACTTTAGTCAAATTATAAACCCAGCACTGAAATCCTTATTGATGCAGCTCACAATCACAGTATGGAAAAGTCTGAATATCTTTTAAATTGAATTTATCAGTTTGAACACATTATTAGTTAAATTACACTATAGCATATACAGAAAGGAAAATATATCTGAAGAACACAACCATACAAGATAAAACTAAGAAAGTGACAGGAATATAAATGGATAGTTATGTGAAGTTAAGTAAATTATTACCAGAATGATTTATTAGGAAGTCGTTGGTCCAAGTGCCTGTCCATATCAATTACACTGAAGATTACTAAGTAGAAAAGCACGGAATAGCTGGGAAATGAATAACTAACTTATAACTAGCTAATTGAGTCTGAGGATGCCAAAGGACAGTTATTAAGGGTGCAGCATCAACACTGAAAAGATAATTAGTGAGTATTGTTTGTTGTTACAGATGCATATAAATTATTTGGAGGAAGGAACAGTTACAAAGCTCTCCATCTTCCAAATTGGGAGGGGTCATAAATAGTATGAACCAAGTGGACCAACTGCAGAGGGAGCGGGACAGGATTGGACAGTGAACCAACAGATAGTGGATAATTGTTGTGCAAGGTTGTGAAGCTGAGGCAGGGAAAAATTGGGAATGCAAAATAAATGGAAAGAGTCTAAGGGGACTAACATAGCAAAGAGATCTGGGATTTTAGTTAAAAAATGCAATACTGTTAAAAAGGCAAATGGGGTCTTAGGACATGAAGATCAGGAGATAAAACACAAGCCACAACAAATAATAACTAGCTTACACAAAGTGATCTCACCCAACTGTGGTTATTGCATATAGTTCTGGGTATAGTATCACAGTGGGGATATCCTGGCTTGGAGGGAGTACAAAGAAGGGCAACTAACTTAAATTAGGTACCTGCGCTATGAGAAATCTATGGATACTTGGGATACTTAAATTGGCAAAATATATGGCTTAGATGTAATATTTAAATATTTAAGACTTAAAAGGAAAACTGGGCTCCAAAAACATACTGGTATTAACATAAACCCTAGGACAAGGATAGAAGCTTTGATCAGAAAATGTGATAAACAGATGATAGAATTTCTTCATACAGCTGGTGATGAATGTGTGGAATAGCAAACTCAGAGATGCAATAGAAATGGAAAATATTCTGTTTTATAATGATGGATACAATTTTGTCAGAGCTATTGATGGTTGTGAAAGAAGAAAAGTGAGGTCTGTGACCTTTGAAACTGGCTTGATGAATGAAAATGGTCCTTTCTAGTCCTGTATAAATCCTATGTTCCTCAGCATAATTGAACATATTAGGGAATAGGTGTTGTTGTGTAGGTTAATTAAGTACAGCTATTAATGCATGATGGATAAACAATGTCTCCTGAAGTTTACTTGATTTCTTTAGTGAGTTGGGGAGGAATTTAGGGACTGTGGGAGCTTTTCCCTGAAATATGTCATTTGTTTTCCTTTCCCCAGGATCTATCATTATTTCTGGTTGGGGTGGGTGATTACATGAGGTTGCACTGTTTAACAGCATTAGAATTAATGTGATGGTCTCTTCACCCTCTTCTTTTCATATAGTACCTTTTTATATGTAAATACAACGCAGTGGAAATTTAGCAAGCACCTTCAGATGTGAACCAAACTTTGTAGTTCTTGAATCTAGAGGATTTAAGTCTGGTATACTTCTGCCTTTAGGATATATCTGGGTCTCCCAAGCTCGATCAATATCTTTCAACACAGATTATTTCACAAATACAAAGTGCAATTTAAAAAAAGACCAGATGAGGGACATAAAGATCAAGTACCAATACAGTGAAGGCACTTCCTCTTTAATACAGTAGGTCTAAAATTAAGTAAAATTTAATATAGTCCATTACCAGGAATTCTAAACTACCAAATTGTACCAGCCTGTTTACCTTCAATTAATGGCATCACCAATCCTTTGGATGATATGAAAAACATACAAAGACTATGCAGTAAATAGTCAAATAAATTGCTTTGTCCATCTATAAAGCTAAATTTACCTCTACGATAGATGGTTTTCAATGTAGATCCTCAAAGTTCACTCTAGACAAAAATTTGTACCCCTTACTCTGTGGGTAAATGCACTGAATAACACAGGTCAGGGAGATCCCCAATTTGATCCCTAGTTTTTACTGAGATAGGTGATCTTAGCTTTGCAGCAATAGGAATGCCACAGTTGGCTTCACTGCTCCTGGGGTAGAGACAGGAAATAAGTAGGTAGATGAATGGTGAAAAATCAGTCAAGGTTCCATTTCCTGGACACTCTCCAGTGATCTCTGCTGCCAAGTGGAGTGTGGGCATAGGGCAAGGATGAATTGGACTTTGACTTTCCCCCCACCATCACACGATCAAATAGTGTGCTGATACTGACTATCGAGGATTCCACTTTAAGAATGCTGGCTCAAATTAGACACCACTGGGCCGTTGGCTCCTACTGAAACATACCCAAAGGCATGCTGCCATCTTTAGGGATGAAGACGGGGGGGGGGGGTGTGGGGGAGAGAAATCCTTCATCTAAGAATGTGTATTATTTATGAAGATAACATTTGCATTAGCTACAGAGTCTCTAGCATATAGGGGGCACAGGTAATGTATGGGGAAAATTCCATAGAATTGTATGAGGTACAAGTGGAACATTTGCTTAAGGAAATCGGTTTTTTTTTTAAATTGGAAACATTTGTTATACTAGGGAGATTCCATAAGAGACACGAAATCCTCTTAATTTTATTCATCCAAATGCCAGCCAATTTTAGTCATTATCTTTTAGAGAGCATGTTGCTGCCCATAAATGTAGATGATATAATAGATGAGATAGAAAAGAAGTCTATGCTAGACTACCACTTTAATTTTTAAAAGAGAAAAAAGTGTAAATTTCAGATATATTCTGCATGGGTTTATCTGTATTTTACCTTAAAAGCTCAAGTAAAATTTAAAAAAAGCTATACCAACCCATTGCTCCCCTTTGAGCTGTTTTTGCCTTCTGAGATGAGTTGAGAAAGTACATAATGGGGTCCTTTTGCACTGTCTGCATCAAAGACATCCATATTCGATTCTTCACCATCCACACGCACAAAGCCAGGTCGTTGTTTAGGTGAACGCTTCCGTGACTTCCGTGGCACTGTTGTGTTGTCATTGTAGGAACTGGAACTCATGAAGCTGAAGTTAGAGCCTGATTCATCCATCCAAATATTGTTGCTCTGTTCCGAGTCGCCTGCATCATCCTGACAAGACATCCTGCTGTCATCCAGCAAGTCTTCAGGTGGTGGAGAAATGTTGAGGACTGTCCTCCTTTTGGGCGTGGACTGCAGCTGTGGGGCATTACTTAACTGATTTTCATAGCTCAGTAATTCACTTACCCCATGGGCACTTACCCCCTGTTCTGGAGTGCAGCTATCTACTTGCATAGATGTGTTGTCAGTTACTGAGGTAGAATGCATGCTAGGATTGGAAGATGGGGTGAAGGTGCTGCTTTGACCACCGCTGGAGGAGACATCTGTGGTATGTACAATCCAAATGTAAATACACACATTGCAATGTGAGTTAGCTAGCATTGTCCAATTGTGTTCTCTTTATTTGTTCACAAAGCTTTAACGCAACAATTTACCAAGCTCTGAAAAGTGAAAAGGTATCAAATAATCCTGGAAGATTTTTTTTAAACTGGGAGAAAGGGTAAAGTATTCTATAAGATACCAATCAGGGTCAGGACAAAAAAGATCAACTTTGATTCATTATGTTGGGATTACTCATAGCCAAATAACGAAAAAAAATCTTCTGGCCTACAAAGCAAAGAACTGTTGCAGAGACACTTGCTTGACAGGCAAATTCTTGGAACTAAAATGAAAAAATAATTAAACTAAACTTAAAATTATAACTACTGTTCATTCTTTAAAGTCATTACAATATACATAAATGTTAATCTAATGAATAAGTGGAAAAACAAAATGGGACCAGTGTCACATGCACTTCTCACATCCAAGATAGAGTCCTCTGGAAAAAAAGTTGAGAGGAGAAAACTCCTTTGATATACACTATACTCTTCTTGATCTACAACAGTATTTGGCTCAGCAGAGGTCAGAAAAAGAATAATTAAACAAGTGACTGAATAAATAGAAAAGGGAAGGCAGCAAAAATCTTACTTCATCAGAATTTGAAGTAAATTTTAAAGTAGGTGCAATGCAGGTAAAGTGGTTGTCCACACAAAGTGTGGGATCTATGGATACGTGGCACATAATGTAAAAAAAGTTCATTACCTATTAACACAATACCTGAAGCACATTAGATACATTAAACAGGGATACCAAATTTGTTCTTGGTCTATCCCCAACCTCCTCAAATGCCAGATTTTTAACAAATCCTGAAAACAAATGTTAAAACCTGACTATGTCTCTGTAAAAAAAAAAGTATCTTTATAATTTTAATAATGATTCAAATTTTCATATAGAATCTTAAAAATTCCCTCAGTACAATAGTATTTTCATTTTGCATTTGTTTAACGAATGCATTATTTGCAGCCACTTTATTAGATAAGAAATGTTAAATGCCTTGATGCAAGTATCGTCATGTTTATTTTTTTAAACTGTTCCTTTTGCTAATTTTCTTCCCTTCCTTCCTCTCCTGTTCTTTTGGAAGCACTGACTCCTTGATTGAGTCTACAACTAGAGAACAAGGACCTCCTCTCAGCAAACAGGTTAGCAAACTCTCACTGATAACTGCAAGAAGTTGTATGCCCCTACTATGGAAGGGTGTAGTCCTTATGTGTTTGAAGCACCTACGGGATGTATTCATTCCAAACAAGTGATTTTCAGCATCTACCTGGAACTGGGGAAATACTAAACAGTTTGTGGCCTGTTCTTGGAAGGCCACTCAGTACCCCAGGAGGAAACAACGATTCAGCACAGGAAGGTAAATAAGCCAGTGAAAAAAGAGCTGCTCATAGTCATGCCAGGAACTCCAATAAAAATGATCATTAGTAGGCAGTAGCCCATCTTTCCAACTGAATAAACTGCTTCAACCCTAAAATCCACATTGTTCCCAGCACAAGCACAAAAAAACCCTGAATGAACTCTTCCTGCAATAACGTGATCCAAATATACAACAGTTCTAGAAGTTAAAAAAGCAAAGCTCATACTTTAAGACAATGGAATACCCAACTTATTTCCCTTATAAAGAAGGCCTGTGCAACATATATATGACTTAATCACATAGTACTTGAACACCAAAGTAATGTTCTTAAATTGATTGTTACAGTAACAGAAACACAGCAGGCCCTAAAATAAAAATTAAATATTTTCAGTATTGTAAAATGTCAATAGAAACTTGGCAGCACAATGGTAAAAAAAGTAATTTTGTTCCATGGCTACTTGCCTTCTGCTGGTAACTCACTCAAATGGTCATTCCTCATCTGTAAGCCGATAGAGTGAACACTGGCAGGCTATTCTACTGAAGAGTGGTGGTGGGGAAATCATAGGTTTTCTCTCTTTCGCACTTTAAGTCTACACATTTAATTTTTCAACAGCAATTTTAAATTCCTGGTCTGTATAATGGCTCGGTTCCACACTGGACTCTGTACTTACCAAGTGAATAATAATTGTTTTCATATATTTATTATCCAAAACAGATAACTGTGAATTTTCTTTTTTTATTCATTTGTGTGTGGGTATCGCTGGCTAGGGCTGCATTTATTGCCCATCCCTAATTGCCCTTGAACTCAGTAGCTTGCTAGGCCATTTCGGAGGGCAGTTAAGAGAGTCAGTCACATTGCTGTGGGTCTGGAGTCACATGTAGGCCAGACCAGGTAAGGACGCCAGATTTCCTTCCCTAAAAGGACGTTCGTGAACCAGATAAGTTTTTACAACAATTGACAATAATTTCATGGCCACGATTAGACTAGCTTTTTAATTCCAGATTTTTTTTTATTAATTGAACTCAAATTTCACCATCTGCCATGGTGGGATTACATTAGGGATTTAAATTTTAAAAAATTAAAACAATAAGTTAATTAAGATGCACAGATAAACCACTGGAGCTTTGCTCTTGCGTTTTAGATTATCTTCTGAACCATCAATTACACTGTTGCCTCATATTTCACAAAGCTATCCACTGCCTTCTATTTTCAAAATTATTAAATTAACTGGATCCCACTGTACTTTTTTTGAAAGTAGGAATTAAAAGGAACAATTTAATTTAAAAGGACCCAGAAGTTTGGGAATACTTTCACTAATTTCTTAGAAGCACAGGCACCACTGGTCACAATTGGGTTAAAAAGTAGCCACATTCAAACATGTTCCCAACATTGTTAAATGCTGTTTAGTGAACTGCATTGTGCATTATCTCCACATTCCACATAGCATCCTTTGCCATTGCTGCATCGCCAGCATGACGCCATCGCTAAACACATCTTCATCTCCCATCCCCTTTCAACAGACCAAAGGAACTGTTCCCTCCATGACACTCTGGTCCACTCCTCAATCACCCCCAACACCCCTGCCTTTCCCACAGTACCTTCCCATGGAAGCACAGAAGCTGCAACACCTGCCTTTTACCTCTTCCCTTCCCACCGTCCAGAGCCCCAAACATTCTTTCCAGGTGAAACAGCATTTTACTTATACTTCCTTCAATTCAGTATGCAGTGTTCGCTACTCACAATACAGCCTCCTCTACATTGGGGAAACCAAACACAAATTGGGTGACAGCTTTGGAGAACACCTCTGTTCAGTCCGCCAATGATCCCAAGCTTCCAGTTACCTGTCATTTTAATTCTTCGTCCACTTCTATTCTGACCTCTCTGTTCTTGACCTTCAACACTGTTCCAATGAAGCTCAACGCAACCTTGAGGAAAAGCATCTCATCTTTCGATTAGGTACTTTATAGCCTTCTGGAGTCAGCACTAAGTTCAACAATTTCAGATAATAATCTCTGCCCCCACTTTTTCACTCAGCAGCTGTTGGTGATGATTTTGTCATTCCAATTTACAACTTCTCTAAAACTATCTTTTGTTTCTTTACTTGTCCCATTACCATCTCCGTTTGCCTTGCATCATCATCCCTTTTGTCATCTAATCACTCCCGCGTCCACCCGATCACAGACCCTCCCTTTTGTTCTTTCCCTTCCTCTGTAATTACTTAAAATATGTTACATCTTTTTCCAGTTCTGATGACAGGTCATTGACCAGAAATGTTAACTCTGTTTCTCTCCACAGTTGCTGCCTGATCTGCTGAGTATTCCTAATATTTCCTGTTTTTATTTCAAATTTCCAGCATCCAGTGTTTTGCTTTTGTATTTTCTACAGCTGGATTCCAAGGCTAACATATTCCTTGGAATATAATTTAGTATCACAGAATTTGTAACAAATGCATTAATTTGAGAAAGCAGTTGTGCTAATAATGAAGCAGAGAATAAAATGGCAATATGGCACTACCGTACATGGAAAACAAAATGCAAGATACAGCAATAATTATTACTGCAGCAAGGAACTTTTGCATACAAGGAGCAGCAGTTGGCCACAACTGTGATTCATTTCAAAAACGTGACCCCACCCTTGGGGGAATTAAGTATTTTTAATCACATAGTTTTAACATGATTAATTTTGAGCTGGAACAAAACATTGTTTGGTCTATACAAATTCAATAATGAGAAATAAACATATAATTCAAAGTCAAGTGTCCCTTCCCCAAATTTATATTATTCAATAATTTGAATTAAATAACATTAATAACATAACAAAGTGAGACTTTCAGCCTTCAAACACTAAAATATTGAATTATATAATTATCTGAATGAAACAATTTTGTATTAAGAGGAGACTACTACAATGCTATTATTCTACACTACTGTGTACATTTCTTCAATATTCTCCCCTCCTCTCATGGATTGTTCACTTTTACTGTGGTACAGCTCGCCCAATCCCAGCTGCCTACTTGACAATGAAGGGCACCATAGCAAAGCCTAATCCAGTCCTTTCCTAACATCTGCACATGTGCACTTTGCAAAAAAGTCCACTGAATAGTGATCAGGGTTAGAAACCATGGCTGATTTTCCAGCTAACCCAGAGGCACTGAGGCCAATTATAGTTAATCAAATATGCAAACAAGGGATTGAACTTGGCACCATCTGGTCTTTATGGACATCTTTGTGCATAGATCCACCAAGATGCTGTAGGAGCTCTGAGCAATTACAGTTAAAATCATAAGATAAAAAATATTCAATGACTCAGAAAAAAATTCAAAGTTACCCATCCCATCTTTTGATGACTTCAGCAACATTCCACCCCATTGCCACAAGCTACCCTACCTCCCAGGGACTGCCATACTTTGCATAACAAACCCAACCAGTCATCCTGAACACCCCTGACCACAGGTGCACTCTCTCCCGCTACTTCATGGCTGAACCTACCCAGCTGAACTAGAGCTCTCTCCAACCCCTTCCACCGTCTATCACACTCCCTCAAGACAAGCTGCTGCCCTCAACTTTGGGCTTCCTATTACCCCATTTCAGCACCAAGGTCTGATCCAACCTCAAGACTTTGCTGATCACCTCCTCCTTCCCTCTCTCCAAGCTACACATATACCCATACTCTACCACTTGCTCTTTCCCTTTAAATAGCAGGCATGTTGATTCCTTTAAGGAAACCTTAGATTTAGTTACAATTTTATGCTGTTAAGAAGTTCATCATTTAAAAATATATACACAGATTGTTAAATCTAAAGATTAAATGTAATTCTGCAAATGATCTGTAGAGAAAAGAACAAAATTATAATTACGTGGAGTAAAAACTCAATTTTGAATCGCAAGACAAATACTGAAGAAAAATAAATTGATATGGAGACAAATAAAAGTGATTAGAGAAGAACAGATTATTTTTAATGCTAATGCCCATAAATAACACCAACTCATATTGGGATAACCTCGGAAACAAAGGTTAACGGGAAAATTATTGAATACCCTATAGTGATTAAAGATTTTCAAGCGAGGAAATAAAGTGGCTGCAAATCAACATTATGGAATATATTCCTCTCTATCCACTATTTTTAGTGAAAAGGTAGCTTTGAGCTTTGCTTGAGTCTACTTGTTCACTAAAAATAGCAAAGAGAAAATAATCCCTAAATTCGTACAAAAAGGCTGTTGTTCTTACTCTTTTTATATATAAAAATGTGGAAAATATTAAATTGCAGGACCCTTACAAAATAAACACTTGTTCTCAAACCTCTGTAAAATCAATCATAATGGAATACAGAAGAAAGTTATCAAAGAAACACAGACAATTTATATGAAGAATGAAAGCATGACCAATTTATTTCCTGGATGAGAAATGGGTTAAGCATCACTGGCATAAAACAGTCTTTATTTATCACACAGATACAACTATTGTTGTATGGCCAAAGGACCATAGGCAGCTCTCCATGAGAGACAGTTGGTGATGTATAGCTTGGTAGTCACCACTCCTCAAGCATAGGGTAAGGCGAGGAGGCAGGCCTCCATGAGCTACCACAGCCAGTACGGGAATTGAACCCACCCTGTTGGCGTCTTTCTACATCACATTCTAGCCGTCTAGCCAACTGAGCTAACCAATTCCCATCAACAGATACAACTATGACAGTAACACAATCACAGTTCCATGCATAGTGATTAGGGGAAAAAACTAATCAAAAACTGGTGAGTGCAACTGATTAACACACTTCACTTTCATTTCTAGGTCACGGATTTGAATTGAGACAAATCATTGTTGATAATTGTCTCCTCTCTCTGGTGCTGTAACAGTATTACAAAAATTAATTTGAAGAATCCCAACCAAATATGGAACTCAGAAGAAATTTCTTTACCAAGAGAGTGGTGAGAATGTGGATATTGCTACCACAGGGAGTGGTTAAGGTGAATAGTATAGATGCATTTAAGGGGAGGCTAGATAAGCATATGAGGGAAAACAGAATAGAGAGTTATGCTGATGAAGTTAAATAAGGAAAGATGGGAGAAGGCTCGTGTGGAGCATAAACACCAGCATGGACTGGTTGGGTTGATTGGCCTGTTTCTGAATTCACGGCACATAATTTGGCACTAAACGTTCACATTCACTCAGACAGAACACAAGTAAATTGGTATGGAAAAATCCCCATTGGTGCAAAAGTATGCGCTCATCTGAGCTTGAGTCAAAGGCATACAGTTGGGACAGAAACTACTCTGCACATAGTTGGTGCTTTTCTAGGGGGTGCCTGATGCTGATTACAGAGAACTAGAATTACATAGAACACAAAACACAGAAGCAGGCCAATCAACCCAACCAGTCCATGCTGGTATGTATGCTCCACACGAGCCTTCTCCCATCTTTCCTTATTTACCTTTAGCAGCACAACTCTCTATTCTGTTCTCCCTCACATGCTCATCTAGCCTCCCTTTAAATGCATCTATACTATTCACCTTAACCACTCCCTGTGGTAGCAATATCCACATTCTCACTGCTCTCTTGGTAAAGAAGTTTCTTCTGAGCTCCATATTTGATTTAGAGTCATAGAGTTATACAGCACAGAAACAGGCCCTTCGGCTCATCATGTCCATGCTGGCCATCAAGCACCTATGCTAATCCCATTTTCCAGCACTTGGCCTGTAGCCTTGTATGCTATGGCGTGTCAAGTGCTCATCTAGATACTTCTTAAATGTTGTGAGGGTTCCTGCCTCTTGGTGACTACTTTATATTGATGGCTTCTCATTTTGCTATTCCTCACAAGTGGAAACACTCTCACTGTGTCTACTCTGTCAAAACCTTTCATAATTTTAAAGACTTCTATAAAGGTAAATCAGTGCCCCCCCACCCCCCCACCTTCTGTTTTTAAGAGAATAGGGACTAAGCCTGTTCACCCTCTCCTGCTAGGTATAACTTTGCAGTTCCAGTATCATCCTTTCTAGTGCCGCTATATCCTTTTTATAACATGGAGCCCAGAACAGCACACAGTACTCCCAAGTGCAGTCTAAACAAGGGTCAAGTTTAGCATAACATCTATACTTTTCAATTCTATCCCTTTAGAAATAAACCCTAGTGCTTGTTTTGCTTTTGTTCTGGCCTTATTGACTTGCATCACAACTTTCATTGATTTGCTTATTTGTACTCCAAAATCCCTTTGTTTCAGCCATCTCATTCTACTGGTCATCAGCATGTTGTTCATCAATTTGATCAAGAAAATCCCAGTTAAGCACCCTATACCAGTTAGTTATCTGCAGTTTAATCCATCGATGTCTGTTGACCTTTTAATTAGAACAAGAGTTTCATAGCCCCAGTTTCAATCTTATACCCTTCACAATAAGCACTTGGCCAAATGGCAGATTATGAAACTTTTCTAGACACAAATTAAATTCTTAAGCTCAATCTAATTCCCCGACAAACTGTAGGTTCAGGATTGCTGACTCTGGCTTTAAGCATCATGACTGGCAATTCTCCTCCATGGTCATGTTTTCATCAGGTTTAGGTCATCACCACTATTAGGAATGGAGAACAACCAGTGACAAAATGTATCACCACCACTATGTCCCCGACTTGACAACAACTTATTTTTAGTCCAATTTCTGCTAAACTATGGAACTCTGTTAGCAGAGGGGCATCTATCACAGAAGTTACCAATTATGCCACCAATGTCAATTTTTCCACCAACATTGGGGTTATCACCTGTTAGCTTTCTCCACTGAGAAACACTAAAGTTCTGGCGTTCTGAAGAAGGGTGACTGAGCTGAAACGTTAACTCTGCTTCTCTCTCCACAGATGCTGCCAGACCTGCTGAGTATTTCCAGCATTTCTTGTTTTTATTTCAAAGTTCTGGTGACTGTGTGCTTGTTGTGAAATTCATGATGGCCGGTTTTTAATAGTGGAGGATTTCCACCAAACTTTAGTTTGCTCCAAAAAAGTACAACAGGATGCATTTTCACAGACAAGTTAACAATTCACTTTATCAAGTACTTTATGTATTTGCTTAGTGCCCTCAGATCCTTGACACACTGGAGCATTACATTAGCAGAGCATAAAGTTATACTAAAGACACCATTTTAGTCATGGCAACTTTGGTTCTTGCAGATTTCAAAGATAATTATCCATTCTCCCTGATGGCATCCCAGGCAGAGATAAGCCCTATGACCAAACAAAAGACACAAATACTGATCCCTACAGCTTTTGAAAGAACCAAGCTAATAAGCCTGGGCTGTTCCACCGAATTAATCTCTACAATTATCTGCTCATGCCAGTCATCAAAGAAGGCAAAAAATTAAATTTCTTACATTTAGCTTATGATCAGTGGATCCAGTTCATTAATTTTTCTCATTTATATTAACAGAAACATGGTGGGCATGCAAATAGAACCTGCTGGCAAAAGTTACTTGTAAAGCATAGACACTTATAATTTAATGCTTAAATTTTGATTCAACTGTTCTACAGAGTCCTGTCTCCATGTACATTGTAGATAATTTTTCCTCTTACAAAAACAAAAATTCAGCGTGAATTCTAAGCATTCTTGAATATCCCCTAAAGAGTCAGCTTCCCTTCCACTTCCCTGATGATATTTAATATACAACCACTTGTTAACTCACTTTTCTCTTCTTTCCTCTCCCCAAATGATTTGAGCTAGTGGGTCAGTCTGCCCTTGCCAATGCAGTGTTGCACTAGTAACTTGAAAACCTTATAATTTATTTGCTTCTTTCTAAGGTATCAGTTTCCAGTGAATTTTTATTCATAAGGAATGTGTTTACCACTCTACTCGTTACCATGTGCAAAAGCTTTCTGAAGGTGAAAAAGAAATGGAAATCCCTGTTCTCACAGAAGGGGTCCTTTATACGAACACACACTTCTGCACCATCTTCTCTTCTTAACATTGAAAACGTAGACTGAGTGTATGTCATATAAAGTTCTTCTAACAGTTAATACCTATGATGCAAGCAGTTTGTTCACGAATATAAAAATTGTAACACCCAACCGCTTACTTTGAAGATCTCTCTGTCTTCGAAGAAAAGTGATTAGAATACAATGGAAAAAATGACATTGTGTATATAATGGATATATATCTTTCCCCTAAAATTTCCATGGCTCATTTGCAGCATCTAGTGGTAGAAAACTAAACGGAGTGCCAGGACAGTGCAGTGCGAACTTGCTCTTAGGATCTATACATGAAAACACTGACTGGTCCTTTGCCATGATGAAAACAATTTTCAAGTCAAGACAAACAAAAGGGTTTAAAGTTTTTGTTTTTTCAAGTGATATTACCTGTCAGCCTTTTTAAAAATTGCTTCTATCAACTGGAAATTATCAAATTGTTATTTTTCCATATTTCAATTTTTTTAAATTAAAATACATATGTTTACTTATCAATAATAAATACCACTAAGAGAAAAATAATAAAATCTTAACCTTTTCGTAATTCCTAAACTCCCTTGGCCCGCTCCCAACATCTATCAGTCCAAAGTATGGAATTGCAGAATTAGTTCTTGAACACACTTCATCATCAGATGAACGAGAATTAGGACATCCTTACAATACAGACCTGCAGAATGCAATGTTATCAATCTTGGGTTATGCTTCTGGTTCTAACAATGGTCTTCGTTGTTCAATAATACATCCATAACTTCGGTTACATTTGAATTTATCTTTATTCGTTCATGGGATGTGGGCATTGCTGGCTAGGCCAGCATTTATTACCCATCCCGAATTACCCTTGAACTCAGTGGCTAACTAGGCCATTGCAGACAGCAGTTAAGAGTCAACCACATTGCTGTGGGTGTGGAGTCATATGTCGGCCAGACCAGGTAAGGACAGCAGATTTCCTTCCCTAAAGGACATTATTGAATCAGATGCATTTTTACAGTATTGACAATGGTTTCATGGTCACCATTAGACTAGCTTTTTTTTTTATTAGTTAAATTCAAATTGCTCCATCTGCCGTGGTGGGATTTGAACCCATATCCCCAGAGCACGAGCTGGACCTCTGGATTACTAATCCAGATTACATTACCATTATGCCACCGCCTCCCCTATGCTTGAATACTGGGAGACAGTCGACAGGACCAATTAGGAACTCTTTAAAGCTGACTTTATGTTAACCTCCAGTCATACTGAAATAGTTACAAGCCCCATGCTTTCTGAAATGGAATTTTGCCGACATCTGCTTTAAGCGATTTTGCTCTCACATTACACAATTTGCGCCGATACGAAGCCAAAACCACTTTTGTGATGCTCAGCCAAGAATTTGTGGGGGGAAATTACAGTTTAGAAACATTAGAAATGCTTCATCAAATCAAGGTGTCCCAATAGCAGCACAGAATCAATTGATTAATTATGGATTGCCATTTGGCCCACTCCTACAAGTGATCCCTGGTCCCCTTCAGGTGATCCCAGACCTTGCAAACTCCCCTATCTCTTCAGGCCTGGCTCTACTTCTAAGATAATATTCCACTCCTGGGTTCTGTCCAATCATACCCTCTTAGAATCTGTCACCTGGGAGTCCCTCCCTGCCTTAGCATCCCAGCCTGAGCTATCTGCTTCCTTCTGGCACCACCTTCTTCCCTCAGGTTTCTCCACTAAATTTGAAAATGTTGCAACAAGATGGTGAAAGATATAGATACCATTTGCTTGCTATTACAAGATTCCTTGGACTGGTTCAGTGTAGTAGGCATTAGACTAGAATGGACACTTACTTTCGCTAAGCTGTTCTATTGCTTTATAAGAAAAATGTTTTAGAAACAGAACAAACTCCTGCAGATGATAATGAAAGCGGAACTGGAAAATGCCACCTTGGATAGTGGAATCAATCTCTCATAGTTTTGTCCAAGTGCATCTGTGGTGGTTGGTCTCTTACGAAGTTAACTTTAGGATTATGATGCTGCTCGGGTGCAGATCTGTGGTTTTGTACCAACAAAGAAATGTAACAATTCCTGCAGGCACCTGAGGGTCATGACTTTTGAGTCTGCCTTCAAGTCCCCATGGGCAATGATAGGAAAAGAAAGTAGTGAAAGAGAGAAAAGTATGTGGCAGACAAAGAAAAAGAGGAAGCAAGACAACAGAGAGGGAAACTGTGAAAAGCATACAGTAAAGAGTACTAACAGAAAGGAGGGACAGAGAGAGAGACAGACATATATATATATATATATATATATATATATATATATACACACAGAAATGCGAAGGTGTGAAAGATACAGACAGAAGGCAAAACAGAATGAAAATAAAATAGGGTGATTTGGCAAAAAGTATAGTGTCAAAGGTAGGAGGAAAAGTAAAGTAAAGTGATGGGGAGAGAGAGAGAGAGAGAGAGGGGAAGAGAAGGAGAGAGGAAACCATAAAACTATTAAAAATTCGTGCTCATTTGCCACCCAAATCATATTCTCTTACAAATGGATAGTTCATTAAACAATAATGAATGCATGTTGCTTAATGTTAGCTATGAATTTAGTCCATCAAAAACTACTCTATTCTTTGGGCAGATTAAGAGGAAAATAAATTAAGTTAATAACACAATAGCTCCAAAATTCAGACTTACTAAAAGACAGATTTACAACAAGTTGAAAATATGGCATTAGAATTTAGTACCATAAGTTAAAATACAAAAGGTATAATAAAAAAATATTTTAAAATTGATTAGTTTCATAATGTTGTTTAAAGATGGTTTCATGGCAAGATGGAGAAAAAAATTACAAAAACAGTCGATACATAATTCAATGATATGTCCCAAGAATAAGTCAATAATATTTATAAATAATGAACCAAACAATCTGATGTCATTTACCCCATTAAACAGTTTTTAGAAATTTCTGATGTAATACTAATTTTCAAAGCTTAAAAACAGCTAGACTAGATAAACAGGATTTTGCATGTTGGAAATATGCACATATATAATTGCACAATAAATCCTCATTGAAAAGATTGCATGTTTTAGGAACCCTGGTAATTTAATGCAGTACCTGGCCTTACTTCCAGCAATCTGTATCCACACTCCTCTTTTCCCACACAGATAATGTTGGTGATTAGAACAGTCACTGATTATATTGTGTCATTCTCTGAGAATTAGAGCAGTTCAGTTTGTGTCTTGAACTACTGCCAGCAGTATGCATAGCTGCCAGCAATCATATCTGAATTAAACAAGGAAAGAGGGAAACTAAATGGAACGGCATACCAGGAGCAACTGCAGCTGAAGGAGGAGATGTTGCCTCACCACCACTTTTCTGACTCATTGATGCGATACTTGTCTCACTTGCTGGAAGCTGCAGCTCTTTTGGCAGTAGGTCATACACAGATTCTATAAAGAAAATAAATAATTAGTTGAAAATGTTAACTTAATTTTTTTCCCACATCTGCACTAGTAAATGTAATAACTATAGTAACAGGAATGCATATGGCACCCATGTATTGAGAAACCTGAAACACAATGGTAATGGAGGATAAACTTTGATGAGAAACTATCACTCATCAATGCACCAAATATAGCTCGACTGTCTGTCTTGTGCGACAATTGTTGGAAGTTGCAGATTTTGCTTGGATTCTAATTTTTGCTGTAATGTGATAAATACATTAAGTTCAATACAGCACATACATAATGTTTTCAATAGCTGCTAAATTCATGTTCGCACTCATTAATACATTCACTGGTCACATAACTATTATTCCACAGCCAGAACGTTAAATAGTCTTTCAGTCTTTAAATTTATAGTTATACTTTAATGGAATTAATCTCGTTTTATTAACATAGAATAGACTATGTAAAAATTAATGGCAGGGAGCAAATAACAAATGTGTCAAAGCAAGATTGGCAGAAGCATAGAAGGTGCACAAAATGAACTCCATTTCAGTTCCTCGTTCTACAGTAACTCACTCTGTGGCACAGCAAATTAGTGCTTCAAAATGCAGCTTTCTTCATTGCAGCATGGACAAGGAAACCTCCTGCTGATTACCACCTACCGCCCTCCTTCAGCTGATGAGTAAGTACTCCTCCATGTTGAACAGCACTTGGAGGAAGCACTGAGGGTGGCAAGGGCACAGAATGTACTCTGGGTGGGGGACTTCAATGTCCATTACCAAGCGTGGCTCGGTAGCCCCACGACTGACTGAGCTGGCAGAGTCCTAAAGGATATATCTGCTAGACTGGGTATGCAGCAGGTGGTGAGGGAACCAACAAGAGAGGAAAACATACTTGACCTCGTCCTCACCAATCTGCCTGCTGCAGATGCATCTGTCCATGACAGTATTGGTAGGAGTGACCACCCCACAGTCATTGTGGAGATGAGGTCCCACCTTCACATTGAGGATACCCTCAATCGTGTTGTGTGGCACTACCACCGTGCTAAATGGGATAGATTGTGAACAGATCTCGCAATGCAAAACTGGGCATCCATGAGGCGCTGTGGGCCATCAGCAGCAGCAGAACTGTACTCAACCACAATCTGTAACCTCATGGCCCGGCATACCATCAAGCCAGGAGATCAACCCTGGTTCAAGAGTGTAGGAGGGCATGCCAGGAGCAGCACCAGGCTTACCTCAAAAATGAGGTGTCAACCTGGTGAAGCTACAACACAGGACTATCTTCGTGCCAAACTGCGTAAGCAGCATGAGATAGACAGAGCTAAGTGATCCCACAACTAACGGATCAGATCCAAGCTCTGCAGTCCTGCTACATCCAGCCGTGAATGGTGGTGGACAATTAAACAACTAACTGAAGGAGGTGGCTCCACAAATATCCCCATCCGCAATGATGGGGGAGCCCAGCCCATCATTGCGAAAGATAAGGCTAAAACATTTGCAACAATCTTCAGCCAGAAGTGCCGAGTTGATGATCCATCTCGGCCTTCTCCTGAAGTCCCCAGCATCACAGATGTCAGACGTCAGCCAATTCGATTCACTCCGCATGATATCAAGAAACGACTGAAGGCACTGGATACTACAAAGGCTATGGGCCCTGACAATATTCCAGCAAAAGTACTGAAGACCTGTGCTCCAGAACTTGCCACAACACTAGCCAAGCTGTTCCAGTACAGCTACAACACTGGCATCTACCCTGCAATGTGGAAAATTGCCCAGGTATGTCCTGTACACAAAATGCAGGACAAGTCCAACCCGGCCAATTACCACCCCATCAGCCTACTCTCAATCATCAGTAAAGTGATGAAATGTGTCATCAACAGTGCCATCAAGCAGCACTTGCCTCGCAATAACCTGCTCAGTGACACTCAGTTTGGGTTCCGCCAGGGCCACTCAGCTCCTGACCTCATTACAGTCTTGGTTCAAACATGGACAAAAGAGTTGAACTCAAGAGGAGAGGCAGCATTTGACCGAGTATGGCATCAAGGAGGCCTGGCAAAACTGAGGTCAATGGGAATCGGGGGAAAACCCTCCGCTGGCTGGAGCCACACCTAGCGCAAAGGAAGGTGGCTGTGGTTGTTGGAGGTCAATCATCTGAGCTCCAGGACATCACTGCAGGAGTTCCTCAGAGTAGTGTCCTAGACCCAACCATCTTCAGCTGCTTCATCACTGACCTTCCTTCAATCATAAGGTCAGAAGTGGGGATGTTCGCTGATGATTGCACAATGTTCAGCACCATTCGTGACTCTTCAGATACTGAATAGTCCGTGTAGAAATGCAGCAAGACTTGGACAATATCCAGGCTTGGGCTGATAAGTGGCAAGTAACATTCGCGCCACACAAGTGCCAGGCAATGACCATCTCCAACAAGAGAGAATCTAACCATTTCCCGTTGACATTGAATGGCATTACCATTGCTGAATCCCCCACTATCATCATTGGGGCTACCATTGACCAGAAACTGAACTGGAGTAGCCATATAAATACTATGGCTATAAGAGGAGATCAGAGGCTAGGTATCCTGCGGCGAGTAACTCACCTCCTGACTCCCCAAAGCCTGTCCACCATCTACAAGGCACAAGTCAGGAGTGTGATGGAATACTCTTCACTTGCCTGGATGGGCGCAGCTCCAAGAACACTCAAGAAGCTCGACACCATCCAGGACAAAGCAGCCTGCTTGATTGGCACCCCATCTACAAACATTCACTCCCTCCACCACCGACACACAGTGGCAGCAGTGTGTACCATCTACAAGATGCACTGCAGAAACACACCAACACTCCTTGGATAGCACCTTCCAAACCCGTGACCTCTACCAACTAGAAGGACAAGGGCAGCAAATGCATGGGAACACCACCACCTGCAAGTTCCCCTCCAAGTCACACACCATCCTGACTTGGAACTATATCGCCATTCCTTCACTGTCGCTGGGTCAAAATCCTGGAACTCCCTTCCTAACAGCACTGTGGGTGTACCTACCCCAGATGGACTGCAGCAGTTCAAGAAGGCAGCTCACCATCACCTTCTCAAGGGCAATTAGGGATGGGCAAGAAATGCTGGCCTGGCCTGTGACGCCCACATCCCATGAATGGTTAAAAAAAAAGGTACAGTACCCTCATTTTGATGTAAAATGTCCAGATTAAAAACTAATGGAGTGGGAGATTGGTGTTAGTCATTAGTAGTTATCTCTTTAAAAGTATTTATATCTGGTTAACTTTATGCTCTACAAAGTCAGGGAACCATTTTGGATGGGGTGTAAGTAGAACATAAGTCAGGGATATTACAGATAGGAAATTGAACATTTTACTGTAATCGGCACCTGGTGTCAAAAATCAAATGTCTACCTTTTCCATTGGTTTCTATCACGTACCATGCATCAGCCTCCCATAGAATACTCCAGGAAGAGACAGATTACGAGCTTTAGCTGAGATTAATTCCATCATGCCAACTGCAAGGATTATTTATAGTCCAGTCCAAGAAGTAAGTTCATAAAGGTTTGAGTATTACTCTATACGTTTCACATCAAGACACAGAGGTCTATGTTTTGCTTACAACCCATCCAAAATAATTCTTAAGATATATCGGGAAGATTATGCCTCAACAAGTAACAGCAATGGGTACGTTTCATCAGCTAGCGAGTCATTATTTCATCAAATATCAGCCTTGGGTCAGTGGTAGCACTTTCACTTCAGTCAGCAAGTCATGGATTCAAGCCCAACTCCAGAGACTTAAGCACATAATCCAAGGTGACACATCAGCACAATAACGAAGTGAGTACTGCACTGTCAGATAAGAAGTTAAACCGATGCCCCGTCTACCCTTTCAGGTGAACGGAAGCAATCTCATAGCACTATTGTGAAGATTAGCAGGGGAGTTTTACTGCTGTCTTGAACAATATTCATCCCTCAACCAATATCACTAAAAATTAGATTATCTGATTCTGTATCTCTTTGCTATTTGTGTAACCTTGCTGTGCACAAATTGGCTGCTAAGCTTCCCTACATTTAACGGTTCAAAAGTAATTTACTGGCTGTAAAGTGCTTCAGGATATCCTACGTTCGTGAAAGGTACTATATAATTGCAAGTCCTTTCATTTCCTTTCCTGTTCCACTTAATGAACCCAGTGTTCTGCCTCCAAATGAGACAAATTATTTCTAACCACATTAGTGTCATTAAGACTGTTTATATCTGCCAACAATTTAGAATGACAAATCTCTACGTGGAGGTCAGAAAATGGCAGGAAACAAACTTTCCTTGGCCTACCGAACTGCCAGGATTCAGTGCTGCACCTTCCCCTTCCAATGAGATGGAGATAGAAAACATTAGATGAGATTAGATCTAATGTTTTCTATCTCCATCTCATTGGAAGGGGAAGGTGCAGCACTGAATCCTGGCAGTTCGGTAGGCCAAGGAAAGTTTGTTTCCACATTATTTGGTAAAAGATCTACTCTCAGCCTTGCAGTCTAAACATATGAGTTTTATTCACTCTAGAGGAACTAGAGCATTAACAGAACCTATGCACTTGTGTTGCAAAGCTTTGGGTAGCCAAATGTACTATACCATTCCCTGTTTTGTCTCGCTAGACAGCAAAAGAGCAAGGGGACACCAGTGAATCATAGCATCAGCAACTATTAATAAATGAACAGAGGTGGGCAGGACGGTATATTGAAAGCAGATGTACAGGGTATGCTAGGATACTGTAGGATCTACACACAAGTGCCAGAGGGTTGAAGGAAAATAAAGTAGACTCTTGTGAAGCGTAGGAATGCTGGTGGCCCTCTGTGGTCATCAGAGTACTTCACCACAGAGGAATCTATGTTTCATTTCAAATAGGAGCACCTTTGGCAGAAATTTGAAACTGTCCATATACCCTGTATAATCCTTTTTGCATAAGAGCCAAGTATAGTCTGCTGCTACATTCTGAAGATAATTGACGGTCTTAGGTCAGACTAATATCACAAACTATTTAATGGTGAGGAACATTAGTACCAATTTCTGTGACTTGTCAAAGAAAAGATCCATGCATTTATATATCACCAAATGTAACTCCCACACGAGGAATAAAAGCAATGTTTAGTTTTCCATAATCTTAGATGTTAAGTAATATTTCTCCATTCCTCTTCTGTATTGCAATAGGAAACAAATAAAGCCACCAGCAATAGCTACCCTGATGGAACTGAAGTGTCAGGTCAGTTACTGCCGATAAAGCAATACATGAATGGATATGTGTTGAATTTTCCACACATTACATGTTAGCTTTCTGGATGCCACAAGTGATTTTCAGTGATTCCTGAGCAGCTCTTGGCTATTTCTTGGTACTATCTGCAATTCAGACAGAAAGTTTAAGGGCCAAGAGTCTGGGAGAGTAAACAAGTATATGAACTGCACACACTTTGAAGGGAAACTGGGATGATTCTAGCCCCCTCTTGGCTTTTCTAAAAACCAGAACTAAGACAAAAAAATAAATACTACAAAGTAATTGCTCCCTCCAAGAACTGGAGTTCTATGTTCTGTATGATGGCTGATATATCAGATACTGCATTTATTATTTGCTCACAAAGGAAACACTTGGAAAATGTTTTTTGTCTTGTGTCTAGTATCACTTACACACCAGACATCACACTTCGTTACGATGCAAAACAGTCCTTATGAGAAGGAAAAAGCTAGTCACTGAGCAGGAGTCCCAAATTTACATGCATGAGCTCAACGCAGCAGTCGCAAGGCAACAGAGGACCAGGCGCCTGGCATCTTCCCCTGCTCCTCATCCTTCTCTGGTGAGCAGGGAGGTTCAAGTGAGCCTTGAAAGTAGGGGGAAGGAGAGGCTGACCTCCACACAGCTGGGGGCTCCCCTCAGGGCACTCTGAGTGTGGACAGTGGTTCCTCAGCCCCTCCGCCAGTGAGCCCAGCTCCAGTAGTCACAATGCCTGAGGAGAGTCTGCACCGGCGCAGGAAACCCTCAGGCAGCCAGAGGAAAGCCACCAAAGTCATCCCAGGCCTAGGACAGCCTGATCATCAGCCTGCCTCCAGCCCAGTCACTGGGATCACTCCTCCTAACCTCGCAAACCCATTAAGAAAACCAAAACCACCTAATCACACTTGGGGATTCGCGGGTGTTGGAAATCTTACATGTATTGATTAATTAAAATTTCTTTTGTTACAATCATGAACGATTATCTGAAAGCCATTTTCCATTATGCCTGAATAGCGAGCTGCTGACTCGACCCTTCCCCCGTTGTGGAATGCCAATTTAACCACAGCCCTCATTAACATGGCTGCATTTGCTGACAACGCTACTTTAGGCAGCTGCCAGGACTAAAGATGGCGCTGCTCAAATAATCACACGGAGGCAACCCAACAAACTCATGTCAGCACACAATGGCGGAGTGAGAGAGCGCACGAGCGGGCCGAGGCCGGAGAGCGGGCCGAGGCCGGGGAGAGCGGAGCGGGCCTGGTAGGGGCGGAGCGGCCAGCGAGTGGGCGAGCAAACGGGCCAGTGACGGAGGGGAGCGGAGCGGCCGGCGAGTGGGCGATGTGAACGGGGGCCGGTGACGGAGGGGAGGGGAGCGGCCCGAGACAGCAGCGCGGGGAGGGGGTTAGAAGTAGGAGTGCGTCTTACTGCGCATGCGCCATAAACTTGCAACAGCAAAAGACGCACCAGCCGGTCCCCGCACCCGGCGACACCAAGGTCTTCGGCTGCTCGCTCCCCTCGGCTCTCTACGGCCTCACCATCCAGCCGTTCCCTCCAGCTGCAGATCCCCCATCCAGCCGCTTTCTCCCCTACTTCTCAACTGTACTTCAGGCATTGCAGCTCTCTGGTCCCTGCCTTTTGCATCCCCCTCTTCAGGAAATTCTAAATTAAACTCCCTCCCACTACACCCCCACATCCCCTCTCCCGCCACTCCCTCTCTACCTCTCTCCCCACCTCTCTCTTTCCCCTCCCTCTCCCTTCCCCCCCTCCTCTCTCTTTCCCCTCCTCCTCCTCCTCTTTCACCCCTCCTCCTCCTCTCCTTTCCCCCCCCTCCTCCTCCTCCCTTCCCCCCCCCGCCTCCTCCTCCTCTCTCTTCTTTCCCCCCCTCCTCCTCTCTCATTCCCCCCCTCCTCATAGAACATAGAAAAGTACAGCACAGTACAGGCCCTTCAGCCCACGATGTTGTGCCAAACCTTTAACCGACTCTAAGATCAAACTAACTACCTACCCTTCATTCTACTATCATCCATGTACCTATCCAAGAGTCGCTTAAATGCCCCTAATGTATCTGCTTCTACTACCACCGCTGGCAGCGCATTCCACGCACCCACCACTCTCTGTGTAAAGAACCTATCTCTGACATCTCCCCGAAACCTTCCTCCAATCACCTTAAAATTATGCCCCCTGGTGATAGCCCTTTCCACCTGGGAAAAAGTCTCTGGCTATCCACTCTATCTATGCCTCTCATCATCTTGTACCCCTCTATCAAGTCACCTCTCATCCTTCTTCGCTCCAGTGAGAAAAGCCCCAGCTCCCTCAATCTTTCTTAGTAGGACATGCCCTCCAGTCCAGGCAGCATCCTGGTAAATCTCCTCTGCACCCTA